>NC_046307.1:23604190-24276690 GCF_004115265.2 Rhinolophus ferrumequinum | reverse complement strand
AACAATTGAATGCTATCCATTTCATATGATTCAAGCCATATATTGTATTTTGACTTAAAACATGGTTTGAAAACTTAAAAGTCTACCGTAAACATTACCCTGTTCTGTCTTCCTCATCATTAAAAACAGTAATACTAATACATCACTATGTATTTTACCAATCGTCTATTGTTACTTAGTTTGTTTCTAATTTCCTTTCATTATTTTAAGCAGTACTCAATAAATGTCCTTATGAAGAACTGCTTGTATCTACCTAAAGTAATTTTTTTAGGAGAATCCCCCACAATTGAAATAATCGTTTGACGATTACACATATTTTAGATGCTTTTAACACAGTTTAAAATGCCAATATATGTATATGAGTGTGTGTCTTTTACTGTATCTGTGCCAGCTCACAGTATTGACACATTTTAATCCCTCATAGTTTAAAAGAGGAAAACTAGTCATTAATTATTTGCTTTACATTATTAAGGTGGATGACTTTTGTTCTGTTAGCATTTTAATTTTATCTTTGGTAAATAGCCTACAATGTAATCTTTTCTTGTGTGTGTATTTTACTGGTTTGGCTATCTTTTTATTTTCAAGTTGTGAGTTCTTTTCTATTTATGATGTTAGCCTTTTTCTGTCACGGATGCTGCAAATATCCCACTTTTTCAGTTACCTTGTAGTACTCTTACTACATTTTTTTATCCCGTAATTTTAAAGTCCTCTGTAGCCTATTTTTATTCTTTTCAATTATGATTTCTGCATTTGGCGTTTAGAAATTCCTTATACAATCAAAGTATTTGAAAAAAATGTTTCCTACTTTTTTGTTTCTAGTTTCTTTTAACATTTATCTATTTAATTAGTCTAAGATTGTTTTAGGATATTACTTGAGACAAAACAGCAGCTTTCCTTTTCTCTCAGCATTATTTATGGAACAATCCATCATTTAATTGGTGATTTAAAATGTCACATATATCTCAAACTAAATTCTGTTATATGTGTGTCTGTTTCTGGAATTTCACTTCTGTTTCATTCATCTGTCTGCTTATTCTATAGCCATTACCAGAACTTTAATAACTATTCCATCTTCCCTTAGGCTCATTATACAAATCATCTTGTTCCCAGCAACCCAGTAGTTAATGAAAATTTGGTCTTGTCTTTTGTAATAATTTTCATATTTTTATTCCATTTATCTTATATTTTATTCCATTTATCTTATAAGATAGACATTCCTATCTTAAGGTCTAGAATTCCCTTGCAGTGCAGCATTATTTTCTTTCTTCAGATACACTTGGGATTTTATCTTCAGTGCAATGTTAACAGTTGATTTTAGATAACATTTTTTCTTTCCAGGTTAAGGTAGTGGCATTCTTTTCATAGATTAGCAAGAGTTTTGAGCTATAATGTGTGTTGAATTTTGTCAATTGAATTTTGACCTCAATTGAGATAATGTTATTTCTTCTTTGATCTATTTATTGACAAATGACACTCATAGGTTTCCTGCTATAGTACTATTGTTGCATGCGTGAACCATCCCTTTTTGTTCATAGTATATTATTCTTTCAAAATGGTTTTAGATTAAATTTATTTTAAATTTATTTAATATTTCTACATTTTAACAGCAGGTAGGATTGACACTTAGAGGTGTTTGTTGGTTTTTTTTGATATCTTCATTAGGTTTTGTTATCAGAGTTATGTTAACTTAGAGAGAATAAATGGGAAGATGGTTTACATATTAATGCTTTTGAGCCAGAGTATGGGAGATAAAATACCTTGTGTCCACAGTTTCATCTCTTCCCCACTTTTCATGTTATTAACCATAGTCCTTCTTTTTAGAGCCCTCTATTTCGAGGGTATACCTCTGACACAACACTTACGTAATGGAGGAGACAGTTTCTCTACATCTCTAGCTTGTTCTTTTTCATTTGAACCACGGTACCTTTCCAGTTACTGAGACATTCTTCCGTCTTGTCTCATCTTTCTAAAGTGAGTCTTTTGCTCAGCTACTTGACATTAGCTCCCTTAGACCATGTGTGAGTTCTGCATCTGAATCTTCTAAATCCAGATTGAGAAAATAAACCAAACCAACAATCATTTAAGTGTAGTTTTACTTGACAATCAGGAGACCCATCAGCCTGTGCAGGGAGAGGTTGTTGGGTGGTGGTTGAGTCAGTCAGCAACATGTCTATAAGAGAGGAGCAGCCTTGTGGAAGGGAGATTGCTACTATTGTGCCCAAATCCTTTGGTTAGAACATAGGATAAGCACCAGTATGCCAGACGGGTGCTTCCCCGATACACAGCTAGAGTGAAAATTTGTCATTTGTTAATTACTCTTTCCTTCTAGTTGCTTTGTGAATTAGAGAATATAGCTAGGTGGGTGTCCACTGGACATTCACTTACTTATTTCCTAAGCCTGTACATCCTTTACACGTGATGAATCATGGATCAGTTTATCCATCTCTCATTCTGGCATCCTCTGTATTTTTTTCTTCCAAATATTTCCAATTTTTTGTAACAGGTGCAATCTTACCCTCATTTCCATTACTGGTGTGGGTTTCCCCCATTGTATTCTTTGGGGTCATTTAAGTAGGGAGGCAGAACGAAGGGAAGGAAGTACATGAAGCTAAAAGCATGTCCCCAATTCCTAACCTTTATTCTTAGGTACACATTGTCCTTTGCCTTCACCTTGAGAGAACTTTTCCAAGTGAATCAAACAGAAAAGTTTTCACACATAGATTTCATATGAATCTAACGGTGGGCCTTTCCTCTTGTAGAGACTTAACAAAAGTTTTGTTGCAGGAGCTTTTGGACCAAAGAGCCGGCTAAGTGGCACCATGGCATGTGAAGATGGGGTAGTGATTGTCAATGACAGGGAACTATGGGTCCCAAAGTTAAGTCTGTGAGAGTCAGACATTCTCATCATGGAAGACTGGAGCAAAAACATGTTTGCTGCCTTTGTATGTTTTACGTAGACTCACCCCTTGATTCTCTATCAATTTAAAAATCAATTTAGTCTTGATTATGCCCATCTAGGCTATGAGGCTTGAGAAACTAGGGTTCCATTTCATGCGGACAAAGCTAGGAAATGCCCACCATTTTATCTAAGAGGAAACCAGAGCTCACAAAGTTAGGTGATCTCTCCAAGTCAGTCAGCTAACATGAAATAGGACCAGATAACCCAGGTCTTCAGATGACTAGTCCACCATTTTTAAAAAGTTATTTCAGAATTTCGATGTCCCATCATTTTAGGAAGATTTCTCAGAGGCCATTTCTATTTCTGACCAAGAGCCAAAAGCCAAACTGAAGCAATTCAAATAACTGAAGTGTTTTCCCTTAGATTCTTCAGAGGAATTAGTCCAAGGAAAATCCCATAATGCACCTAGGAAATTGGAAGCTGCCGTACTATTCTATAGGCAATTCATTCTCTGACCCCAGCTTGAAGCTCAGTGTGTACCCTGACACTGGGGGACTAATTGGCCATGTAATTGTTATCCTTCCTGGTAACTGCACAAGCTGTTCTTATTCCTATAAGCACCTAATCCTTTTCGAAATTCTTGCTTTAATTTGCCTCAATAATACCCTGCAGTAGTGGATAATTGCACATTGTGTAGAGAAGGATTTCTTTTGATCTCTAAATTTAGACTCTGCTAATTTCATTTACTGTCCTCTTCCAGTAGGCAGTGGACCAGGTAGCAAGGAACACCCAATTCGATGTCCTACGACATTTCACTTAGATTCTTCTATCATATCAAGTAACACTTAGCTCTCTCCATTTTCCCTGTTGAAGAGACAAACTCTGCCCTTGTCTGGAATCCTCCCTGCTACAATTCTCCAGCCATTCTAATTATTTCTGCTGAAATCTGATAGACCTGCTGGCATTGCTCAGATTCAAAGGAAGAATAAATGAAGATAAGATCATCAATTTGAGTGTCTGGGGGGATGTCAGGAGGGTGAAGGATGAAACTTATCCTGAATGGTTTAAGGATTTGAACTAGCCACTGTATAAGTGATTGAAAAGTGGACTTGAACTCAGTAAAAGGTGGGAGGTTATACCTTAGATAGAGTTATCCATCTAGGAAATGGTTGCTTCAGAACAGAACAAGCTCTCCTTATGGGGGTCTATGAAGCTCTTAAACCGTGAGCTAAGGATCCCTTGATCCTAGGCTTATATCTGTGTGATTCCGTGTGGTCACATTTCTCACATCTGTGGGAAAAAAATATACATCTAAACTATTAATATAAAACATTTTTGCCTACATATAAGAGCACATATATGAAGTATCACTTTGCATGTTAAATGTTATGATCATGTTAATAAATGAGGAAGTATAAAAGGTCAGGGAAGGCTCCCTGGAGGAGACAATGATTGAGATGCATTGTAACCTGTGAGTCAGCATTAGAAGCAACGCAAGGGCGCGGTGAGCTAAAGACAATGGTGAAAATTATGACGTTTATTGAGTAACTATTATATTCAAGGAAGTGTACTAAGTTAAGTACATGC
The DNA here is from genome assembly GCF_004115265.2 of Rhinolophus ferrumequinum. Lineage (NCBI taxonomy): Eukaryota > Metazoa > Chordata > Mammalia > Chiroptera > Rhinolophidae > Rhinolophus > Rhinolophus ferrumequinum. The sequence goes on along the minus strand of NC_046307.1, from coordinate 24,272,204 downwards.
ATGATCTGATTTAACTTTATTTTAAATATGAAGGGACTGAGGTTCGGAAAACTTAAGTAACTACTATGGTTACACATCCAGTAATTGACGGAGCTGGGATTCAAACCCAGAGCCTCTGTCCTTAATAATTTTGGGAAACTGCTTAAGATAGCTACACTTAAAGGGACTCTTAGAAATGTATCAGTCTTCAGAGGTGGTCATCTTGAATGCAGGAAGCATTAAGTTTTCATTCGTAAATTTGTTGGGGAAAGGATTCTAAGATAGGGCAGCAGAGAAATGAAAAAGGCAAGCACAGAGCATTCTGGGAAAACTCAGGTTAAAGGGGGAACCGCATAATGAACGACAGTGAGGTGAAGGTTCACACAACACTTAATTATACATTCCGAAAAAGTGAACAGATGAAAAGGATGAGGTTGTGGACAAAAATAGTTCCCACAATAAACTGGGAACTTTAGTTGACATCAAGTTAACTCCAGGCTGGAGACTGGATTCATCATAATGGAAACACACACAAGTATAGATTCGTGACCGTGACTTCAGAAATCTCTTAGTCCAAGTCACTCCTTCATCCTTCCTCCCTCACTTAACAGAATCAGTTTGCCTGCAAGGACCAGAAACCTGTTCAAGCTGGCCAAAACAAAGGACAATTTGTGGGAAGGTTCCAGAAAGCTCAGAGAATCCAGGCACAGGTGGTGAAGCCCCTCAGAGCTTCAATTAAACTAGAAATAAAAACTATACTTTTGGGAGCCGGGCAAATAACTCCATCTGTTAAGGACTCTCTGTTTTGTGCTCTCTCGAACACTTTTCTCTGCCTACTCACTTTGAACATGACGCAACATAGCTGTCCAAATCCTCTCTCTTTCCACCTAAGAGCTTTCTATGGATTAGCTACGATTTCCACAAATCGTAGTTTAGATGCACAAGAGAGAAACAAGCTTGTTGTTCATTGTTTTGTGGTATACTACAGTATCCCTTTTAGGAGGTGGGAGTGTGGAACCCAGGAGTAGATATATTTGGAACAGGTAGCATCCTAGAGGAGAGATCATTTCAACAAAGTCACACAGCTAGGAAGGAGCAAAACCCTGGCTTCCAGATTTGCTTAGGATCCCTTATATTCTTCTGCGATGCCCCCAGGGCATGCTCTCTAACAATGCTGCAGTGGCTAGAGTGGAACAGACTGGAATGGGAAAGAAAGCAAGTGATAATAATTTGAGATGATATTATTCTGCTTCTAGCTGACTATGAGAATTTAAAATACCTTTCCAAAGGTCGCAGGGAAACACTCTCCACCAAACACACACTCTTTCATTGGGTAGCTTGTCAAGTGTAGCTCATCTGTAAGGTCCTTTCCAGAAATTATTCCAGTCCAATGATTGTCACATAGGCAGCATTAGGATTTTTGTCTTTGATTAGCTGTTGGGACAACTGCTACCAACAGAGGGGGAGACATTTTTCCATAGTACGAAGTAGGTCAGTGGCCGAACTGGGACTAGAGCACAGGTATAAGGGACTTCCCAACCCATTCATAGTACCCAGCTTTCTGCAGATATTCTCATCTACTATGTCAAGCCTAGTTCACCACCGTAGCAGCCTGGAATATTTTTGGGAAAGCATTCTGAGGACGCATCGACTCTTAACAGAAAAGAGTACTATGATTGATTTGTCATGTCTGTACTGTGCGTGGACGCCAGGATGGCGGCGTGTAGCGTGTGTGCCTACCATCATCCATGTGCCTCATCCTCTCCTGCCCGCCTCATGGTGAGGGACCACCCTTCACACGAGCAGCAGACCACATTTCACATGCAGTGGGTCTTCACACGATGGGTGTCTTTCTTTCACTTGCATTTTGATTTCCAGTTCCCTTCCCTTCAGTGGACCAGGAGAGGGCTGATGAGAGTTAAATTTCTCTTAGCTGGATGAATCATGTGAAATCATTGCTCCGTTGCCGGATGAACATATACCTTCTACTAGTTTCTTTGCCTGGACGCTTGAAAGTAAAGTGGAGTTTCACAGGTATGCCCAGGTTAGTCATGGTAATAATCACTTATGTCATATAGTACTTTAATTTATAAATCGCCCTTACTTTTTCTTCATTTTTATGTGGGAAGGAACCATATCGATCAACTAGCCAATGAGAAAAACATTTTTGTATGTTCTCTACTAACTCCCTCTATAAAATGTATTTAAATTCAAATATGCAAATAAAAAAGTATCATATCATTTAAAAATATTGCCAGTTGATTTGCTCCTTACAGCCTGTCCTACCCGTAGGCCATTGGATCCTTATTAGTTAGAATTCCTAAGCAGATTGTGGTGTAAATGCCAGGGTCGTTGAACCACAGATCTAGAAGCCTGGGTTTTGTGTCTCATTGTGTGACTTTGTTAAAATATCCCCTTGGATACCCAAAGATAGATAGACATATCTATCTTTGTGTCTTTTAGAAGGGGCTGCACTTGGAAAAAAATTGATTGCTGAACACCAGGCCATATTCAAAACTACTTCTGTCCTCTGATGGGGATGTCTGCATGCAGAGAGAGAAAATATTTTTGGTCTCACGAGATGGCTCTAATGTAGTGGCTGTGACTGCTGCAGTGCTGTGTTGAGAAAGCTTCTGAGGTTACATGTGCTTAGCAGAAAGAAGGGCAGTGATCCATAAAGCGATGGGATGGCTAAAGAAGAGTATCAGCTTGGCTACCTGTGTGTGCCTTCTCCAGTATGGTGCTCTCAGAGTAATGGACCCATTATATAGGGGCTCAGGCCTCCAGGAGTGAGCCTTCCCAGCAAACAAGGCACATGCTGCATGGCCTTTTATGACTTACTCTGAAAAGTTGCAAAGCATCGCTTCTTCTGTATTATATTTGTCAAAACTTTCCCAAATTTAAGAGCAAGAAACATAGATATCATCTCTCAATGGAAAACGTATCAAAGGATTTACAGCCAGGTTTTAAACCTGCCATAGCCAGTTACCTCCTAAGTCAGTGTCTTAGGTAGACATAACCATTAAGATTTCTCCCTCGATGAAGTTAATCTTCTCAAGAAAAAGACAGATCTAAACAAACAAATAAAAATAGTCAAACAACAGAGTATAATTAGATTTTGACAGGAGCAATAAAGGAAATAGATCGGATGATACGTGATCAATGTTTAAATAGGGCAAGGTAGAATGATGGGATGAAACATGAAGTGATCAAGAAATATTTCTTCAAGGAGATAATATATTAAGCTAAAACTTAAAGGATGAGAAGGAGTTAGCCAGGTAAAGCCAAGGGAGAAGCAATCTAGGTAGAGAGGAAAGTGCAAAGGCCCTGGGGCAGGAATAAACTTAAGCGAACCAATGAAAAGAGGCCAGTGTGGCTGAGTGAGACAGAACAAGTGTTGGGAAAAGAGAAGGGGTGGTGCTCGCTTCGGCAGCACATATACTAAAATTGGAACGATACAGAGAAGATTAGCATGGCCCCTGCGCAAGGATGACACGCAAATTCGTGAAGCGTTCCATATTTTTAGATCTATACTCAGAAAATTATAAGACACTGATGAAAGGAATGAAGGAAGATATAAATAGATGGAAACACATATCATGTTCATGGATAGGAAGAATTAATATAATTAAAATGTCCATACTGCCTAAGGCAATATACATATTCAATGCAATTCCTATCAAACTGCCAACGTCGTTTTTCACAGAAATAGAACATATAATCCTAAAATTTATATGGGACCATAAAAGACCCCGAATAGCAAAGGCAATCTTGAGAAATAAGAACAAAGTGGGAGGTATAACAATACCTGACTTCAAATTATACTACAAGGCTACAGTAATCAAAACAGCATGGTACTGGCATAAAAACAGACACATAGATCAATGGAACAGAATAGAGAGTCCAGAAATAAATCCACGCCTATATGGCCATTTAATCTACGACAATGGAAGCAAGAATGTACGATGGAGTAATGACAGTCTATTCAATAAATGGTGCTGGGAAACCTGGACAGACACATGCAAAAAAATGAAGTTGGACCACCTCCTTACACCATATACAAAAATAAATTCAAAATGGCTTAAAGACTTAAATGTAAGGTCTGAAACCATAAAATACCTAGAAGAAAATATAGGAAGAAACTTCTCAGACATTACCCGGAGTAAGATTTTTACTGATATACACCCTCGCGCGAGGGAACTAAGAGAAAGAATAAACATGTGGGATTATATCAAACTAAAAAGTTTTTCACAGCAAAGGAAACCATCAATAAAACAAGAAGGGATCCTACTGAATGGGAAAAGATATTTGCCAGTGATATATCTGATAAGGGATTAATATCACAAATCTATGGAAAACTTACTCAACCCAACTCCAAAAAAACAAACGATCCAATTAAAAAATGGGCAGAGGACTTGAAGAGACATTTTTCTGAAAAGGACATTCAGATGGCAAACAGACATATGAAGAAATGCTCAACCTCACTAACCATCAGAGAAATGCAAATAAAAACCACAATGAGATACCACCTCACCCCAGTCAGAATGGCTATCATCAATAAATCAACAAACAACAAGTGCTGGCGCGGATGTGGAGAAAAGGGAACGCTTGTGCACTGTTGGTGGGATTGCAGACTGGTGCAGCCGCTATGGAAAACAGTATGGAGGTATCTCAAAATTCTGAAAATGGAACTACCTTATGATCCAGTAATTCCACTCCTAGGTATCTATCCGGAGAAATCCAGAACTTCAATTCAAAAATCTCTATGCACTCCTATGTTTATTGCAGCACTATACACAATAGCTAAGACATGGAAACAACCAAAATGCCCATCGGTAGATGATTGGATTAAGAAACTGTGGTACATTTATACAATGGAGTATTATGCAGCCATAAGGAAGAAAGAAATCTTACCATTTGCAACAACATGGATGGATCTAGAGAACATTATGTTAAGTGAAATAAGTCAGACAGAGAAAGATAAGTTCCATATGATCTCACTTATTTGCGGATTCTAAAGAAAAGAATAAGTGAATGAACTAATCAGAAACTGGGAGACAATGAGGAAAAACTGAGGGTTGCTAGATGGGCGGGGGGAGTGGGGGGTGGGGGGGAGGGTGAGGGGATTGGAGGGCAGTCGGTGACCACAGGATGGCCACGGGGTTTGAAAATTAATCTGGGGAACGTAATTTGGTGGTTACCAGAGCGTAAGGGGGTTGGGGGGTGGGGGATGAGGGTGAGGGGGATCAAATGTACGGTGATGGAAGGGGAGCTGTCTCTGGGTGGTGAACACACAGTGTGATTTATGGATGATGTGATTCAGAATTGCACAACTGAAATCTATGTAATTCTACTAACAATTGTCACCCCAATAAATTAAAAAAATAAAAAAAATATTAAAAAAAAAAAAAAAAAAAAAAAGAGAAGGGGTGGCAGAGGTGGGTGGCAGGTCATGCAGAACTCTGTGTCCTGATAAGAAATTCAGCTTCTATACCAAGCGCGATGGGATGTCATTAAAAAGTTTTGAAATTATCTCTGTGGCATAGATGAGAACAATTAGAGTGGGATTATTATAGGTAGTGGGAGACCATTTGGGCGGATACGGTAATGTCCAAGCACAGAATGCAAGATAACTTGTGCTAGGATGGAGTTTAAGGAAAGTAGATGGGATGCACAACACCTTGGAGGCAAATAGACACAAGTTGTAATAATTTTGAAGTGAAAACTAATAAAAAGAAGCCAAACATAGCTTCTAGATTTTTGGCTTGACCAGTGCTGTCATTTACTAAGACAATTACTTACGTCTTCTATGTTACCTCCGGTCAGTCATTTATGCCTCCCCAAGCACTGACTCCATGTGCATGCTTTTGGATGCAAGAAACAAAATCTTGGACTCGAACCTACTTAAACAATATTATGTTTATTATGTCTACAACTGAAACTTCAGAGGTAGATTAGGCTTAATAAATTACCACAAACCCAACCAAGGTTTTCCCTGTCGCCATTCTGCCTCCCTCAGTATTCGTTTCATTGTAATGCTGAATATGGCTGCTATTGATATTCGCACGTATGAATTTTGTTGTTTGCCTCCAAGCAGAAAAGAGACAGAGGGACACACAGACTGAGATAGAAACCAGTCAACCAAGCTTAGACTGAGACCTTCTATTTAGACCAAATGAGGTCACCTCTGAACCATATCAGTCATCCAGGAAGGACCGTGGGTTGCTGGCTTGGGCCAGTCAAAATCTGTACCTGGATTAGGTGATGAGGTCCCCTTTCCTCAAGTTATATGTGAGATGTATAGCAACCTGAACATATGGAGAGTTTTATAAAGAATAAATAAAGGAGAAATAGGTGCTGGATGCCTAACAAAAACTATCAAAAACTCCCACCAGGCCACATCTGGACCTAGAGGGAAAAAAATGTCTTTGTCCAAAGGAATGATTGATTCAGTTGTAAACATTGCACATATTGTGGCTGGCCAGACATGTTTTTGATGAGAGACGTTTTGCTGATAGTTAAACAATTTGTAGGCAACATTTCTCCTTATAAATGATAGCCCACCTCATTCTCCCCACAAGAAGCCTGGTCCTCTGCTTTCCACTGTGCCCAATCTATGGGAACTACGTACAGTATTGCTTTGCTTTTTGAAGCCATTTCCTTATAATCAAGGAACTGTAGTCATGGTTAAGAATCACAGCTGAGGAGCCAGACCTGAACTTGACCCGTATCTCAGCTCCTGTGAGCTAGAGCCATGTCCCTTCACCTGTCTACACCTCAGTTTTCTCATCAGAGCCTTGATACCTGCATCTTAATTTCATCCACCTGTAGGGTTGTATGCACTAAAATAAGATGGTATTTATAACACATTTGGCACTGTACTCGGAACATAACAAACCATGAGAAAATAGCAGTTAGAAGATCGGGATGACTGAAGAATCAGGGTGAGAGACTCAAGGACTGTAAAAATGTTTAAGGGAAAGTTTGGTGACCCTTTGAAGAGTCAACTGGGTCTTGTAGACCTCTGAGAGCACAGCTCTGCTCATTGCTTAAAGGAGATTATGCATTTTTGATACTACTATTTTACTTAATTATGCAATTAAAACACATTGATTTTAAGACACCCTGTGGATTTCAATACAAACTTTCAAGAGAGAATAGTTTCAGTATCACATTAAGTGTATGCATCAATTTTAAGACTCGTCCTAATTTCAGAAATAATAAATATTTACAAAAACTAACATCTTAGAATTGAGAAAATAGGTGATTGATTAAGTGTGAGCTGTGTGTTAAGCATTCACCTTTCTTATATCACATGAGAATATTTGAGAGCCACTGTGATTCTGCTAGTGTGTCTCGGCATTACGGTTCCTTTGTCACTCCTGGTTAACCAAAAAAAAAAAAAGAGAGAAGTCATCTCTTTATTTGGAGTTGCATGTTGATAGAATTTGATACAAATTTATTATATGATTACTCTGTGCCAAACAATTGCTGGGAACTCATTACCTAATTTAATTTGGGTACCAATGCTGTGAGAAATAATCACTGTTACCGTTTTGTAGAAGAAGAAAGAGAATTGGCCATTGTCCCTGGACTAGTGGGTGGCAGGGATCAGACTGGAACCCAGGTTTATCTGAGAAGCCTGTACACCTACCTGTTTTTGCTAAATCATCTCCCTGTATAGTAGGCCTTGCCTTAGAATCAATCAAATTCCTCACCTTTTTCAGCAATGGGTTCTGAGAAAGAACAGGCAGGTTCAAATAAGCCAATCCCCCAGTCCCAGGGCTCTTTACTAGCCGCCTCTGACAGCACTGTAAGTAACATCCCCCCTGAGGAGAGGGCGGGAAACAACAGAGGTGATTTCTGCACTGTTGGCTTGCTCTGGATAAAGTAATTGCCTACATTTAAGCTTTCAGGAAGAGAGCATTCCTGGAGAAAGGAGACTTAGAGGGAAAGATAAAGGGGGAGTGTAGTAGGACGGGGTTTGGTTAGAAAAGAGTTTAATTATAGTACATGCTGTTCATTGGAAGCTGTGACAATATGATAATTTTTTTTTTCTTGCCTCCAGCTAGGTTTGTGAAGTTAGTGTTCAGCATCAACAAAAATCGAATGCTTTCTAGATTAAGCTGAGAGTGATAAAAGAGGAGTAGAAGAGTCCCTACATGGCATCCAGGGAGGGATTTGCCTATCTATAGTGTTTGGTAAAAGTGGTCAGTCTTGGTGTTTCAAAGGAGATAGAAAAAAAGACGAATGGACTCGGGTGTTGAACATGTCTTGGAGATATACAGGGGAAACAGTGCAGTCATAAATTAGTGATGTCTGCTGTGGGCAAGGTATCAAAGAGTGGGACTTGTATCGTATTGGTTATTTACCAGAATGTACCTTTCAATAACAACTGACGTCATTCCCTTCGCTAATCTAACACAGCAGAACATAATCAAGACTGGTTTTTTTTAAGACAAACAGCTCATGATTGATTAGTGGATTTCCCTCACTTAACTAAGTGGTTTCTAGAGAAATATGAAATATACAGAGGGTGCCCCCCAAAAAATGTATACACCTTTTAAGAAAGGAAAAAAACTATTAAAATTGTAATACTCAATATAAAAGATGAATGCAAGTCACGTTTGACTTCTGCAATTCCAAGAGGTGCTCAAAGTGGTTACCATCAGCATCCGGACACTTCTGATTACAGTGTACTACTGCTTGTGCAACAATGACCAAAGTGTCCACTTGTATACATTTTTTTGGCACCCTGGTATGCTTGAAATAGAAATAGTTGTTCTGGCAACTGCAAAACCCAGTTGGTGGTCTGAATTTCTTAAAAGGAAGTCAACTTTTCCAAATTACTTGAGAATGAAAAAGATGGAAGAAACAGGTTTTTTTCTTCCAGTGTTAGATTCCCTAAAGATATAAAACATGTGCATGTTTCAATCCCGACCTCCCCAAAGCATCCAAGGCACTCAGCTAGCTTTGGATAAAGTGATGGCAATTTGCTGAATGTTCTAATTAAATTAATAGTTGATGAATGTATTAAATATGTTAATTGGATTCTGCCTGCATGAAATCGTGGCTGTTAATTGCTTAGAACTTGGGAGAAGAGCAATAGAGATTTTTCATCCTATCAGAGGAAAACCAGTTAATGTGAACAATTGGGGAAGTTTTAGAACTATATACTATACCACAGATCTTAACCTCAAAGGATTTACTTGGGAGCTTATAGAATTATATCTTAAAGACAAAGTTAATTTTTCATGGACCCATGGCTACCTTTCAGTTCTGACTGCTTTCCAATAAGAAATAGCAGGATCTGTTAAGAGCTAGAACGTGACTTAGAGGAAATTTGGTTTTTTGTTTTTTTTAGTGATGGAACCTTTCAGACAAAATAAAAACAGAACTGTAACATGTAGAATATAGAAAAGTTGAGCTGCTTTGGTTGGCAAGAGTGACTTGCCCAATGGGCCTTTTTGCACAAGATTTGAAATTCCTTACCTTATCCAACCTCTCATTGTGTAAAAGAGAAATTGCTATTCAGACGGGCTTAGTGACTTACTCATGGTCACACATTTAGTGATTAATTCAAAACCTCTACCTGGGCATCTGACCCTAGAATCAATGCTCTAAGGTAGAACTCTTGACCATATGGCTACATATTAATGCTCTTGTACTGTATATTGTCTTTATGTTTATTTTGAAGATCACTGAGGTTTTCCTCTTCTCTTTAGATTTTGTTTCCATGACTCCATTTATTTTGGAATCGGTTTGAATAATTTCAGAGTCAAAAGCATTTGCATTTGTAAGTTTTAATATGCTATTGTTTATTAGATCAGTTGTTTATATTTATTCTTCTAGATTACAGGCTCCTTGAGTGTAGAGCCTCTGTGCCCAGTGTATCGAACAAACTTAGTGAGCTTGATTCACATAACTGAATGTGTAATAATAACCGAGAACATATATTTATAGAAACGCTTTGTAAAAAAGGAAGCTTATAAAATGACCCCCACCTCGGCATCCCCGATCCCAATATTTCATGACACTTGAATACCTGAAACCCTTATTGATTGAAGCTCTAATTTGGTTCATTTTATATGACTGCTCTTCCCAGGTAGCTTTTTCTATGAATATATCTCATCTTCTAAATTAATTTGTGCACATTGCTTCTTGTATTACCATATTATGCTATTATATGTATTCTGTAACATTATCAGAGACTTTAAAATTATTTAACAACTGGTATCTAACACAGGCCCTGAAAAATAAGCATGGATACTAGCCACTGAAAAATTACCATGGCCCCCCTATCTGTGCCTACTACTGAGTGTCCACGTCACGTACCCCAAGTGAAGCAGGGGGCAGGCTCCTTTGTGCGGCCTCTTTTCTCCCTCTGCCAGCCTCCCCCTTGCTCGGCAAATCTCTCCATTCCAGCACCCCAACTTGCTCTACTAAATGTTAGTGAAACTAGTTATCTTACTGAAGGTTTTGTGGCAAAGATGAATGAGGATTTTACAGTACACTAAGTTTTACTTTCCAAATACACAACTGTCATGTGGGGCGGCCTGCGGGGTCTCAGCTCCCGCTCCCCACATAAGAACGCAGGATATGGTGAGGCCAAAAAGGAACACCCACGGAGCCGTAAGTAGGGGAGTCACATCACTATAGTCTCACTGGCGGCTGGGTTGGAGACACAGGAGGCAGGAGCCACACTGTCTGCAACCCGCCATCCACTTGTCTCTGCCAAACAATCTCACTTGGTAGCAATCCGCTTCTCTGCAATCTACAATCCACACTCCGCTGCTTGCAGGCTCAGCGACCATCTTCTTGCTAGCCCCCGTTTTCTGCTAGCGTAGCCACGGCAGTTATATTAGTGGCCAATGGCTCACTGGTTACAGCTGACGGCCAACTAGCCACAGCTGATGGCCATCCAATCACAGTTGATGGCCATTTACTACCTGAGCCAGCACCTTTCCATGTGACAGCGAGAGCCTGGAAACTGTACTCCTGGCTCTGTCCCCACAACAACGTACTCTGATGTATTCATTTAGCTAATGTTTATGGAACACCTACAGTGTAGAATGTCTCTTCTTCCCACTAACTCTCTCTTCAGTTTGTGTGTCTCTGGTCTCTCACTCTCCCTCGCATCCCTCCGCATGGGCAGCCATCAGCCCCATCCTCCTGCCAGATCCTCCTCCCAAGCTCCCTGTGTCCTTGTTTTCTTGGGCAAAGTAATTCAGCTCTGTCACAGCTCAGCCATACCTACCATTGATACCTGCCTCCGTATGAGGACATTTGCAGAAAGATGATTTTTGTTTATCAAACAAATGCTCCGTTGTTAGGAATTTGTCTCCTTAGAAACTGGAAGAGGAAAAACAATGATTTTTGTTAGACGAAACTTTTTTTGTTAGACGTTAGATTTTTGTTAGACGAAGATAGCAACTTTTAGGGGTTCTATTAGGTCGTACCTATACAGTGAAGTACGTCTACAACATGCTGTGATAATATGTACTGAATGAAAATTATGGAAATAAGTTAATTCAGCAATCTTATTTTCCCATTCTCAAAAGATATGCTACAGTATGTGGTGTTTGATGCTGATGTTTGGTGTAAGGGAGTATGTTCGTTTAACCACCAATTCCTTAGTTTTTGATAGCATGCCTTTTTTGGCTAAGAGACTGGAGATCAATGGTTTATGAGGAAGCGCTCGCTGTCCAGTGGAGGAGATGGACAGTGGGATAGTGTGCCCAGGGCTGTGAGAGAGGAATGCACAGCCTGTGCTATGGGAACATGGGGGACTTAAGGCCAGGGCAGTGAGCTGGGGACAGCCAGGGACAGCTCTGCAAGGAGAGGATACCTGCAGAGGCGAGTTTGAAAGAATGAGTAAGCGTACAGTGCAGTGATCAGGCACCTACATCATAGCTGAAGCTGAACAATAATGAATGTCAACCACAATTTTATATATATATATATATATACACATACATATACAGTTACAAGAAGTGGAGTACAGCATTAGGAATAGAGACAGTGGAAATGTAATGGCTGTGTGCGACGTCAGAGGGGTAGTAGATGGGGGTAGGGGGGTTATCACTATGTAAGGAATATAAATGATAAATGTCTAACTATTAAAAAAATAATAATAAAATAAAATGTACTATGAATATTGCAAAAGAGAAAAAAGAAAGAATGACTAAGCATTACCCAAGTGTAACAAAGGATGGTACATTCTCCGTGGTTGAAGTGTGTTGTGTATAAACAAGAGCATAGTGACATCAAGGCAGAGCAGGGTCTCAGCAGACAGAGCGTGAACATAGGTGTGAATAGGGGGGCTGGGAGAGCCGAGGGGATAGAGGGGGGCACCCTCTGTTGCATTTTGTTGTTTGATTTCTGTCACTTTTATTTTAATAGAATTTCAAACTTACAGAAAGTTTGTCAGAATGGCACAAAGTACTGTTATTTCCATGTTGCCCCACTGCTTTTTCCACCTCTCTCCTCTTTTTCTTTCCGCTCTCCTCCCTTCTCCTCCCCTCTCCCTCTTCCTGTAATTTTGTTTTTGGACCATTTAAAAATAAGTTGCTGATATGATGCTGCCCTTTTAATACTGCGCATATTTAAGTGTTCATTTCCTAAGAACAAGATCATTCTCTTACCAATAACTGCAGTACAATTGCTAAAATCAGAAAATTTAACATGGATGTAAAGCTAATATTCCATCCACACTTTTTATGTATATTTTACCATTGACCCAACCATGTTCTTTATGGGTGTTGGGTTCCCACCCTCTCTCAGTTCAATATCCAATCCAGGACCCCCGTTGCATTCAGTTGTCAGGTATCTTTTGTCTCCTTTAATTCAGAACAGTCCCTCAGCTTTTCTTGACATTTTTGGAAAGTACAAACTAGTGATTTTGTAGAATGAATCTCTCACTTTGGGTTTGTATGCGGTTTATTATTATTATTATTATTATTATTATTATTAGATTTTGCATTTTGGGGGCAGGAATATTCCGTAAGTGATGCTGTATCCTTCTCAAAGCATTACATCCAGAGGCCCAAGATGGCCTTTTATGGGTGATCTTAGTTGTGATCAGGTGGTTGAGAAGGTGTAAGCCAGGTTTGTCCATTGTAAAGTTACTATTTTTACCTATTATAAAAATATAATAAGGTGAAGATTACGATAAGTAATTTATGGGAGATACTTTGAGACTATATCAATATCCGGTTTTCCTTATAAAACTCACCCACGGATTTCAGCATTCCATGATACTTTTTTTGTCTGAGTCAATTATTAGTGTGATGGTTAAAATGCTGACCTTTCCCAGCTCCATCTTTTCTTCTAAACGTGTTAATTGACATTCTATTATAAAGAAGAGCTTTCCCTTCTCTTCCTTTATTTGTTTGTTTATTATCAGTGTGAAATCATGGGTTCTTAATTCAGGCAACTGGCTATAGTCCATTACTGTCATTATTAATTTTGAGGCTCCAATCAGTCAGCAGGCGTCCTTTTAAACTGTCTCCTGAGTCCTTTTGGTATGCCTTTTCCTTTTCTTTTCTCCTTTGCTTCTTTCTGGAACTAGATATTCTGGGCTCATCTTATCTTTTACTCACCCCAGCCATGGAATCAGTGATTTCTGATTCTTCCAGTTGGGCAGGTCTTTAGTTCAGGTCTGGAGTTGAGGTTATGGGACACCCTATAGGTTGTATGGCAGCTTGGGGGGGTTTAAAGTGGGCACATGACGTATCGATGCTTGCGTTTGAAATAGTTGATGTTTGCTTCAGAGTGGAATGGGTTGGAGGTGGTCAACTATCCAGACTGAGGTTAGATAAACCAGTGGCTCTAAAGTTCATTGCATCTTATAATAAAATCACGTGGAGATCTTTGACAATTCTTCATGCCTAGCAGGCATTCCAGACCTATTAATCAGAATCTCTCTCTGAGAATGGGACATAGGTATTGGTATTGAAAAATGAAAATAAAAACCACAAGAAAAACACTACGGCTCCAATCATTCCAGGATGTATCCGAGGTTGAGCATCCGTGTTTTCGGAGGCCCTTGCAATATCCGGGAATGAGAAGATGAAGGCCTTTAGAGCAAGCAATAACTGTGGCCTAGTCCAAAAGACATTGGCCTTGGTGTCAGCTCTTTGGGTTCAGGATTTATTTCCACTGCTTGACTGTCCATGTGCCTCTTGAATCCCAGGGTCATTCATAGAAGGAGATGTGTTTATTTGTTTTGCATTTTTCATATAATTCTCACAATGATCAAATAGAATAGCAAATAGGGGAATGTTTCTTCATATGCAAATGTTTGAAATGTAAAGTATATTATTATAATTATTTCACAGATTGCATACATTAATTAGAAGGGTAGAATATGTTTCTCACTCTTTATCAGATCTGTTATTTTGCTGCCAGATTCATGTATTCTTTCAACCAGTATTAATTAGGCATAGGTACCAGACGCTGAGAATACAGTAATGAGGGGAAAAGGAAGCAAAGATTCCAGAACTCATGTTTCTTACAATCTAGTGGAGCAAGATAGACATTAATTCAATGGAAATATATGCAAATATACAATGTGATAAGTCTTGAGAGTAAAGAGGTATATGGTGCTCAAAGCAAGTGTAGGGAAGGGAAATTTAATCAGGAATAATTAGGAATGGATTGTTTGAAGGAGTGAGAGATACAGGTTAATCTAAGAGCTGAAAGAATATTAAAAATTAACCATGTAAGTAGGTGTGTGTGCCCATAACATTTGATTCACCATACACCCTGGTTTTCTTGGGGCAGTCCTGTTTTATGCTATCTGGTATAGCACTTAACTAGACTTTTCCTTTCTTCTTTTTTTTTTCCAAACCTCCCCAGTTTTCGTGAGGTCGAATCGAAGTGTGATAAACTGCAAATATTTCAAGTGTTTAATATGATGAGTTTTGATACATGGGTATGTTTGTGAAACTATTACCACAACCAAGATAACAGATATATCCATCCCCCTAGAAGTTTTCTTGGGCACTTTTGCAACTTAGCCCTTCTTCACCCACCACCCACTCTCATCCTGTCTCAAGGCAACCATTGATCTGCTTTCTGTCACTATAGATTTGTTTGCATTTTTAAAAAATGTATATACTAGAATCATACAATAATCTTATTAGTGTGTAGGGGTGTCTGGTTTTTTTCACTCGGCAAAATTATTTGCAACTCATTCATGTTGTTGCATGTATCAATCATTTGTTCCTTTTTATTGCTGAGTAGTGTTCTATTGTATGAATATACTGCAGTGTATTTATCCATTCTTTATTGATGAACATGTGAGTTGTTTCCAGTTTGGGACTATAACAAAACAACACCACCACCAACAAAAAAGCTGTTACAAACATCTGTGTACAAGTTTTGGGGTAAATATATGTTTTCATTTTTTTCTGGGTGAATAAATATGTAGGACTCGAATGATTGTGTTGTATGATAGTGTAAGTTTAACAAAATGCTGAACTTTTCCAAAGTGGTTGTTCTACAATCCAAACTATAATATATGAGAGCTCTCATTTTTCCATAGCTTTGCCAACACTTGACATAGTTAGAATTTTTAACTGTAACTATCCTACTGGGGGTGTAGTGATATCTCATTGTGGTTCTAATTTACATTTCCTAATGACAAATGATGTTAAGCATCGTTTCATGTAGCTATTTGCCATCTCTATTTCTTCTCTGGTGAAGTGTTTGTTCAAATTTTGATGAATATTTTACTGCTGAGTAGATATCTATTTCCAACATACAACTTTTTTGCTGGTTATGTTTTGCAAGTATTTTCTTCCAGGCTGTGGATTGCCTTTTCATTTTAACAGTGTCTTTTGAAGAGGAAAGTCTTTACATTTTGATGAATTTTATTAATTTATTTTCTTTCATAGTTTTGCTATTCATGTCTTGTTTAAGAAATTCTTTTCACATCCCAGACCACAAAGAGGTTCTCCTATTTTTTTTTCTTCTAGAAGTCTTATAGTATTACCACTTACTTTTATGGTCTATGATCAATTTTGGGTTAGTTTTTGTATATGGTATGATGTATGAATTGAGGTTTTTGGTTTGTTTTTGTTTTGTTTTGTTTTGTTTACAGCCATCCAATTGTTACTACAACATTTATTGAAAATATTGTTCTTCCTTTACTGAGTTGCTTTGGCACCTTTGTTGAAAAGTCAATTAAAAATGGTATATGTGTGGGTCTATTTCTGAACTCAACAGTCAGTAGTTACTTTATGAAGACTTTGGCCAAGGCAATGAATGATTCAACACTGGTAGCTGCAGAAAGCATATTTACAGAGCACTCTGTGAATCATGACGTTTCACTTAGATATCTTGTTCTTCAACTTATATGTACATCGGAGTGTCCTGGAGGGTTTGTTAAAATACAGATGGCTGAGGTCCAATTCCAAAGTTTCTGCTTCAGCAGGTTTGGGTTGGGTTCAAAGAATTTGCATTTTTAACAAATCCCTAATTAAAAAAAAAATCAAATGAATGTTCTTCTAAATTTAATTTTGCTCATTCTCAATTCTAAGTTTTTATGTGAATACACAGCACATGGATCAATAGTTGATAATATATGGCCTCCATTAGCAGAAAAAAGACTTTGCAAGCAGCTAAGGGTGCTTGTTTTATATCATTATCATCAAATGCTTCTAATGTAAGATTAATTCATTCTGATCATGATTCAATTTTTTATCCAATTCATGGAATCAAAATAAAACTTTTTAAAACTTTATCTGTCGGTGAAATGTCACATTATTTTGATGGTTAATGTAAATTCAGTTTAAAATTCATCATTTAAGGTAATTTTTGTAGTGATAAGAAAAATGCACATTTTGATGGGACATAGCTCTATATTCTTAGTAAATTAAGTTATATTTATGGCACTGAAATTACTTGGTGTTATTTGAACAACATCCGCATTTATAATTGCCACCCAAAATGTGTAGCTTCACCGACCAAAATAGACACAGCAGTTGTCAAAATTTGCAAGCATTTTTTTTTAAATTAAAGTTTATTGGGGTGAAAATTGTTAGTATAGTTACATAGATTTCAGGTGCACAATTCTGCAATACATCATCTGTATATCACGTTGTGTGTTCACCACCCAGAGTCAGTTCTCCTTCCATCACCATATATTAGACCCCATTTACCCTCTTCTAAAGCCCCCCACCCACCCTTACCTTCTGGTAAACCCTAAACTATTGTCTATGTCTATGAGTTTTTGTTCCTTCATTTGTTTGTCTTGTTCTTTTGTTGTTTTCAATTTTATATACCACATATCAATGAAATCATATGGTTCTCTACTTTTTCTGTCTGACTTATTTCACTACAAGCATTTTTGTATGCATGCAGAGTTAGAGTAATTAAATCACAACATTTGTTTGACAAAGGTGATGTTGAATATGTTTTTTAAAACATCTTCAGTATGGCCATACTCACTTTTTCTCTTTGCTGCCCAAATTCAGTTATATTTCAGAAATATTTGAGTTTTAATTAAAGTCAGCTCATGTGTATTAGTGACCTTTATTTGAAAATAAGTCCTCTAAATTTTTGTGTTTTATTCAAAATCTGTAGGAAATCTTTATTCAAATATTCAGATAGTGGAGCACAAAGCACATCAGCTTTTTTTTTACAATCCCATAAGGATGGCTTTTTTGTTTTGTGGCCTGAGTATTATATTAATTACCTAAAATAAAACACTTTGGGGAATATTAGTAATTTTTGACAGTGTTTTCTAATGCTAATACTAGTGTTATTATAGCTACCATGTCACTCCTACCACTAAAGACCTTATTGTTTTTAAGACTTTTTTGAAATTATTTTATTGTGGTCTGACTTGCATACATTAAAATTCACTCTGTGGTGTACATTTCTATTCATTTTGTTAAGCTCGTACAATCATGTAACCACCACCACAGTCAAGGTCGTAATGGTTTGGTCATAATTTCCTTACCCTTTATAGTTAATTCCTTCTCCACCTCCAGGCCCTGTCCCTATAATTTTGCCTTTTTCAGAACGAAATGTAAACAGAATCATATCATAGTAGTTTGATTTTTTTCATCTAGGATAATATATTTGAGATCTGTCCATGTTATTTTGGGTATCCGTGGTTCATTCCTTTGCATTACTGGGTAGTACTCCAGGGTATGGATGTGCCACAGTTTTTAAAATTCATTAGTAATTTGGAAGACGTTTGGGTTGTAGTCAGCTTTTGGCAGTTATGAATAAAGTTGGTATAAATATTCGAGTACAGGTTTTTATGTGACGGATCTTTTCATTTCTCTTGGGTGAATACCTAGGAGTGGAATTACTGGATTGATTATTAGGTGTATGTTTTAACCACATAAGAAACTACCATGTTGTTTTCTAAAATGGCGTGACCAACACATCAGCTTTATACAGTTTATAGTGAATTGTGATTCCTGAAACAAAGCTTACAAACTGAAAGATAATGAAAAATTTCCCTCTAAAACAAAGGGAGATCCAGACAAATTAAATGATGAGAGCTCAATATTATGCCAGATTTAAACTTGCAAATCTAAAATTGTGATTTGGTTTGGTTTGTGAGGAAAACCTTTTGACGGAGCTCCTATTTTGAATTGGGTCGATTTTTATTCTCCACTGGAACAAAATGACATTGAAGTGGCATGATTTTGCTTTATAAACTTAATAAAATATCAAATCAATCGTAGAAATAAATTATTTACAAGATTTTATCCTTTAAAATATTTAGTGAAGAAACAAACTCTAAATTGAAGCTTAAGAAGTACAAAAATATTTAGGTACAAGGGACCATTTTCCATTTAGCAGGATGGACAGCTAACAGCTGTGCCACATCTGGAAAGAAAGTTTTCAAAAAAAAAAATTGTTTTAAATATGCTTTAGAGAGAGGAGTCAGTTTAATTTGTCAAAAATTTCAAATTTATTAAATATAAAATACAACTTTGAAGACACAAGAAATTTTATGAAAAAAATAGCAAAGCCATATTATTGGGGTAAAAATACATTTATCATAAAAAATACCAGTGACACATTTTTAAAGACAAATATAGCCAAGAAACTGATTAAAGTACTTGAATAAACCTAATTCAACTCATTTTATTTTTAATGTTTAAATAATCAATATTAAGTTTTTCAATGTTTTGTCTAAGTGTATAAAGATATGTTGTTTTTATATACTTTTTTAAAATTAAATTTTATTGGGGTGACAATTGTTAATAAAATTACATAGATTTCAGGTGTACAATTCTGTATTACATCATCTATATGTCACATTGTGTGTTCACCATCCAGAGTCAGTTCTCTTTCTATCACCATATATTTGATCCCCTTTATCCTCATCTACCACCCTCTCCCCCTTACCCTCTGGTAACCACTAAACTATTGTCTGTGTCTATGAGTTTTTGTTTCTTCATTTGTTTGTTTTGTTCTTTTGTTGTTTTCCGTTTTATATTCCACATATCAGTGAAATCATATGGTTCTCTGCTTTTTCTGTCTGACTTATTTCACTTAGCATTATACTCTCAAGACCCATCCATGCTGTTGCAAATGGTACTGTTTCATCTTTTCTTATCGTCGAATAGTATTCCATTGTGTATACATATATATTACAACTTCTTTATCTAGTTAAGGACACTGGTTGTTTCCATGTCTTGGCCACTGTAAATAAAGCTGAAGTGAACATCGGAACACATATGTCTTTATGGGTAAATGTTTACAGATTTTTGGGGTAGATATCCAGGAAAGGGATTCCCGGGTCAATGGTAGTTCTATTCTTAATTTTTTTGAGGAACCTCCACACTGCCTTCCATAACAGCTGCACCAGTCTGCATTCCCACCAACAGTGTATGAGGGTTCCTTTTTCTCCACAGCCTCTCCAACACTTGTTACTATTTGTCTTGTTGAAGGTAGCCATTCTGACTGGGGTGAGGTGATATCTCATTGTGGTTTTTATTTGCATTTCTCTGATGATTAGTGATGGTGAGCATTTTTTATATGTCTATTGGCCCCTTGTATGTCCTCTTTGGAGAAATGTCTCTTCAGGTCCTCTGCCCATTTTTTAATTGGATTGTTTGTTTTTTGTTGTTGAGTTGTATGAGTTCGTTATATATTTTGGATATTAGCCCCTTATCGGAGGCGTTGTTTGCAAAGATCTTTTCCCATTTGGTTGGTTGCCTCCTTATTTTGTTGATGGTTTCCTTTGCTGTGCAGAAGCTTTTAAGTTTCATATAGTCCCATTCATTTATTTTAGCTTTTACTTCCCTTGCCTTTGGAGTCAAATTCATGAAATGCTCTTTGAATCTGAGGTCCATAAGTTTAGTACCTATGTTTTCTTCTATGCAGCTTATTGTTTCAGGTCTTATGTTTAGGTCTTTGATCCATTTTGAGTTAATTTTGGTACACGGTGACATGTAGCAGTCTAGTTTCATTCTTTTGCACGTGGCTTTCCAATTCTGCCAGCACCATTTATTGAAGAGGCTGCGTTTCCTCCATTGTATGTTTTTGGCTTCTTTGTCAAAAATTATCTGTCCATATTTATGTGGGTTGATTTCTGGGTTCAATTCTATTCCATTGGTCTGTGTGTCTGTTTTTCTGCAATACCATAATGTTTTGATTATTGTTGCCCTGTAGTACAAGCTGACGTCAGGGAGTGTGGTACCTCCAGCATTATTCTTTTTTCTTAGGATTGCTTTGGCTATTCGGGGTCTTTCGTGGTTCCAAACAAATCTGATGATTTTTTGTTCTATTTCTTTAAAAAATGCCATTGGGTGTTTTAATAGTTTTAAGAAATACTTTTATTTTTGAAAATAGTTTTAGAATAGAACCATAAATATAGTAAAACTAATGTTAGGGTCAATAATTGTTTCAGTATTATATAAATTGTAATTTTTAGCATCACCTTTCAGTATCAAGATTCTTCTGGTTTGAATCATAATCTCTATAGTCATTCAACTTGATGGGAAAGCAATTTTGACTGAATGATCGACGTGTGCAGAGGCTAAGAGGCAGAAAGGAACATAGGACATGTGTGAATTGGAAAGAAGGCTGGTGAGGATTTTACTTGCTACAAGGCTTCAGGTAAACTACACTGTCTTGACTCTTTTTCCTGAGAGATTGAAATGTGCATGGCCTTATAGCCAGGGATGTTCTTTTGAGCAGGTGAGAGTCTGCAAAGAGCGGCCACTTACATAAGATAGAGCCACTCATTTAGAACAAATACATGTTGCCATTCAATAATCGAATTAGCATTCAGTTTTGATCTGGATCCCATTGTATTGTTCTCTTTCTTACTCTATCTCAGTTAACATGTTAATCATGTCAGAGATGAAGTGGAACAAAAAGAGATAAAAGTACTCCACAAAGGTCATTCCTTTCAGGGCAGTTCACAAGCATTAATCTTGGCTGATGTCTTCTTAAAAACTTGTCTCTGCCTAAGAGGAGATTCTCCAGGTAGGTTCCTTACCTGCAAAGTGGGTATTCCAATAGAACCTAAGTGATCAAACATGTAAACCCTTTCTTTTATTTTTATGGCTGCAAGTCATACAATATTATGGGGGGGAAATGCACTCACACATATATTTGACACATATATACACATACATATATTAAGGGTGCCAAAAAAATGTATACAGGTGGACACTTTGGTCAACATTGCTCAAGCAGTAGTTCGCCATAATCAGAAGTGTCTGGATGCTGATGGTAACCACTTTGAGCACTGCTTGTCATTGCAGAAGTCAAACGTGACTTTATTCATCTTTTGTTATCGGTATATATTGAGTATTATAATTTTAATACAGTTTTCCTTTCTTAAAATGTGTTTAGATTTTTTTGTCATCGTGTGTGTGTGTATTCTCTCTCTCTCTCTCTCTCTCTCTCTCTCTCTCTCTCTCTCTCTCTCTCTCTCTCTCTCTCTCTCTCTCTCTCTGTGTGTGTATATATATATCTTACTAGTAGCCTAGTAAGTAAGGTTCCGTTAAGGATCATTACAGTTTAGCCCTCTCCTTCCTCTTCAACTACTTAGCCATCCCTTTTACAGTTGACTGAGCTCTCTAACTATTCTTCAAAGCATGGACTCCACACATTCATTGACAACACTGAAAATCTCTCACGCTCCTTGCTGGAATTTCTTGCATTTTCAGGTAAGATAATTAATGAACTGGCTGTAGTTTGCAGTGGCTGCTCTTCTATTAGTTTAGGCTATCCTTTTCTGGAATGTGTTGTGCTTCAATATCAGGTAATATTATACTGTTTTGACTAATTTGATTCTAATTATTTCTTATCACCAAATTCCATTCATCCCCACACATCCTACCGGCTATTAGTGAATGAAGTAAGTGAAACAAGGGGTTTTCCTTATCTAGGGAAACTGTGGCAAAGTTTAAATAAAAGTTAGCCTGTGCCCTTAAGGTACATTTTCTAGTAACTCAGTCATGACTGAGTTTAGATGGCTAGCAGGAAAAGGCTTTTGGAATAGACTCGGTTGGTCATGGAGATTCAAATGGAAGTGGCATTTTCTCATTTCTGCCTTTGAAATACCTGGAGCACTTACGTGGTGCTGTTCTAGAAACTAATAAAACTGTAAGGCATTTGTTTCCCAGATGCTCAATCCAGCTGGGGAAGTAAGCCCTAACACAGACAGCAGTTACGTAACTCCATTAACCAGCATTCCCTTTAAGCATCCAAAAATATATGTCAGTAATACATGTTATAAGGTTAATGTCAGTAGAGGAGACTCCAAAGAAAGCTTTGTAGATGAGCAGGGCACTGGGATAGATTTTGAAGATGGGTAGTATTTGAAAAAAATAAAAGGAATAGGAGATATAGCATTTAAGGTCATAACTTATGATACTCAGCTTTTCATCCAAACACACATTTACCAAAAACTTCAGGCCAGGGTGGTCTGCTGTGTTCTGGGGACAAAAAGGGTCCCCATGACTGCAGTAGAGAGGATGAGGTACGCCTGACACTATACTTATTGGTAGTTAACACTGGAAAAAAAATTACATCTATCTATCTGTCTGTCTGTCTGTCTATCTGTCTATCTATCTATCTATCTATCTATCTATCTATCTATCTATCTATCTATCTATACATATCTTAGGAACTTCCTCAGAGTTTATAAACTTCTTGAGACCAGGCATCATTCTCATACCTTCTGCCTCCAAAACGTACACAATAGATTCAACACAGTGCCTTGACCCTGTTTGGTAAATCTATGTTTGTTTGGTAATCTATGTCTGCATGACTGCTTGAGGAACTTGACTCTGATAGAATTTCTCTTGGTTCATAGAATCTCATCGTACTTAGAATACTGTTTAGATTAGGAATTGAGGCACACTTGAGTTAGAGTTCCTGGCTAAATCTCAGCCGTTGGCCAGCCTCACAAATTGCCTCTCCATTTCACTTATTATTTTTACAGACCATGTGGTTATGGTTAGCTCCTTCCTTCAGATCCAATGTATGTGATGATCTGAACGATTTGCTTGATAATTTATTGTACACTGTTGTGTGAAATGAGCAACAAAACAGAAAGAATGTGAAGGTCTTCAGATCAGAGAGCCACTGCCGTCGCTTTCTGACTTCAGCAAAGTCTCTTCTCTGGAACTCATGTGCTAACTTTTAAGATCTTGCCTGGTTTTATACTCTCTAGATTATTTTTCAAGGATTTGGGAACAAACACTTCCTGCTTTGAAAGGGTTTCTGTTGCGATTTCTTTATGTCTTGCCCTAGAAGTTTATGAGACACTCAGCAGCTGTTCTCATCCCATGAAAAATGAAGTGAGTGGGTTGGGCAGCTGTTTCCATGTTGCTTTGGGAGAAGTGGGATTGCACTGTTCTGTATAAATGGAATGTATTAGTCATTCCCCATTGAAGTACGTACACTTTATAAGCAGATTGAGAAGTTTAAAAAAAGGAAAAAAGTTAAACTTGTGTATAAACACCTAAAAATAATTGAATTTTAATTCCAACAAGGATACAACATAACAAAAACAGTCATTTTAAGATGCTCTTATTAAAAATGTTTTCTAGCTAAGGCAAGCTTAGAGTTTAGAATGAAGTTTTAGTGTATAAGAAACTCTGGGCCGGGGGTACACAGAGGATGGCTGGCCACATGGGGTGAGCGAGGGAGAGAGGGTCGTATAATATCCAAATATCTACAGGCTGTCTATATGGACAGCCAGGCATAGTTCATCTGACTCCAAATGAAAGAAGAGGAGCAATGGGTGTAAAGAAGAAGACACATTTTAGCTAGACACAAAGAATTTTCTAAAGCCAGCCCATATGACCGTATGTTTCCATTACTTGGGGTAAGTGAGGGTATGGCAGCCCTGAGAGCAACTTGACTTGGATGTTTTTCAGTTTCAAGTGAAAACAACAACAAGTAAAGACTCTGTTGAAAGCAAAGAGGGACTTTATTGTTTCAGGTGGCTGAATAGTCAAGTCCCAACTGGATCCGGGGATCAAGTAAGAGCATAAGGACCAGTGTCTTCCCGTTTCTTGGCTCTGTGGTCTTCGATGGTAGCTCCATCGGTCAACTCTATTGTCCCAAGCAAGTCCTGTTCCCTCATATTGGCCAAATGGCTTCTACAAGATTAAGATTTTGCGTGCTAGCTCATCAGTTTTGAGTTTAGTGGAAATAAGAAGCCCTGTCTTTCCAGTGCTCATGTAGAAATCTCAGGATAGGCTCACAGTTGAAGTTTGGGTCCTATGACCTTCAATCTGGCTTGATTCCCAGGTCTGGGTAAGATGCCTTTCCCCTGACCAGAAGTGTCTTCACTGCTATCTCCGTAGACAATATCCAGTGTGTGAAGGGTGATACCCAAAGTAAAATCAGGGCTCTGGTGGCATAAGGAGAAATGAAAGATCAGTAGCAAAGCAACAAGTATCCATCGTAGTAGTACTTGAGAAGTGGTAAGAAGTGGTAAGATTAGATCAAAATTTTCAGTAAAATTTTAGCAGTGGATCATATTAGCAATAAAATATTTGAAAAAATGTGTAATAAAAGGGATGATCTTCTGGTTGAAGCATCAAGTGCCTAGATGACTGACAAATTAATCATCTTCTTTACCCCTATGTATGTACCCCTAAGAGTCTGAAGGTAACACTTTGGAATCTACTCAGCAAGTTGAATAGTAAGGCCCCATGGGATCTGGAGTCTGTGGCTATCATCTTATATTTGGTCCCTTGGTCTAATGGGATATTAGACATGCTTAATCAATGTCTGTTGGGTTGAATTGAAATAAGATGAATTGAATTTGGGTGGGGGAAACAGTTGTCTAAACTTTGTGTGGTATTTGCATTTTCTAAAGCATTTTCACTTACCTTTTCATTTGTTTTTAATGACATCCCTGTGAGCTAGGCAGTGAGTTGTTTTTATTTTTTAAATCTTTATTTTGATATATTTATATGGACAATGAGGAAGAATAATGTAATAAATCACTTTGTACCCACCAGCCCATACTTACCAAGTTTAATTTCATATCTGCTCCAGTTCTGTTTCCCTTTTTTATGAAGAAAACATTACAGTTAAAATTCCCTGTCTTCTACCCATATACAATTCCTTTCCTCTCTGCCAGAAGTAAACCCTGTTATGAATTTGACTGTTTGCAATTCCTGTGCATGTTTTATATTTTTCTGCTACACATTTACATATCCATAAAATATGTAATTTTTTATTTTGCATTTTGTATAAATACCATGAAACCATATGTACCAACAAATCATATACGTTTTGACCTAAATGATTTTGAAACTTGTATTGATACAGATAGATACAGCTTGTTTTCATCGTTGTAAGGAATTGAAATGACCAGTTTAAACCAAATGACATAATCATTAACTCAGCAATATGTTTAGGTATTTTGTCCTGTGTTTTTTTTTAATGAACATTGATCATTTATCAGTAGATTTGACAAATATGAAAGCCATCATGTTGTGAAAAGCTAGAATTAGTCTACAGAGCGCGCGCACACACACACACACACACTCACTCACTCATAGCGCCACACAGTTTCTTTTGCTCTAGGAGCTGTGTAAGCTCCAAGGATTCCATGAGCAACCTGAAGCAAATGGTGGAAGCATGATGTTTGTATTGGAATTTTTATGAGAAGGATCTGCATTTATCTTTGGAATCTCAAAGAGAACTGTAACCTACAAAATTTAAGAACACACTGCCTTAGATGTTTTATAAAATATTTACAAATCATTCCCAACTTGCCAAATTAAAACAAACTTTTAGCAGATGGAATAGGGATATGATTTAATCCCTTCTTCAGCAGTCTACAAAAATCATATTCATTATTTTTTGTTTCCTCTGTCTCAAAGCAGGGGGTGAAGTTTCATAAAATAAAGTCATGATAAAACTGGATCAATCCATTCATTTCACATACTTTCATTTCACAAGACTTTAAAACCAAAAGCCTAACCTTTTGTTCTTTTGTGATCAGCATTTTCTGCTGAAATGTCATTGCTTCTACATCAACTGAGCTCAACACATTTAGAAATCAGCTCAACACACTCATTAAGAACTTAAAGGAGACCATGCTTCCCAGGATAGGGAAACTAAGGTGAAGAATGCACACCCTGCCTTTCCCAGCCCCGTCCTTCCTAAACTGCTGTGACCAGAGCAGCCAGGGTTTTGAGAAAGGCACACACCAGAGGCCGGGTGTATCTGTGCCTGGGGCTAATGACCCTCCAAGCCACAGCTCCAGGATGAATAGCTTAAACAATAGGGCTTCTGTCAGCTACCATATAAACTTCTTGTTTCCTATGAGCTTGGAGAACTGCTCTAAATCTTTTCACCCTGTATTTGATACCCTACATTTAATAGCCTATATTTTTCTTAACCCTACCTCTTTCTTCTCAGCTACTACAGAAGTCTAATACCAGAAAACAATAACAATGGAGGTAACAGTAACAACCAGCATTTATTGAGTCCTGGCTCCGAGGCAGGTACTGTTCTCAGCACTTTATTCATTTGCCCATTCATTCATTCATCTACTCAACTAATATTTGCTGAATATGGACCATGTTAATGAACTGCCATGGAGAATCAATGCTGAAAGCAGACACTTCTCTTGACATCATAGAGTTTAGAGTCTAAAAGGGAGGTAGATACAAATCAAATATCAACTAACAAATGTGAACTTACAGTTAGGATCAGAGCTACAAAGGAGAGGTGTATGGTTTTCTAGGGAATGTGTCATAAAGAGATTTGACCTGATTAGGAAGGAAAAGGAATGGATTTCCTCAAGAAATGATGCCATAGAAAGGCTCAGTAGGAATTAGGCAAAGAGGAGAGGAAGAGAATCTAGACAGAAGAAACATGTGCACATGTCCTAGATAATGAGAAGGAACACAGCAATGAAAAGAAACTAAAATTCTGGCAACAACCCTGGGTTCTAGGGCATTCTGATCTTCATTTTACTGTTGAACTGAGGCTAGGTAAATTTAAGTGACTTACGTAAAGTCACTCTGTTGGGGAAGAGCAGGATCAAATCGAAGTCACTTCTAACCTCAAAAAGTGTCCACTTAAAACCATACCACTCCTCCCCTCGCAAAAAGGCACAGACAGACCCAGATGATTCACAAGGGAACTCTGCCAAAGATGTAAAAAGATCATATAATCTCAGTGCTTATTTTAGACAATTTTAGAAAAATGAACAAAAATTCTCAAATTCTCAAATTGTTTTGTTGTTGTTGTTGTTGTTGTCGTTGTTGTTTTAGTAAGACAACTCATGGCCAATCTTGTTTCATATGTATACTCCCATCTTGTATAATTTTTAACCAAGTCAAATTCTCTCAGATTATCTCATCTATAAATATATCTGCATATATCTCTAAAAATGACTCTCTTAAAAATATTACTACAATCATTATCACATCTAAATACATATAAACAATAATTATTAAAGCATTCGACTTTTCTCAGTTGGCCATCTCAAAAGCTGTCCCTGTCTCTCTTTCCTGTTTTTTAACAAATTGTTCAAAAAATAACACTAAGGTTTATACATTTTGATTGCTCTGTCTGTTGAGTTTCTTAATCTATAGGTTCTCTGTCTCTTACCTTTTTTCTAATTTATTTGTTGAGAAAACATTTTGGTTTTTATAGAGTTTTCTATATTCTTGATTCTGCTGATTTCACAGTTTTCTCTCACCTGTGTTTTCTGTAATTTGGGAATAAGATCAATGTTTCTTGGCAAGAATTTTCATAAGTGGAATGTATAGATCCATCAGATGGCACATAATAGCTACTTTGTTTATTGTCTTTATCAGATTGAAATTCTTGGCTGGAAACTTCCATTCATCAACTATCCCAAGTTATTGTTTGTATAGAAAAGGCAAGATAAATTTTTGATTCTTTTTTTTTATATAGTTCTATTGGGGAATATTGGGGAACAGTGTGTTTCTCAGGACCCATCAGCTTCAGGTTGTTGTCCTTCAATCTAGTTGTGGAGGGCGCAGCTCAGCTCCAAGTCCAGTTGCTATTTTCACTTTTTAGTTGCAGGGGGCAGCCCACCATTCCATGCGGGAATTGAACTCAGCAACCTTGTTGTTGAGAGCTCGGTCTCTAACCAACTGAGCCATCCGGCCCCCACTGGAAGCTCAGTGGCAGTCATTGTCTTCAATCAAGTTGTGGAGGGCACAGCTTACTGGCCCATGTGGGAATGGAACCAGCAACCCTGTTGTTAAGAGCTCATGCACTAACCAACTGAGCGATCCTGCCACCCCGAACTCTGTTTCTTATAATTTAAAGGTGACCAAT
This sequence comes from Rhinolophus ferrumequinum, assembly GCF_004115265.2. Taxonomy (NCBI): domain Eukaryota; kingdom Metazoa; phylum Chordata; class Mammalia; order Chiroptera; family Rhinolophidae; genus Rhinolophus; species Rhinolophus ferrumequinum. Next base: position 24,243,446 of record NC_046307.1, on the reverse strand, counting down.
ACATTTTTCTTGCAAGCTGTTGTTCAGTTGTATTATGAACTTATATGTTTACTAGATATGTTAAATGTATTAGATGTGTTTCAAGCCATTGCAATTATTATTCTTATCGAATAATATGCCATAATGCCGTATGTTGGTTCTATTCAAATTGGCTTCGACGTCTTTTTGACATGACACTAGTAGTAATGGATAACTTCTTTGATTTCTGATATGACAAGACATTCTAAGATGCTCTTATGCATTTCTTATCTCAAACTAAACAACCATTTCTAAAAAGCAAAAGAAACAAACAGAAACAGCCTTGGTTCTTTTATTTAGGAAATTATATTTGGAGACCACAATGTGGACACTAGGGGTGCTCGTTGCTGCCCAATTAATGTATCGTTTATAAGCCTTTTCAGTGGACAGAGCTAGGAAATAAGCACTGAAGAAAAAAGAAGAAGAAGAAGGAGAAGGAGGAGAAGGAGGAGAAGGAGGAGAGGAAGAAGAGGAAGAAGAAGAAAACATACTTCTTGAATATAAACTATTTTTTCCAATTCAAATTTAGGATTACAAGACTTTAAATTCTTTGGTTTTATATTTATCCAGATTTCTCTTATGCTGAAATTCTTGTTTCCTGATGATGTTCTTGACTCTATCCTCTAATTTATAATTGTATCAGAAGTACATCACATGGTATTTTCACTGGCAATATGATCATTAAAAGCTGCTGAGACGTCTTTCCAGTTTCCTTTGTTCTTAGCATATCTCAAAAAGGATGTACTGCTAAATTACTGTACTTCAAAATCACTTGCAATAATTCTTCTCTGTGTGGTTGTGCACACTGATATACACTTGAATTCATTTGCCTCCTTTTGCCCTTGATTTTGGAAATTTAAAAAAAAAGATCTTGTCTTGTATTATGTAAAATATGTACCAGGCACATAAACAGGTAGGACAGAAATAAGGAAGAAGCAGTGTCCTTTCTTGGTGGTTAAAATGTGTGCAAGGGCAGTGAAAGCAGTGGGGTAGTGGATGGATGGTGGGGGAGATCCTTGAGCCATAGCCACCCTGGTGCTCCCTGAGCAGCAGTCCTGCTAATCTAGATTTAGGTCTTGTGACGTCAGCATTGTTTCCCCTACAGGAGAAGGGAACTAGTACTTCCTGTATTGGTCAGGATTCTTTTCTGGAAACAGAAACGTAGTTTTCATGTTAAGAAAGTCAAAATAATAGCAAAAAAAAAAAAAAGTCATTAAATTTTCAATGTGCTTCTTTCATACTCCCATTGGTGGACTTAAGGCATAAAGCCAAGGATCCTGGTATGGGTTCTTAGGCATTCTCTTCCTGTTATACTCTTCCTGCCACTCCCCACCCCACTCGCTATTACCCCCTACATACAGACCACTCCATCTCTCCCATTAATTGGATTCTTCTCAAGCCATAGCAAAGCAAGAAAAGTAGAAATTCTGAGTCAGACAGACCTTTGTTCAAGTTCTAGTTTTTCTCTAAGAGTTGTCTATATGTATATAACCTCTGCCTCAGTTTCCTTATCTATTATATATGCATATAATCTCTTTGTCTGGTTGTTCTTTTCCATAAAATAAGGAATCTTACTTTAAAGAAATCTTGTGAAGATTAAATTAGATAATGTATTAAGGTACCAAATACAGTGCCTGGCACATACTCAGAATCTACTTAACATTGGTTGTTTTGCTACAGGCACTGTTATTTCTGTTTCTGTGATTAAAATTGGTATAAACCAAATTATTTTGTTCTCATTCTCTTGTCATATTCTTCCTTGAGAATTGCAGAAACTTTATGCGTGTAATTCAGATCCACTTGTCAACGAAGACTTAGCTAAAGAAAGCTCTCTAAACTTAGACTTCTCAAAGGAGAAAAGGGGGGAAGGTATTTGAGCCTTTCCTTATTTTGAATTCTTAGCACAGGACTAAGAATCAAGATCCATGGGGTACCTCGTTCCTCCTCCAGGAAGGAGCTTATGTGAAACTTAAAGTAAGTGAAATAATAACATGGAAAACGTGATGGACTCTGAGCCCCTGATCCTCGTATTATCCATTTAATGCCTTGAGTGATCTTCAGAAATTTACTTCCCTTCTCTGTGTCCAAGTCTATCTATTTGTAAAATTAGGTCACACAAAAAGATCTGCATTTCCTTCCCATTTTGGAAATGTATGACTCTCTGTTTATTTACATTCTATCCTTGATATGTTTCATATAATCAGTTCTGTGACTTCTGTGGGCCATGTTTCTCTTGCCCGATATATTGGTCTCCTTCCCTCTTGAAATGGTGTTCTCTATGGGGTCCATCGGTATTCCTTCATTCCTCATGGCTGCCAACAAGCCTGGAGTTAATTTTCATGGAAAATTGTGGCGACTCTTGGTAGTCTGAGTTTTCTTGTACCATAATACTCCTCTTCGTTTCCTAATTATGTGGATTTTATTATTTTTGTCATTGCTCTCAGTTCAGATAATCTCTGCCTTGTTTTAAGCCTTCCTGATCTTGTTAATGCTGGTACTGTGAGACTTTTTATAAATTATGAATATCATTCCTGCATCGCAATTCCTTCATAACCATTCAGGGGAAATAATCCCTCTCCTGCTTATTTTGTTATGAGAAAAAAGGGAGTCATAGATATAAAAAGTAAAGAGATAACATAACTTTCGATGCAGCTTTTAGTTATTAGTATTAAAAGAGCTCAACGTAACGCCAAGGGGGGGTAATAATTAATTATTAAATAAGTTTCTTGCTTTGAGATTTAAAAAAATCAACTTCAGTCTTATTCAAAGATCCTTGGCTTGGCGCTGCTCTCACCTGAGCAGTAATCCACACGCTCGTCCTCTCAGACGAATAAGTTGTCCCACTGTATCGAGTAGATTGCAGGACTCCATTCTTATGGCTTTCTTGGCAGCGGTGTGCTGCAATTTGCCAGGTGGTATGGTGAGATTTTAATTGGCTTTTTAAATGTTCTCATGAGTTCTAGGGTGGACAAAGGAAGTGCTGTATGAGAGCCCAGCCCTTGGTGACACAGAAAAATACACGAAGGTTGCCCAACAGTATTGTTTACTCAGCCTGTTCCTGTTGATCATTTTTGTTTGTGATTTGGGCAGGATATGCTGACTGCATTGTCAGATGACACTAAACACATCACTGAAAAGTGGCTAAGCGCGCCGGTTTTGGAGTAGGAATACAGACCTGGTTTGGTATCCAAGCTTCTCCATCCACAATGAGTGTAATCTTCTGGCCGAACTGGGACCAGAGATTGAAAGCTATGGGAAGATAGGCTTCACCTCATGAAAAGGAGGAATTTTCTGTCAAAAAATTTTTTTTTAATGTTCTTCAGTTGTATTAGTGGTGTCTGGAATGCAGTAGGAAATTGTGTAGATCAAGAGCTGCTGTGTATTTAAATCCATCTGTAAAACCAAATTTGAATTTGACTATTTGCTGCTGTGTTCATTGCAGTGGGTTATGGTCGATGGGTGATAATGGTGACAATAATTCTACTCTACTCAGTGCTTGTCATATCACTTCTCTTACACCAGTTCTAGGGAGTTTGAGAAGAAGGTCACTGAAGTCTAATAGACGGGACACAGGACACCAGGCAGGGGAGGCATTTGGAAGCCACATCCTATGAACACAGATTAAGGAAATGGTGGTATTTAATCAGAAGAGAAGACCACTGTAGTCTTGGGATCATATCTTCCATATCAAGTGGATGAGCAGAACACCATTTTATGAAGGCCCAGACAATAGAATCAGAAGCAATACTTGAAGTTCCAAAGAAATTAACATTAGCCCCATGTAAAAAATCACAGAGAAAGGATTTTGATGTTCGATTGGCCCAGGTTTGAGTTCCATCTTGGCCACTTAATGTGTTACCACGTTCATGTTACTGCACTACCCTGAGCCTCAGTGAAGTAATACGATCTCATCTATAAAGTGGGAATAATATTAGCCTCTCCCTCATAGAGCACTTGTGCAGATTAAATGAAATAGTGCCTACAGATTAGTAACACGCTGCCTGACACATACGGTTGCTGTTCTTGTTAGTACTATTAATAGTTAGGTTTAGAATACAATAAAAGTTGGGCTGCTTCAAGGGAGATAATGAAGCAGTTGTCACTGGGTATTGTTTGTTTAAAAAGGGGGGAAGAGGTATGGTTTTAAAGGGGATTTGAACAGGGAGGCAAAGGTGGTCAGGAACCTATGATTTTAGAACTGCCTCTCTGGCATCATTCTCTAGTTACCTGTGGTACATTTCTGTGACTCTCCAGTTATTTTCTGGCCTCTCCTACACTAGGGCCTCTTCTCTATGTTCTACTTAGGCACCTGCTGGACCAAATTTAGCAGTTGTCCCGCTGTATAATTATCTGCAACTGCTTGAGTAGTTAACATGCCTAAATTTTTCGTAAACTACTTCATGCTATAATATCAATGGCTAATCATAGAGCCTTTGATTATAATCTCTTTACCATCATGGGCTTGGTCTCTTGCTTACAACGAATTGACCAGAGCATATAATAGTAGCAGACACTGAATACAGGATGGATGCATGGACAAAGAAGCAAACTAATAGAATTTCATATGTGGAAGTGTGTCAGCAATCATTATATTTAATATTCAGTGCCTAAGTAGTTCTCTTTAGTGCTTCTTCCAGGTGGCTCTTTGGCCTCTCCTTGGAAACCTTCCACAAGAGGGAATTCACCAACTCTTCAGGCTTCCTGTTTTCCCTTTGAACAAGTCTACTGGTATGGACTTGCAAAGGTTCACCATATATTGAAGTGCATTGCATTACTTGCTAATGAATGAATGTATTAACCCTTCTAATGGTATTGAAGTTTTAACAGGAGGCTCCTGGAAGCACATGCTTTAAATCAAAGAATTTATATTTTGAGGGCAGAATTTCAGGCACTAGGCCTGGCAGGCAGAAGAAAATGCTAATTTCCGGCTTCACAAAAACAAGATCTTATTGTTATATAGGTGTGGGGGATACAGGATGACAGATGTTTGCAGGATTTCATGTTACAATAAGAAATAAATTTTGTGCATCAGTAGGCATGTGGAAGATGAGTTATAAACTATGATAGAACTGAAAACATAGTAGTCATGCTTCATGAATGTAAAAATGGTTGTACAAAATTACATTTCTTTTAAAGATTCGCTATAGAATTATTGTATTTTTTAACTCAACATCTCTTTTAAGTTTAACTTAAAAAAAACATGAGAATCAATTTATTTGAATCAAACATTTAAAAGGGTGTTATTCTAAGCAGCAATTAAGACTTAATTGTCATCATTTGCTTTCTCCCTGGAAAGCATTTGTTTGCCATCCTATGATTGAGCCGTTAAATTGGGCACATCTGGAGATAAAGCACAGACAATACTATATCAAACCTATTGTCAGAAGGCACATCTGCTTCTTGAGGAAAAAAAATAAGAAAAGGCAACCAAAGAGAAATCAAAGAACCATGTGGGGGTAGGTGATACACTGGTTACCATGGAGAGCTGTTGGAGTCATTTGCATTCCACTTGTCACTGTGTCCTTGTAGTATTATGATTATTTTTGACTGGGGTAGAGACTTCTAGAGGAAGAAGTGTGGTCTTGGGCCACGGCTCTAGGTAAATTGGTGGATATGTGATCAGCCCATAATGGCCTTGTTCCTCTGACAGCTGCCAGTACGACTCACAGGGGCGAGTCCTAGAAGCTTTGTTGGTAGGATGTGGTCCTGTCCCCCTCTCGTGGCCGTACCTGACTGAGCAGACCAGGGTAGACACCTGACTTTCAGTGGATCGGTGGCATTTTTTTCACTCAGGTACTTGGCATTTGGATTGAGGTATGTCTCCGTCTGGCCTGTTTGCTTGAATAGAGGAAATGCATACCTCAGAGCTTGCAGGAAGGTATATTTGTCCACGCACTGTGGGAAGATGGGTGAAAGAAGGACCTAGATTATTGCCACACTCCTGAATGGCTTTCCAGTCTCTGGTTTTCGACCTTTAGCTATCCTTGGCTTTTAAGAAATTGCCCAATATCTCTGCAGTACATCTCACTTACTTGGTTGAGATATTTGAAGTCAGTTTCTATAAATTGGAAGCAAAAGAACACCAACTTAAAAGGCCTAAAAAATGATGCCATTATCTTGGTTTCTCAGTTGTCAGTGATAATATTTTTCAGAAAATTCAGAGAACCCTTCTTCAGTACTTCCTCCTTACTAGATGGTGAGAAGAACACAGAAAAAAATTATAAATTACAATATTATTCTCTTCTTATTCTCGCAAAATATGGTTAAAAAAATGCTTTCTACCTCAATGTCATATCCGCACTATACTTTTCTAGGGAAAGTGAAACTAGATGGTCATGTCTCTTTAAGATGCAAACAATTCCAGGAGGACATTGTATTCCAGTGATCCGCTTTCAGCCTTGACTAAAATGATAATACTCCTCTTAATAAATGACCAGCTCCATTTCTCTTAAGGTGGTAGCAGCAATTGCTCTTTTAATTAGCTGGCAGCTTCTCCGTAGCCTAGGAGGAGTGAGTTGTATTAATTTTATGTTATTAGCAAAATTAATAATGCATTGATTAATTTTCTATTTCTCTCTGAAATGAGAAAGGAAGCAAGTCTTAGATTCCCTGAGTCAGGAAAGCCTGAGAGGGTTGAATTTATCGTCAAGTCTCCTGGCAGAACCACAAGGTGACAGCCACTGAAATGAATCAGTGGGTTAGGGTGAAAGTGTAGATTTCATGGAGACTACTCATCATTACTTCTTAACGGGCTGTTCTTTAATTTGCCACATCCTCTGTTTTGCCAAGCTGCACTTGAGCTGAGGTCACACATCTGTTGTTGAAGTTTGTATAGAAGGTAATCACTGAATATGACCCCAAGCACCACACACACACCACACACACACGTACACACGTGTGTGTCTATTCATCTACTTGCTTTCAATTAAAATTCCATGTATGATTCCAAATGTGACCTTGAAGTGTCTATTAATTTTGAAAATCAGAAATCAGACCATGATATGTTATTTTCACTGATGTTAGAGGGTTAGTATCTGAATATGCCCTGGAGTTAGGAAATATCCTTGTCTTTCAGAAGGCAGTAGAGGATAATATCATTAAAACTCAACAATAAGAAACAACTAGGTTTAAAAACTGAGCAAACTATCTGAACAGACACCTCACTAATGAACATATACAGATAGCAAATAAACATATGAAAAAAATGCTCAACATCATATGTCATCAGGGAATTGCAAGTTAAAACCACAATGAGCTGCCACTACACACCTATCAGAGGGGCCAGCATCCAAAACACTGACACCACCAACCGCTGAGAAGAATGAGAACAGGAGTTCTCATTCACTGCTGGTGGGAATGCAAGATGGTGCGGCCACTTTGGAAGACAGTGTGGTGGTTTCTTACAAAACTAAACATAATCTCAACATATGATTCAGCAATTGTGCTTCTTGCTATTTACCCAAAGGAGTTGGAAACTCATGTCTACACAAAACCCTGTACACAGATGTTTATAGCATCTTTAGTCGTAAGTGTCAAAATTTCAGAGCAATCAAGATACCCTTCAGTAGGTGAGTGGATAAACAGTGGTCCATCTAGACAATGAAATATTATTTAGCATTAAAAAGAAATGATCTATCAAGCCATAAAAAGACATGCAGGAATCATAAATGCATACTACTGAGTGAAAGAAAGCAATCTGAAAAGGCTACATCCTGTGTTTCCAACTATGTTGGAAAAGGCAAAACCATGGAGACAGTAAAAAGACGAGGGGTTAAGGGAGAGGGAGCTGATTTTTATAGTTTGGGTTTATTTTTAGAAAGAATGCTTTTTTATTAATGTTATGCATGAATAAAATAAACCTCTCTCCTTTTTTTTAATACTTCAAGGGTAAAAAAAAAAAAAAGAAAAAAGAGAGATTCAAGCATAGAAAAGTAATAAGGGCCTGAAAGAAGCTCAGTGTGTTTGGAGCCTAGAGTTCAAATTCCAGAGCAGTGAGGAAAAGGCTGAGGAGATAGATAAAGGTCAGAATCAGGAGAGCCTTATAAGGAACATGAAGGCATGTGGACATTAAAATCTGTGTCTTTCATGACAATTTGTAATCCATACGTGATCCATCTTAATGAATTCCACAGACGATTCCTGGCTACAATCTCAGTTACGGTACAATTAAGGGATGAATGTTCTGCTCAAATGTGATGAGGGGAATTACTTTCTTTTCCCTAGCCCCCAATTTGTCAAACGTACTGATACAGTCTGGTGCCAACATCTGTTGTGGCCATCCCAGACGAGATCCGCCTGCGCTCCACATTTCAGAACAATTTTGCATGTGAGATCCTTCCTACTTTTCCTTTCAAAGGCCCACCATTCTAGGCTCAGCCACGAATCTATGATGTGCAATGTCTGAGATGTACACTGCCACCCACTCCTGTCTACCGCTCCCCACCCATCTTTGCTCCCCAAACCACCCTCTTTTTCATCCTCACTCACCTGCTGATTGTCCACATTCCCTCACTGTCTGTAAAGCAGTACTTTTTTGTCGTCGTCTTTTTTTGGTTTTGCTATAAAGGCTCTGAGAAACCAGTAGTTTTTCCATTTGTACGTGTCATAGTCATGCCCGTGGCAATCTGGGTAATAGACACGTATGTATCTGGAAAACTTCAGAGAGGAAGATGGAGCATAGCAAGTAGGAAAGGAGAAATGAAGCATTTTACACGTTATCAAAATGTAAGTGCCAGCACCTCATTTTTAAAAAATAGCATTTTTAATATATCTCTTAGAAAGCTTTGTAAAACTTTGTCTTTCAAAACAGGAAAGAGGCAATAGTTGGAACTGAAGAAATATAACAGCTACAAGTCAGATAGATAGCTGAGTACTTTGGAAGATGGGGTAGGAAAACATTCTTTTACAAGCTTACATACATGGTTCTTGTGCTCCTGAGGCAGGTCTGAGAGGAAAAGAAGATGGCAGGATCTGCCTTATTTATTCAGAGGCCCAGGAACAGACGAAGCGTTCACATTTGCTCCCCTCAGCAGTTGGGAAGATGTGCCTTGATGAGGAATACATTATTTAAGCAGGCAGGGATTTTCAAGATGCCCAGAAACAGCACTGTTCTCTTTCTTCAAGATGCCCAGAAACAGCACTGTTCTCTTTCTCATGAGCATTTCTAGAGAGTTAGTCACATTCAAATTCAGCTAACATTTATTATGAGCAAACTGTGGACAAAACACAGTACAAAACATTGTCAAATATTTTGTTTGTATAACAAACTTGTGAAGCAGGTGTTTGTTTAGTCAGCTAACCTTCCTATTTCTCTTCTTTCTCTCTTCCAACATCTATAGTTCACCTCTTAGGTACCAAGTCATGGACACAAAGAATGGCAGGGCATTGTCCCTGAGGGAAAGGACTGGGGTGGTGGCAGAGCCCCTCCCTGTTGCGTGCTCTGAATAGCACACCCTTGTATTTATTTGGGTGACAGATTAGGACACACATGTGACCTGTTCCTCAGACTACCTTATGTTCCGTGGATTCTTCTAACTTGTACTCATTTCAATTTTTACGGGTATATTTTCACCAGCCATCCCCAGAAGCTTCCTTTAAAAACCCCAAATCCTCAGTTCCTCAACTCTCTCCTTTGCTCCCTGTTCCTAAAGGAGCTGAGTCTGGGCAGTGATAATGCATGTTCTCAAAGAACGACCTGGGTTTCTGGAACCATGCTGTGCTTGCACACCTTTCTGAACTTGCAGGTGCTTACAGCCAAGTGTCAAGAAGTTTGCACGCTCCTGACACAGTGGTTTTCTTTCTTTGGGTTTTCCTGGAAGCTGTCAGGGAAAATGCAGCCTTCCCTGATGACTTCAAGCCTAAGGATCTGTTAATATCTTTCCTCTTCACTTTCCTACTACTTACCATCATTTCTGCTCAATTGACCCAGTTGGTTTAAGCATCACTTAGCTGTTGTTTTCCCCAGTTGTACTGAGAGATATGATTGACACACACCCTGTATAAATTTAAGGTATATAGATAGCATAATGATTTGACTTACATATTTTGTAAGATGATTACCACAATAAGTTAACATCAATCATCTCCTATAGATTAAAAAAAGAGAGAGAGAGAAAGACAACAATTTTTTTCCTTGTGATGACAACGCCTAGGATTTACTCTCTTAACTTTCATATGTACCATACAGCAGTGTTAACTATAGTCATCATGCTGCACATGACACCTCTATTACTGATTTATCCTGTAACTGGACGTGTGGACCTTTTGACCACCGCCCCCAACCCCCATTGCTCCTAACCACGAATATGATCCCTTTTTCTATACGTTTGGTTCTTTCTTTTTCTTCCTCTTTCTTTTCTTCTTTCCTTTCTCTCCCACCCTTCACTCCCTCCCTTCCAACCCTCTGTCTTTCTAAGATTCCACACGTAAGTGAGATCACGCAATATGTGTCTTTGTCTGACTCATTTCACTTAGCATAATGCTGACATCCATCCTGTCACACATGGCAAGGTTTTCTTCTTTTTCATAGTAGAATAATATTCCATTGTGTACATATATATACAACTTTTTAAAAATTATTCGTCCATTGATGGACACTTAGGTTGTTTCCATGTCTTGGTTATTGTAAGTAATACTGCCCTGAGCATGGGGGTGCAGATGTCTTTTCAACATAATACTTTGATTCCTTCAGATATAGTCTCAAAAGTCGGATTACTGGATTATGTGGTCATTCTAACTGTTAATTTTTTGAGGATTATCCATACTGTTTTCCATAGTGGCTGTGCACATGGACATTCCCACCAACAGTGCCTAGGGGTTCACTTTCTCCACATCATCACCAGCATTTGTTATCACTTGTATTTTTGGTGATATACATGCTAAGAGATCTGAGATGGTTATGTCATGGTGGTTTTGAATTGCATTTCTCTGATGATTAGTTATGTGGACCATTTTTCCATGAACTTTGTATGTCTACTTTGGAATAATGTCACTTCAAGTCCTCTGCCCATTTTTTCAATTGTATTCTTTATGGGGTTTTTTTTTGTTTTTGTTTTGCTGTCAAGTTGTATGAGTTCTTTGTATATTTTGGATATTGAGCTCTTATCGCATATACAGTTTGGAAACATTTTTTCTCATTTCATATGTTGTCTTTTCATTCTGTTGATTTATTTTGCTGTACAGAAACGTTTTAGTTTGATGTAGTGCCACTTGTTTATTTTTTATTTTGTTGCTTGTGGCGCACATGCAAAAGTTATTTCCAAGGCCTATGTCAAGGAACTTTTATCCTGTTTTCTTCTAGTAGTTTGATGATTTGTGGTCTTACATTTAAGTCCTTAATCCATTTTGAGTTAATTTTTATGAGCAGTATAAGAAAGGGATCTAGTTTCATTCTTTTATATGGGAATATCCATTTTTCCAGCACCATTTATTGAAGAATCTTGTCTTTTCTTCATTGAGTATTCACCCCCTTGTCAAATATTAGTCGACCATATTTGCATGGGTTTATTTTTGGGCTCTCTATTCTATCTCATTGGTCTACATGGCTGCTTATATATTAGTAACATACTGTTTTGTTTACTGTAGCTTTATAATATAGCTTAAAATCAGGAAGTGTGATGCCTCCTGCTTTGTTTTTCTTTCTCAATTGCTTTGACTATTCAGAGTCTCTTTTGGTTCCATATAAATTTTAGGATTTTTTTTTCTATTTTTGTAAAAAAAAAATGCCATTGAAATCTTGGTAAGGATTGCATTGAATCTATAGATGGCTTTGGCTGGTATGGACATTTTAACAATATTAATTCTTCAATCCATGAACACAGGGTACCCTTCCATTTAGTTTGTGTTTCTTCAATTCCTTTCACCAAATGTCTTGTAGCTTTTCAGTGTAGAGATCTTTCACCTCCTTGGTTAAATTGATTCCTCAGTATTTTATTGTTTTTGATGCTACTATAAGTGAGATCATTTTCTTTATTTCTTTTTAGATAATTCATTGTTATTTAACTGTTAGTATCAATGTGAATACCTCATGGTAACGGTAAGCCAAATGTACGATGAGTCAGGCACAAGCTTGTACAAAACCGCAATGAGTTCCAAAAACAGCCGCAGCCACAATAATGGCGGCCACAATAATGACACCCTAACAAAGTTTCTTCTATTCCTAGAGAGAGAGAGAAAGACACAGAGAGAAAAGCCAATCTCAGGGTACCCAGGGTATAAAGTTAGGGATAAGGGAGAAGAGACAAAGGCTAGTGGCAAAGTAAGCGAGGAGAAAGATGTCTACAGCTCCCACAGTAACTCCCACCTGGGTTCCGGGCTGCTGGGTTCTGTGAGGTAGGAGCTCCTTTCTGCAGCTTTCCTGGATATTGTGAACTTTCCTACGTGACGACATCAGAAACAATGTTACCTGGACTGATTCTGCTCTCTGTTCCTGAGGACCCCACTCCTGACGCTTGCCATGACACTTCATTCTCACTCGTGAAACCTACCTCCTTGACTTCCAGGCAAAACAAATAAAATAAAACAGGTCATTTTGGTTAGTAGTGGGGGCTTACATGCAACTCTGCATCGAATCCCGTTTTTGCTAGTTATCGTGAATCTCACCTCCCGAAATAGCTGGGTTGATGGTGGGGCCCATGCCTTCTGTTCTTCTGCACATTCCATATTTATTCCTTGGCATAGATTATGAAGCATATGATTTTTGAATGTTTATTGGTGCTTCACATACCCAGGATCCAGCCCCTCATTATTCACAGCATCTAGATATTTATCTCATAGGAAAACTTGAAACTAGACTTTCTTGAACAAAGTATGACTCTTCTACTTTATTTAAATCTACCCCTAGCAAGCATAGCTGTAACGTATACCATATGGAATCATAAACCCTGTAGAGAAGCAAGAATCTTTGGGAATTCACCTCCCTGCTAAGAATCTTACCTCAAAGGTAGACCGATTTGAATGTCCAGGGAGATCTATAGACGCCCTCTCTTTGGTTCTTTAGACTTGCTCAGAATTCCTTCCCGATACTTGTACATGAGAATTATTGTATGGGGGTGGTTACATCGTGTAACAAGCATTCTACTATCTGGGTGATTAAAGAATTTGAAGAGTACTTTTTCTCTCGGTGATTTTTTTCATTACTCCGATGGAGATCAAAACCTTCCGTGTAGTGTAGCTGCACTGTGTCCCCGACACGTTCCCACCCCCACTTCCTCTCTGGCTACTGCAAGTAGGGTATACACTCTTCTTCCACCCAAATCAGATGCTTCTCCATCTTCAAGGCCAAGCTCAAAGCTCCCTTTTCCGTGGAATAGTGTTGGATGCCCCCAGCCTGAAGCATCATTATGATTCTGTTGATCCCCCAGCATTTGTGTTGGCATCTGAGTTATAAGTCTCTCGTTCTTCCTTGCCTCAACTGGGAGCAGACGTGGGCATGCCAGGTATTTCCACTGGACTAGAAAGCTCCTTGAGGGCCCTGGGAAATCGTGATTCTCTTTGCTTTCCTTGGGATGCCCAGCACCGGGTTGTACCTGAATGTATGTTCGCTCTGTTAAAAAATAAACATATATACTTGGGAATCGGGAAACATGGTAGCTCTTCTATGTCAGGCGATGTCCATGTCAATAATCTGTGGGGATCAATCCAGATACTCCTGGTGGGTTACTTTTTTATATAGGAAAATACTTGCCTCATGGTTTAGGCTTGAGGTTCTTTTTTAAATAGCCATCATGCAGCTAATGTCTATAAAATTGACACCAGCCAATTATAAATGCTGTGATGATAAGCATAAAGAGAGAAAAACTGCATAGACATCAGAAAAATCTGCATTCTTGTTTCAGCTCTAACAGTAATATGCTATGTGACCTGAGTGCGTTCCTTCCTATTTCTGAGCCTTAGGTGCCTTCGGTATAAAATGAAAAGAAAGTTATGCACTGCTTTTCCTATGGGTCTGCTAATGTACCTCCTATATCAGTGGTTCTCGATGCTGCTTCACATAGAGGCCCAAGGAGCTTTAATTTAGAAAACAAAACAAGTAACAACAATAAGAAAACCCAGATGCCCAGGCTCTTTGTCCAGAGTTCTGATTCCAGTATGTTTGAGGTGCGGGCTGGAATTCATGTGCAGAGAGTGCTATCATTTAAGTAACACCCAGGTTATTATTGTGTATATGAAGATTTGGAAACCACTGCCCGAAGGGAAGAGAGGGTGAATACATACTCCAATCAGGTGTACGGGCATATTCTGCTACAGTCCAATGCAAAAATCTCAATTTCTATATCTTCAAAGTGGCCACCAATTGTTTATTTATTGATAAATGTATCTATGCTTGTTTTACTCTAAAACTTATTTGTTCAATTATATACTCATCGTTGAATGCAATTGTTTTTCCATAATGTTTCCTTGTAGCTTTGTATATCCTCTGGCGTACCACTGGAATACGTATGGTCCAGGCTCCGAAACATAGGGCTTGGTAGTTTCTGGGATCATTTCCAGTTCAGACACCTATTCAGCAATGTCTGGAGCTGGATACATATTGCCTGACTTTAAATGTGTAGTTCCCACCCTCAGACTAGCGCATGCAAAATAACCCTTACGTCGCCCGTGCCTACAGCGGAATGAGGCATTGAGAAATTCTTTTACTTAGTGTCTAATTAATGTGAGGGGCTGACAGATAAAATAATGGTGGTTTTTATTACATTAGGTATCATACTTTAAAGAGCTAACTCTATAGAAATAGGCAATTGTATAAAAGCATTGGCAGCTAGGATGGAATCCAAAAAGTGTATTCATAGTCTCTCCCCAGTTCATTCCATTCCGCTCTAGAAGAATGTCTTGCCTTTCCAGACTAATTCCCAAATATTTGTAATATAGAAGTAAGTGAATAGGCTAAAAAAAAAAATGGAGAAAGAGGAGTGGAAAGCTTTAATAAAATATATTAAGTTCGCTGACATAATCTACAAGAAAAAAGAGAAAAAGCCACACAGACTCTGAGAGCATTGCATGCAACACTACATATGAGAGGCTGGGAAAGAGGAAAAAGTCATATGAGAAGGGTAATAAAAACGGAGTCTTCTTTACTGTCTCTTGAAGAACATACAAAGGAATTATAATATGTAAAGATTAATTTTGACTCTTTGGACAGTATTTTCATGTACGTTCTTTGGGGGCATAGACTCAACCATGGGTAGGGTTTCACAGCCTTTCAAACTGTAGTGTATCAAACTGAAAATAATATAATTAAAGGCCAGTGGGACACAGATTCTGTGGGTGCAGAGGGATTCACAGTAGTAACTACACAGTTTGGAAACTGAGTTCTGGTTCTATGTGATCGAGTTTTGCTCTTTTCCCTGTTTGGGTTAGGGGGTCCCAGATTCACAGTGAGGTCAGCAACTTGCATGAAGCCAGCACACTATGTCAGCCAAGCAAGCAGAAACCTCTAGCCGTTCTTGAAGATATGGTATCACAGCAACACTCTGGAGGTGGCCACTGCCTGTGGTCATGGAGGGTTTCATGGCAGAGACATCTGTCAAGCTTGTCAAAATAAAACCAAAGAACAGAACAGAAAAATCTGACATTAGGGCCATCTATGGCTGCCAGTCATGGACTCTGCTATGCATTTTCTTAAAGAGAATATTTTCTCTAACAATTCCCTAGTCTTTTTTTATTATTATTAGTTTCAGATATACAAAACAATGCAATAGTTAGACATTTCACCCCTCACAAAGTGATTACCTTCCTCCCCCAATCTATTGCCCCTTTGACATCGTATATAGCTGTTACCATTCCATTGACTCCATTCCCTATGCTGTACTCCATATCCCGTGACTATATGTATTATATATATGTATTAAATTATAGTTGATATACAGTATTATTCAGCTTCAGCTTCAGGTGTACAGCGCAGTGGTCAGATATCTACACCGTCCATGAAGTGGTCTCCCTAATGAGACAAGTGCCCATCTGACACCCTACAAAATCTTTACAACATTATTGATTTTATTCCCCAAACTGTCTTTCATATCCCCGTGGCAATATTGTAGTTACCAATTTATGCTGTCTAATCCCTTCCCCTTCTCCTTCATCCCCAACCTCTCCCATCTAGCAACCATCAGTTTTTCCTCTGCATCGCTGAGACTATTTCTGTTTACTTTGTTCATTTATTCAGTTCTTTAGATTATACATATAAGTGAGATCATATGGTCTCTATCTTTCTTCGACTGACTTACTTCACTTAGCATAGTGTTCTCTAGGTCCATCCATATCATTGCAAATGGTAAGATTTCATTCTTTATAGTCGAGTAATACTCCATTGTATACATGTACCACTGTTTCTTAATCCAGTCATCTACCGATGGGCATTTCGGTTGTTTCAGTAATTCCCTAGTCTTAACTGTCCCAAATAGGCTTTACTTTTCTACTCAGTTGAAAAGATCAGTGGTTGAGCATCATCATCAATTAAGGGCTACCCGTTTTTCAAAGCTCAGCTGAAGTACCACCTTTCCCAGGAATCCTCTGCTAACCACATCAGAAACGTCCCTTTTCTTAACTCCTATAGTAATTTTGACTGTGTCTCTTATTTTATACATAAAAGACCATCTTGATTATTATAACAAGCATATGCTTGATGAGTTCCCTGACATCAGTGTGATTCTAAGAAACACATATAAAAACCTGAGGATTTGAGTACTTCACAAAGAAATATGGGAAGAAAAATAGCAAACATTCTCACAAAGATAAATAAAATATGAATATCCTAGAGGGGAAGGAAATACGAAATTGGTGGCCATTTTTTTTTCCCGATGTTAAAGTAAGGCAGTATAAAGGCAAATTCAGTTACATACATAGTATGTTTGGCTAGACATGTTTTGGGTTATGTTTTGTGTTGCTGCCTTTAGACTGGCCATGCACTCTCCCTGTTGGCTACAGTTCTGTCATTCCCAAATTTGATAATACCCAAGTGCTTCAAATATTTATACTTTCCAGTCCCCTGATGTTGTTTGACTTTGGCAACCCTCTGAGAATGTTCACACTTTATAGACTAAAACACTAACATCCAAAGAGTAGTAATCTGAACATCAGAAGACCTGGGGTTCCAGGCTCATGTGTCACTAGCTAGCTGTGTCACCTTGATGAAGTCATGTTACTTCTCTATAACACAGTTCCTTCAATTACACAATGATAATGGTATTTCCTGCCCAGTGTGTCTCATGGGGCAAATGAGAAGAATGGTTGAAAACTGTAAAACTGTTGAACAAATATTAACGTTATTATCAGATGACCTCTTTGTCCCCTTCCTACTGTAAAATAATTGGTTCTGATGATTCTAGAATAATTACAACTTTATGTCCTAACGAAGCCATCAGCCCCACAGCTATGAATATAAATGGATATGCTATTTAGAGATAGGAGGATAAAAATGTTAGAAATCCTTAACCAATTTTCTGATAGAATTAGAATACATGAAATAAATGTATTGTGTGCTGTATGTTGGCATCTCAGGAAATTGTGTGATAGAGTTAGATGACAACCTGCCTTTAAGATTAATTGTAAATCGGCTTGGATATGAGCACTGTTATCAGAATTGAAAAATGCCAAATAATGTAATGGCAAAACTGACAAAGGGTGGTAATGAGTAACATCACAGGCTGCAAGGAGGTCACAGTGTCTACAGGGGGCTTTCTGGGATCAGAGTTCAGCCCAATCTCATTACCATCTTCATTAACTACTCTAGAATAGGGCTGCAGGTCTCAGAGTAATTTGCAGAGAGGGTGCTTAGTTGGCAGGGACTGAAAACGAGATGCGAAATCATAGCAAGGAATCAGACATGTTACAACACAATTTTAGGCGAACATCAAAATCCGATTCTTCTGGGGACATGGGCATTTGAGATTGTGACCTCTGAAAGGCTTTTCCCTCTTCTGTCTCCTGAACTAAAACCATATTCTAAATTCTTCTGAGTCTCTCTATGAGGTCTTCCTGGATCCCTTCAAAGAGAACCACTGTTCTGTCTCTGTTATGAAATTCTGTAGCTTTTTTCTATTTTATATTACTGTTTGGGGCTTAAAGAAATGAAACTAAATCTTACTCCTCCCTAAATTGTAAACTCCCTCAGGCAGAGGGTAACTCTATTAATCCTTCATAGACCTCACATTTTTCAGCATGATGTCACATTCACATTACTTTAGAATTTGGATCAGATTTTCTGTCCTGTCTCCACTATCCTGTTTCAAACACTTTCTATCTTCCTCTGAACATATGGCATCAGCCTCTTTACTGCCCACCCCCACTTCCCTCACTCCAGTCTCCTCTATTCCCCTCTGCTATGCCCCTCCATTCTTCTTTAATAAGCTGCCATAGAATCTTCCTGATAAGCTTACCTGGTCAAGTCATTTCTCTGCAACTTTTGATGGTTCTCTCTTGCTACAGGATTATGTATAAACATCTTAGCAGGTTTCTGAGACACTGCTTGATATGTTCCCATCCTACTTATCTCCCACTATTTGTCCTCACCAAATGGCTCCTGCCAATTTTTCTGCTCACCAAAACCACCCCACATGCGCCTATCTCTTTCCTTTTAATTACACATTTGCCTCTGCTCAATCCTATTTGCAGCCCCCAGTTCCCCTACTGAAGCAGTCACCTTACTTTGCTACCTTCCTATTGTCATCCTGACAGCTCCCTCTCTCTCACCCCACTCTCCCACATTCCATCTGAAACCTGCTGTCATGACTAAGTACCTCTGAATTTACCCCTGATAATCTCTTGAATAGGTCAACTTCTCCACCTCTATTGTTAACCCCACAACAATCTGTCTCCTGAATTATACAATGTATTCCTAGTTAGTCTGCCTTCTACCTTATTTCTTGCTCTGCGATACCTCCTAATCAAGTCAGTCCTATGCTCAAAAACCTGCAGCTATTTTTGGTTACTCTAAAATCAAAATACATACCATTGCCTACTGGAGCCCTGCAAGGTTGGCCACTATGCCCAGTTTTATTCCACAGGCCAGGCTCTTTCTCGGTACCCTAACCCTTCTGGCCTTCTTTCAGATCTTCAAAGAATACCCTGTTTCCTTGTCAGAACATCTGACCACACTTTGTCTTCTATCTGGAATATTCCTTCTTTCTCCATTGTATTCTCCCCAGACCCATCCCCAGAGTCTTAATTAAAACATAATTTCTCCACAAGAATCTTTCTTGATGCCCCAGAGATGACCTGTTATGTATTCGTATAGCACCCTGTGCTTCTTCACTATAAACCATTCACTGTGTAAATCGATCTTTATATGCATGATTATTTGGATGACGTCTATCTTTCTTACTGAGGCTGTATCACTTTATGAGGGCAATACCTTTCTGAGTTTTGTACACTGTTGTATTCTCATCTCTTGGTACAGTGAACTCAAATTTTGATATAGTCATATACTTGCTGAAATACTGAGAACATTAGTTTCAAGTCTCACTTTTCCCCTCTATTAATTAATAAATTGTTGTGTGGTTTAAATGCAAAATGTTAGGAAAGCCCTCAGCAAAATATCTGGCATATTAATGTTTATTAATGATGTCGTTTTAATTATAATCACGTTTGACAACACTGTCATCCAGTTCCTTGGGTGTAGGCCATATCGCCTCTTTGAAACTATAATTTTGTTGTGGTTCCTCTAATACTTTGGGCAGAGCAAGCCACCAACAAAGGTACTATTTATTAGTACCTTTACAAGCAAAGCTCTGACAGACTGTCATGCGTATCACCGAGCTCCTATCCCTTTCTCCATCTCAACCTGCCACAGTGAGTTTTCAAACCTATAGAAGATACACTTTGTAAGTACGTCTGAGATTAAAGAAAGACAGGATCACATGGAAGGAATGAAGAGGTCGTCAAGGAAATACCCACAGGTCAGCAAAACTCATCAGAACCCTACATTTCCCTGAAAATAGTCATAGATTAAAGAATGGTCGTAGATACAGTGTAGGACAATGAGAAACAATGCAACCTTTCCCTGACATTTATGATAAGATACTCTTGTTTTCCCTAAAGATGTGAAAACAACATTTATAGGGTTTGGAATTGTGTAGAAGAGCAACCAAAATAATAAGGGGGGGGGGGAAAAAACACCTCGTTCCTAGTGACATTATTTTATCTTAAAACGAGCTATTCTTGAAGCCAGATTTCCCCCAGGACTGTTCATCTCCTTAAGACAATAAATTTCCTTCTTAAACATAAGCTAGTTAGAATTGGTTTTCTCAGTTGCAATTAAAATAATCCTGAGAGATGCACGGCTTCAAAGAAGAAGTAAAATTGAACCCAGTCTTAAAGGTTATAAAGGGTATAATAAAGGAGGAAGAAAACCCAGGCAAAGGAAATAGCAGGTCCAGTGCACGAAGACCTGGAAAAACGCCACGTGTTTGGGGAACTGCAAGTACAGGATGCTGTTTGTCTTTGGTGTAAAAGAAAAGAGACCTTTCCGTCTGTGAGCATGTCTGGTTCCCGAGAGCTGGATTCCCCATAGTTCCTACAATGCACTTGCCCATAGTCCACTTACAAGTAGCACATGGTAGTTACATTAATAAGCAAGTAAATTAATGGAAATGCGAAAAGAAACACAGCAACGACCAAAGAAAAGAGCAATTCTAGGGGAAGGAAGGAGGGGACAAAAACCTAATTTCTTTCCATACAGCATTAAAAGAATGGAGAAAAAGGCTGACTTTAAAAGCTACCTACTGGATACTACACAAATATTAGTGTCATAAAGCATGCAAATTAAAATTCTGCCGTAGACAGTTAAAACTGCCTTAGCTACACTGTGCTTATTCTGAGACTAACTAATAATGATTCTAGTGGACAAAATGGCAATTACTTGGCACTGCTGATCCTGTCAGACCACCACTTTGTCCTAGTTCCAGGAGCCCTGCTAGAATGACAGGCCCAGACTGGCAGGGGCACTTAGGCTGAGTGGAGACCACTGTCAGTAACATAAGCGGGCACGTACCACTTGACTGCTGAGACGTCGTTCCCTCCTCCACGAGTACTCTTCCTTCTCTTCCCCGCATTTGCTCATACCTACCTTCAGATCTCAGCTCCAACGTCATTTTCCAAGTGAAACCTTCTCTGATGAGGTCACATCTTGCTATCATATGCTCTTCTAAAAGCTTATATTTCTCATTCTTTGCATTAGTCCTAGTTGTAATTTTATTTTTATCTGAGTAATGAATTGGGTATATTTTGACGTTACCCTTGGATGGTAACTCTTTGAGAACACGGACCATATCATGTGTGTTTCTCACTCTTATAATCCTCTCATTACTGTCCGGCACAGAGCTTTACAAACAGTGGGTGCTCACAGTTGGCTGAATAAACTCGTTAACCTGGGTTAACGTCCTTGTACATTTCATCTCTCCATCTGTCTCCTATTAACCTCCTTGCCTGGCTCTGTTGCTTTTTCCCAGGTTTAGAATATTGCTAGTGATATATAATAAGACATCATTCTTGCAGAAGCAGAAAGAAAGAACAGAGCTTGCCTTCTAAAGCAGACAAACAAAAAATAGATTGATCTATGAACAAAGCCATTTCAAAAGGTGGTTCATGCTGTGAAGAAAATCAGGTCGATGGGATGGACAGTGAGGAGAGGGCCACTTCACACAGTATGTATAGTCAGAGAAGGCCTCCCCAACGAGGTGATTTCTGAGCTGAGGCTTGAATTATGAGGAAAGGGTCACTATGGATGAAGTGTCTGGGAAAAGTGTGATTCAAAACAGAGGGAACAGACAATCTTTATTGTCTACTCCTGTGCACAGAGGCAGACAACTGGGAACTAGGAAAAGACTTACTGTTCAATAAGTGGCAGCGTCCCTGGATTCCATCCCGGTTCTGGAACTTGACGCAGATACTTGGCCTCTTTGACTCTCAGTTTTCTCATCTGTAAAATGTCTCTGTGTAAAAAGTAAAGAGAAAATGCTTTCCTTGACATCTCTTCGGGCTTTCACATTGATGTGTTGATGAGCCTGCCATATCTGTACACAGGAGTGCGTTGGCGAGCACAGATATTTGGACTTTGTGTGATCTGTAATTCTCCAAGCTTTGGACCCAGTTTTCCTATTACATTGCTTCTCTTACCTTCTCCCTCAGAACATCCTGTGCACGAATCAAACTAAAGCATTCTTCGTTCTATGTATGCACCATACAGTTCCCTACATTTATTGCCTTGGCTTTGTGAATACAATGCCCTTTCTCTCATCTCTGGAAAATGTAAGTCTTCTCCACCCTGCAGATGAGAAAACACTTTTGCACACCACCTTGAAGTCTTTCCAATCCTACTAGTAACATGCAACCTCTCACTTTTTAGACTTCCCTTGAGGCTTGTGCCTTTCTTCCTGCCCTTGCAGCATACCCACCTCTAGGCGAAGTTATTTTTGCCAAGTTTTCTGTTCTAATGGACGTGACGCCCCCTAAAATCAGCCATCACTCTCCCTAGTGCCTTATACATAATAGACACTAAATCACAATATACAGATGGAGATTTTTGTTGAAAGAATTATTGGCAAAGAGCAAATTAACAAGGATTGACCATTGGGTTTTCTTCTTGAATAACAGCTATAATTGATTAACAGCAAGGAGTCACATTCCATTAATTAGCAATGTCTTCCCTGCATGCGGGAGCAAAGAGAAGCAGCATGCATGCTTGAAATTGATTGTCTCTGGTTTAGGGTGATAGAGGTTTGCCCAGATGAGAGATCAGGATCAAACAGACATCCAACATCTGAGTATGAAGCAGAGACTACTCTGCTTGTTACCTGGTTATTGGAAGGCTGCCTAGGAATATCAGTTGCTTTGGACTGTTGCATGACAAACAGACTGCTTGCTCTACTTACGGTTGTAACCTCCCACTAAAGAGTTATTGACATTACTGATTGTCAAGGTCATCAGCTAGTCCTCCTAAGCATTATTCTATTCCAATCAGCCTATTTTGAGGACCTTCTGAGTGCAGGACACTGCAGTCTGTCCTGAGGGGTCTGGTGCCCTGTTCTTTCAAATTGTGTCTGACCAAGCAGCACCTGTGATGGCAATGGAACCACTGCATTCGTTAGCAAACAATAGTCTTCAAAGTAGGCAAATTGTGTGGCTATTATATAGAAACATCCCCTCTGCTGTCTGTGAGTAATTCCTGAAAATGTAGCTCTTAGAGATTGGTTCACACCTTTCCCTCCCAGGAAAAGCAGATGCTCTCGAGATGGAATAATGACATTGTCAGAGTATATGAGGTGGCCTGTCCTTTACAAAGCCCTTTGACTTCCATTATTTCACTTATTCTTATAATCAATGCATTACAAGGTATTAGAAAAGACAGGAAGTCTAATCATGTTACAGAGAGGGAACCTGAGGCTGTTAAGGTCCTGAATTGTCCCCCTCAGACAGACAGAGAACCCGCACAATAATGCAAGTCACACAGTGAGGTTTATTTCCAGCCAGCTGGGGTCCGAGTCTCTGCCCGACGCAGCGGGTTTTAACAAGGACCCAAACACTTAAAGCCAAGGGGTTATATAGCATTTTCAAGGCTTTCCATAGCTTTTGAGAGTACTAGATAAACTTACAGGACTTACATAGCTTCAAAGAGTATAAGATTTACTACAGGACAAGGAGACCAGGAGTATAAGATAAGCTACAGAACTTGCATAGCTATAAGGAGTATAAGATAAGCTACAGAACTTCTAGTCTCCATGCTGCAACTGCCCACATCCTGGAATTTTATAATTATGTTGTTTCAGGCTAGGGGCTGTTAACCCTGACCTAAAGATAGCAGTTCTCATGCTAACAGTCTCTTACAAGGCTTACTGCTCAAATCATTCACTGAGCATCAGGCCCTACAGAAGCATCAAGCTGAAATTAGAACTTCTAGTGTGTTTCCCCGAAAATAGGACCCAGCCGGACCATCAGCTCTAATGTGTCTTTTGGAGCAAAAATTAAATATAAGACCCAGTCTTACATTATATTATATTATATTATATTATATTATATTATATTATATTATATTATTATATTACATTATATTATAGACCCAGTTTTATATTACAATAAGACCAGGTTTTATATTAATTTTTGCTCCAAAAGACACATTGGAGCTGATGGTCCGGCGAGGTCATATTTTTGGGGAAACCTGGTATGTCTAGTGATTTTTCCTTTTACATAAAAGGATGTAAACATTTACCTTTGTTGTTTTCACTTTAAGGAGTTGATTAGATCACTTCTTTGCAGTATTTTTGGATAAGAAAAGAAATATGAAGGGTGTAGGAGATGTGGGAGGAAATAGAGAGGGAGCACGATAGACGATCAGAGTACAGAAAATAAATCACACAGTAGGGTTCGATGTTAGTCTGAGGTGCCAGATAATATACAAGCATCTCATATTTAGTAGGACAGGAACTGTGCTGTAGATTCCTTCCAATATACCAGCAGTCCCTTGTTTGACGTGGAACTCATTGTTTTCTCGCTAGAAATACACCCCCCTCTGTATCCCATGCCACTGAATTTTCAAACGAAACTTTTTGAGACAATCACAGACTCACGAGCAGTTCTAAGAAACAATACGGGAAGATTCTATGTGCTACTTACTCAGTTTACCCCAATGTTAACGTATTCAAAACTATAGTACAATGTCACACCCTCGATATTGACATTGAAACAGGACATGCCACCACTTCAAAGGTCACATTGCTCTTTTATACCTTCTCACTTGATTCTCGTCCTCAGCCCCTCCTTAACCCCTGGAAACCATGGATTTGTCCGTTTCTGTAATTTTGTCATTATGGGAAGGTTATATAAATGAAATCACACAGTATATGTAATGACTGGCTTTTTTCACCCAATTGATCTCTGAAGATTCATCTAGGTTGTCACATAGTCACATGAATCAATAGTTCCTTTTACTCTTTTATTTTTTTCCTTTTTTGCTGAGTAGCATTCCAAGGTATGGATTTCCTACAGTTTGTTTAGCCATTCACCTGTTGGAGGGCATCTAGCTTGTTTCCAGTTGGGAGCAATTACGAATAAAGCTATAACAATCATTCATATACAGGTTTTTTGTGAACATAAATTTTCATTTCTCTGGGACAAACCCCAGGATTTTAATTGCTGGATAGTACAGTAGCTCCATGTTTTATGTTTTAAGAAACTGCCAAAAGGTTTTTCTGAGTAGCTGTACAAATTGTACATTCCCACCAGTAAATATGATCAAATGATCAAATTTTTCTAGAAACATTTGGTGGTTTCATTATATTTTATTTTAGCCTTTCTGCTGGGTGTGTAGTGATATTTCATTGTGGTTTTAATTTACATTTCCATAAAGGCTAATGATGTTGAACATTTTTTCATCTACTTATATGTTATTTGTTTTATCTTCTTCTATGAAATGTCTATTCATGTATTTTCCTTATTTGCTAATTTGATTTTTTGATACTTTAGTGTTACATTTTGTGAGTTCTTTATATTTTATAGATATGAATTATTTGTCAGGTAACAATTTTGTAAATATTTCCGCCCACTCTGTAGTGTGTCTTTTCATCTCTCAACGCACTCTTTCACAGAGCAAAAGTTTTTAATATTAATGAAGTCCAATTTCTCAATTTTCCCTTTTATGGATCACACTTTTGGTACCAAGACTGAAAAGAAACTCTTTGCCTAGATCTAGATACTAAAGATTTTATCTTATTTTGTTGTTGTTGTTGTTTTACTAAAATGTTTATACCCTTACATTAGATATTTAAGTCTGTGATTAGTTTGAGTTAATTTTTTTATAAGACATGAGACTAAGGTTTAGTTTGTTTTTTTTTTTTTTTTTTGCCTATGGATGTCCAATGGATGTCTAATTCCAACACCATTTGTTTAAAAGCCTCTTTTACCTCTATCAAAGAGCTTTTGTACCTTTATCAAAAATGAGTTGGACATATTTGTGTGCATCTATTTCTGAGTTCTCCAGTCTGTTTCACTG
Organism: Rhinolophus ferrumequinum; assembly: GCF_004115265.2. Classification (NCBI taxonomy): domain Eukaryota; kingdom Metazoa; phylum Chordata; class Mammalia; order Chiroptera; family Rhinolophidae; genus Rhinolophus; species Rhinolophus ferrumequinum. The sequence continues at coordinate 24,217,450 of NC_046307.1, read as the reverse complement.
ATCTATATGTACCTGGACTGCAATCTTGATTACTGAGGCTGTATGTTAAATCTTGAAATCAAGTAGACTGATTACTCCCACATTATTCTTCTTTTCATGGTATTACCCATTCAGGTTTCTTTGTATTTCCATATATATTTTTACAACAACAACAAAAAACAATTGCCTATATCCACAAAAAAACCTTGCTGGGATTTTGATGGGAATGACATTAAACCTACATATCAATTTGGGGAGAATCGACACCTTTACTATATTGAATCTCCTAATCCATAAACACAGTATGTCTGTCTATTTAAATATACTTTGATTTCTTTCATAAGCAGTCTTTAGTTTTCAGCATGCAAGTCTATACATGTTTTGTTCCTCAATATTACATATTCCTCAATATATATATTCCTCAATATTTTGTTTGGAGCTATTATAAGTCATCCTGTTTTTAATTTTGAGGTCTGGGTGCTCGTTGGTGGAATATAGAAATGCAACTGATTTTTGTATGTTTATTTTATATATTTTGAGCTTATGGAACCCACTTATGTGTTCTAGGTGGTTTTTGGTGGCTTTGGAATTTTCTTTAGAGGCAATCATAGCATTTGCAAATATGGACAGTTTTAGTTCTTTCTGATTTGTATTTCCTTTTTTTTTTTCTTTTTTTCTTTATTTCTTTTGCTTGTCTGTTGGACTAGTTAGAACTTCTAGCTCTATGTTGAATTAGAGTGGTGAGAGCAAATATCCTTACCTGTTCCTGATCTTAGGGGAAAAGCATTCAGTCCTTTTTAAGAGGTTTTGTTTGTTTTGTTTTGTTTTTATCATGAATGGATATTGAATTTTTTTGTATTGATGATATCATCATGTATTTTTCATCTTTAACCTGTTAATATAATGGATTACATTGATTTTTCTTTTCTTTTAATATTGAGCCAGCCTTGCATCCCTGGATTAAACTCTACTTGATCATGGTATATAATTATTTTTATGTATTGTTGAATTATTATGCTAATATCGAGTTAAGGATTTTTGTACCCATACTCATGAAAAATATTGGTCTATAGATTTCTTTCTTTGTATTGTCTTTGATCGATTTGGTATCAGGGTGACACTAGTTTCATAAAGAAGTTGCAAAATGTTCTCTCTTGTATTCTAGAAGAGATTGTGTAGAATTGGTGTTACTTCTTTTTAATAATTTGGTAGAATTCTTCAGTGAAACCGTCTGGGCCTGGAGATTACTTCATTGGGAGTTTTTAAATTAGGAATTCAATTACCTTAATAGTTATAGGGCTATTCAAACTCTTTATTTTATATTGAGTGTGTTATAGTAGCTTCAAGGAATTGGTCTATTTCATCTAGTTTTCAAATTCACGTGTGTAGAGTTGTTCCATAGTATTCCCTTATCCTTTTTATGTCTGCAGGGTCTGTAATAATAGCCCATGTCAAAACTGATATTAGTAATTTATGTCTTCCTTTTTCTTGGTTCTTGTCTGTCTTGCTAGAAGTTTATCATTTTTAGTAATCTTCTCAAAAAGTCGGCTCTTTACCTCTGATTTTTTTCTCTTTTCAGTTCCATTTTTTTCTGCCCTTACATTTATTATTTTTTTCTTTCTACGGGAGCTTCAATTATTGATGCGAGAGTCTCTTTTCTAATATATGCATTTAGTGCTATATGTTTTCCTCACTGCAGTGCTTTTGCTGTGTTACACAAATTTTGATATGGGGTGTGCATGTGTGTGTATTTATTTATTTAAGCCTTTCTTTCTTTCTTTCTTTCTTTCTTTCTTTCTTTCTTTCTTTCTTTCTTTCTTTCTTTCTTTCTTTCTTTCTTTCTTTCTTTATTTTGGGTAGTTTTAGGTTCACAGCAAAAATGAGGGGAAGCTATAAAGATTTCCCATACATCCCCTCCAGTGATAACTGGATCATATGTTAAGAGTATTTAGTCTTCTAAGAAACCACCAAACTGTCTTCCAAAGCGGCTGCACCATTTTGCTTTCCCACCAGCAGTGAATGAAAGCTCCTGTGGCTCCACATCCTCACCAGCTTGTGGTGTATTTAGTGTTTTGGGTTTTGACCATTGCAATAGGTGTGTAACTTGCATTTGTTTTAACTTGGATTTTCCTGATGATATAAGATGTGGAGCATCTCTCACATGCTTATTTGCTGTCTGTATATCTTCTCTGGTAGTATATGTTGTATTTTTATTTTCGCTCAGTTCAATAATGTTTTTATTTCTCTTGCGACTTTCTCTTTGATTCATGGAGTATTTAGAAGTATGTTGTTTGGTTTCCACATGTTTGGAGATGTCACTGTTATCTTTTTGTTATTTATAGTTTGATTCCATGGTAGTCAGGGAAAACACTGTAATTTCACATCTTTCTGGGACTCTGATGACATGAATGGTAGGTGTTTTGTTATAGACGTACGAGTCCCCGTGGCTCTGTTTATTTTTTTTATTTTATTTTTTGGTCTATTTTCTCTCTGTCATTCAGACTGGGTAATTTCTATTATCCTTTGTTCCAATTCACTGATTCTTCCTCCTTTCCCCTGCATTTTTCATTTGAGCTCATTGATTGACTTTTTCTTTTGGTAACTATATGTGAAGTTCTACAATTTACGTGTGAGTCTTCTTTATATCTGTTTCTTTGTTGAGAATCTATTTTTTAAAAAATTTGTTTCAAGTGTGTTTTTAATGATTTGGCGAAGCATTTTGTGTGTGTGTGTGTTGGCTGCTATAAAATCTTTACCAGGTAAGTTTAGCCTCTCTATCATCTCAGTGTTGGCATCTACTCATTCAATTTGAGGTCTTCCTGGATCTTGGCATCATGAGTGATTTTTAACAGAAACCTGAATTTTGGGGGGATTACATTATACATCTCTGGGTCTTATTTATATCTTCTGGCTTTTTCTGCCACCAGAATGGCAGAGGACATGTGGAAGTTTCTACCTCAGTACTGCCGTAGAGGAGTGGAAATCCAGGTTCCCATCAGACCTCCATTCCCATTAGACCTCCACTTGAGGGTGGGGCGCTCCTCATTTTGGCTGGGGATTTTGGGGACTTCTGGTTCTCCACTTGGCCTCACTGAGATCTCCTGGCTGGAGGAGTAAGAGTCCACCTTACTGCTCCTTAGTGGTCCCCACTGACACCAAAGTGGAGGAGAGGCCTTGCGACCTCTGCGTGGTGGGAAAGTCCTGACCCTCCCTTTGGCCTGCTGTTACACCACGCAGGGGGCGGGGAGGTGTGCCTCCTTACTGCTGTGTTTGGATGTTAGTTCAGTCTCCCCACGTGATTTGCTCTGACACGGAGAGTTGGGGTTTGTCAGACCCCAGCAGGGTGAAAGTCCTAGCTTCTCGCGTGGCCTGCTGGGACACCACCTTGGCAGGGGTGGGGGAGGTCGAGGCTTCATATTACAGCCTGGTGAGGATGGACACGCAGGCTCCCCACTTGGTCTTTGCTGCTATGGGTACAGGTGACACCACAGTTTTTCTGTGGTTTTGAGCTGCAGTAGAGCAGTTATTGGCTAATTTTGTCTGTTTTGCCAGGCTTCCCCTTTCCTTTTCCTTTTGGCAGACTTCTGTTGTGCCTTCTTTTGTTGTTGTGCCCTTGCCAATTACTGGCTTCTCCAGCACCAAGTCTGGGGTATATGAGGGAGAAAGAAAACCCAGAGAACTTTTCATTCAGGTCATAGTTCCCTATTTGGTCTGCCTTCTCCTTACCTTTCAGAGCCATCTTATGTTTGTTTTATATATAATATCCAGGGTTTTTATTTGGGCTTAGCAGGAGACATAGGGGAAAATACAGCTGTTCTGTCTTCCCCAAAGCAGAAGTCTGCTGCCCTATTTTTAATGACAAATATGTACTTAGAAGCATGCCTGATGTCAAAGTGGTTTATATAGAGACATTTTAATATGCATATAAAAACCTGAGGATTCAGAGAAATGAAGAAAGGACCAGCGGAGGGAAAGATAATCGAGTTTTCGATGACTGGCCAGTTCATCCCATAGAGCTGTGATATAACAGGTGTGTGTACAGTAAGACCAAAGGAGCAGCTGCTGGAGATAAGGACCTTGAGCCGCTTGAATTTCTTCTGTGCTAATGAGAAGCCATTGAAGCCTGTTGCCAAGGTCAGAGCACGGCTCAAGGGCACTTTCAAGGTAGCCCCCCGGAACATCCTCACCTGATGAGCTGAGGAGCTAGAAACAGGTAGAGATTTCCAGAGGTGCAGGTGGGGATGGATATGTCACACTTAATAGATTACATAGATCATTGAAATCGTTAGCATGGCAATTGGAATATTGTTGTACATAGTCAAAATTGAGATCCCAGACTGATTTGTGTACGGAACAAAAAAATGCCAACAGTGATTTTACACAAAAGCTGGTAACACACCATCCTGCTGCTTGCCATGCTTACCTGTGATCTCTACGGTTTATTCCATACTGATCAATTTTGCAATTAGGCTTCCATCAGGATAGATATAAACACTACAGAAAAACTGATTACAGTTTTGTATTCCCTTGGTGCATTTGCAGAATCAATTAGGCTGCATTTTCAGTATGACAAACTGCTGGAGAGATTGCTCATAATTTTTTTTTTCCTTCCTCGTTTTTGTATTTGTGAATCGACAAGTAATTAGCACTCCAGGCAAGACTTACTGTTACTGAGTGAGATGAACCCTTTGGGGAAACTGGAGACCAGAGTGAGAAGTCCTCTTACAAGCTTACCTTTCCTTCCTGTCCTTTAGACTGTGTCTTCTCAGTCGCCTCCTGCTGGCTTTGAGCAAATGTGTGTATCATTTTGTTTTGGAGAAGAGACAAGGGCAGAGCCAAAGAACTTAGAACAGAGATAGTCTTCTACATCTTAAACATATTTATAACTAATTTTTGCAATGAACAATTTTTAAGTGAAATCTCATGTAAACTTCGATTGTAAAAGAAAAGTAGGAAAGAGGTGTTCTGGCTGATGTAAATGAGGTGTGCCTGAATCTCTGCCTGCATCTGACACCTTCTTCTTCTGATATGATAACCCCAGAGATATGTCTTCAGAAATTTAGGCCTAGTCTGAAAATCCACAGTTCCGCATGGTGTGGTTCCATTCTTTGATTTTAGAGATGGAAAAGTCAGTTCATTCATTTATTCCACAACTATTGATTTAGTACCCACGTGATCAAGCACTGTGCTGAGATTGTAATAAAATAGAGGGTAAGGGACTCCCAAGGACCCTCACCCTCAGTCTGCAACCCTCTCGGAAACACCACGCTCCCTGTCGTGCCCGTAAACCTGTCAGGCTCCTGTCCTCAGCATTTGCTCCGCTCTTCTTCCACTCGGCCTGCCTAATAAGTCCCCAAAATAAAATACGGCACCATATTCCTCCGAAGCATCCTTAATGGTCCCATAATATTACTGAAAGTAGGAAGGGGCTTCTAGGAGAGCACGAGTAGAGTCTTGTTTATAAAACCATGACTGTATCCTTTGTATCAATTGTAGTGGCATCCCTTTCCTCTCTGAGCCCAATAATTGAAGAGTTTCTGCCACCTGCAGCCTTTTCTTATTCTAGCTGCTTTTTTATTTTTTTCCTTTGAAGAAAGACAACCTTCTCTAAATCAAAACTACGTATCTTGTCTCATTTATCTAATTTGGGGAAGCAAAGAAACTAGGGTTCCAGATATAGGGAATACAAATACAGAATGCCCAGTTAAATTTGAATTATGGATACACAACAAACATTTTTAGTATAAGGTCATCCCAAATATTGTGTGCCACATAATATTATTTGTTCTTTATCTGAAATTTCAACTTAACTGAGCATCATTTATTTTCTCTATTTTGATACACACACAAGATTAACGTCTGTGTGTGTGTGTGTGTGTGTGTGTGTTTGTATTTGTGTGTATATATACATGTAATGTATATATACCAGGGGTGCCAAATAAATGTATACAAGTGGCCACTTTGGTCAGTGTTGCTCAAGCAGTAGTTCGTCACAATCAGAAGTGTCTGGACGCTGATGGGAACCACTCTGAGCACCTCTTGTCATTGCAGAAGTCAAACGTGACTTGTATTCATCTTTTGTTACCGGTATATATTGAGTATTACAATTTTAATACAGTTTTCCTTTCTTAAAATTGTATACAATTTTTGGCGCACTATATATATATATATATATGTTTTTTTTGTATATATATATATATATATATTTTTTTCCCGTGTTTTTTCTGCTGCACAAAACCATCTTGCTATATAATTATGGAGAGGAAAACTGGAGGCACTGATTATTGAGGGGGGAAACATAGCTATGAACTTGCAAGCTATTATTACGCAGTTATGTTTCCTGGCCCAAAGGAAAAATATCTGGGGTTAATTTAAGAGTTATTTGCATGGCTTGTAGGACAGCACAGAATATATTCAGTCTGTCACGCTCCTTTTCAAGCAGCTTAAATGAATTTTGCCAGCCATGTTCCCATATCGAGAAATCCAAGACATATGTTTCTACTTCATTTACACTGAACCAATCAAACTGGTCCTTTCTTTTTTTCTTGCTAAACTCACAGGTGCTTGCAAGGTTTCAGGAGATACTTTTATTTTGATGTTTTAGAATGAGTTGTTATTAACTAAGATACTGGTGATAATGAATTTGCATGCCTATTTGCCTCTCTTCCACCTCTTTCTTTTCTATAGTTTAATTACTGATCAAGCAGGAGGTAGAATTATAAAGCAGCAGTCTTCTGAGCTGGATCGTTTCCATCTGGAAAACTGAATGGATTTAACAGCATCAGTCTTGGCGAAAATCAGAATTTCAAAGAAGACTAGTAATCAAGTTCCTATCTGAAACTGCTGTGAATAAGACTCCAACAAGTTCAACCTCTTAATAACTAACACTGATTTGCAGCGAGATAGCTGAAACTTTTAATAGTCAGTTTTATGTCTACAGAAAAAAAAGTGTTCAATTCATTCTAGGTATCAGAGTGCTGAGGGAAACTCTGTCTGTTCTTTTGCCTGATTGTGGAATTTAAATAACCACAGACACCAAAAAGAAACAGAATTCCTTTTGTACCATTCTGGGGGATTCAAACCATGGCAAAAAGTCCTCTGAAGAACGATTAATAAATGCCGTGAAAACTTATTTTTATAACTTGAGAATAGCCTGAGAGACGGGCATCAGAATTAATTTTGTTTTGTCAAAGGTATCATAGTACCAATGTACTAAATAGAAAGTTTTATGTAATTCACTTTGATGAATAGTCCCAGAATATGATTCAAAGTTGTTATAAAAAATCCAGCTTTAGGAATAGACCATCTCACCTATGCGCTTAATCTCAGCTCGTTTTATATCTTGTAACCTTTATTTACAAATGGACTGACAAAGCCTAAAACTATGTGGCTGAGTTAAAGGTTGCTATCCGTGCATGAGTAAATTCTGTAGTTAGATATGGGGCCTCAAACAATGCTTGAGGTTCTAGAGTGAATGCCATACGCCATTTACTTTAGGCACACGGCGGTGGGAATCTTAGGGGGTAAAGGTAAAAGCCGGTAGGCTGTGGTTTTTAATAACCAACCATTTTTTCCTAAGCTCTCAAAGGCTGTTGTCACTTGTCACTTTCCTTGAGTAATTAATCTACCTCCCATTGTAATTACTGATGCACATCTTGTTTACCCCCTAGACTGTGAAGCGACTCAAGGCAAGCTCTCTCCACAGTGTCTGACTCAACTTGGATTCCTTTTAATCCTCTGTAAAGTGCCTTTAACATATTGAGTTCTCAGTAAATGTTATCCTTAATCCACGTTGAAGGATTGGGATCTTTCTACGGGCGTGGATACCAGGCAGGCTTGGCTGTGTAGGGGAGCAGGATGTTGTCACCCCATAATATGTCTGTTTGGCATGAGGATTATTTTAGGAATATGATTAAGGAACAAAAGGCTCAGGAAGAGCTTTTAATCCACCCACCCCACCCAATACCGCCTAAAAGAACTTCGATAGAAGGCCTGTTGCAGGAAAAATAGCTATCACCAGAGATAACTACAAGCAGTGTGCACTAGGTATGGCCAACTCCGGAGAATGTAGCAAGACTGGCTTATTCAAAATCTTCTGTGTCCCATTGTCTCTGCATGGCATGGCAGACATTTGTGTACCGAACATTTGTTTTTCCATCTCCATGTGAATTGCCTTCTTCCCTTTTGAAGTCCCAGATTTCGACCATCTTCTTATCTCTGGGTGACATATAAACCTCAGTTACCTGACTGTTTTTGGCCTCTCGTATTCTTACGGAGCCCGTATACATATAAAATTAAAATTGTGTGTGTGTGTGTGTGTGTGTGTGTGTTGTGTTAATCTGTCTTATTAGACTAGCCAAGGAACCCAGAAGAGTAAAAGAAAAATTTTTCCTCTCTGACAGTTGGCTTTGTGTGATCAGCTTGTAGTGAGACTTATCAGGCCCATCTGAAAATGAAGTTAATAAATCTGTTAAGATTTTCAACATGAAACACTCTGCAGGCTATAGAGGTTATCAGACACCTGGAGAGAATCTTTATCCAACTCTGTCATCAAATATGAGGAGCTCTGGGTTTGGAATCAGAAGACATGAGTATTTGTCTTATTTCCACTCTGCACTCTAAGTACGTGTGCGAGGAGTTAGGGAAATTACTAAACTTCTGGAATGCATCTCTTTTCTGGAGAATCATTCTCACGCGCCCTGTTTCCCCGTTAGAGTTTTTGCGAATATACAACTGAGAGGATCTTGTACTTCTCAGAATCTGTTCTATAGATAAGCAGTTAGGAATGTGCAGATACATGGCCAAGGAAGTTTACTGCAACACTATTTGTGGCAGCCAAAAGGCAGAGACAACCTAAAGGCTCATCAGTTGACGACTGCTGAAATAAGTGCTAGCCCATCCCTTACAATCAATGCTACGCAACTATTACTGACGCAGATCCATATGTTGGTAAGAAAAAGAATCACCGTGGTACATTTTAACTAGAAAAAAAATGGGAAAAAAACTGTTGTAGCTTGTGGTCCCATTTTTAATCAAAGGAAATAGAGATACACGGTTCATGAGTAGATGGTTAGATTGATAGCTGTATGTAGGACCCCTGCCAGGTGTGGTTAGCTTTGAAGAGGAGAAGTAATGAAATGGGTGGTAAGACTGGTTATGTGTCTATGGAGTTCTTAATGTGTGCCAGGTACTAGTCTAAACTCTACACTCATACTTTATAGTCATAAACTGATTTCTCTCACAAGTCTGTTATACAGGTACTATGATAATTTTTTCTTTACAGATGAGAAAACTGAGCGACAGAGAAGTTAAAACAGTTTTGAGGTTCTAACGGAATATGGTCTAAGGAGTTGAGTCTGTGCAGTCTGACTATAAAGAGTCTTTCCTCCTCCACTACATCATACTGGGGTGAGCTGGGCATGTACTTTGGGAATATTATCTTTCAATTTTATGTGCTTCTGTTTGGTTTGAATCTCTTCATCAAACACATATTACTTTAGAACGAATGCATTTGCAAAATGAGCTCACATACATGAAAGCGTTTTGTTTTACAGTCTGTCACTTGCTGTACTTACACCAATTCAAAGCACTAAGAGATGCTCATTATATTAAAAAAATATATAAAGTTGTTTTGCACGGCAACATCTCTTGCAGTCTTCTGCAGGGTAAGGGAAGTCGAAAACAAGACAGCCACTTCTCCAGCTTTTACTTGCGTTTTCTCCATAATGTGACTCGTGATTGCTTTGCAGATGGAGTCTGATTACCAAATTGCACATCCTCCCAAACCCACTCATGTCAGTTGCACATGAGACAATAAGTAGCAAGTGGTGTCAACGCCCCACCGTCAGAGCTACTGTCAGCACGAAGCATTTGGGCCAAAAATGAGAATGACAAGTGTATACATTTCCAGCTTTGCAATCAACAAGGAAATTACTCAGCTTATAGATGCTGAGCGGTCTTATAGACAGGGCCCCAGCTGCAGAGAAAATGCCAAACAGAGAATGATAAACAGAGCAGAGGCATTCAGCAGCTTTTCTTTTCAGCTGCCTGAAGCCTGAGAGCCTTGGCAGTACAGCAGTTGGCAGGAACTGTGGAGTTATTTCAGAACTGGGGTGGGGGGGACGGACGGATGGGAGGGAGGGGGTCACTTCAAGGCCTATTGCTCTCCTGTGAGGAATCTGAAGCTCAGGAAAGGGCTAATGGGCAAGGTAGAAGAGGGCAGGGGTGTGGAGTGAGCGCCTTGCTTTTTCTGCACCATTGAATTCATAGATTTTTTCATTCCTTTGTTCATGAATGTATGCATTTGGGCATTTATTTATTAAGCATCTGTTGAATGTCAATAACCACTCGCCTCACTGCAGTCAGAGTTGTCTTTTAAAAATGAAAACTAGGTCACATTTCTGTCAAATGAACTAAACAAAAGTCTGGAGGCTTTGCTAGAAGTAAATGATAAAGATTTATCCAAGGGTCTTAGAGTTTGCATACTGGAAACATAGCTAGGCAAAAGCCCAGAAGAGTTCCAAAGGAGAAAGAAAAGTTAAGAGTTCTTGTAGTAAAAAGTGCCTTCTTTTTTTTTTTTTTTTTTTAAATTGGGGAACAGCGTGTTTCTCCAGGACCCATCAGCTCCAAGTCGTTGTCCTTCAATCTAGTTGTGGAGGGTGCAGCTCAGCTCCAAGTCCAGTCACCATTTTCAATCTTTAGTTGCAGGGGGTGCAGCCCACCATCCCATGCGGGAATTGAACTGGCAACTTTGTTGTTAAGAGCTTGCACTCCAACAAATTGAGACATCCGGCCTCCCCTCCGGAATCTCAGTGGCAGCTCATTGTCTTCATCTCTAGTTGTTGAGGGCACAGCTCACTGGCCCATGTGGGAATCGAACCAGCAACCCTGTTGTTCAGAGCTTGCGCTCTAACCAACTGAGCCATCCGCCTCCTCAAAAAGTGCATTCTTGGGAATTATCAGTCCTGCGTTCTTAGCCCTAGGATTGGTCCAGGATGGTTATCACTCAGATGTCGGGGGTCTGGAAGATGGGCGCCAAGAGGTCTGGTCATGTCTGGTGGTCAGGATAATCGATGTCAGGTGGTCTGTATATGTGACCACCTTCAGGGGGTAATCAGAGGGTTATCTGGAGGTCTGGTGTATATTCAGGTATTGGCAAACAATGAACTCATTTATATCTAGACAATGACGTAGGACTAGAAAGTTCAAAAGTTTAAGTTTCCAGGCTCGTTAGAACAAGAATAGGATCATTTCCTCCCTCAAGCTTCATAATGTTAAAAATTTTAGAAGCCTGGTTAAAGTGAGTTTGTTTGATATATTCCGTATCTTACTCTTTCTTCATTTCTCTTCTCCCTAAAACACTCCAAGAGCCTCACATTGATCTTGGAACAAAATCCCAGTGATTTCCCAAGACCTGTGAGGCCAGCTAGGGTTTGGCGCTTGCTTGCCTCTGTCAACTCATCTTATATCACTCTCATCCCCCGTTATCTCCATGACCACTGACAGGGAGAAAACATCGTTTTTCCTCTCCCCGTCTAGGTTGTTGGCTGAGTCACCCCTGTAATAGAAGATAGGTTAATAGGAGAAAGACAAACAAGTTTAATAACATATATACATCCTGTATACATGGGAGGAACCCAGGAAAACTGAGTAACTCCCCGAAATGGCCCAGGCCACCACCTTAAATACCATCTCTAGCTAAAGACACATGAAAATAGGGAGGGAGGGGAGCCAGTTATGGAAGGTTTTCAGGCAAAGCACAGTAAAGGAGATGTGGTTGTTACACAGATTTAAATCTCTGCTTTCTCCATTGATAAGAGTTTCTAGAGATTTAGTCATCCCCCCCCTTGCTGATACAGCTAAAGAGACACCCTTATAAAATGGAGATTTCCCGTGTGTGTGTGTGTGTGTGTGAGTGTGTGTGTGTGTGTATAATATATATATATATACATATATATATATATATATATATATATATATATATATATATATATCTTACAAATGGGTAACTTCTACTTGGTTTTCAGAGCTTCCCCTGTGTCTGCTGTTTCCTAAAAATAATCAGCCTAAAATAACCATCATGCCAAAGAGGCATATTTGGGAGTGACAGATTCTGTTCCGCTCACCACCGTCCAGCCACATGTCAGGTGTTCTGTCCTGAGATCACACTGAGCCCTGTTTGGCCTCCGCTCTTTGTGTTTGCTCTTCCTTCTGCCTAGAATGCTCTTGCTGGATCTCACCCTGCTGGCTCTTTCTCATGGTTCAGCCTTAGGACAAAAGTTACCTTCTCAGAGAGGCCTGACTTTAATTTAGCATGTTCTCTCTATTGCCCCGACAAACAGTGACTCCTCTGCACCTGTGTTTTCCTTCTGGCACTTCACTACCATCTCTGTGGATCATTATCTGCTCCCTTGTTGGTTGCTTGTCTCATCCATGCTTCACATTCCCTGTCGTGACCCACCCAGAGCAGGGCTCAGCAGATGTCTGTGGGGCGAGTGCATGAGCCCACCATGCGCCATGCTTTGTCTGAGGCGTCAGGGCTACAGTGGTGAATATAACAGATTCCTGGCCTGTGGCATTAATGCTCTAGGAAGATTGACAGAGAAAAAAAATAAACAAGCATCAAATCATTGCCATGTGTTTATCCATATTTTAACCTTACTAGACCCAAAGCCCTCTTTTTATTAAAAAAAATATATATTTGTAATGTTCTCCTTTCATATCCTCATATGGAGTTTATAGATAATATAACCCACTTTGATACATACTTTTAGAAAATCAAAATAATGCTCTAAACAAAATATAAAAGAAAATCAATTTATAATAAACTGATATTATTTAGTGCCTGGGTGTAGTTATACTGAGAATGAATGTGCAATGAATGTGTTTGGATTTGAGAGAAGCAAAGTAATATCCAACTGAATATAATCAACACTTGTTCTTATTGTTGCTCTTTTGAAATTGGGGCTTGCATACACATACACACAGGTTTAGAATCACAATGACTGTCACAGCTATAAATGCAGACGGATACAAGTATGTGATATTAGCCAGCCAAACACTACAAACAGCAGTACTGCTGATTGCATGGTTTACTAAAGCGATGAATGATTCTCAGTAAAGTTTTCAACAAAGCAAAATACAGTCTTCCCTTGATTTACCCTGTAGTTACATTCCTAGGAAGCTCAATGTATAAAACCATACCAAAAAAAAGAAAAGTCAAGTGCCCATTAGTGTTGGTAATTAAAATATGCTGAAACATTGGCTGTATTTACATGAAAACGGTTCAATTTGCCTATAGCAGAAAGTTGCTGTCTGGGAAGAAATATACTATTCGAACAACATGTAATCAACAACAGCTACCTCATACCTGGGAAGAGCATCTTGGGAATTTGTGAGTAGGACAAAGGTGGAAATTGACAAACACTTACCTCCCCATCAGTAATAATAATAATTTTGAAAAGCTATATTTTCCTATTTTTCTCCAATGTGATGATTCCTTTGTTTAATTGCTACTGAGCATAGGAAGTGGCAAGGTTTGTGAGTATAGCTTGTGTCCTTCTGGTAAAGGACTTGGGGACCTTCAGAGAATGGCCATGACTGGTTGAGTATGATAATACTCTCAGTAAATTATCCAAGCCGCCCTGGAATGAACCTACAGGGGAAGGAAATTTTTTTTATTACCTTCTAGGTTCTTCGGCTGGTCTAATCATCACATCAACATAAGACAGATGAAAAGGAGAAGAACAAATTTAATCACATACAAAGAGGAGCCCCAAAAGCACATGATACCCACAGGAAGTCAGGCAACAGGCTTATATGCCCTCCTGAGCTAAGAAGAATGGGTAAGGTTCTGGGACTTCAAAGGGGAGGAAGATAATTTACAAAAAGATGGGAGGAGCAAATGCTTGGTATACAAGATTTGGCCATGCCCTGGAGAGACAACAGGACATGGAAAGGAATTGGATCTCCAGGTCCTGCCCTCAAAAGCTTACCACACCTCGCCCTTCTTTACTCTTTGGTAGTTATCTCTGGTGATAATTCTCTTCCTGGAGCAGGAACCTCTATTTAAATTATTTTAGGCAGTTAAAGAGGAGGTTAAAAAAAAAAACCAAACAAACAAACAAAAAACTCTTCTTCCGTCTTTTGTGCCTTGACTATCTTCAGTTCGCAATAATTCGGAACCCCTTCAAACCATCTTGGAAAACTTAATGGGAAACCAGTCTCCCCTGCCCCCTTTTGATGTCTGAATGGCTTCGGATGATTCCTTTCAAAGATGTCAAGTGTATTTTTCAAGACCTCTAGTGACAGGAAACTCATCGCCCAAGGAAGTGTGCTATGACCTCGACTAGCATGTACTATCAGAAATTTCTTCTTCACGTGGCGCTGAGAGCTCAATCATCTTTTTCCATATCCAAAAGCAGCTACTGGCGTCCTCCTAAGTTGTGTATTCTCTTGGGAAACGTTTTCATGTCCAAGGAACTTATGAGAAATAATTATTCTAAGAATTCAGATATAGGAAAACTTAAGAATTTGGTTCTAGAATAAATTACTCATCTTTTTCTTTTCTTTTTTTTTTTTTTTTAAGAAATAGAAATCCAGAGACATTAAGAGTTCAGGTAAACGTTACCCAGAAGTGATTAATATTTGTTTCACACCTAATGTCTTCATTTTTCTCCGACCTTTCCACTGGGTTCTGGGATGTGCACTGTGACATTCGTGGAGTCATCCCCATTAGTTAGATGCATTCATATATTTATTTACCAAAGAAAGAGTTATTTCTGAACATAGTCTGTTTTCACAAGATTGTGCTGGGGGCTGTGGATCTAGAACGATAACAAAACCGAGGGGGCAGTTAGCTTTTATTTGTATATTAACTTGGCATCACTAGAAGAGTCTCTCTTGAGCTTTTTTGTCATTCAGTTGGTTTGAGGTGACTAACTATTGATGTCTGCCATGGGTAAAGTGGTAGAGAGGTCCTCTATCCTTATTTTGGTGCAGTGTGTGTGGGTCCCATTCTTCATCCATAGGGCATGCATAAATACATACCAAATGAGCACTAGAGATAGGAAATGTGTCTGGAGGAGAGAAGAAGGAGGTCACAGTGGGCTGTGAACATTTTACAAAAAGAAAAAAAAAATGCCTTGAATTTGGATAGGTAGAAGAGAAGCAGAAACAAAAATACGAAAAAAAAAAAAAGGAATAGCTATTGTATTGGTAGACTCTTACCCAGAAAAATTGGTCAAGGAGAATTTTAATAAACATGAAGGAGTCAAAGTAAAGCCAGGAAGTCCAGAAAAACTTCTGTATGGTTCTAGCAACTGTGAGAACTAGCACCAAGACAGAACAGTTCCCTTTTCATTTTGCCAGTGACTTGCAACAAGAAAGACAGCGGCCGAGCTTAGATCAGATCAGTTGGTTTGGCTAAATAACAAGCCAGTCAGTATATGTAAGTTCCCATTTTTAAGTATAGATAACAGTTTATTCTGCACAAAGACAATGAATATAATTTCATGGTTGTTTTCAGAGCATCACTCTAAGAGTATCCCCTAAAATAATTGTGCATATAAATGAAAGCATGCTGGAAGTTTTGGGAAATCTGTTGGATAATGTTGAAGTTTAACTGTAAGACAGCAAATCTGGGGCATCTCGAGAGCATGTATTCTCAATAGGGGCAATATTGACACCAAGGAGACAAAAACTGATTCTTGGAAGGAGGAGAAAAAGATTTTATTCTGGATGTATAAATTGCAGATATACATACAGTATATATGTAGATATGCAATTATACCTGTACTACTAAAATTGCATGGGGCAACAATTAGGAAAAAAAATGTCTAAAAGACTCCATAGGGGTGTGATAATAAAGATAAACAATGAAGAAAATGTTGACAAACAGTGCTCTAAAGGAAGCCCAGTTGGTCCTTCAGAAGAGGAGTCTGCCTTGCAGATTTAGAAACCTTATCTCTGTTAGTAAACAGAGTATAGACACAGCTTTCAAGAGCATTGTCTTCATTCATGAAGATCCTAGAAACTGGTAAGAGTCCAGAATGCCTATGTAAATGGATAAAATGTCCTATGAGTTAGAATATCTGCGTTAGCTTGTTTAGCATTACCTTTCCATACAGAAAGCTATATAAGAAACGAAAAAACAATCGAAAATGTTCTTGGAAAGCATAAACCAGAAAGAGGAAGCTATTTAATTTTAAATGTGTGATGGTGTAGTTTAGCAGAGCCTTGCAGAGTTAATTTTCATATTAGGAATATACCTGCCGTGGGCATCAGGAGCTCCCTGACTGAGCCAAAGAACTACTTTCCCTGGATGGTTTCTGCTCCTCTTTGCTGCCGGGGCACCAGTTTCCTGTGCTTTCATTTATAGCTGACCTCTTCCGGGTGACACATTACCCCTTTAGGTTTATTGATCCTAGTGTCACATCTGGTTGTCAGTAAAGACTCTCTAAAGTGACTTTACATACCTCTCATCTAATCCATTTTTCATTGTTTAACTCTCAGCAGACAATAGTATTTACATCTGGGTTGGAAGAGCTCTTTATAGTGTTCCTATACGAACCTCACTACGATGACATAACTGTAGAACCTGCTTGGATAACACAGTCAGAGGTCCGTTGTGTTCTCCAAGCGTGAGCTATACACCACATACAGATTACAGGGCTCCACCCATATCCACCAAGTCAGAATGTCTGAAGATAGGCCTGGGGAATCTGCATTTTTAATAAACTTCTGGATGCTTCTGATGTCTGTTGAAGTTTGAGCAACACTGTTTTTAAAAGAAATGCTCTGAGGCACCTCTTAAAAAGAAGTCAGATTTTCCTATTGCAGGAGATATGATCAGACCTCCTTTCTTAGGTCATTGTCAAACTAGTGACCCTACTATGAGCTGTCTTTCCATATTTAATATAAACACATGGTATGACAATCTTAACCCTCAAGAATCACTGGCAAAGTTATAGTCCAAATGTTTGCTGTCACAAAATCCATCATCACATTTCACCCCAAAGTCTTTAAATATCCCTACGTGAATTTATTCTTCATTTAGATGGAGCATTCTTCTTTCAACTTCATAATTTCTTAGAAAAAATATGTTGGAATCATGCAAGACTTCTAGGGTAATGTCTGAAGTTTGGAATTAAAATCCTGGCTCTGTAATTAGCATATCTTCTGTCTGTCAACAACTAGCTTAGCATCTCTGGTCTGTAAGCACCTAATTGGTTAAAGCAGAATAAAAACTTATCCAGTTATTTGACAGTATGTTTGGATAATCAAAGGAGGGAATAGTTGTTAAGGCTCCATGAGAAATTTTAAAAGAATTCATAAGAATGTAAGGCATTATTAAAAACTGAGTCCCAAACATAGCCATGCTTGTAATGGATAAAATTCTTTTTTTTTCCATGTTAAGTCTAAGCTAATGGTGATGGATTTGAGGAATTTTGAGTTGAAGACAATTTCAAGGAAGAGAGATTAGATGTTCTAACATTGGAAATGAAAGTATGTGCCTGAATGTGAAGTAACACCCCTGGAATTTTCCACAAAGCAAGAGTGACATTTAAGCAATCAAAAACATCAATGGGACGAATCGACTCACAGAACACAAATTTATATCAAGAAGGAAATAGAAGTATGTTGCTGCTTATGAAAAAGAAGAGAGACTTCACAAAAACATTAATAACATGTCTATCACACGCTTTCTCTACCAAAGGAAGAAAATTGTTTCCCTATAAATCCATCCTGGAAATGTTCTGCTTATTTTTTCCAAAGCCCAGCTCTGCTTCTGCCAGATGCCTCTTTAAAGTCTTTAGTGTCTCCTATTTCCTCTCCAAATTCAGACCCTTTGGTGTGGCATTAAAGACTTTCCAAAATCTAATCCTATCCCACACTTCCAAACTCATTCTCCCACTGTGTCTCTTCACTCACTCTAATTGCAACCAAACAGTAAGCTTTGTATTTCCGAGATAAATCTATACTTTTCCTATCTGTACTCTCTATAGCTCCACCTTCTAAATCTTTCTCATGCACATGCAAGTCTAATGTTTGCAAAACCCTCAATGCCCAATTAAAATATCCCTGTTCCCAGTTGGAAATTAAAAATCCCACCTTGAACTGGGTTAATTTATATAGTTATAGAAATGAAAAGAACAGGCATTGCGTTCACTTATGATATAGCTGGATGGTGTCATCAGGAATCCATATGTTCCTGTTAGCTTTGATTTCTTTTGTATTGATAAGATTTTTAATCAAGGTGACAAAAATGACTTTCAAAGCTTAAGAATATGTTCTACTGACTTACTAACCCTAGTAAGTTGAGAAAACCCATTTGCTAATATATCCAAAGAAGAGAGTCCTTGGTAGGGCTCTCACGGCCGCCATTGAATCGTGTGCCCATCTCTGATGTAACTGGCATGGTAACTGGCATGGCTGGGGAATGTGGTACTCTAATCAGTTGGGCAGGGTCATATTTGGACCCTTGTCCTGTGAGCAGGGTTAGTTTCACCTGTACTGTAGGGACTGAGAGTGATGAAGTGTGACTTCTGAAAGAAAAAGGGAAATTCTAAGAAAAGGAAGGAGAAATGATGCCAGGATGACACAGACACGATTCTACTTCAACCATTTCTTCTAGCTAGAAGTAATATCTTGTCCTATGAAAATTCCTATAGCACTTGATAACTTTCTATCTTGCATTACAGTTATCTGTGCGTACTCCTCATTTTCTTGCTAACCTTTAATATCCTGGAGACTAAGTGGAAGCTCCTACTCGTCATTCTATTTCCCACACTGCCTTGCAGGATGTTTTGTTTTGTTCTGCTTTGTTTATTTTCTACTCACTTAACCTCCTTGGACCTATTTCTTGAAAAAGAGGCATTGTAATAGATCATTTCTAAGCTCCCACCTAACGTCAAATTTCTTTGATTCTACTATATAAGCAAATATTTGTTGAGTGAGTGACTGAATATAATACAGGGGAAAAGCAAACACTGCCATACCCTGGATTTGCTTAGATATGTTTCAGAAATGTCTATTACTGATGGAGTTAAACACCCAAATGTGGTAACCCAGGATGTTCAATTTAAAGATGATCTGACAGAGTATTTTTCCCCTCACTCTGGTTTTGTACACGTGTAATGCATAGTATTAGGAATTGTTTTCCATTTTGCTACTTTCACGTAGGAGGATGTGAAGACTCGGTGTTCTATGAAAAGGAAGTGAATCAGAGCTTGTTTTGTTAGCTCATGTGAGATGAAAAGCCTTAACTGAATTAGGTTATTAAACCCAGGGAACCTGCGTTTAAAAAAAAAAAAAAACTGAGAGAAGGAAATAATTGGAAATGAATAAATTATACAATAATAACTGCTAACCTTAAGTGATCACTTGCTAAATCTTAAGCACTATACTAGGCGATTATATGGTTTATCTTACTTAATTTTGCAGTGATCCTATGAACTAGGTCTGTTATTCCCAAATTATAAAAGAGAAAATGAGAATTAAGGCTCAGAGAGTTTAAATGGCTCACCAGAGCTGACCCAGCAGTAGAACAAAGATCTTAACCCCAAGTGGTTCTGTTCTGACTCTAAAGCCCAAACATTCACATCCTATACTCTTTTGTGTTCAGGTATATCCTGTATCAAGGTGTTTCATTTCTTCCCATGGGTTCTCACACTTGTCTTTTTCCATTTTCAATCAGCTCAGAAAAAAATTCACCCTTCACCACTCAAGTATTTTATAGAGATGAAGGATCAGAGTGATGGTGATCACTAGTGTGACTTGTCAAGGGTGTACACAATCACCAAACTGGCCAGTGAGTCATTGCCAGGTGACACTAGGGGATTTTACAGAATCCTAGAATCAGATGGCTGCATGGAATTTTATCATTCATTTAGTACTAACTCCCCTCTCAACCTGATGCTTTCTTGGCTCTGATTTAGAACACAAAGTTACGAAAGTTAAAAGCCATACGTGGCACAACCTGACTCTGACATGCCAAAGTCAAGGGGATTGTCTGCCTAGAGGGAACAAGGTGTGCTACTGTTCCATCTGTGTGCTGCAGAGGGAATAGGATCCAGTTCGGGAAGCCAGCGTATCTGGATTTGAAATGGCTCCTCCACAGAGCAAAGCACCAAGGCAGGGCCCCATTCTAGAACCAGATACCACCCAAACCAGGGAACTAGGTATGAGTGAGAGAGAGAGGTACACACATTGAAATAAAGTCATTAATCCGGCCACAGTAGCCAAATGGTGAGGGAAAGCCAGATCGCACGTAGGAATAAAGGAATAGACACTCAAGACCAGATATTCAGTACAAATCTGGCTACCCCATGAACTAACCATAGCAGATCATTTAAAATGCTTTCTTCATCACTCTTGCTATAACTTTCTTAAAGAAGTACATCTATAGGTTTCTCTGTGATGACAGCAAAGCGGCATGTATCATTAGGTCCTAACATGAAACCAGAACTACCGTCAGGTCCGTTCTCATCTCTCTCTCTCCGACCAGATTTCTTGACCCTACAGTAGCTTCCCAACATTTTTCATATTTGCTCCTAAGTATGTGCAAGATGAAGAGAAGGCCCATTTGTAACCACTTTTCCTTCGGTTCCCTGGTAGCTATATGTGTAAGCAAGCTGCCTCTGTGCATTTCTGGACATCTCAGACCTGTTGGGTCTGAGCTCTCAGGTTCCCAGTTGGCTGCTCCCTCTGGCCTCTGATGTCTCTGTTTCTTCAAATCAGAGAAAGTGGAAGGAATTCCTTGACCTTTACCTATTTAAAATTTTATAGAGAGTGGTAGAAAAACTAAGCACAATGGAACAAAGAATCTCGTCATGTAGCTTCCCCTTATAGCTGCCCCAAATTCATTAACACTGAGTCTTAGTAAGATGACAGGAGAAAAATGTGAAGATTCAGTTATTGTTTGATGATATCATTCTCCTCAGCAGGCCTGGTCAAATCAGCTCTTGCTTTATTAGCCAGGAATTGGACAGTCTTTACGAAGTGGTTCTTAATTCATTAGTGCTAAATGACATGATTAATTTACAAGTGTCAATGACTTGCCATTTTCATCAAAGGCTCATTGGAGAAGGGGCATTCTGTTGAGTATATCTAACTACAGATCCTAGCGGCTCGTTTATTTGATGAGCGTTTACCTCTATGTTGGTTACCTTCTTTTCTTGATTCTAAGTCACCATGTAATAATAGCTTTCCTAGGAAAACTATTTTGCTTGAAAAGGGGATAATATGCATAATATAATTATGTTTTATCTATAACTATATTATATATTCTATAGTATATATTATTTTTCTAGATAATATATTCTATATATTATTTAGCGATATATAAGTAAGTGATAAGATACACCCTGGTTTAAATAAGGTAACATATAGGAAACAGGTCTAGAGCATTTTATGTGCGTGTATTCTTACATATCCATATATATGATACTTACGTTTCCTTTCTACTCCTCATACTACTATGTAGTCAGTACATGGAGCTAATAGGAAGCTGCCCTCTAAAGATACTTCTCAACTGATAGGAAATTATCTCTGAGCACCCCAGACCCAGTCCAGGTGGCCGAGGTTTAACTTCAGCCCTTCAATGAGATATAATGGTATTACCGTGTTTCCCCGAAAATAAGACCTAGCTGGATAATCAGCTCTAAAGCGTCTTTTGGAGCAAAAATTAATATAAGACCCAGTCTTCTTTTACTATAAGACTGAGTATAATATAATATAATATAATATAATATAATATAATATAATATAATATAATAATATAATATAATACCTGGTCTTATTTTACTATAAAACTGGGTATAATATAATATAATATAATATAATATAATATAATACCGGTCTTATATTAATTTTTGCTCCAAAAGACTCATAGAGCTGATTGTCCGGCTGGGTCTTATTTTCGGGGAAACACAATATGATTGTAACAAAGAGAAATTCTGTCCAAATAATGCCAGCATACTCAGTCTGAAAAACAAATGAGCTGTCCCAAGTGAGATTAATATACTTTCTAGAAAAGCGGAGCGCAGAGAAGTCAAGTTTGATAATGTGTCTCAAAAAACATCCAGGAAAGAAGGTGGTATGTCCCAAAAGGAGTATCCAGTATGTACACGAAAAGAGTTGTTGATTTACTCATTCATTCCTTTGGTAAATGCTGACAGCAGAGTATATGTTGTGCCATGCTCTGTGCCGAGCTCTCAAAAGACAACAGTAAGCAAGAAAGGCTTTTTATACCTTCACCCAGTTGACAGCTTAATAGGGGAAGCCATTAGTCAATGATCGTACAACTAAGTCCTGAATTATAGACTGTGACATGTGCGAAGAGGGAAATAAACGGGGATGTAGAAGATACATTTAACCTGGGATTAAAGCCTAAGGAGCCAGTCGTGGGGGAAAAAAATTCTAGAAAAAAGAGGAAAATCAGTCAGTTTAAAGACTAAACAAAAACCTGATAGTAAGCAAACATAGCCGGAAGGCAGAGCAGGAATGGAGCTGTTAGGAAAGGAGCTTAGGGAGGTGATAGGGTCTGGTCACACAGGACCTTGTAGATCACGGTATATAGATGTAAGTTCAAGGATATCTTCTTGTACAATTCCTGTAC
This sequence comes from Rhinolophus ferrumequinum, assembly GCF_004115265.2. Taxonomy (NCBI): domain Eukaryota; kingdom Metazoa; phylum Chordata; class Mammalia; order Chiroptera; family Rhinolophidae; genus Rhinolophus; species Rhinolophus ferrumequinum. The sequence continues at coordinate 24,194,853 of NC_046307.1, read as the reverse complement.
CACTCTTCTTGTTTTTCTTGTTTTATTCCGCTGGATGTTCTAGTAAAACGTTAAGAAGAAGTAGCAAGAGAGGCCATTTTTGTTGTTTTATTATTATAAATTTCAGGGTGTGCTTCTATAATTGAGTTATTAAATGTATTTGCTGAAGTTTTCTGAAATAACCTTTGTCAGGTTAAGAAAATTACCTTTTATTTTTAAATATTAATAATGTTCTTCTTCATAAATAGTGTTGGACTCTTGTCGAATGCTTGTTCTGCATCTATTGAAATGATCACATGTTTTGTTCTATCTGTGAAAGTGGTATATCTCATAGATTTCTGAGTTAAACAATCTTTCCATTCCTAAGAGAATTCTACTTATTCATTATATTTATATTTACTTATATGTAAATACATATATACATACATAATTCTATATGTATATATACATACAGAATTGTGTGTGTGTAGTTTTATATGTATATGTGTATATATATACACATATACACATATACATATATATATATACACACACGCACGCGCACGCAGACACACAAACATATGTATATGCTGCAAAATTTAATGTGCTATTATTTTGCTTGGTTTTTGTGTTCCTGAGAGATACTGGCCCGTAATTTTATTTTCTCATACTGTTCTTTTCTTGTTTGGAATCAAGATTATATAAGCCTCATACAATAAGTTAGGTAGCTCACATTCTTTTTCAGTTTTTCTGAAATGTTTGTAAAAGTTGACAGAATAACTATGTGGGTTTAGGATCTGCTGTGGAGAGATATTTTTATACATATTCACTTTTTTGTGCATATTTGTTCATATACGTTTTAGTTATTCATAGTTTTCTAGAAAATTATCCAGTTTTGTTTTCAAAATTATTGACATAAAGTTATTCATTAATGTTTAAAGTCTCTACTACTATATCCAGTGGTATGCTAGTAAACTATACCTATAAAAATAATACTGATTTGTAGCATTTGCCAATTTCCATGGTGAAAATATTTTACCACGGTAGATTTCAAAGCTATCAACATGGCATTTATAAACAGGAAATTGAGCCACAATCGGCCCTCTGGTATGCACCAACTCTAGCATACTTGTTACACTTTTCCTTTTTCCTTTGTGATTTCATTCATTTGTGATTTTTCCTTTCTCTCTTTTCCTCTCTCACCCTTACTTGTAAATCAGTCTCTTTAGAGGCTTTATGTTTTATTAGACTATTTTTAAAGAATGAATTTCTGGTTTTGTCCATCCCTTCTTTTGTTCATTTGTTTTCTCTTATTAATTTCAGCTATCTTCACTGTAACTTTTATTCTATGTTCCTTAGGCTTTCTTTACTTTGTTTTAAATTAGAGGTCAAAAAGTATTTCTTTTTCATCTTGTTTTAGTAACAAATGAATTTAAACTTTACATTTTTAAGTAATGTGTTAGCTGCATGATACAAATTTTCATTTGGTATTCTTATTATTTCGGTTCTACACATTTAGTAATGTATACACTGTGTTTCATTTGAGATGCCTAAAAATGTGTTTGCATGCTTTTTGAGAGGGAGGGGCTGTTTTTCATGAATGATTCCTCACTAATTTGCATGTAGGTCAAGGAAGATTATGGGATATCACTTTGAAATCTGAAACAGACTTTGTGTTCAAAGGTTCATGTGTATCTAAATGAATACTCTTTAAAATCACTTATACCTTATAAAATGTTTAATTCCAGTCTTTGTTAATCAGAAATGTAATTACTATTTATTTTGATGGAAAGCATTTTGAAATATCCCCAAGGCCCTCCTTCTTCAAAATAACGACCATTTATGCATATCTCAATGAACACAATGCATTAAAAGTTAAATTTTAATTATCCAAAACTTATAGGACTGTGTCTTCAAATAAATTATTCTACAATATGTCTATCTTCCATAATATGCCATTTAATATTATTTTAACTTTTAAATATTCTTTACTTAGAATATGCCTTATAGTATTACTTTATCTGATGCAGAGGTAACTACGTAGATTCATAAACATTTTAGATATGCCATTTTTTAAATTTCTTTAAGATTCTCATATCCTTGCTAAATTTTTCTTGTCTACTTTGTCTTTTGCTTTCTCATTGTTTTAAAATCTCCACTATAATTGTATTATAGATTTGTCAACTTCTTTTTATGCCTGCCATTTTTTATTTCGCTTACTTTAATGCCATGATTGTGTGAAACAGCCGAAGTTCGTAGGTTCTATATCTTCTTGGTAAATTATCACTTTCATTACAGTGTAGTGTCTCTTTATTCCTGCTAATGAAATTTACCTTGTAATTCAAACTATTTCCATTTTTAATATTGCCAGCCAGCTTATTTTCATTTCTACTTCATTTCGGGAGTATTTCTTATATGCAGGTTATCATCACTGTATTTTGCTGTTTTTATCTCACCTGACAATATTTGTCTTTCCATCAGCGAGTTCAATTTGATCACATTCATTGTAATTATTGACGTATTTGGAGCAATTTCTATCATAGGTTACCATCTTTTTCTGTGTTTCTTTTCCTCTCTGCTTTGCTTCTTTTCCTTTGTTGCATTGATAAAAATTAACATATAATTGCATATTTTAGATGATTTTAAATTATGTAAGTGTAATGATATAAAAATTCTGGAGCTATTCAAGGTATCTGTCCTTTTGCAGACCAAGGAAGGCCCTTTGGCATATTTTAATGACCCATTACACAACATTGTATCTTACTATTTTTTATTTTACTCTACAAAGAAAAATAGTTATCATATTGATTAGAGTATTAACACGACCTGATAAAACAAAAAAATAAATCCTCAAATCTCAATATCATAAGAAAACAAATATTTATTTTTTATTTCCTTTCATGCAAAGTCCAGGTCAGGCAGCTCCCTTCCAAGCAGTGACTTGGAGATCCACTCCACCTCCGTCATGCAAGAAGTCGTCAGACCTCCTAGGCTTACAACTGTGATGTAGAATCACTGCCTCTGCCATGGTGTCAGGGCTGGGACAGTTCTAAGCAAAACTAGTAGACAACTCGGCACAATTCCTGGGAGTGAGTTTCCCTCTTTGTTTCCTGCCTCCCTTGGCTCCTAGCTCTGACAAAACTATGTTAAACATCACCAACCTTTATCAGAATGGAGTGGGAGACTTCCTTTTAGGGGTAGAGGTGACTTTTCCCAGCTCTGGCTGCAAACTCAGAGCCTTCGTCTATGCCACTAACCTCAAGGAGTTGATTTCCCTGGTCCCACCGCCAGCTTTCCTCCCTGACCCACAGAACATATACCTTCAGCCTTGGTCACTTGTATTCTGAATCTGGCTCACCCAGCAACGGGGGGTATTTTAATTATACACTTAACATAGGTCTCTGATGGCTTCTCTTTTATACCTACCTCTTCTTGTTTCATTTCTTCCATTCTAAGATTTGTGATCTGTTGTAATATATTATTAAAAGTTGCTTATTTACATACATTTTGAGCATTGTAAACATACACCCATATATATTTTAAAGTCTATTACAGATCATCCCATAAGATTATTTTATGTGTCCCTTCTTGCATGGAGACATTTGAGTTCTTACTACTGTCACACAGAAGCTGAACTCTGGCCACCGCTGCCTAGGGCAGGCCATGGCTCTGATTCTTCTCTTGCCTTCTGTTTCTAATCTATTTCTGTTTCTCTTGTTTTGGAGCCCTGATATATCTTTGTTCATATAGACTAGTATTTCATGTATCATTGCATGTATGTGGAGCAGAGTAAGTAAGTCAAAGCATAAAATTACTGTATTACCTAAACCAGTCGTATCCGTACAATTTATTTCTAAATGTCATTCTGAGCAAATGGGAAATTTAAAGAAGTTTTTTTCCCCAATTTCTTTGATTTGTGTTTAGTCTTATTTATTTTCAATTTAAAATAGCATTGAAGTTTTTTTTTCTTTTTTAAATATTTAACCTATGGCCACGGATTAAAATAAATTGTTGTGATGTATTTTTCTCAGCCTCACTGGTCCTGTGTGCTCTGTCACAAATCCATAACTGCATACTACGATGTGCACGGTAGAACGTTCCTGCATCCCTGACCAGCCATACTAATAGTCTGCTTCAGCTCAGTGTGAAGGGTGTTATGAAACCCTCTGGCTTCAGTAGAGAAGAGGGAAAACCTCAGTTTGAGAGCTCTTAAAGCCTGTTTCCATCACTCAAAGTGCTTTTCATGGATCTTAGCTGTGTCTCACTCTCAAATATATTTGCTCCCTCCCCTGTCACTGCAGACGAGGTAAAAATGGTCCCTGCTCTGCTCACCAGAGATTTCATGTTGAAATGACTCATTTCTGTTTCATGTCAATTAAATAACACAGGGGGAAAAAATCACCAGACATTACAAAGGCTTAAGATGTTTATCAATCATTTAATCACCAAATATTTATTGAGTCCCCTCTATGTTCCAGGCATTGTTGTAGGTCCAGGGAATATAAACATGAACAAAACACACTAAAAAAAAAATAATAAAATCCTTGCCTGTATTGGGATAGAAACAAATAAGTAACTAATATATTTAACGTGTTTGACAAATGGTAAACACTATGTTAAAAAATAAAGCAGGGAGGAATGCTTGAAATGGCCATTTTAAACAAAGTGGTAACTAAGAAGGTGAGATCTCTACAAAACATTAAAAAAAAAAAAGATGTGGGAGCAGGTCACATGGACCACTTGAGGGACAGGTATGGCTGCAAATGCTGAGCCGGGATGAGAGCACTCACAGAAGGAGCAGAGAACACTTAGAGGTAGGATTGCTAGATCATATAGCAGTTTTAATATCTTGAGGACTCTGTGTACTGTGTCATAGCGGTTGTACCGATCACCATTCCCACCAACAGTACACGAGGGTTCCCTTTTCTCCACATCCTCACTGACGCTTTTGTCTTGTTGATAATAGCCATGTTCTAACAGGTGTGAGGTGATACATCATTGTGCTTCTGATTTGCATTTCCCTGATGATTAGTGATGTTGAACATCTTTTCATGAACCTGTTGGCCATATGTATGTCTTCTCTGGAAAAAAAATGTCTATTCAGATCATCTGCCCATTTTTTAATTGGAATGTTTGTTTGTTTGCTTTTGCGTTGTGAGTTCCTCATCGATTTTGGATAGTAACCCATATCATGTATATGGTTTGCAAATATTTTCTTCCATTTGGTCGGTTACCTTTTCATTTTAGTGATGATTTTCTTTGCTGTTAGGAAGCTTTTTAGTTTGATGTAGTCCCATTTGTTTGTGTTGTCAAGACTTGTGTCAAGAAGCATTTTTCCTGTTTTCTTCTAGGAGTTTTATGGTTTCGTTTCTTATGTCGAGTCTTTAATCCATTTTGAGTTAAAAATGAACTCAAATCCTTATGTGTATGATGTAATAGACTAGTCAAGTTTCATTTTTTTGCATGTGGCTGTTCAGTTTTCCCAACACCATTTATTGAAGAGACTATCGGTTTCCTATTATACATTCTTGGCTCCTTTGTTATATAGATCAATTGACTATATAATTATAGGTTTTTTTCTGGGTTTTCTATTCTGTTCCATTGATCTATGTATCTTTTTTTTGCAAATACCATGCTGTTTTGATAACTATGGATTTGTAATCCATAGTTTGAAATCCAGGAGTATGATGCCTCCCCCTTGTTCTTTCTCAGTATTGCTTTGGCTATTCGGCATCGTTTATGGTTCCATATAATTTTATGATGTGCTAATAAGTAACTCACCCAATATTTAAGGTTCTCAGTACTTTAAATATTTTATCTCAATAAAAATCTTAAAGCAACCCCAAGGTTGCTTAATTAGCAGAGTAGGAGACAAGTTTAGAGAAGTTTATCTAATTATTTAAACTCAAACTATTAAATAGTGACACTAGAATTTTATTCAAAGGCATTTTACTGACAAACTGAAACTCTTTTTATTATGCTGTGCTGCAGCTGTTTTTATTGTACCTAATCATGTGCTGTGAGCTTCATGAAGGCAGGATTATATTGTATTCAATTCATAAACTTGATACTCACTTCAAAGGAACAGGTACTAAATAAATATATATGAAATGCATAAATGAGGTAATAAGCCCTCTCTTGGCAAAATGCATTTAATCAATAAGAGATTAACTTTCTAAGCAGCTTTGGCAATTTTTTTCTGGGGAGGAAGTCTGTCTCCTTATATGGTGATTTACTTAGTAAAACTTGGCAAGTAGGAGATATCGGAAAAACAGGGACGAAGTTTTTCAGCAGTCTCTGATGTCTTATTATATATGCAGTCACTCTACCTGGACTCAAGGCTATATCTTTCTTCCCTCTGGCTAAGAACTGTATGTACATGAAGTTGTTGTATGTCCATCAACTGTCAGTCAGCTGATGTAACTTGAATTTCACTGTGGGTAGCAAACTAAGATGACATTGAGCTATTGCTATCATGGAACTTAAAGTCCAGAAAATTTACTTGGATTTTCAATAAGAAAACACACTAAAAGTCTTTCAGTACTTGGCAATATGACATTGTATTTAAACATAATATGCATATAGAAACATTAATAGCTAGAGTATACATTTAATTGTTAAAATGTAGATTAGAATAAGCCCTTATTCTACCATGGCAGTTCAATTAAATTTATTACCATTCAATAGTTATCTGCAGTTTACATGATGCTGTGTTTGGCCTAGGTAGTGGTAATAATGATAAATAGAGTAAATAATTTGTATTTTTAAGAAATGTATCATTTATCTGAGTGGACGTCAGATAAACATTGAGTAAATTTTGCTGAACTGATTTGGGGACGTCTTATGATGGATGCTTAGAGACTGTCTGTCTGTTCTAACATTGCCACCAAGTCATGGTGGACCCAGGGTTCCAATTGCTAACTGGTTCGGGTACCTTGTTTTCTCTACTATTTTCTTTCATATTCCTAGAATACGGCGGTTCCTCGAATAATGTCATTTCATTCAAAACCATTTCATTATAATGCTGATGAGAAAAAAAAAATCGATTTCCACAAGGGCCACTGTCGGTATGGAGTTTGCGTGTTCTCCCCATGTCTTCATGGGTTTTGTCCAGGTCCTCCGGTTTTTTCCACATCCCAAAGATATGCACCTTAGATGAATTGGCACGTCTAAATTGTGCACGTCTGAGTGAGTGTGAATGTGTGGGTGTGTGTCTGAGTGAGCCCTGCAATGAAAGGGTGTCCTGTCCAGGGTTGATTCCCACCTCGTACCCTGAGATGTTAGGATAGGCTCTGGCAACACATGCCCCTGAACTGGAATAAATGGGTTAGAAAAGAATTATCTTACTCGTTTATATGAGTCTTTCTTAAAGGTATGTATAGCTCACATTTATTTCAATGTTTAATATTAGAAGTGTTTGGGGGCTTCATTTAGAAGTTTGAGGATGCTTTTGTGACCAGAAATATGCCGTAGGAATTCAACTCTTGTTTATATCAATTAGCCTATGTTAATACTGATTTCCTTATATGTTGTTTCACTTCAAGTCGTAGTTTCCAAGAACGTATTGATGATATTCAATACTTACTGTGTATTACATTCTTATTCTGCTCCAGAATCTCTCGTATTTTACTTCAAAATATTGCTTTGTAAATAGCACAGTTTTTAGAATCAGAAAAATAACAATATCTCAATCATTCACTGGTGTGACCTTGAGAAAGTTACATCACTGTTTTTAGACCCCATTTCCTCATCGGTCAAATGAGAGTAATAATAAACATGTTATAGAATATTGTGAGAAGAAATGAAAGAATTCCACTTTGGTTTATGATGGAGCAGCTTAACAGCTTAGCCTTCCTGCTGAGAACAATTATAGAAATTGTATAAAATAAAAATAAACAGGCATTTAAAGGAATTAAAGAACAACCACGGCAGCTAGGACTTGAGAGGCCCAGTTCTCAGAGAACATAGAATTGCAAAGAAGTTGTTCTGATGTTATGCATAACTTTTCCCCTCAACGAATTTGCCTCTTCTTTAAATGCACAGAGCAACAGTATGATAATCCAAGCAGAAGGGAGAAACTTGGAAGATAGGTAGAGCTGTCAGACCAGTAATTGGAGTTTAGGTCTGCTAAAGAGGTGGGCAGCTGTAAACAGCCTGACTGTCAGTTAAGCATGTTGAAGAACTAAGCCGCAGGAGCAGGCAAATCAAAATAGACTGGGACTTATGGAGACTAAAACTCACAATTGCGATGAAAAATTGCAGTTCCAGGTTTAATCCAGGTGCCTGTGCCTCTGCCCCTACTTTAACTGTCAGACAATAAGAGAACTAAATCATATCTTGGGGAAAAAAACACCATCATCCTGAATCTCTGAAAGTTTCAAAATGAAATGTCTGGCATTCAATAAAAAGTTACTAGGCCCTAGATGAATATTGACAAATCAAAACAATAATGATAATGTGTTCTGGATGGATGGATAGACAGATAGATAGATAGACAGATAGATAGATAGATAGATAGAATTTAATGTAACTATGTGATAGCAACAGCACAAAAGGCATAAGGGGTAAATGATGTAGGATGTTTACCGTACTTTTCTGGAAAATGAAAGAAGTACTAATTTGTGATAAATGCTAATAAGCCAATAATACATATTAGCATATCTACAGTAATTAAAAATAAAATGTGTAACAAGTAACAGAATTAAAAGGATAATGGGAAAAATCAAAGAGTAAAACAGTATACCAATTTAAAATGGCAAGAAAGAGAAAGTAACATGAGATAAGTGAGTTAAATAGAAACAGTGAGTAAAATGATATATTTAAGCCCAAATATTTAAGTGTGTCACATTGTATCTTAATGGACTAAATATGCCATTTAAAAACAATATGCTACTTACAAGGAAAACAATTTAAATAATAGGAACACAGAAATAAAAGTTCAAAACAAATGTACTGTGCAAATCCTAACAAAATGAGAACTGGTATGGTTACGGTAATATCAAGAAATGTAAAATTTAAAAGAAAAATTACTTGATATTAAATGAAATATTTAATTGTGCCATGTTTCCCCGAAAATAAGACCTAAGCAAATAATCAGCTCTAATGAGTCTTTTGGAGCAAAAATTAACATAAGACCTCGTCATGTTATATTATATTATATTATATTATATTATATTATATTATATATTATACTATATTAGACTCAGTCTTATATTATAGTAATCTTATATTAATTTTTGCTCCAAAAGATGCATTAGAGCTGATTGTCCGGCTAGGATTTATTTTCAGGGAAACACGGTAGTAAAAGACTTAATCCACACACATAGACACACAAAATAAACATAGCTCAGACTATAAAATGATCAAAAGAACCTGGCATACAGAAAATAATTGACCAAATAATCAATGTAAGAGATTTTTAATATTTCTCAATAACTGATAGAACAAAATAGTCAATAATGATATGAAAGAAAGATGACACAATTAACAAAATTGATAACACAGATACACACACACACATACACACACACACGCTGGGGGTGCCAAAAAACTTTATACAAGTGGACACTTTGGTCAGTGTTGCTCAAGCAGTAGTTCACAGTTCACCATAATCAGAAGTGCCTGGACGCTGATGGTAACCACTTTGAGCACCTCTTGTCATTGCAGAAGTCACACGTGACTTGTGTTCATCTTTTGTTATTGGAATATATTGAGTATTACAATTTTAATACAATTTTCCTTTCTTAAAATGTGTATACATTTTTTTAGCATCGTGTGTGTGTGAATACACACACATATGCATTTACACCCACATATATATACATACATATATATATATACATACATGTATATATTTTTTATTTTGTTCTTTTTTTAAGTTATTTTGGTATACGCTTCTTTCTCTCTCCGAATTAGATCCAACACCAAGTCCTGTCTTCTTTCTCTCCTGAATATATCATGAATCCGATTTCATTTAAGTTGTCACCTGGACCATGCCTTTATCTTTCGATGGGTCCACGCTTGTACTTTATTTCTCTCCAATCTGTCAAGAGACCACGACTTACCTTTCAGATTGGCAAAGATCCAAAAGTTTGACAGCGTACTCTATTGGTGTGGCTGTGTGGGAATTTTTTTTTTAAGTCACTGTCGTATATTGTTAGTAGAAATGCAAGCTATTGCAATATCTGTGGAGAGGTTTATTGTCATGACTTAGGAACATGTGTTACACATGCACATTTTCACCCAATAATCCTCTAGGAATCTATCCTAAAGGTATTCTAGACAAAAATATGAAAAGACATATGTATTATGGTATCAGTTGTAGCACCTTGCAATGGCAAGACTGGAAATCGCCTATATGTCCATTAGTGGGGGATTGTTTGAGTAAACTGTGACGCACTTAACCCTTCAGCGTACTGTAAGAAGGAAGGAGGCACATCTCTGGAAACTACCCCACTGTGATCTCTAGGATGCATTTAGGTGCAAAAGGCAAGATGGAGAAAAGTATGTGTCCACTTATTCAAGGCAAGAGGGAGATACAAATATAAATGTATACTTGCTGATATTTATAAAAATGGAAAATTTATCATCAAATAAATCAAAATGAACTATAAGGGAAGAGAGGTAATAAGGTAGAGAGGTTTGTAGATTTGACTTTGGTTACACATACTCACATAACAATAAAATAAAAGTAAGCCTAAAGCAATGCTGAAAATCTAAAGCAAGATGAAACAAGTAAAGCTGTGTATCCTACTGGAGACATAAATAATGGAATGTATCTAGAGTTTGGTCAAGGAGACAGTCTTACTCTAAAAATATTTGCTGAATGTTTTACTATTCCTGTGGGGGGGAAATGTTCAGGAAATAAGAAGCAAGTGATGTTCACATTGGTGATATAAAGAGCTCAAGTTTCAATAAGCATGATAGAGAAAAAATGCTTATTCTGCATGGAAAAAGCTGGAGTAAGTTTCTCTGATTTTATCCTTTGGGATATAAAACTGAATAATAATAAGATGTTATTAAATATAAGTCAAATGTTATTAAATATAAGTCTCTTTCCAGTCCTAAGGATAGATGTGATTGTAAGTGGAAAAGAGAAAGTGAGATGTAGTTCTCCTTGTCAGTCTCTGCTTTAGGCTTTAAAATAAAAAGCCCATTATTTATTTACTGCAATAGGACTGAATTTCTACAAAGTTACTAATAACTGAATCCAGAGATGGCTATAATTTTCTATAGGGTGAAGTGACCTCTAAATAGAAAGTGCTGGTAGGTTGTGAAGTGCTTAATGATTCTGACAGGGATAAAAACTGATAGATCTTCAAGCTCTGAATTGTGGACCCCAGTGGATATTTCTGACTCTTATCTGGAAGGCTCTGCAATGTGCCTTTATTAACTGGCGCATAAAGAGTGTGGCCTCCTCAAAAATTCAGAATTCAGAGCACAGAACATTGTTAATTGCAGAAATAACAAATACATGCAGCTTCTTAATTATTTTATGTTACCTTCTTTTGTAAAACACAAGCCAGTTACCTGCTGAGATGCAATTCCTCATTCACAGAGGAAACCAAATTATCAGCTAGAGCTAGTTGGGATCTGTAAATCTTCCTACCTTGATACTTGGAAGGAAAGCATGTCACAAAAATGAAGGCAGATGTGTTTGCTTTGGGGAAGGGGGACATTTTATCCTTTGGCTGTAAGTGAAGCAAGGTGGACCTGGAAGATGAACTCTGCTGTGAATGGAGGTGGAGAGCAAGCTGGAAAAAGGGAACATGGGGGGATTCTTAAAGAAACGAAGAAACACATAGCCCTAAGTTCTTTCTAAAATGGGTCATTCACAGAGGAGTTTTATCAGAGGCACGATGTGGAATTTATGGCATTCGATTGGGGGGAAAAAAAAAAGAGTTCCCTAATGATAATGTAAAAGAAAACCTTAATAGTTTAGAAGTAAGATGTCCTGAGAAGCATTTGATGAACTAAAAAACTGCTAAGATTTTATGCCAGTCTTCCAGACGATTTCTCTCCTCACTCTCTTTTTTTTAAAACAACTCTGAAGTTTCCTCAAATGATTTATCATCTTACAAGTATAGTTTATTAGAGTGGTTCTCAAATTTCAGTGTAGGCAAAGTTTACACTGAGGAACTTAAACTTGGCTAGTGAATCTGTCTGACTCAGGAGGTCTGGATTGATCCCAGAATCCATACTTTGTTTCTTGTTTGTTTGTATTGTTTTTAAATATTTTAAATATTTCAATTACAGTCGAAATACAATATTATATTAGTTTCAGGGGTACAATATAGTGATTAGACACTTATATACCTTAGGAAGTGATGACCCTCGTATGTCTAGTACCCACCTGATACCATACGTACTTACTACAATATTACTGACTGTATTCTCTATGTTGTACTTTACATCCCTGTGACTTTTGATAACTGGCAATCTGTACTGTTTAATCCCTTCCCCTTTTTCATCCAGGCCCCCAACAACCCTCCCCTCTGGCAACCATCAATTTGTTCTCTGTATCTATGAGTTTGTTTCTGTTTTATTTGTTTGTTTGTTTTGTTTTTCAGATTCTACATATAAGTGAAATCATATGGCATTTGTCTTTCTCTGTCTGACTTATTTCACTGAGCATAATATCCTCTAGGTCCATCCATGTTGTCACAAATGGCAACATTTTCTTCGTTTTTATGGCTGAGTAATATCTCATTATGTGTATGTACCACCTCTTCTTTATCCATTCGTTTATCAATGCACACCCAGCTTGCCTCCCTAGCTTGACTATTGTAAATAACGCTGCAATGAACAGAGGGGTGCTTATGTCTTTTCAAATTAGTATTTTGGATTTCTCTGGATAAATATCCAGAAGTAGAATTTCTGCGTCATATGGTAGTTCTATTTTTAGATTTTTTTGAGGAAACTCCATGCTGTTTTCCATAGTGGCTGCACCAATCTGCAATCCCACCAACAGTGCACAAGGGATCCCTTTTCATTGTTGATTCATTGATGATAGCCATTCTGACAGGTGTGAGGTACTATCTCATTGTGGTTTTAATTTGCACGTCTTTGATGATTAAGTGATGTTGAGCATCTTTTCATATGTCTATCGGCCATCTATATGCCCTCTTTGGAGAAATGTCTACTCAGGTCCTCTGCTCATTTTTTATATCTGATTATTTCTTTTGGGGGTGTTAAGTTGTATGAGTTCCTTATACATTTTTGGTATTAACCCCTTATTGGATGTAACATTGGCAAATATTTTCTCTCATTCAGTAGGCTGTCTTTTTGTTTTGTTTATGGTTTCCTTCGCTGTGCAAAAACTTTTTAGTTTGATAATAGTCCCATTTGTTCATTTTTTCTTTTGCTCCCCTTGCCCAAGGAGACATATCCAAAAAAATATTGCTAAGAGTGATGTCACAGAGTTGACTGCCCATGTTTTCTTCTAGGAATTTTATGGTTTTGGTTAACATTTAAGTCTTTAGTCCATTTTGACTTTGTTCTTATATGTGGTATAAGAAAGTGATCCAGTTTCATTCTTTTGCATGTATCTATCCAGTTTTCCCAAGACCATTTATTGAAGAGACTGTCTTTACCTAATTATATATCGTTGCCTCTTTTGTCATAGATTAATTGACCATATAAGCGTGGGTTTATTTCCAGGCTCTTTATTCTGTTCCATCGATCTATGTGTCTGTTTTTATGTAGTACTGTGCTGTTTTGAGTACTACAACCTTGTAGTACCAGAATCCATACTTTTAACTAAGCACTTAGGTAATTATGGCATACATGTTCCATGAGCCACAATTTGAAAATCGTTGATAAAATGAAACCTGCCAAGGTATATGGCTAGAAACTCTTGAGCCTTGTCTTAACATAATTACTATAACAATAAAACTCAATGTTAGGCGCAAAGTTGATTAGCAATATATACTTGTTGATTAATAGCTCTCAAAGTGAGTTTTAATGCAAATATGATGTGGTATTGTTTTAACTAGATGACCACCATCAGACTCTGATTGTGGCCCACTCTTTCGAGAAAACAGGGTTAGTATTGGTGTCCTACACACTGCTGCAGGGTTCAGGATTGGGCAGCTGGGTTGGGATAGGAGAATATAATGCTGCACATACCATGTTTGCCCCAAAATAAGACCTGACCAAACCATCAGCTGTAATGTGTCTTTTGGAGCAAAAATTAATATAAGACCCGGTCTTATATGACATAAGACCGGATCTTATATTAATTATATTATATTATATCATATCGTATCATATTATATAAGACCCGGTCTTATATGATATGAGACCGGGTCTTATATTATATTAAAATAAGACCGGGTCTTATATTAATTTTTGCTCCAAGAGATGCATTAGAGCTGATGGTCCAGCTAGGTCTTATTTTCAGGGAAACACGATGGGAGCACAGGCTTCAGACTCAGGTTTTCACAATACCTGTCCTGTGGACTCTCTGTGTACCTTTGAGAAATTCGTTTCACTTCTTCGCCTCAGCTTCCTTGAAATAGAAATGATAATGTCATAGCCTACTTTCTAGGATTATGTGATGTTTAGATGAGAAAAGATTTGTGAAGTGGTTAGTTCACTTCCTGGAATACTGTAAACATTTGAATGAAGAATGAAAAAATGACTTAGTGTTTTAGTCATCGCAATAGGTTGATTTTATTGTCAAGAGGAAAGCAATGGCACATTGGGGAATAGAGTTCTTGGATAAGCCTAGAAAAGCTGAGAGTTGAAGATTCCAAGCGTGGGTCTTTGTTCACTCAGACATATTGAATTGAGTAACGTGAGGAATAGTGATGATTGCCTCACCTACTGGCTGTGGCCACACACTCAGGAATAAATGGATTTGAAAAATTGTTTTTAATAGTCCGGGTAGCGTTAGGAAGTAGCAAAGGCTACAAGAAATGGGAGAAGTCGTACAAATTACTGGGGCCTCTCAATGTTACATGTCACTACAAATTCACCATTGCTGGGCGTGAGGCAGGTTGTTTTTCCCCCTGGGGCCATACCTACTCTCTAGTTCCTGGCAAAAGCCCTAAACAAAAGCCAGATTCTCTACTCATGATGTCCAGGGAGCTTTCTTAAATTCTCTCTTTACCAGTAAAGAACTACTCCTCTAAATTCTGACAATCTTTTTGTTAGTAATATTTAATTATATGAGATAATACATGTAAAAACATTATTCCAGTGCCTTGTACATAACTGCTTAGAAAACACTGGCAATTATTATTACTACCTTGTATTGCTATTTCACTGTCTAGATAGTAAACATGTCTCCTTAAAAACACTGAAAATTCCCCTAATCATGCTATACCTGACAAACATCAGTTACCATTCAGTGTGGAGTGAATATTGGTTACCAGTCTAAATGGTGCTCCGTTTCACTTTACCTTGTCTTGGCACACTAAAGATACACTCCCATTTCTTTCACCTTGTTGCATAGTTCCTCATGAGAAGTATGTTCTGTCTCCTGTTTTTGTTCCTTTGTATAGAATGTATTTTGTTTGATGGTTTGCCTTCAAGATCTTCTCTTTTAGTATATAGCAATTTGAATATGATATGTCAAGGTGTGTACTCGTATGTTACCACGTTCGGTGTTCTCTGAACCCTTCTATCTGTGTGGATGGATGTCTTTCATGATTTTTGAAAATTCTTGGTCATTTCCTCTGTAAATGTTTGTTCCATCCTATTCTTGCTCTCTTCTCATTTGGGGATTCTAATTACATGTCTGTGTGACAATTTTATATTGTTCTACAGCGATTGGATGCTCTGTACTCTTGCCCCACGCTTTTATTTTTCTTGGTGTTTAAGTTTGAGTTATTTCTATTGATTTATCTTCAAGTTCATTGATTTTCTTAATCAATTGAGTCAACTGATGATCATGAAGGCATTTTTCATCTCTGTTACCATGTTAATTATTCTTAGCATTTCCATTTATTCTTTCTGATAGTTTTCATCTCTCTGCTGAAATTGTTTGTGTTCACATTTGTTGTCTAACTTTTCCTCTAGAAACTTTAACCTATTAATCACAGTTATTTTATATTACCTGATAGTTCCAACATTTGGTTCTTAATTGCACCTGGTTTTATTAATTGAACCTGGCATTATTAATTGTTTTGTCTCTTGACTGGATTTTTTTTTCTCTTTCTTTTCCTTGTGTCTTGAAAATCATCTGTATAACAGAATAAACTAAGGCAAATAGTATTTATGCCTGGAAACGAATATGCCTATTTTTCTGCTAGACTGTTAATGTTGAGTAACTCTTGTTAGGAATTGAACTGGGTTTGCATTTGGTCGTTGCTATGGTTACTCTCAGTATACCACCTACTTCGTATTCCTCTAGGCTTACCTTGTATTTAGGGTGGGGGTTGAGTTGACACAAAATTTTGTAAATATTCCTGTTACCCTCTCAGCTTTAGGTTTTTCTCTGTGAATTTACACATCAAAAGGTCTCTCTTCAGGTTTTTGACTCTTTTTCAGAAGTATACTGTCATGACTTGATAGCTATTTAATGGCCTACTGGCAGGATTCAGAGGTGGCATTCCATCGTTTTTAGCCATGCACTGTGTCCCTGAGTGTTGGATGTGTCTTGCTCAGTGAACTTGACTGTACCCCTGCAGAGAAGTCTGGGCCCTAGATAGATTTTCCGCCCTGCATCAGGTAGAGATTTTTATTTTTTCCCCCTATTCTCTTTCTTTAGCCACAACAGGTCTTCATGGGTGTTTTGGTGCCATTCTCCCAGTGGTTAAAGGCTTTTCCCCCATAGAGTAGAAGGATCCAGGCAGGGATTTAGAGGACAGGAAGTGGTTACTCCCAGTCTTGAGGCCTGACATCCCTGGAAGCCTCCCTTTCATCTCTTCCCCTGCCTCTAACCTTTCTCTAAGCCCCCCGTGGAGGTCCATGAAGAAGAGTCTGTGAGTGGCTGCAAATTCCCTTTGTGTCTCCATTTCTAGTGGCTTCTAAATTCTTATGATAGTCCACTTAATCTTAGCAATCAGCTAGACATTTTAGCTAAAGTCTTCTTACTTGCTTGTGTGGTGGCTCTGTCTTCTTCTGGTGCTCTGCCCCCAAAAGCTAGTGCCTACATCTTCCTGGAGGTACCTGTTTTATTCTCAGATTTCAGACCAGTTAGTTGCCCTGCAACCTCAGTTCTTTGATAACTCATTAAAGTTATGCTTTCACAAATCATGCCACTTTTTCATTTCTTTTTTTATTGTTAAGGTAAGAGCCACACTGTCTACCTTTTGACATCCTGAGTGGAAGCCAGAAATCCACTTTAAGTTCTTAAACATATGCTTAGGGTTTTTCTCAGTAACATAATCTTAATCTGAAATGTTATCAATCCATTAATTATAATTAATTATGTCTGATATGTCTGATTAAAGTTTCACTGTAGCAAGAGTCCAGTCTTCACAGATGAAAGAAGTAGAATGTTTTCTTATTTTGCATATGTCTGAGTACTGAGGCCTCTAAAAGCAATTTATTTCACTTTAATCTTCACTGAACATTGTATTTAAAAACTTGCTAAAATTCTATCTGTGCTTATCTAATATTCCGGACTTTGACAAATAACAGCGTTCTAAATCTCCTAGGGAAATTGTGTCTTCAGCTGTTGTTTTCCTTATCTCTGATCATGATATCCCTCCAACATTTTAAGATATGATAGGGTGATTCTCATTAAAAGTCTCACTCATCTCTACTTTTCTGAAGACCTTAGAAACCTATCCTGTAATGTAATTAGTGAGACCAAAGCTGTTTCATGTAAACTAGAAAATTCACAGGGATTAATTAAAAGGACCAGCCCTTCCATGCTAAACTCAAACATCTATCTCAAGGAATTACCAATTGCACAAGATATTTTCTGCTCAGCACACTTAGGGGGATGTTGAGAAGAGACATTTTTAGAGATGTGTATTCACATTTTATCGCAGCACTTGCCAGCCACAGCTAACATAAGACTGATTTAGACCCAGAAAAAATGTTAAAAGTCCCTTTGACCAAAATCTTCATCTAAGCTCTTAGTCCACCTGTATTATAATAAACCATTCCCACAGTTTGAATAATGTAATTCTAAAGTAGTAAATTTTTAAGAGATAGAGTGTATTGACTAGTTACTGGGCACCAGGAACTCTGCTAAGAACATTATGGGCATGATTCTAATTAATTTTCGTCACATCATAGTGAGATAGATAATATTTATCTCCATTTTACAGAAGAGCCAATTGAGGCTTAGAGAAGATATTCTCAGGTTCTCAAGCCAACTCTATTCTGTCACCACATACCACTCCTGACTATACATTATGCTCTGCCTGTAACACAATTTCTGTATTTTAATGTCAGGAGCAGCATGCTATTGAAGAAAAGAGCAGTGTACTGAGATTCCTCCTTTTTGGATTCCAAAGCTGATTTTTGAAACTGGCTGTGAATTCCTGGTCAAACTACCCCGCTTCTCCTGGCCTCAATGACTGAGATCTGTTGAGAGGGATTAAATCAGGTGATCTTTTTGACTCTTCTAATTCAGGAACTGGCCTAAAAATCTGGAAGTAAATTGCATAAACTAATTCATGTTCGGCTATGAATGACCATCTGTTGGCCCTGCAGGGACATTTGCATTTTCAAAGAGGAACTACCCAAGGAACCAAATAGCCAAGTACTCACTAATTGAGGCAATTAAAGCCTTCAGGCAACTAGGAATTAGGCCATCACTTATTTTTTATGTAATGCGTGACCTGTCTTTGTTGCTCTTCTCCAGCTTTTCTTGTTCATGTGTTCATTCTGTTGAACAACAAGATCAACTAAAGATTCTACCGACCATATGCTAAAATCCAGGAGATAGGTAGGATCATTTTAAAATGTAAGAATACAAAATGCAAAATTAAAAACAAAGCCAGTGAAGGAATGGGGGAGGAGACCCTGTTGTGGGTCCCGCAGACATATTTGCGTGAACTTATTTATCACCACCAATCACAGCATTACTCATTTCCTAACACCTGTTTTCATCCCAGTGTCCAAAAGACACTACAGGGAATGATCAAGTTTATACTTCTCCCTAGGACACAGTCAGTATAGTAGAACCTATTCTAGTATTTTTCAGCATCGTCATGAGCAGACTGGAAAACTTGGATGGAGCAGTTGAAAAGTTGTGAATAACCCTGTTCTCTCTAAGGCAAAGAAAAGGGTGCTTTCAGTGTGGCACACACCTAATTCACTGCTCTTTCACAAACAATTTTCTCCAGTAAATTTACCTGCCCCAATTGTCTCTTGACTAAGCGCCAATTTTAGCAGAATCATTTCTACAGTAAGTCAAAAAGAAATAATATATAGTGTTTAAGAACTTAAGCTTGGGTGTAAGACAAACCTGGATTTGAAATCACACTGTCCTTTACTAGCTGTGTGTCCTTGAGACGTTTGTTTAATGTACTTTTCAATTCCCTTCTCTGTAAAATGATGGAGGCAGGATGGTGTTTAAACAAAAACAAAATTCAACTAAGTAAACTTGAAAGATCTTATTGGCTTTATTCAACAATTCATGACTCAGGCAGCATCCAGTCTGGCAGATAGAAAGGAGCTCCAAGGAGCTGTACAAGATGGAAGACTTTCATACGCAGAAGGGAGCAGAAACAAGGAAGTTAGGTAGGGGAAGGAAGGAAGGAAGGAAGGAAGGAAGGAAGGAGGGAGGGAGGGAGGGAGGGAGGGAGGGAGGGAGGGAGGGAGGGAAGGAAGGAAGGAAGGAAGGAAGGAAGGAAGGAAGGAAGGAAGGAAGGAAGGAAGGAAGGAGAGATTGCTTATTGCAAAATCACTTTCCTTTCAGGGGTGGCAGGGGTCTATCAGGCAGATTACCTTACAAATGCTGATAAAGGAGATGGCTGTCTGGGTGGTTTAAGATTCCATGTCTGGGAGATCCAAAACTGTACCTAAGTCTCAAGTTGGTGATGTGGGGTTTAGCGTGAGCGCCTCCATTTGGAGCCTTTTGTCTTGTTCTTACCAACGGGTAATAGGTCAATGACAATGCTACTTCATAGACTGATTGTAAGGGTCAAGTAAGATGCTGCATTTAAAGCAGTCTCTGTTCAACAACAAAAATGATTTGGTATTTTAAAGTTGGTTTTGGTGCCTTTTAAAGAGTTTCAACATTTTTCCCTCTCTCTACGATAATTTACTTAAAAATTATAAGTCCTAGAGCTTGATGGGCTAACTAATCTAAATGCTTCCACTTGAAGATCAAAAGGGCAAGTGACATTTCTTTGACATCACAAATTTAATGGCAATTTGTAGACTGGCTTTTACTTTATCTACTTCCCAGGTCAATCCTCATCCTTTCTTGGTCCCCCTCTAGTAATCAAAAAATTATATCCAAAAGTAGGGTTTTGTATGTTCATAGAGCAGTTAGATTTATTAGTCCTGGAAGTAGATAGAGCTAAATTCAAATACTGGTCCATCTACCTGCACCCTGACTGTGGAACCATCTGGATATTATTTGACTGATCTGTGCCTCAACTTCCTCATCTGTAAAATAACAAATAAAAGATCAATTGGCCAAGACATTCACAAGCTCTGGAGGGAGACAGTGCACAGCTGTTACAATGTGAAATCTGGTGAAGGATGGCCTGGCTGCTATTAGAGCAAATGTGTGACAGGTGGGGGAGCATCATTTTGAGAGTCGATGCGGTACATCCTGACTGCTGGCGTTGCAAGGCTGTCTCCACCACTTCTTGCCTGTGTAACCTTGGAAAAGGTACTCAAACTTTCTATCCCCCATGTCCTCATCTTTGCAATGGAAATCATAATAGTATCTAACCCCATAGAATTGGTCTGAGGATTAAATAAGCCAAAGCATTTAGAACTGAGGCTGCCACTTAGCTATAAATAACGATTATTATTAGTTGGATTTTATTGAATCATATGCCATCTTATTGATTTAAAAGAAAAAAAAGACGTTATGCTACTTTTCCAAAGTACATGCAAAACCTCTGACTTGGAGCTCTTAGCAGAGCCTGAAATTCTATAGCCTACTTCCCATCATACATTTCCATCCTCATATCTTGCATTATAGTTTAGATGCTCCAACTTGTCTTACGTTCCAGACCTGTAGTTCTCCTAGAGATTTTTCTCCCTCAGTCAATGGTAACTCCATCTACCCAGGTACCTAAGCTACAAACATGGGAACCCTCTTAGACTTCTCCTTTCTTCTTATTCTTACTCTCCACATCTAAACAGTCACTGGATTCTGCCACCCTTTACCTCCTAAGTGTCACCTTCACCTATCCATATTGGAAAGAGTGAGTCCCATAAGGGCAGGAATCATAGCTCTTTCATGTATACTAGAACTGGAGATAGCAAAGGATAGACCTACTGGCTCCTAGCCTTCAGAACTTGCAGTTTCATGGATGAGATGGATATTTAACACATAATTGGAGGTGTTTCTCACTTAATTATAAGTCGTGATAAGTGGTATGAAGGAAAAGTACAGAATGCAAGGAGAATACAGAGGGTGCCAAAAAGATATATACACTTTTTAAGAAAGGAAAAAACTGTATTAAAATCGTAATAGTCAATATATACCAATAACAAACAAGTCATGATGAATACAAGTCATGTGTATACAATTTTTTGGCACCACCAGTATATGAAAATGGCATGACTTCAATTTAGAAACCTGAGGCTCTGACTGGCCGAAGGGACTTAGTGGCAGAGTCTGGAACAAACCAAAGGTCTCCTGAGCTCTTGAATTAGAGACTTTTATCCTAGTCAGCCTTTTCTTATCCAGACCAAAGCATGTGCTTGGCCACGAAGGAGACTGGGGGCAAGAGGTCTCCTAAAAGAACTCGTTCTCATCGCTGCAGTAGCCAGTCAACTAAATGGCTATCCTCAAAATTGGAGGGTGGGGTAACATGGATCATGGTGGCATTTTGTGTCTATGAAAACACTAAATCCTGTTGATTTTACTTCCTAAGTACCTCTTGAATCCATCCATTTCTCTCCATTCTCGTTGCCAAGGTAGCATTATTTCTCACCAAATTATTGCCACAGCCTCCTCATAATCCACTTTAAAGACCCCATCCCTTCATGCTATGTTTTTACTTTTTTTCATGAAAATTTGACTATGTCCTCCTTTGCCTAAAACCCTTCAGTGGCTTAAAATAAAATCTAAACTCCTTAACTACACTGACATGCCCTTGCATCTGAAGTCCCGGCTTTGTATCTGTCTTTCCCCATCTCTCTTCTTCTCCCGCTACAGACGACCACTGGACTCTCTCCACTCACTTTGGACCTTCACGGGTGATGTCACTTCTACCCGGGAAGCTCTTGGCCAGGCCCCCTTACTTTGAGTCTTGACTTGCACACACAGCATTTCTTCACAAAGGCCTTTCTTGACAGCGTCTCCCCAACTCTCACCACACACACACACACACACACACACACACACACACACACACCCCAAAGATTCTCAATTTCAGTGTGCAAAAGAAAGAGCTAAGGAGTTTGTTTAAAAATAGAGCTTTGCCGGGCCCATCTCCAGAATATATAGGAGTTGATTTAGGCATTTTGCATTTTTACTAATGAGTATCCCTAGGGGTTTCCGACTAGGGGCTGGCAGACCACACTTTGAGTGATGGTAACTTCTCTTGCTATATGATGTCACAGTACCTTTTTAAACTTCTCCGTGGAATCTTGCATTTTTAAAAAATTACTTTTAAGTCTGTAGTCCTGCTAATCTGTGTGCCACACTGCAAGGGCAGTGTCCTCGTCTGTGTTGTTCAGCCATAATCCACAGCAGAGTGATGCTCTATAAATATTTGTTAGATGGACAATTCCTTACTTTCTAGAGCGCGATAATTCATGAAAGGCAATACATGTAAATCCGGAAAACAGGGGCCTTGAGAACAGACAGTGTGTTCCACTGTGTGAGGTGCCATGCTTGGAACCCTGGGAGGACCCTGCCTTCTGAAGGATGGCAGATCCGCTAGGGAAAGCTCATTTCTTTCAGCTGTCCCCATTCAGGTCTCTTCCTTCTCATCCTCCACATGCTCTGGTGACATGTAAGCCTTAATTGAGCAGTGAGATTCCTGTCACCTTCCAGTGACGCTGCTGATGAGCTGTCAACATAGAAAACAGTAGGGACAAAATGCTGCCACCAGTGAAAAGTCAAGCGGCTCTTGGTGATCTGAGCGGCTCACTGCAGCTCTGTGCTCTGAGGAGTCAAACTTTGGGGGCAGAGGGTAGTGATGAGGAAATTGAGTCAGCATTCTGAAGGCCTCCTCTCCATTTCCACAGAAGCGTTTAGCTAGGAAACTACTGAGAAAGATAGAGAAAGTCTCAACCTGCCTCAGGTTCCTGAGAAGCAGCTGTTCTCTCAGGTCACGCTTTGCTCATCATGACGTGGTAGCAAGTGTAAAAAGATCAGAAGACCCGAGTTAAACTCCTGAATGAACCAAGGTATGTGGCAGTGGGCAGAGGAGAGTTAGAAGTATCAAAAATGAAAGTTCCTGAGCACACCCCGATAGACTGTGATCCAGTAGGTCTTGGGTTGACTCCAAAATTCCGTTTTCAACAAGGACCTCTCCTAGTAACGTAATTTGTATGTAAGTGGTTCTCTGGCCACACCTTGAAATACTGATGTTTTTACTTGGACACGTTAGGTACTCTCTCTGATCCTCAGTTTCCGCAACTGTAAAATGGAGCTGGAAACTCCAGCCTGATCGACTTCCCAGGGTTGTTTTAGGAGATGCTCGATTTTGAGAAAGCTATGAAGTGCCATAAACATATAGAGAGCATGTACTAGAATTGTTGATAGTTGTGTGAATAATTATCCCCAGGAAGTACATGAATTGTAACAGATGCTTTCTAAGTATAATAATGTAACCCAAGGGAAAACTTAGCAAATTGGAATTTAAAGATCTATTTAATTTATGAGGGTCAGGACATATCTGTCTTGATTTATGTTCTGTCCCCAGAGCCTGGTGTGAATTGATGCTAAAAATACTGTTAACTAAGGAAGGGAAATGCTAGCTCTTTGATGGCATTTCCTCATCTGCCATACTTACCCCTCCTCTGCCACCTGAGGTTTGTTCACTTTCATTCCCGTCGCCAGGACTCGTCCTGAATGTGCAGAGCATCAGACGCCTCCAGGAACACTGAGTTTACTGTCACAGGGCCTCTTTTTACTGAACACCAACCTCCTGCACTGTCTTAGGCCTGTGGGGTCACCTGTGTTCTAGAAATAATGACAAGATAGAGCCACATTTTTGGGGTAGAGGAGGATTTCCTTGAAAAGCATCTCCTTGCAGATGTCTTGCTCCTTCAAAGAAAGGTGCAGTGGGATCCCTAGCTGTGTGACAGAGATAATGGCCCCGAATCTTTTGAGGTTATCAATCTCCCTTCCCTTAAAACATATACTTACCTGTATTCTGGCACTTGATTAATCCACAGCATAGACAGATTCTCATCTCTGCTTTGTGTGTGATAAAAGGCAGCGTGCCAGGTTAAAACACAGAGAGAGAACAGGTGGGCGGTTTCAGTCTGCAGGGGCGGAGCAGGGAGACCTGCTGACTGCAGCAAGGGTGGCTAAATCGCCATGGCAACGAGCAAGCTGATCACTTGTGCACCATCACCCACTGCCTAGACTGAGCCTTCATGGAGACAAAGGGAACACAGGTCCCTCCTGAGGGCTTTGATATTAATGCAGGGACTGCTTTCTCTACAAGGTGCCTACATTTTGGTCCATTTTAGAGTTTGGTTATTCTCTTTCAGGTTTCCTTGAAATCTCAAGCAATCAAACTACACATAATTCTTTCATACGAAAGAGTAAGCTTTTCCTTTTTAAACTCTATAGCACTACTGTTTGTATTTATTTGAGACATACTTACTGAATATAAAATTAATAAGAAACAGTCTATCCCTGAGAGCTAACAAACAGTCTAGAAGGAAAATAAGACATGAGCAGAAATGACTAGACTTCAAAAAAAAAGTGTGTGGTCTGGAAAAGATTCTGTAGATACTTTGTATTCACAGATTTAATATTCATTATTTCAACAATTCAAAAGTTGTTGCAGTGGCCCATGGCAGGATAGAATTTGAGATGATTGAATTCCCTGTGGGTAAGACTGGTATGTGATTCGTTCACCGGTAAATGAACCAAGCTGCCTTGCCTGCACCTCACCATGATTTTGTTGCTTTCTGTTCGTTGGCATCTATATAGGACCTATCAGTGGGCGTCTAAAGTGTTGAAAAATATTTTAATTTTCAAAATTCTGACTTTTATGTGCAAAGCAAGATGATGATATTCTTGGAGATGTCATGGTCTCTTTCAAATGTTAAGGATTTATTTTAATGAATTCTTTATTTTAATAAAGAATAGAAATTTAAGAAAGGAAAAACACCTGAACCAATTAAAAAAATGGAAAGAAAAAAAGGAAAAAGTTCACTTGGTAGAAAAGGTAGATGTTTGGAGAGGTGCTGTATCTGGAGTAAGTGGCATTGAAACTGGCTTTGAGGGGTGTGGACATAGGACATGGTAAGGGAAAGAGTTTTCCTATTGTGAGGAAGGGCATAAAATGAAGAGATTGGATCAACAGTGAAATACCACTACACACCTATGGAAATGGCTAAAATACATTTTTAAAAATGGCAACACCAAGTGCTGCCCAGGATGTGGAACAACAGGAACTCTCATTCCTTACTGGCGGGAATACAAAATGATATTGCTACTGGGGAAGACAGTTTGTCATTTTCTTCCACAGCTAAATATAGTCACAATTCTCGGTATTAGATGTTTAAAGCAGCTTTATTGATGGTCACCAATAAATGGAAGCAACCAAGATGTCCTTCAATAGGTGAATGGGTAAACAAGCTGTGGTACATTCCGCCGATGGAATGTTATTTATCAATAAAAAGAGGTGCACTATTAAGCCACAAAAAGATAAGGAGGAAGCTTACATGCATATTGCTGAGTAAAAGCAGCCATAGGAAAAGACTATCTACCACATAATTCCAATTATATGACATTCTGGAAAAGGCAAAATTAGAGAGATAGTGAAAGGTCAGTAGTCTCCAGGGTTTCAAGGGTAGGGGACAGAGTTGAATAGGTGAAACACGGGATATTTTAATGGCAATGAAATATTCTGCATGGTAATTATGGAAACATGACATTATGCATTTGTCAAAACCCGTAGAACTTTATAGCACATAAAAGAGGGAATGATAATGTATGTAAATTTAAACAAATCATTTAGGAAACTGAGAGATCTCCGGAAGGAATGGAAACTGTGACAAGAGAATCTAACTGTATTACAGATGCGTGAAACAGCCTCGGAAGACAGCAGTGCAAAAGGTGCTGACCTAAGTACTTAGAAATTAGTAGGGTCTGTAAGTCTGAAGACAAAAGGTACTGCCATAATGACTGTACCCTAGTTGATAAAGTTGTTTCTCACAGGGTATAGGTTAAGAATTCTGCTATCGTTATACATATAAACTGGAACTGAACAATTCAGTAAATGGACAGCAAGTGATGGGAAGCCAGGCTTTGCACTGTAGGAGTGGGAGTTGGTAGATAAGCAAGGGGAGGGAGCTAGAATGATCCATGTGGTGATGAACTAGATTTGGAGACATCAGTCTGAACTAACATTTAACTTAATATCGATAGGTGTGGTTACATACAGAAATATTGGTAGATCTATGTCTAGCCACAGTTCAGCATACTTACATGTATTTCCTTGCTCTGTCACCTGAGAGGATCTAGAAGCAATGGTACCCCAGTAATAGTGGCACAGTTACAATGAAAAGCCTCCTAGGAAAAGATATCTGGGAAAGCTCCTTTTTCCCTGAAAAATGGGTTAGATGTCACCGTTACTACCACTTCTCCCTTACCTGCCTTGAATATATGCACGTTGCCGAGTTGTGTAATCGCCGTCTTATAGTCATAAGGCTGTAAGGTAACATGGCACAGGTAGTGAGGAGAAAGCTAGAAAGAGATTTTACCTTTGATACATCTTTTAGCACCTCCCGGGTCAAGACTGCTTCCCTCCAGTCTTCTTGTATGACCCAATTGAGTGTCTTTATTACTTAAACCACTGCTGATTAAGTATGTTGTTAGCTGAATCTGAAAGTATCCCTAATAGAATGACTTTGAAGGCCAGAATAAAGAAATAGTCTCATCTTAGCTCATCTTAGCATTTTATTCATTCATGCACTTGTCTTCTTCCGCCATTGAGGCATTTATGTTTTCCGGTTTGGCCAATGTGTTAGCAATAGACTATGTGAGGCACAGTTCTAGATATCTAGCTTTCCCAGATATCTTTTCCTAGGAGGCTTTTCGTCGTAACTGTGACACTGCTACTGGGGTACCATTGCTTCTAGATCCTCTCAGGCGACAGAGCAAGGAAATACATGTAAGTGTACTGAACTGTGACTATCCATAGATCTTCAAATATTTCTATATGTAACCGTATATATCAATATTAAGTTAAATATTAGTTCAGACTGATGTCTCCAAATCTAGTTCATCATCACATGGATCACCACATGGTCTAGCAAATTCCCTGTCTTATCAAGCTGACTTCATGTGGGGAGACAGATCAATCAATCAGCCGCGTGGTTTTAAATGCTACGAAGAGAAATAAGGCCGGGGAAGAAGACAGAGATGGGTGTGTTTTAGATAAGTTGGTCAGGGAAGTAAGTCCTCATCGAGAATTTTGCATTTGGTGAGAAACCTAAATAAAATGGAGGACACCATGTGCATGCCGACGGGAAAGAAAACAAACAAACAAACAAACAAAAAACATTCGAGGCGGAGGGAACAGCAACAGCAAAGCCTGAAATACTTGAATCCTTATCGTGTTAGAGGAACAGCAAAGGGGCCGTGGGGTCAGATCAGAGTGAAATGAGAGGACAGGTGGCCGGATGGAATGTAAGACAAAAAATGGGGCCAGCTGACAGAGGGCCTTACATAGGCCATGGTGAGGACTTTGACACTCACTCTGAATGTGACACAAAACCATTGGGGGATTTTTAGGAACAAAGTAATAGGATGTAACTGATGTTTTAATAAGAATAGACAAAGGGACGTCAGTTAGGACTTGCCATGCAATAATCCAGGCAACAAGTCATGGTCATTTCAGTAAGAATGACGTGGTGGAGGTAAGAAGAAGCCGTCAGATTCTAAAAAGAATTGCTTCTGTGTGTATTTCATCTTGTAAACTCAACTGCAAAATCATAATTGCAAACGCAATGAGCAAGGAACTTATCTTAAACCTTTTTCACATCTTCCCTAGTCCTGACCCTGATGGATGGCCATTCAGTACAGGTTAAATAAAGGTGTAAAATCTTGAAAAGAACAGTTTCTTGAGGGGAAAAAGTAGGAGTGGGAGGAGATGGTGAAGGTGGGCTTGAAGTAAGGACGGCAGATATAGGCATGGCCGAGCCTGATTCTTCCGTTGAGCCCATCTGGCCAGCCATTCAGAAACAGCGCTTTGCTCTCTGAGCCCAGCTCAGCTAGAATCGACTCTCTGCACGTTCCTTAAAACTGTGTAAGATGTGGGTGCCATCTCCAAGGCTAAGTGGACGCAGTGTGGAAAAATCTTGCTTGAGGAGCGTCAGCAGATACAGACTCCCAGGGCTTAGTGCTTCAGGATTGCTTGAAAACGAGGCTGAGAAAACGTATGATCAATTTCCTGTAAGTGTGATTCGTGAGGGTTATTTGGAGGCAATCAACAAGTCACTCTGCAAGGCTTGTTCTCAGGCACAGCTCTAAATTTGTTTAATGAGAGTTTTTCTGGAGGCCCTTGGAACGTGATCTTCTATTATGGAGATAATCAGCACAACCTGCTCATCCCTTAATGCGAGCAACTGAAACCAGAGCGTAACAGCTCAGATAAAACCATCGTGTTGTCACAACGGAGCCCATTAACTGGGTAGAAACTGCATCCTGAGGTCATAAATAGTTATTAGCCAGTTAATGACAAGTGCAGTCAAATCATTCCATTTACATCTGATGAATAGGAATGAGGCCTTCTTTGGCTTGTGAGCACTCAGACTATTTACTATAGTGTTTTAGTATCCTGGGAGAGAGCATTTCCAAAATTAAAAAGGCCAATCATTTCCCCTAATTTGAAGAAACACAGTAAATGGATATCAGTAAAAAATTATGTCAGTTGTCCTAGCCTCGTCTACTTTACATTAATCCCTATCATCTGTGTATTCCTAAGTGCTTGTGTCTCATTAGAGATGGGATTGAGACTAGAACCAGTCTCCTGAATATGCAGCTGTATGACTCTGAGTGGGTCATTTAACACTTCCAAGCTTCCATTTTCTCCCTCTACATGAGGAGTTTGCACTAGCCCGTCTCCAAGCTCTTTCTTACAGAGCTTCCAAGCTATGGCACCACGACTTGATTCTGAATGACCATAACAAATTAGCAGTCTTTGTATGTTCTCTCCTGTGCTATTTTTTTTTAAACAAATATTCCATGTATGGGCCTATTTTCCTAAATGGTCCCTGAAATTAAGAAATGTAAACTACTGGTTAAGTCTAGCAATAGACCTTGTCCTCCGGTGATAGACACAAATTAATCCACAATATATTGCTTTTGGTTGATTTAACACCGAAGGATATGTACTTTGAGCCTGTTTTCCAGTTTGTTGAATGAAGGGCTTCTGCTTTAATTGGAGCTCTTTGGACTAGGACATAATATTTGTTCAGGCAGGCTTCCTGATAAGTATAGAAAACAAAATGTGATCCACAAATGTCATTGAAAGGTATATATGTTCAGAGAAGCCTTCTTTTTAGAAAGAAATTATTTCTGAAAACATTAGCTTTAGGAATTGAAGATTAAACATTATGTGAATAGTAAACTTACACTTGCAAATTCTCTTCCTTCATCAATAGGTATTTGTCCAGACTTGCACTTGTGTGCATAGGCTGTGTGGGTGGGTATATAAGAGATGTGTGACTCTGGGATAAAGTTTTACATGTATATTATAACTAAGAGACATTTATTAAGGCCTGTTTATCACTATGTATCCAGCCCCAATAAGTTACAGGTGACATAAGATGCAATAAAAAGAGGATGACAGTATAATCGTTGTCCTCAGGATTTGAGGTTTAGTGGAGATTACAAGACTAAATTAATAATTAGAGAAGAATGGAAGTGTATGTAACCCATACTTGTTTGTTAGATTCAGACAATAAGTGCTACTGGGGTTACCTGAACAGGTGGAAGAGCTGGGAAGGCTTCCTTGGCATCAGGGGACCTTAACGGAGGCATGACACTTGGAAAGGTGAGGAGGGGAAGGGCATACAGAAGCAGGAGAGCTTCTTTCTTTAAAGATACTTTCACTGCTTTAAAGAAATGCCTCCTTACAAAAACAGCTATAATGACAATCATTTCCCCAATTGACTTCCTGTTCTACTCTCTGGAATGAAAAGAAACAGGATTCGATTGACGGTGCCAGTTCTCATGGCCTGCTCAGTTCAAACTACCACAATTGGAAGGGGCCAATTGTCCCATCTCACTCAAAATACCAGCAGAGACAGCTCGAGAAGCACTTATACCTACCTCTCCCCTTCTGTCCACTAACCTGCCTCCTTGTCCTTTTCCCAAACTGCCTCTTTCTCTTCCTACTTAGCCTTCTCCCCCCTTATATTCCAACATGTCAGAATCAAAAGGACCTCTCAAGGAGCAGACAGACACAATAGAAGGATTCAGCTGTGCATCACCCAGATCTAAGGGCCACACAAAACACAATAATCCTTTCCGTTCCTCCTTCCTAAGGTTATAACTGCCCCTCAAAGTTGGTGACATCTTCTCCTGGGTATACTGGGAGAGTGGAAGAAGGGCTATGATAAGAGCAGTATTCTTAGTTAATGTAGAAGGATCGCTGTCTTATTACTAACGTTTCTTGACTGGTTACCTGACGTGGAATTATAACCCTATTTCCGTGGTTACCCTTTGCCATCTCTCCAGCCTCCTAAGAAGCTGCCTGCCCCTTTAGCAGCTGCTGAGAGGGGGTATGTGTGACACCCACACAGTTCTGTAATCTTCCAGGGTAGGCGTGAGAAATCCCATGTGTGCATCATGCTTTCCCTGCGGTTAATAAGTCGTAGCTGTACTAGGTAAGGACAGCTTCACATCATAGCTGAAGACCACGGTTAAGCTTGGAGATGGAAACGTAGCCATGTTGTAATCTGTCTGAGCTTCACTGCGCTAAACAGGGACATGTCAGTACCCACCGCACAGGGTGGGTGTCTGTGATGATAATGCAGGAAAAGCGTTGTGCAGAGCGCCTGGCATGTAGACCTCACTACGGGCTAGCTGCTCCCGTTAGCGATGGAGGGCGTCGGCATTGTGCAGGAAAATGCCAGCAACACGGGATTTGGGATCGCAAAATCCCCTGCTTGGAGTCTAAGCCTTGTCAGTTACTGCATGAAACTGGGTGAGCGACTATCGACTATATGAAACAATTTTTTAACAACTGGAAATGGTATCAGAAGAATATTTCCTTTGTGTGTCACCTTGTAGTTCTGTTTAGAACCTGAAATGAAATAATGAGCCTGAATGTGCTCTGTAAACTCTGAAGTACTCTGAAATTGTACTTGCTTTGTCTTCAATCATACACGCTCCTAGGCCTGGCCCCACACAGCTTCGGCTACTTCCTATGCCTCCTTTCTGGAAGACGGCTGCTGCCCAGGGACCCAGGAGCTTCGCTGTGAAATGATTGATTAAAAGTGCCCAGTCGTGCTCGTTTCGGCAGCTCAGTGATTTGTTTGGCAGACCACATGCAGCATTGTATTTGGAGAGCCTGGAAATCTAATCAGATTTTCTGACTCGCGAGACAGAGCAGCTCCAAGTATGATTTTTCTGAGCATCTCTGGAGCGCCTGATGGGCCAGTGGTGAGATGGTGTCAGAAGCAGGTGGGGTGGTCAGGGGGTGCAGAGGAGAGAGCGATGAATGGGAAAGCCAGGAAACCAGGGCCTGGGCGTGGCCTGGGGACTGCTTGCTTTTACAGTTTCCTGGGCTTTGTGATGCTGAACTCTGAAAAGGGACTCATTTTGGAGGGATGGTCAACAGTCCACCCAGTCAGTAAGACAGAATAGAATTTAAATCCTTTTATATAATAAGGATGGGGGAGTTCAAAGGAGGTATACATTTCAGCAGGTACTTTAATTCATTGCCAAACTTGCTGCTTCCTGCCACCTTAGTAAGTGGAGAGCTGGTTATCAGCTCAAAGAAGAAGGAAGGGGGTCAACAAATGTAAACTGCTTTGTCAGTTGTCTGATTTGCAGGATCAGCTGCCCCAGCGGGATAGCACATTTCCTTCCATATTAGCTCATGTGTGAAGATAAATGTCCTAAGCTTGGCCTGCACCCCATGGATACTTTCAAATCAGTGGCTGCTATCGGGCTCAAATTTGTATCACAAGAAAGAGTACCTTCCGAGACCAAAGCTTTCTGTTTCTAAACTTTCTGGTTTTTAAGAACAGCAGTTGCCTTCAAAGGCGGTGTTGTGGTGTGGTTTGGCAGGATGAGATGGCTCATTTTACAGCTAACCCACTTATAACCCCGAAGGGGCCGTGCCATTCTGAGGGTTGGTAAGTTCCATTTCATTACGTCATGTCACTTAGAGGCCAGGAGTTCTCCTGAGGTATTCAGGAGCCACGATAAAGTGGAAAGAGAACAGACAGAGGTCAAATAGGATAGGAACCCCCTGAGTCCAGCTGACCCCTGCCCCTCTTGCCATCACAGCAGTTCAACTTTCATTTGTTCGCTGTATGGTGGTCTCTCACAAGGTTGTCTGTAAAAAAAAGATTCTGCTCAAGGGGCTTGAATGAGTTAATTTCTTTTTTTACATTGATGCTAATGTTCTTTGATACTCCTTCTTTCTTGGTAACATCTACTGTGCTTTCTGTGTTTTGGCTGGGTCTAGCTCAATCCTAGGAGAACCATGGCAGAGTGAAAGGGACACTTCAGAGGGAGCCAGGAGACCTGGCCAGTGGCCCCTGTTCCTGCCCTCTGTTATCATGGGACCTTGAAGGAATCCCTTTCTCCACTTGACTCTCCCCCAGTGATCTCCAGGTGTCAGTCTTCTGTGGCTGTTTCAGGTGTAGTGCTGCAACATTAGTTTATGTGTAATTTCTAGTACCTACTGTAAAACTATTCATCTCTGAAAAGTTATACTTTTCTGGTAGTCTCCCACCACTCAGGGTGTGAGCAGTGGTTTTTAAAACATTTTTGTTTTATTTCTTCGTAGCAGGGACTATTTGTTTAATGGAACATTCCGTGGAAGTCTTTATCTCTAACACAAAATGGTGAAGCCATTGAGTTTGGAAGGAGGGTTGGAGGAGCCCAAGT
The DNA here is from genome assembly GCF_004115265.2 of Rhinolophus ferrumequinum. NCBI lineage: Eukaryota > Metazoa > Chordata > Mammalia > Chiroptera > Rhinolophidae > Rhinolophus > Rhinolophus ferrumequinum. The sequence continues at coordinate 24,161,537 of NC_046307.1, read as the reverse complement.
CCCGCCTACTCTTTCTTCCCTTCGAATTCCCACAGTGATCCATGCGGCATCCTTGTGGGGAACCTGGGGAACCTGGAACATGCTTTGGGAAAAGCTGGTGGATGGTTTCTAGGCTCATTTCTAATTCTGAAGCTCTATGAATTTCTGAGGCAGTTCTCTGGGATCAGCCACGCACAATGCCGTAAGAATGTCTACATTAATTAAGATCTTATGGAAGGTCTATCATATGTTACGTTTTTCCAGATGGTCCTTTAAGAGGGACAAGAGCTGTTCATCTGGGAATGTCTAAATTTCTCCTTATTTTTGGAGGATGGTTTTGATACAGGTTAGTTAGCATGTCCCTAGGTAGACAGCAAGGTCCCCAGTGGAATAAACAAAGACAGCTATATCCTAAAACTTCTGGTTTTGAAATCACTCCTTCGCTCCAGGATATAATGTAACAAGGCCTTGAGGTTAATCATAAAATTCCTTTTGGCCTGACAAATGGAGCCGACCTGATAGATAAAGAGTGGGTTACTTTGCTAATTCCTTTAGGATGGGCAAGCAGAACAAACCTGGTAGACGAATTTCATTAGAAGGCGCCAGTTCCCTTCAAACAGTTCCCTTCTCCAAACAGCTCCCCTTCCCCAAGCAGGAAGGTATAAAAGTAGGAGCTTTTGCCTCAGTCATGGGACACCCCCCCCACCCGTTCAGGACCCCCTCCCACTCGGGAGCTGCAACCTCTTCTCCTGCCTCTAATAAACTATCCTCTTTTTAAAACTTTTTGCCTCTCCCCGGTCCGTGTTTCCATTCTTCGGCTTCACAAGACACGATCCCGGCCCGCACTCAGAAACTGCCGGCAGATCCAACGTCACCTACATCAGTTTCGCTGGATATAGAATTCTTTTTCTTTTTCCACTTTGATTATGTCACTTCACTACCGTCTGGTCTCTATGGTTTCTAATGACAAATCAGCCCGTGATTCTTACTGAAGATCCTTTCTGCATGATCAGTTTCTTATATCTTGCTCCTTTTAAGAGTCTGTCTGCGATTTTTGACAATTTGGTTATTATATGTCTGAGTTTATCCTTCTTGGAGTTTATTGAACTTCTTAGCTATACTTTTAGGCATTATTTCTTCAGATGGATCCAATATCTGTGCTTCCTCAAGGACAGTCTTGTTGAACATTCTTTCTTCAACATAGTATATGTGCTGTAGTTTTTTGTATCTCTGTATGTCGCGTGCTTTTTTTCTTTCAAATTGGACATTTTAAGTAAATGTGGCAGCTCTGGAAATCAGATTTTCCTCTCTCTCCGGGGTTTGTTGTTGTTTATTTGTTTAGTGACTTTTCTCAGTTCATTCTTTATAGCCACTGAAGTCCCTGCTCAATGAAATTAGTTGCCAGCTAATGACTGGATAGAGATTTCCTTAAATTCTTAGAACCGACAAGTCTTCTGGTTGTTGCTGACGAGCTCTGTGTACGTGTTGGGGCTCACCTCTAACATTCTGCCAGCAGCTAACAACCCTGACTTAGCCTTCTGCTTCTCCTGCTTCTGCTAAAATTCACGGCTATCCGGAGATAGGAGCTTAGGGCCTTCTCTGGTGTTGCAGTATGTATGTAGCCCTGAGCATGTGCACATGTATGGCTTTCTAGATTCTGTGGAATATGAACGTCAGTACTTTTCAAAGCCTCCTTTGGATATTTCATTCCCCAGATTTCCTTTTAAACTTTTTGGTTAGTCTATTGTTGGCCCCAACTCTTACCCACTGCCTCAAACACTGAGCTCCACTTATATCAAATAAAGACAGTCTGCTAGTAGAGTCTCCCAGGAAATCATCAAACAGGTCAAATAATGACAAATTCTCTGATAATGGGATTTTGAAAGAGCTCCAATCTCATTCTGTTCCCTCCAGGGTTGTTAGGCTGCTGGTTTTCACCGTGATTGCAGGCTGTTGGTTTTCAAGGCAAATGCATTACTGGGGAGGGTATACAAGTACTACCGTGTTTCCCTCAAAATAAGACCTCTCCAGAAAATAAGCCCTAGCATGATTTTCCAGGATGACATCCCCTGAACATGAGCCCTTATGCGCCTTTTGGAGCAAACCTTAATATAAGACCCTTATAAGGTCTTATTTTCGGGGAAACACGGTAGGACAAGTTCAAATGCCATAATGCTCACTGTTCTTATCTAGATTCAGTTGTTCTTAAATAAATATTTCTAGGGTTTCTGTAAGACTTTAGTTAATTTCCAGAGTTCTGAAAAAGTTGATTCTGACAATTTATGCTAGTGCCTTGTTGCTTTTATGGAGGAGAGGATTTTCAGACATCCTTACTCTGCCATTTTTGCTGAGGTCCTTTGTCTTTCACTTTTTTTTTTTTTTTTTTTCACTTCTTCTATGGTACCAGTGAAGGTGTGTGCATGATAATATAAAATGGACTCTCCTTTACTAAGAGAGCAGGGACTTTAGATCACTGTGGGATCAACAGAATGATGACGTCAGTTTACAAAATGAAATGAGCTAGAGTTATAGCGGAGATGGTGGTTTGCAAATGAAATGTTTGAAAATGAGATTATGGAGAAGTTGTAGTTATTGCTACTCATAAAGTCTAGGGAATGAGAAGGAACAATTTGGAAATTAAAAGGCCACGGGTAGGTGAAAAATCCCCTCTGGTGAATTTTTATTTCACTAAAAAGTAATCCAGGAGAAAGGTTAAAAGGAAAGTGAACCAAAAAATTTTTAAGATGTGTACGGGTAGCAGCACGGAGTCATCTAACAAATGAATTAAGGAGGGGGTAAAATGTATTTGAGCACAATAATATGTAAGATTCAGTAGGAGATCTGGAAGTAACAGTGGAGAGCAAGGATACTTTCCCAACCTCAGGCCCCTTGCATGAGAGATGTGGGGGAGAGGAAACCAGCCAATGAGAAGGCTTCGAGGGAGCAGTGTCTTCAGGGGCCATCCAGGTTTCTACTAGAGTAAGAAGGTGATGAACATTTCTTTAAAATTTGTTTTTTATTACATTTAATTAAATTAGTTGACATCACAATATTACATTCCTTCTGGTACACAACATAGTTACTAGATGTTTGCATAACTTACGACGTTATCACCCCATGAAGTCCCCATCTGATACTGTACACTGTTATTGTAATATTATTGAGTATAGAACTGCCAAGTTGTACTTCTTGATCCGTTCACCTTTTCACCCATCCTCCCAGCCTCCCTCCCATCTGGCAAACATCAATGTGTTCTCTGTATCTGTGTGTTTTATTTATTTTCTTTTTTAGATTCCATATACAAGTGAAATCATATACTTGTCTTTCTGACTTATTTCCCTTAGCATAACATCCTCTAGGTCCATCCATATTGTCGCAAGTGGCAAGATTTTCTTCTTTTTGTTATAGCTAAGTAATATTCCATTGTATATATGTACCGCTTCTCTCTTATCTACTTGTGTTTGAGGACACTTAGGATGTCCCTAGCATCTTTTGAGCTGCTGCCCCTGTGCTAAAGCCCAGAGACAGTGAGCCTGTGTGCTGGAACTTTAAGAGGACGTCTATCTCTCCAGCAGCCCTCCGTCTCTGATGCAATCTTTGCTGGTTTTTACAGCCAGCTTCTTTGAAGATGCCTCTTTCCAGCACTGGTTCCCTGAGCTGAGGAGCCCCGTGTGGGGACCTCTGCAGCTCAGATATCCCTCATGATTCTTAATCCACATCGTGGGTGTGGTAACTACCCGGTCTGCTTCTGCCTCACCTACCAGTCGTGTCTTCTTTATATCTTTAGTTGTAGGACTTCTGTTAAGCGAGTCTTCAAGTGTTTCTCAGTGATGGTTGTTCTATAATTTAGTTGCAATTTTGATGTGGTAGTGGGAGGAGGTGAACACAGCATTTACCTATTCTGCCATCTTGACGGGAAGTCAACATTTCTTGAAGACATTGAAGGTACGGTGAGTCTGTGGGAGAAGCCGAAAGGACACAGTTGGATGGTGGCAGGATATGAGGAAGGGGTAGGCAGAGCTGGGATTACTAGGGTCTGGAGAGAAATGGGTTACCAAGGACTCCTGGGCCTCCCTTTGCATATATATTTTTATTCCCTTGTCTTGATGACAACAAGTCCTGATGACAACATCTTTAGTGACCATCACACAGCCACGAGCTCTCCTCTCTCTAAACTGTCTTTACAATCAGTACTTCTTTTTGTGTGTTCTCTGAATATAAGACCAGATTTCTTCAACTACATCCCAAACTCCTGAAGTACAGAGGGCAGCCTTAACTAAGCAATTTCTTACACTTATTTACGCCTCACCACCAGGTCCAGGAGGTCTCAAACCCCTTCTGCTATAACACATACAACACATGTTGTTCCAGTAAGGGACAGTTTCCCATGGGTACCCCCAGGTCTTGATGAAACCTCAAAAATTGATATAAAGATATGATCACACCTTCTAATTGGCACAGTTATTAATTACACACTGGTAATCATTCCCCACCTAAGGTGGTTGTGGCATGAAGGGTGATTCTCAACATCCTAGCTGTAACTCCATTCCTTTCTTTTCCTATTTAGAAAGCATAACACAGTAACAGTGGCATAATCTCTGTGATAACTTTACCTCCATGCTAATGTTTATATCATTTTGAAATTTCAGTACTTTATTATGAGGGAAAATTATTCAAGCGCCCATCTCACGATTGTTTGAAAACATGAGTGTCATAACCGCACACTGAGAGCTATTGGACTTGAAAATTTTACAGGCTAGATTTGCATTTGGTACATGCTCTGGTTGTTATGAGTAACCTACGTCTTTAGGTAGTCAATTGAATGCATGTCTTTGTACCTCAGGAGTATTCCATGAAAGATCCCTTTTTTTTTTTTTTTGCTTCTATTACAGTAGCTATGCAAATTGATCAGGTTTGTATTCTGGTTTCACCACTTCATAACTGTATGATAGTTCTGCAAGTTAACTTCTCTGTCCTCAGTTTCCACATCTTTTAAAATGAGCCTAATAACAACACATACATCATAGGTTTATTGTGAGGATTAAGTGAGGTAATCCACGTAAAGTGCTTAGAACAGTGCCTAGTCCTGTGTGAGTACTCAATAAATGTTGCTGCTATAGTACACTCACAGGTCATTTTATGATATAGATGTTGTCTCCAGATAATGTCAGTAAGATGTATTTCATTGACTATAGCATACATTTTAAGTTGCTTTATCTGAAAGGGTTATCAGAGTCTTTCTTAGTATCTTGTTGACCTCTTTTCCCCCAGCATTATTGAGATATAATTGTAAATCTTCATGTTACACAATGTTATATGTCATGTGATGATTTGATACACATCTATGAATGTTTACCACAAAAAGGTTACTTAACACATCCTTTACCTCTATTACCACGTTGTTTTGTGATGTTGAGAACATTGAAGCTCCACTGTCACAGTAACTTTGCAGTGTACATCAGATCCCCAGAACTCATTCATCTAATAACTGAAAATGTCTACCCTTTGACCAACATCTTCGATGTCTCTTGATGAACGTAAGTGTGACTCTTATCTTTATCCTCTAAACCATTGCTGTTATTACTACCACTTGTTCGGTGCTGATCTAAGCCCTTTGTGTATATTAACTTACTGAGTCACCCTCTCAGGTAGTAATATTATTAATGTCATTGTGCAGATGAGGAAAACAAATAAGACACAAGGTAGAATCCATAACCTAGTCTTCTGGCTTCAGGACTGCACAGACAACCCCTACACTCTACTGCATCTCCCAAGGAAACAGAAACACTATAACCAGTGGGGTTACAGCTACAGTTCCTAATACTGAACCAGGCAGCACACCACCAACCCACTTGGAAGATGAATCTAGAACTGGGATGGCATTTCTACTGCTCTCTGGGTAAGAACTAAGACTTGTCCATCCATCCATTCAACAAACAGTCACTTAGCAATGTTTCCAGCACTGTTCTAAGCTCTGGGATGTAGCAGTAAAGGAAATAGACAAACCAGTTTTCAAGGAGTTTGCATCCTATACTACCTAGTTGAGGGGAACAGACACAACAGAAAATGCATGTCAATTATGTATTAAAGGGTAATAAAGGATATGGAGAAAATAATGCAGGGAAGGGGACTAGATAACGTGTATGTATGTAGGGGAGGTCATTTTAAAGTACTTAGTGAAGGTGCCATTTAAGCCAAGACCTGAAAGAAGAAATGGGAGCACACCATACAGTTATCTGGAGAAAGAGCATTTTAACCAAAGGAGGCCCAGCAAGGACACTATTATGTCTCAATCAGAGTAATTCAGAGATAAGACCAGAGATTTGCAGGGGAAATGTTACATGATCTGACTGACAAATTTAAAGTATTTATATGGCTGATGTGTCGAAACGAGGATGGAGGTGGCTAAGGGTGAAAGCAGGGAGGCATCTAGGAGGCAACTACAGTATTTTAGGTAAAATCTGAGACTGATATGGCTAGCAGGTGTATCAGTGCTGGTGGTGAGTACTAATAAGAGTATAGATATATGCTGAAGATGGAGCCAATAGAATTAATTGAAAGAGTAGATGTGGAATATAAGACTAATAGAGGAGTCAAAGATGACTTCATGGTTTTGGCTTGAGCAAATGAAAGGATGGATGTGCCATGAGCTAAGATGTGGATAATGATAGATGGATCAGGTTTGGCAAAGAATTGGGAGGTGTCACTAGGTAAGTTTGAGATGGCTATTAGACATTCAAATAAGGAGATATATATATATATATATATATATATATATATATATATATATATATATATATATGGAAGGATTCATGTTGTAGGTACAAATTCTAGAGTCATCTGCAGACAGGAGTGAGTATAGACAGAAAAGAGAAGTTATCCTAGGAATAGTTCTGTGTATTACTTCATAAAAATTTCAGGGAGATGAAGAGAAACCAGCAAAGGATAATGTGAAGAAATGGACAGTGAATAAGGAAGAAAACCAGGAGAGTGTGTATTTTTGGCAGCCCAATGTAGAAAATGTTGCAAAAGGGAGTAATCAGTGTCATATGCTACAAGCTACAAGGTACAGGTGACCATTAGAGGAACAGTGTCCCGAGTGATGGGACAAAAGCCTAAGGAAAAGGGGTTGAGGAGAGCATTGGAAACAATAAGTATAAACAAGTCTCCTAAGTAGTTTTGTCATAAAGGAGAGCAGAGAAATGGGGGGATAACTGGAAGGGAAAATTAAGTCAACAGGTTCTTTAAAATGGGAGAAACTTCTGCATTGTCCATGCTGATGGGAAAGATCCAATAGGGAAAGGGAGACCAATGATTCAGGAGAGAGTGGGGAAGATTTGCTGGAGCTTTGTCTTAATAGGCAAGAGGGGAAGGGATCCGGTGTGCTGGTGAAGGTGTTGGTTTTCGGTGGAAGTACAGAAGGCTCATTTCAGGGAAGGAGCTCCGGCTCTGAGAGGACCTTCTGGCACTAACTCTCAGCCCAGATATGCGCTCACTGGATATCTTTGAGTAAGTTATTTAACCTCTCTAAACCTCTGTGGTGCTTGAAAACTACTCAGCACAGGGCTCCATTAGCATTATTGATATAAGGCAAAACACAGCCTAACAATTTGCTAACAACAAAAGAGAAACTTTAAGCAGACTTCCCGGATTAACTGGCTACAGCATGCTTTTCTAAAATTTGAAATACCAGGCCTCCCTCTGCCATAGTTTCCAGTGGCACACTCAGATTTGTGTATTTTGCACACGCTTTGCCTCAGACATGACATGGACTGCTCAGAAAGGTAATTATCCCAGGAAACTAAGCTACGTGAAAAGATAAACTGCTTAGGGGATTAAAATTGCATATTTTACCTAACCCGGTGGCACAAACTCCTCGTTCTGCTTGATGTGCGTCTCATAAATCTCTCCAGGACATCGACTGGCCCCGCTTTTGAGCTCTTCCATCATCATCATCTTTACTCTGGTGGTGGTGAAACAGACTCAAAAGCATCTCCTCTGGCACCGCTGTTCCCTGTCTCATGGCACCCGCCTCTCACAAAGACACAGGGGTTGTGACAATTTAATAGAGTGGAAAAATAATTGAGAGAGAAAACCAACAATTCTCCCCTCCCTCTGGGGAAAAGGATGGCGGTTTCAGTAAGGGCTCTGAGGCTTCGGAGCAGTTGGCGGTTTTATTAAGGCCTTTCTTTCTGGCAACGTTTTTGTACCAATATTAACAAAAGAGGCAAGTAGCTTCCTGAGCTAAGTCAGAACCATTTGCCACTGGAGCAGCCTTTCAAGCTTGGTCGAAAATGTAATGTTGCTGCCTCTACACTGCCCTGGCAGTTGTGCAGTAGAAATGGGAGACTCATTTGGGGAGCAGTGTGCTGATTAGATTGTCTAGATGGTTGTCAGACAAAATAGGAGGAAATGGGATTAAGTAGAGCAAGAAAGAGTGAAGGTAGAAAGGAAGAAGAATGGATGTAACTGAGTCAGCCACAGAAGGTCTAAAGTCTGTCCCCAGAGAGCCTTACTAAGACGCTATGCACTCCCCAGTTCCAGAATGAGCAGATTAAGACATAGCTCTCCTCCTGAAGGCTGGAAATGGACAGGGACTTGGGCAAACGTCCCTATCAGTTCTGGGATTCCCTCGTCTACCGCTCTGACGCTGAAGGCATTTCCCTTCCACAAGCCCATGGGCCAACCCTCACTGTAGTATAAGCATTAACAACATCTAAAGGATAGCCCTCAAGATTTCACATTTTTACCCTTTGCTTCACTCTCTCTATCAAATTGAGATTGTTCTATTTCCTTGCCTTCGTGTTTCTTATTTCTTTGCAGCACCTACAATGACTGGCATATAGTAGGTATTTGGCTGAGTGCTGAAGTCTTGACACAAACTCAGTAATTTTGTGTAAAAGCCCAAAAGTCCATTATGAGTTCCCATGTCAGTTCCCTGCTATCTAGACTGGAAATTTCCACGACTCTGGTCTCCAGGAGTACAGAGTGCCTATTCCCCCTATATTCAGAAGAAAGCCTTGCACATCACAGGTACTGAGTACCGACTGACGAGCTCAATTCTATAAATGTCCTGGAGAGACGAGAGGGTACAGAGGAGGAGGAATCCAGAAAAGAAGTCTCGTTAGATGAGAGCATGTCTTCTGGTCAATGTGCTTGCCTTGCAAGCATGTAACCAGCTTTGTCTGTAAGACCCAACCCTGCATGTTTGCAGAGCACTTCCTCACCGTCAGCCTCTCACTTACATTAGCTCTGACTCATACTTCAACACTTCCATATGTTCCTCACTGAGCTCCATAAAACAGACTGACAGACTCGTGTGGCATGGAAAAGGGGGCATCCAAGATCACTGCAGGTGTGAAAGCTGACTGGAGAGGGACGATATAGGGACCTGGGGTATAGGTACTAGAAATGGCATTCTTTGCACTGCCAGGTAAGCTGCAGTTGTCATTTGGGAAAGGCAATTGTTTTGTTCTGCTCTAGAAGCAAGAGTTAAGGGGTGAAATTTAAAAGAACATAAATCTACAGAAACTGAAGATTTCTTTGTAATGTAGTGAACTCTTCCAAGGAATTGTTCAAGCAAGGTCTAGGTGACAGTCATGAATGTTAAAGAAAGGAGTTCCGAGTTGGGGGAGTGATCAGCTAAGATCTTTATGATTTCTTTCAACTGGAAAAGGCAAGTGTTCAAGATATATATATATATATATATATATATATATATATATATATTCAAGATATATATATATATATATTCAAGATATATATATATATATATACAGAAATCTATGATAAATTATTAGAAATATAATAGTTAAGTTCTTAGTGTGGGTCACGCATTATGCTCGCTCTTTATGTTAATTATCATCATCATTTTAACAGCCTTATGAGGTAGGCACCATTATTATACCCATTTTAAAGATGAGAAAAATAAGTGTAGGTAACTTCTGCTAGGTCACCTAGTAGGGAAGTATCAGAGCGGAAATGTAAATCTGCATTGTTAACCATAATACTTACTGCTGCTTTCTATGAAAGAAAACTAGTTCCCATGAGCAGTGAAGCTCTTTTAAACTGGAAGACTCAAAAGGATCGTCTGAGAGTGGATGTTTTAGCTGGGGCCTGGAGAGTAGAAGCTAGTTAGCTGTGAAGCGCGGTGGGCATGGGGGTAAGGGGGTGAAAGCCTTCTAGAAACAGAGAATATCACATGACCCTGGAAGAGTAGGTGCCTCCAAAGAGCCAGAAGGAGACAACTGTCTGGGAACAAACTGAGGAATAGAGGAAGGACTTCACGGTGAGGCCCGAGCTCTGGGCTGGGGTCCCGTCACACAGGCGGTGCTTAAGGGCTTTGGATTATCGTCTAGCACAGTGGGCCTGTCTGGGGTGGGAAGGACGGGTGCCATTAGCCAGTTTTATAGAGAAGGGAGAAAGCCCAGCCTAGGCCGTACATTTCCCACCGTCCTTAGAAGGCTGTTACGCGAGTCAAAACAAGATTGAGAAACTCACCATTATTATTGCATGCTGTTGTGATCTGAGGGTTGTTTGTAACTGTGGCATAACCAAGCAAAAACCGAGCGGTACTACAAGTACGTGTTGGAAAAGAGTGATGCAGACTTAAAAGGAACCTGATTTGCAAAGACCCTGAGCGGTAGAGAGCATGATATGTTGCTGAAGTTTCCTAATCAAAGGGAGAGGGTGGCCCAAGAGGAAACTGACGTATGGAACAGACCCTGTAGGACCTTAGACGTTCAGATGTAATCCTAAGAACAATAGAAAGCCAAGGGTCAAGAGATAATGGATGTGAAAGTGTTTTACTTTGCAAGCTGTAAAGTATTAACAGAGATGGTATGTATATACCTTACGTTATATTGTACATTAACAATAAAAGAAACCTTTTAACCCGGAACACTGAAAGTTGCTAGTCATCCTAACTCTTCACTCCTACGGTAAGTTGCCTAACATAAGTAAAAAGATATTCTCCTAAGCAAGCACAACACTGTTACCGCATTAAACAAAGCTAACAATACTTACATCATGTTTGAAATTTTTATCATAACGTTTTATGGGGATAAATAAAAGACTGAGACTTACAGAAAAGAAAGTCCCAAATATAACCAAAAGCCCTACTCATTTGATGAAAAAAACCCCTTTCATTGAACCCAAGCATATCAGAGTTACAAGGGCCCACAGAAATCATGTAATTTTACCCCCCATTCTCGGTGAAGGCCGCGAGCTGATGTTTCTGACCTCTCGCTCAGCCCTTTACCATCGTCTCCATGCACTACAGAGAAGGCTTGAGGATTCTACCTTGTTTTCAGAGGCAACAAGGGCATCAACACAGGTCAAGCTTCACCAAGACTCTGCCTCTCCAGCGAATCCGTGTTTTCATACAGCTCTCTGTCAACATTCTAAAGGGCTTCAGCTGGCCTGGGTAAGGCCCAGGCATCTGTCTTGGCTCTGTACCAAGTGGCTCAACCCAGACGTAATTTAAAGTCCTGCACTTATTCATGAGGCACTGTTTAAAGCCCGTATTTTATCCACGGGCCTGATGGGAATACTGCTTATGACAGTTTAATACAGCTGCAGTATTATAACAATTTATTTTCGGGCACCTGCACCACTACCCTCTTTTCCCACTTCTCTAAATGCCACAGTGAGATATGTTTGTATGAGCCCTCAGAAAGGCCTGTGGTACAGGAGAAAGAAGAAAAACCAACCATTGGTATATTACCTACAAGTTTCAGTAGATGTCAATTTAACATAATAATAAATCAACAACATATATATGTTGGCTTAAGAGCTTCCCTGTCTCCTAATAGCTCAGAGATTATATTCAAAGCAACTTAACTGGAAATGCTAGATCCTCCATCATCTCTCCTCATGGGCCAACACCTGACACTTATGTTGGAAGGTTGTTATTTGAACATCTCCTCCATGTGAATGTCCTATGACGGCATCAAATTCAGGAGGCCATTATTTGGTTTTGAGTGCGATAACTGATTCCACCCTGGCTCCCCTTTGAGTTCAGAACCAGTGGAGAAAAAAAACACAGGAGGATGATGAGGCCAAAACATTTAGCATATTCCTGATAAAGTCGGATAGGACAAGAGGCCCTGGGGCTGATTCCAGAATGGGATCTGTAACCCCCTCATACATCCCAAATTATATTTCACTACCCAGTCTCATGCCAAGTGGCAGAAAGGTTGCAGGCTGCTTCAACAGCTCTCGTGTACTGAGGCTGCCACAGAAGTATCTCATTAAGAACCAGGTGGCCGGTTAGCTCAGTTGGTTAGAGCGCGGTGCTCTTAACAAAAAGGTTGCCAGTTCAGTCCCCATATGGGCCACTGTGAGCTGCACCCTCCACAACTAGATTGAGACAACTACTTGCCTTGGAGCTGATGGGTCCTGGAACGATACACTTAATTTTTTTTAAAGTTAAAGAGAAAAATTCTCAAAATTAAAAAAAAACAAAACAGGCAATTGTGTGTGTGTGTGTGTGTGTGTGTGTGTCCATGTGTGCACAATTTTAACAAAACAAATCAAGAAAGGAAGTGAGCTAAGCATTTTCCAAGTTTCTTTCTCCTATCTCAACAAGAGATGAGATGATTTTTTTTTGAAGGGAGAGAACACGAAGGGAAAGAAGGATAGGAACTTTCTCCCTAACACACACATCCTTAAGTTCCTATTTTAAAAGCCAGCAGGAATGGAAGGAAATGGAGACAATGGTCCTTTCTTACAGCCCCAAATAAAACTCCCAAACATGCCCCACAAACTGGTCCCAATTCACGTACTTGTATTTCCTCTCTTGGCATCACCCCTTTGCCCAGACCTTCAGGCTAGAAATCTGAAAGTTCAACTTCAACCCTCTCCTTCAGCCCAATATGTCCAATGAATTACTGGGCCTTAGAGACTTTTACCTTTAAACTTTTCTCGATGTCTTTCTTCTCTTATAACTCCATCTTACAAAATCACTTGCAGCCTCTCCCATCTGGCTAACTGAATCACTCACCCTCGCATAGCAGTTCAGAGCATGGGCCGTGAATCAAAAGTGCACAGGTTCGGAGCCAGGTTCCATCATTTACCAGCTGGGTGACCTGACCTTAGGAAAGTTATTTAACCTCTCTGAGTCTGTTTCCTTATCTTTAAATGGAGAAAATAATAGTACTAGCCACGTGATTGCAGTGAGGACTAAATGCGATAATGCAAATAGAATCCTTAGAATAGTGCCAGGTACTGTTATCAGTATTTTTAATTACTGTTTTTTGAGTTTAAAAAGGAAGTTTTGGGGCAAGGTGTATAATCCAATTTTGATAAGACAAACCATATGCGCATGCATATTTTGATTATAGATAAAAAGTATAAAATGACAAATACCTGTTAACATTGGTTATCTAAGAGGTACAGCTGTGGGGGGAGGTGGGTGTCATTCACTTTTCTTAACACATCAATGTTCTGTTTGATTTTTTACAATGATCATGCACTTCTTGCCAATTAAAGAAAATCTCCAAAACATTCTAGCATCCATTTATTGTATCTTTGTGTTTTCAGAGTTATCAGATTCTGAGATTTAGAAGTATTAACCCCCTGCTCAAAATCTTTGCCTACAGAATGAAATCCAGAAGAATTAGTAGGTTTATACAAAACCCTTCCTAATCCAGCATCTCAATTTACTCTTTTAATCTCTCCTACTACCACTTCCTACTCCCTTTCAGATCTTCACCTACACTATGTTTTCCTCTCACAATGCAGGACCTCTCTCTCTTTGAGCATTTCCTCATTCTTTATGCCACAACGAAGTGCCATTTTCTCTGCCATAACTGCCTTTCTCTAATTCTAGGCTGTTTGGTGCTCTTTTTCTTCTATTCTGAGAAAAAGTGATACTTTGCTAGTCGTGTACGGCCTCCTGCTGCCTCTTCTCCCACGTTACCGGACCTGTTCCAATTTATGGCTGAGAATGGCACTCTGTGGTTTGGGTGCTACTCTGAATTAGATTCCTGGCCAGTATCGAGTCCAGTGCTATGCACGTTGCTGCTCACAAGACCTTTCCCACTTAGCCGTGTTCCTGTTTGGAGTCCTGCAGAGTAAGTCTGTTATGAATCGTATTGCTGGTCATAGCAAACTGATGACCTGAATAAATCTGACATATGCGTAGTCCATGACTTCAAGGAAATTGTAATCCAATTCTTTTTCTAAATTTGAATATGACTTTGCTTATAAAATATCACCAAACTACATACAATCAACGACCAGTATGGTTGTTGTAGAAAACGGTGTTTTTTTCTGGGCAATCGTGAAGGATAGACGGAGAGAGAGGAGTATGAGTATGTGTTGTGATGAAAAAGACACTATTGCCTTCTTATTTCTAGTCTGTTTTCAATTTTCAATTTTCTTCTTCTACAAATAGAAAGATAATTTTTAAAAATCTATAGCTAAATAGTAAATCCAATTTACCATTCTTTTTTCTTATTAGTGCTGTTTGGGTCCTGTTTAAGAATTCTTTGCCACCTACATACCTCTAGGTCATGAAGCTATTCTCCTATGTATTATTTTCTAGAAACTTGGTTGGTTTATTTATTTTTTTTATAGTTAGATCTGTGGACAATCAAAACTTGATTTTTGTTTATGATTTAAGTGAGGGGATGACCTTTTATTTTTTTAAGGCAAGTGCACTGGCACCATTTATTGACAAGACTATCTTTTCTCCACTATATATCAGTGGCACCTGTTTTATAAATCAGGTGACTATTTACGTATCCATTTGTTTCACGATTCTATACGCTATTCCATTGGTCCATTCATCTATCCCACAAAATATCATTCTTTTACATTTCTGTTGCCAGATATTTAGTCTTTATATCTGGCAGTAAAACCTCTTTGACTATGTCGTTCTACTAAATCAGATTGTCAATTTCCACCAAAAATGTTCCTGTTGTAATATTTATTGGGAATAAACTTACAAAGAAATGATATCTGTAAAATATTAGTCATTTAATTCATGAGGATTTATTACCTTTCCTCATGTAAGTGTTCTTTAATTTCTCTCAGTAATGTTTTGTAGCTTTCTGAGCAGGGGTTTTGTGCATCTTTCATTAGATTTATTCCTAAATAGCTAATATTTTTAGGATTCTAAATTAAATGGTTTCAAAACCTTATATTCTAATTGTTGCTTGTATATAAAAATGCAATTGATTTCATATCATCTACTTTGTTAGATTCACTTCATTCTAATACATTATCTGAATATTATTTTTAATACTTTTCAATTTATATACATGAAGTTTTTTATAATATACATACAAAAGCATGTTATTTAAAAATAGTTTTACTTCTTCTTTTCCAATCCTTATACTTGTTATTTATTTTTCCTGTCTAACTGTACTGGCTAGAAATTTCAGCACATGCTGCAAAGAACTCATAATATCAGATATTTTCATGTGGTTTCCAAACATAGAAAACTTGTTGCCAACAAAGCTAAAGAAGTCTAAGTAAATGAAGAAACATACCGCATTTAAGGGTTGGAAGACTGAATATTGTTAAGATGGCAGTTCTACCCAAATTGATCTATACGTTTTATACAGTTCCTATCAAAATCCCAGGAGGCTTTTGTTTTGTTTTGTTTTTAGTGGAAATTGACAAGTTGACCCTAATAGGTACATGGAAAGACAAAGGACTTAGAATAAGCAAACCAAGTGTGAAAACAAACAACAAATTGAAGGGCTAAGATTACTTGATTTCTAAACTTACTATAAAGGTACAGTAATCAAGACAGTGTACTATTGACATAAGGATAAACATAGATCAAAAGAACAGAAAAAAGTCAAGAAATAAACCCTACATTATGCTCGTGTCAAGACAATTCAAAGTGAACAAGATAGTGTTTAAACAAATGATGCTGGGACGATTGGATGTGCATACAAACACAGGCCCTTAGTTTACACAAAACTTAAGCACATCATATGCCTAAATGTGAGAGCTACAAATATAAAACTTCTAAAAGAAAGCATAAGGTCTTTGGGACCTTATTTCGGGCAAAGATCTCTTAGATATGACACCAAAGCATAACCATAAAGAAAAAAAAAAGGTGAATTCGATTTTTTTTCAAAATTAAAACCTTGCTTTTCAAAATATACCATTAAGTAAATAAAAAGAAAAGCCACAGAGTCGGAAAACAGACACACACTATTTGCAAATTATATATCTAATAAATGACTTCTTTCCAGAATATATGAACAATTTTTATAACTCAATAATACGATTAGATCTTTAAGTAGGAAAAGTGTAGCATAAAAATTTCATTAAATATACAAATGGTTAATAAGCACCAGAAAAGATATTCAATATTATTAATCATTCGGGAAATGCAAATTGAACCACAATGAGATACTACGACCTTACTAGTAGGGCTATAATCATAGAATTTGACAATACCAAAAGTTGGCAAGGATGTGGAAAGACTAAAACCGTCTTGCATAGCTGGAGGGTGTGTGAAATGGTACAGGCATTGTTGTAAACAGATGGGAAGTTTCCTAAAATGTTAATGATGTACGAATACTTAACATATGACCTCACAATTCCACTTCTAGACGTCTTTCCCAAATAAATGAAGACATCTGTTTCCACAAAGACTTGTACAGGAGTATTCTGGTAGCAGTATTCATAGTAGCCAAAACGTGAAACAACCCAAATGTGCATCAACTGATGAATGGATAAACAAAAACCACACAATGACATACTATTCATCCATAAAAAGAAACAAAATACGGATTCATGCTAAATATGGATGAACCTCAAAACCATTGTGCTAATTGAGAGAAGCCAGACACAAGACGGCATATATTGTGTAATTGCATTTTCTAAAATTCCCAGAGAAGGCAAAGCCATCGAGACAAAACACAGATTAGTGGTTGTCTGGGAGTGGGAATGGAAATAGGAGTAGGGATTAAGCAAGCAGAGGACCGTTTTTAGGTTAATAGATGTGCTCTGAAACTAGATACGGTAATGGTTACACAACTCTGTAAGGTTACTATAAACACATTAAATGTATACTTATAATGGTTAGATTTTATTTTATATAAATTGTACCTTAAGGTAGTTCGGAAAAATAAAGCCCCACCAAATGTGATACCAAATCATATCCATCAGTTCCAAATAGGCAAAATGAATTTAAAGTGCAAGCGTCAGAATAGTTTCCTGGAGAAAGGGGAGATGACTGAGAGTGACAAAGGAAAGTTTCTGGGGTATTGTTAATGCCCCATTCCTTGATCTGGGTGGTAATTACATGGGCATATTCACTTTGTAAAAATGATTCAAATGGTTGGCTTAGAATGTGTGGCCTGACTCTAAGTATCATTTCATAAATACTTCACAAAATAAAACAAACAAAAACAAACAAATAGGAAACTGTGACCCATTTTAGAAGAGGGAGTCTTGGTGTGGTCTATTTCTGGAATTTCCTCAAGCTATCAGTTCTCTTATTTGGGGCTCTTTATTAAAAAGATTGGTGAACATCACAGGTTAAAAACAAACAAAACAAATCTGGCCAGCTCATTCTCCAAAACCTTAGTGGGTTTTTGCATGTGCCAGAGAGAATCAATTCCAAACAAATTTGGCTTCTAAGTAAAACCTAGGCTTCGCCTACATTACAAAGACTTACATTTTGTATCACTTAAGACACATTTTGTGTCTGTGTGTTGAGAACACAAATTCAGCATTTTCCCCCTCTTGGAATACTATTGAATTAATACTGGCATGTTTCCCAGAATGGCATTTTAGAAATCCCAGTTCTGTACAGTACTTTAGAATGCTATTGCCCTCCATGATGCCATGTAGTGAACACAGGGCAAGAGGTGGCAGCAGCCATTGCGGATAATGAAAACAGCAGACTATGACTCGCAAAGATGGATCCCACTTAGGAGCTGTCTGTGGGCCTGGGCGTGTCACCCAATCCTCAGGCTGCTGCATTTCCCCCACACACCGGAAGTCATCAATCTCACTTTTCCTAAGTCATCGGAGTGTTGTGAAGGTCAAATGAACAAGATTTTCAAGCTGCTTTCCCATGCATTCAGTGTCATCCAAGGCCACGTTTTGGTATTATTAACAGTGGTAAATAAGCCAGTTAGAAACTTGAACTTGCTTTCAGTTGTGCAGCTTTTAAAATTGAGGTTATAATGAGTTCCTTGAAAAGTGCCTTATCTGCAAATATTATGTTTCTCCATTTGGTACAGAAATGGGTTCTCTAATGATGTGCTCACCAAACTTGAATGTGATATGATCCCAGTGGCAGTATAATTCTGCTGAAGGATTTGATTAGATATAAATGTGAAAGTCCTCTCCATTCTTTCCACCCAGACACACGTAAGATGGACAACACATATCACGGTCGTTGATGATATTCCACAAGCTGAGGGGGTGGTAAAAGCCTATCTTCCTACAGAACTTGACTAGATGCTTCGGGGGGGGGGGGGGAGGGGTGTCAAGGAATTAGTGGTTTGAGGCCCAGCCCCCTCCCCATGGAATATTCTGACATCTCCTCCTGGGAAGTATGGTCCTCACTGAGAACAACAGTAATGATAATGATGTTAACAGCTAACGTTTCTCCAATACGACAAGCCAGACATTCTGCTAAGCACTCTACCTGCATTTACTCCTAATAAATCTTCCACACAGAAACGCAAACAATTGTTTTGTAAGGTAAATTAGATCATGTCACTGCCATGCTTAAAACCCTGTCACTCACTGCCCTGGTATGCAGAATAAAATCCTCCTGCACCTCACCCTGTCCCCAAGGCCTTGTGCAGTCTGTCCCTGCCCATTCCTGACCTAACACGTGCCACTCTTCCTGTGGCTCATTCGTTCAGCCACACTGGCTCGACGCTTTTTCCTTTGCTGTGTCTTTTTCTAGGAATGTTCTCATTCCTGATTATGGTGAAATGGGATCCTTTCGCTCCTACCTCAGGGACATTTCCACAGGAGGGACTCTCCTGACCAACCCCTCTGACATAGACTCAAATGGATTAAATCACCTGCCCATGGATACAAAGGGGCAAAGCAACAATTTGAATCTCGACCTTCCAAAACGAGGGTCAAAAGAAGATATTGATAGATTCAGAGTAGAGGTTTATCTTTATCCTGAGAAAACAATTTAAAGTGAAAACTCTCCGATTCGAGTTGAAGCAAAAATTCTTCTTCACTCTGGGTTGGGTTTCTTTTTATAGTTAGTCCAGAAAGAACTAAAATTAATAAATAAGGCCACATTTCATAGTGATGGAAAGGGAGAAAGTTATGAAGGAGATGAAAGTGAAGGAAATTTTAGATCTTATACCTGCTTTAGGAGAGCTTCATTATCTCTTCTCATTAAAGTAATTGTTGCTCTAATGCCAGATCTTTTCATCAAACAGGCCCAATGAGACATTGAAAACTGAATAAACATCCTGCCTAATAACAAGTGATGGAAGAAAAAGGTGAAATTTCCACTTAGAAATAGTTGAAATTCCTTGTTGAAATTTCCTAGGGGCAAAGGGTTACCCAGCTGATAATTGCTAATTAAGGTTGGACAGTCCAGGCAAGAAACCAGGCCTGTACCCCAATGTTACAATGGGTCAGCCACTGGTTAGATTCCTGGCTGTTGATTAAATGTCACCAAGTGATTGACTCATTACTCCTCAGGCCTTTCTGGAAGAGACCCCAGTTCGGCATACAAGTTACAGCCCAGTAATTCTTCTACAATTCTTCTCTGTGGCATAGAATCCTTTAGGGGAAAGTTTCATGACTCACTCTATTTTACTTTCTTCCTAGCAGCCTTGTTCAGCTTCTGTTTCACTTGGTAATGACTAATGATTGTGCCCCCTTCTTTGTTAAAGGCATAGCTTGGTTAATTTAATATTTTCCTCTGTATCCTTACCTATGTATAGGAACATTCTGATAAGAATGTCTTGCACCAAGAAAGCATAACGCACATTGTAAGTACTTCCTTACAGAGTAATTTGAGAGGCAGTCAAGTCCAACTGCATGGGTTCTCAACCCAGCTGCACTACTCACCACCTATGTCACACCTTGGTGAAGGGACTTAATCTCTATGACTTTCAGATCCCTTATCTATAAAAGGAGGAAAATATTATTTATCTCAACAGGGTTGTTGAAAACGAAATAACATATATAAAAAGAAGTGAAACATCCACTGACTCTTCAACACATGTTTCTAGAGCCTAATAAAGAAGTAGTAGGAATATTAGGCTCCACACATCAGCCTCTTGCCACATCTGGCTTCTCCCTTTGACTGGGATTATCCTTATTCTCCTCCTAGAGCTCAGAAGAAGCAGAGGCAGATCCTGCCAGCCTGGAAAAGGCTCCATCTGATAATAAATCCCATGATGATCTTGGAAAGGGTGACTTTTTAGCAAATGGTGGAAGAATAATAGCAACTACTAATTTTTGAGCTTTTTATATGCGCGAGGCACTGTTCTGTGTACTTTATATATATGCAATCATTTAACCTTCCTGAAACCCAATGGAGACATACTCACTGAATGGCAGAGACAGCAGGCAAACTCAGGCCACTGCCACGTGACTCCGGAGTGAGGCAATGTAAGCCTTCCCTTGCACACTCACTTCTCCTGTAGTCAGTCCCTATGCGGTACACTCAATACCCTTTCCTCTCAGCATTTCAAGGACACGACTCCTGCAATTTGATGCATTCTCAAATACATCATCCAGCTTTTATTTTCCTCTCTCTCGCTACTGGATCTTTCCATCAGATCATAAATATGACTTCTTTCCATCTTAACAAGCAAAATAACAACAAAAACAACTCATTTGTCCTACCTACCTCTCCAGCTGCCTGCAGCAGAACAGTATTTGTAGAATTTTGACAAGTAGGCTTTCTAATTTCATAACAAAGCTAAAACACAGGCTCTTAACCCTCTGTTCATATCGAGTATTCACTTCCAGAACTCTTTACTTAACAGTGTGCATGCACATAAACTAGAAGCTTCTATAGTTCAAGAGATGGTTCTGTTGCCTTCTGATAACTTGTAGAAATCTGCCTGTTAAAGTTTTAAGAAATGGAAAAAAAAAATTGTGTTACCTAGAAAGGCTGAAGATAAAATTCCCATGGCTCCTTACATGAGCCCTTTCTCCTGGGAGTTCAGGTGCCTTGAAAATTGAGGTCTAAGAATGAGTATCAAGGCAACTGCTATAGTTATTTTAACCTCTGCAGGATGATAAAGTCTTGAAGTATTAAACTAAGGTTATTTCTCGCAGTTTGGTAACCAATTTTCTTTTAGGAATTAAACCAGAAGACATAAAACCAATGGCTAGACACAAATAACTTCAGGGACGTATAAATTATGGAAAAATATAAATGATTTACTTGAGGGATTATGGGTTCGACTTCTCTGGAAGTCACCATCTATCATTATTAATATATAATTTGGACCATTTTTTGAGGACTTACTTATGGGCATTGCACTAGAACTTATATAACTCTTGAAACGTTCTTAACCATCATTTTTGGGCAGAAAGCTAAGACCTACCATACTACCATTTCATAGAATGGTAAGGGGGTTTAAGGACCTTGCCCAATATAACAAAATCCAAACTCTTTTCATTGTACAAAAAATTCTTTACTAAGATGAGCAAGCATTTTTCTTGCTAGAGGGGGGAAAAAAAAACAGAGGAAAATTCTCTCCAGACAAGCTAACAGAAAAAACTGTATATCTTAAATATATAATTTATACAAGTGTACACTTAGGAAACAGGAAGATATGACCTGGCAGGAGTTTATGTGGAATGAAGGTTGAAACTATTTGACGTGCAATTGAGATTATGAAAACTATGAGATAATAGAATTCAGATTAGAAGAGTGTGCATTTTTTTTCTGGGTGCCACCCTTTAAGGAGGACACTATACTGCCAAGTCAGTGTTTTAAGAGGAAAATTTCCAAGAGGAAAAAAGATCTTAAAACTATGTCCCATGTAGAATAGCTGAACAATCTCAGGTTGTTTGGGGAGAAAAGGTTCTAAGATCTGTGATACCCTCTTTGAATCAAATGAAGGGACTGCCTTGTTAAGGAAAGACCCATCATGTACCTTGTGACAGCAAGAATTGAATTTCTGGAAGTTTCAAGGAGCCAGAAGTGTCTTTTTTCCATTGAATTTAAATAGAACAGTTCAAGCTGTCCAAGTCCAGAGAAGGATAAACAGCCTTAAAAGGCAACAAGTACCCTGCTATCTGAGGTGCGTAAGCAGAAAGAGAAAGAGGGTCAGTGTAGGGAAAAATGTAAGCACTGGGGTTACATTTGACCAGGTTACTCTTCAGACTCTCCAACCTGAGGAGATGTAGGATCTTTGATGCAGTTTCTTCTGATTCTGGGATTTTGAGAAAAAAATTGTGATGACACAGCCTTTAAAAATTATCTAGCTTTCTAGTATTGTAATTGCAAAGGTAAAAAATTAGTCATTACTTGAATAGCCCATGGGGTGTATATGTTGCCCTCATTTTAAGGTGAACAACCTCAGTGCTTCTCTCGTTCACTATCCTTAGTATGCCAAGGAATAGCATCAGATTCTAAGTTATTTCTCAAAATAAATTCAAGAAGCTTTTCCTTTATCAAATAATATTATACACACACACACACACACACACACACGCACGCACACTCGGTGCCAAAAAAGTGTATACACATTTTAAGATAGGAAAACTGTATTAAAATTGTAATACTCAATATATTCTAATAACAAAAGATGAATACAAGTCACATTTGACTTCTGCAATTACAAGTGGTACTCAAAGTGGTTAGGTTACCATCAGTGTTCAGACACTTGTGATTATGGCGAACTACTATTAGGTTGGTTCAAAAGTAATTGTGGTTTAAAAGGTTAAAAATTGCAAAAGTCACAATTATATTTGCACCATCCTAATATTTGAGCAACATTGACCAAAGGGTCCACTTGGACCCTTTGACCAAAGGGTCCATTGACCAAAGGGTATACATTTTTTTGGCACCCCCAGTATGTATGTATGTATGTGTGTATATATACATCCATGCATATGTATGTATGCATGTGTATACATACATACCTACATATCATGCATATATATCACACATATATATCATATACATCACAACCACTGTCTACAAGATTTTTCGTGACTGAGATTGAAGGAAGTTAACTAGCCTTAGCACTCAGGGTGTGCTAATCAATGCTAAGTCTTTCACAAATGATAAACTTAGAGACTTCCACGGTTGTGTTCCCCATTATACAGATCATGAAACTGAGGCTTAGAGAAGTTATCATAAATATCTTGCCTAATGTCTCACATCCAGTAAAGCGATGCAGTTATGTGCCCATCTCAGATCTGTGTGACGTGGACTAACTATAGGTAGGAAGAAGGGGGCAACCACATTGGGAATCTACCTGGCCTGCCAGGTGACAACTACTATTCCACAGCGGGAAGCATGTAACTGGATTTGAGTTAAGTTGGCAAAAACTCAGGAACCAAAAAAGTAAATAAAAGGCAACAAAGAACCTGCCTGATGCCTTGAAAATTAACCCTCTCAGAAGAAATGGCCAGGCGGCCCCATTGCCTTAGAGTTTGGCTTGAATAAAAGCAATCGCGTCATGGGAATTCCCTTTGGGGAGGATTTTGAAGCACACATATGTCTAACCCAAGAGGGGTTTTCAGGATGGAAGCTGAGGGTCAAAAGGAGGTGCTGTAAAGAAGAAGCATACTGTACGAGCTTCCTGCAGTACAGCCTGGGTCATCCTGTAGGCAATTGGTGATGATTTCATGGACCTCCTTCACAGTAGGGATGATGACGAGTCCACAGCTATGCAAGTAAACTGTCACCCACTGCTAGGTCATATCCTTGTATTTATTTTTTAACTTATTAATTTAATATATTCCTTTGCTACCACAGGAGATCACATACCGACAGACCATTATCTGCGTGATTTCTTACTCTCATTAGACCATCTTATTTCTTTATTATTATGCTGTTGAAAAATCGACACCACTCGGATCAATGTTCCTCCCACTCCTTCCCTTCTCAGCTGTTCCCCTCACAGTGCTGGCTTACATTTTCTCTAACTTTCCTTATAACTTGATAGTTCAATCACCCTCGTTTTTTTCCTTTGGAATGTTGGAAGATCTGTGTTTACAGACTTTCTCACCCCAAACCAGAGGAAACATTTGCTTTGCAAATTTGCAGAACAAATCTGAACAAGCTAAAGGGTTATTTAAAAAGAAACTATGACTTAACTTAAAAAAGAGAACCACACCAATTAGAAAATGTACTGTATATATTTAGTTTTCTAGTCTTCAAAATCCCAGTGTTCAGACAGAAATGTCTAGCAACAATTGGAACCTGCCTCTCTCATATACTCTTAATTGGATATCCATAACACCTGGGGTGAGGAATGAGTCTGTGGGGACTAGTTGTGGACTGCGGTGGGCGGGATAGGGTTTCTGTCCCTAATTTCCTCAGAACTTGGCTTGAGGGAAAGCAACAGAAAGAAAGAAAGATGGCAGGTTGTGCAGTCTGACAAACTTGGCCGTACATTGTCCCCCTGTCGCATTCCACCTGGGCTAAGTTATTAACATCCACTGAAGACCTACTTGCATCAGTGCCTTAGATGCGTTATCTCATTTTATCCTCAGAACAATCAGGTAGCTGCTATTGCTACCCATTTTATGGCTGAGGAAACTGAGGTGTAAGTCGTTGAAAGAAGTTACTGAAAGGTCACATAGCTTGAAAGTAGTGATCTTATAATTTGATCCAAAGTCTACCCATTCACAAAGTTTGTCCTCTCCATTTATTATTTCCAGTTTCTAAATGAGGAAGGCTGAGGATGATTAGACTTACTTTTTTAGATTATTGTCAGATAACATATGTATGCTATGTATGGTTCACACACACACGCACACACACAAAACCCACTAATTTTCACTCTTCCTCTCAAAAAACAAAACAAAACAAAAGTTGACGAAGGAATTCCAGCAGTGTGATGGCTGAAACTCTTGGTATATCTTATTATTCGTCTAGAGTCACTCGCTCAGAGGTCAACACATTAACAGCTGCTCTAAAATGTTCTGCAGGAATAAAAAATCTCGAAGGGAAATAAAGCTGTTGGGACCCCAGACAGGCTCTCCCCAGACGTGGAATCACTGTAGCATTCCCGCATAACTGTGGGGAGGACAGGACCCTGGTTACCTAAGAAAAGGGGAATTCGAGGAAAAGAAGTAGAGAGATGAGCCAGAGCGAGAGGCATGCCACAAGGAGAAGAACCCTGTAGTTGTACGTGGAAGCACTGGGTTTGAACCCTAACTCTTTCCCGGTCTCCTCAAAGTCGGAGCTGTCTGCTCTCATTTGCATAAGAGAAGTAACCATGATTGTCTACCTGTGAGTTATCCTGGGGATCAAACACACATATAAATGAGACTGCTTTGCAAACTGAAAAGTATTAATTAAGGAGTTACAAAAGGGAGGCCTAGGGCCAATCTGGCCCCCAGATATTTCAAGGTTGGCCCGAAAGAGTGGCCCTTCAAAAAAAAAGATGACACGATGATGATGATGATGGAGAATGAGAATGATTTGTCAGCAGAGCCTGCTCTCTCCTCTGTTCACCGTTGGTGCCACCCATCCCAGACTATATTTTTGCTACCTGTCTCTCCTTTGCAGGCATTTGTGTTTGTTCCTTTACTATATACACACCATCCTTTATGATCAAGACAGTATACAATGAACTTCACTTATGTCCCCCGTTTGACCCAACCTTCTGTAAAATACTAATGGAGCAGAAGGCCTACCCTGCAGGGTGAGGAAGTGGAGATCTGGGAGGGCGGACCTCTAGCCACATTTCCAACTCAGAACGCAAAGAACAGAACCAAGTGCATGGTTTCATGAGACTTTGCCTGATATTCTAGAGCAGCTGCCACTCTGCTAGCTCTTCAAATGATGCAGTGGAAAACGAGGACAGGATCTGACCAATCCCCTTTCTATAGGTACCAGGGCCCAGGAACTGATAAGTAACAGGTGGTACACCAGCTAGGATAACAAGGAAAACCAAACGCACAGTGGAGGAGGAAAGGAAAATGCACGCGAGAGGAAAATTTCGGCCTCCAAAAAGACTGATCATGAAGCAGCAGTAAGAATTGAAAAGCCAATCTCTGGAAGGCCTCAGACAAGTGCCTCTGGAGTGTTCTGGCAGGCTGATGAAGAGCACAAATTCAGGAACTGCAATTCATACAGCAACTAGCCATTCATCCTGAAAACAAATCTGCTCTGGGCGTTATTTATCCAGCAGTTGTCTTTGATTGCTAAATGAGGCTACAGCATCTAAAGGTTGTTCCTCAATTCTTCCATGTCTGGTGTCAACCAGGTGTTTAATAACTGTCAACCAAGATCCTGTATTTGAGGGAATATATTCAGTGGAAGATTAGGCAACACAGCTAGACCACCTCCTGTGCAGGAAAGTATTCCTCGCTAGACAATAACATAACCGTCCTGAGGATAAAAAAGAATTTCAAATGAGACTTAGAATTTCCCTCCTCAAAATGCAAGGTGTGAGTTTTCACCCTCTGACTGCGATATGTGAGGCTTGGCCTGGATTAAAATGCCTTCCTGACCCATCTCTTGTCTATCACAGCCTTTGAGACTCATTTCTGTCCAGTTTTCTCTGATTAGCTCTATCACACTCATCATGCTGTGTATCCCAACTCCTCAGGTCAAAACATTCGGGCAGAATGAGGGGATAGAAATAATACTGAATTTACAGTCAGAACACAAGAACTTGAATGATAATCCCCTTCCGCTCTACCATGTGACTGGGTCTTTACTGAACCTCAGATCCCACATCAGTAAAACAGGGTCTCATATAAATATATGTGCTATTACCATGTTTCCCTGAGAATAAGACCTAGCTGGACCATCAGCTCTAATGCGTCTTTTGGAGCAAAAATTAACATAAGACCCAGTCTTACATTATATTATATAAGACCCGGTCATATGTTGTATTAAAACAAGAGACTGGGTCTTATATTAATTTTTGCTGAAAAAGACACATTAGAGCTGATGGTCCAGCGAGGTCTTATTTTCGGGGCAACACGGTATTAGAACTATAGCATGTTACAAACACTGCCTCGTAATAGTCTTCCCATTATTTTCAGTAGGTGTGACTTGTTAAAACTTGATTGGCCTATCAGAGAAGGAGTATTATAAGGAATAGAGTTAAGGTAAAGAAATTGAGCCACCATGTTACAGGTGTAAGATGAAGACGGATTCCAGACATGCAGAGAAAAATGCAAAATTGAGATTTGGGGCAGTTATGGGTTAA
The DNA here is from genome assembly GCF_004115265.2 of Rhinolophus ferrumequinum. Classification (NCBI taxonomy): domain Eukaryota; kingdom Metazoa; phylum Chordata; class Mammalia; order Chiroptera; family Rhinolophidae; genus Rhinolophus; species Rhinolophus ferrumequinum. The sequence continues at coordinate 24,134,232 of NC_046307.1, read as the reverse complement.
TAAGAACAGCTCTAGTGGGCAGGACTGAACTCTGCCCCAGGGCAGAAGCTGTAGGTCATTGTGCCCTCTTGACCTCCCAGGTAAACAGCCTCAACACAGAGTTATTAAACAAAGCCAGAAAGTCAGTGAGTCCACCGTGGGGTTCAGTCATTTTATCTCTGGAGGACCCATGAAGCTTTAAGACAACTGTTTCTCATAAAATTTGGGCTAGTGGTTAAATATATATATATATATATATATATATATATATGTATATATATACATATATACATATATATATATATATATTACATATACATATATACATATATACATATATATATATATATATATATATATATATATATATATATATCAACAGCTACCCCCCAAAATTGCAGGAGATAAATGTTGAGAGACCCACAACCTTGCTAACAGTTAGTACCTTTCAATGTAATTCAATCCCCTACCAGACCTGAAGGAAATACTGTAGTCCCACTTAACCTTGGTTTCAGTTACCTGTGGTCAACAGTGGGCTGAGGAAAATTCCAGAAACAAACAATTCATAAACTGCATATTGTTCTGATTAGCATGATGACATCTTACACCATCCCACTCATTCCGACCTGGACGTACAATCAACCCTTTGTCCAGCGTCTCCACGCCGTGTACTCTACCCGCCCGCTAGTCACTTAGTAGCCATCTCAGTTATGAGAGAGAGAGGAGAGTCAGAGGACTGCTGTGTGGCATTCTCAGAAATGTGGTTCTTACAAAATGGAAAAATCAGTAATATTTGTTCTCTTTGAAATTTCCTTTACTTTTGGTTCATCTGCTCTCTTCATTACCATTGATTATATTAGAAATGGCTAACATTGAGACTTCTCAGATCTCAAACCCTGTGTACCAATATTTTGTATAGAAGTATCTTATTTAATTATTATGATCACCCCTTCTACTGATGAGGAAATGGAAACTTAGAGGAGGGAAGTACCAGACCCAATTGATAGAGTCCAGTTGAATATAACTGATGGCTTAGTTCGGTAGGATGGCTAAGTTCAGAAATGAACTTAGTTCGGTATGATTCTGGAAGGAGAGTTTTCGTGACCTGAGTTATTTTTGTCTCTGGCATTGCTCTTTCCTCTATAAAGACAGAACTACCGACAAGGAGTGATCCAGCAGAGTGGCTATGGACTACCTCTGGGCTTCTTCACTCAGCATTTAAAGGCTCCTCTGGATTATTTACAACTTCTCATCCATTCTGACATATTTCTTGGTCCTCTGCTCACCATAGAAACCAGCTAGAAACATCTTGAACCCTAGTGGTTCATTTGACTTGTCCTTACAGGATGGACATGCAGTAAGTACCATGAATCCTAGTTCCACAGTGGTCACTTTCTAATCCTGTATTTCATAACTATGGAATGAAATGTGGTATGTCTGACCTCGGTATTTTCTAAGTGAGACAGTGAGAAACATTATTACTTTATGTGTGTATGTTTTGAAATAAAATGTTTAGAACAGTTTTAATTTAGTCCAGCTCTGCTAAAGAAAGCAAACCCTCAGAGTATACATCCAAATATTCCGTACAGGCTGTTAAGACATTTAGACAGTCTCTTCTTTCCACTGGGAAATTGTTTCTTAAATATAATAAGAACACTGAAAGCATGTATCCTGAGAAATTTTGTTGTTCAGAGAGTGTAAAAAAAATTTTATTAATAAAAATTAGATAAACGTTAATGAGGGAACTATGTTGAATAGCTGAACTCAAGTGAAGGCTGGGGAATTTTTTTTTTTTTACGTTAAAATCCATACCTGCTCACGACTTCACATTTTACCCCAGCCCTTTTCATTCATGTCGTCCTTGAGCTTCTGTAATTGACACCTCAGATTTCCTATTTAGTGAAAGGTCTGAGATCTCAGTAGCCAAATGGGTGACATATCTGAAATGCTCAGTTTGTCTGTTTCAAAGTAATGTCTGGATTGATTCAGCTGTGATGCTTCTGGGTTGAATGGTTATGGGCCGGGTTGAAAAAAAAATACACTGGATGGAATTGCCTTTCAAGAGTTCAGTTATTTTTGCTCTACAGACTTGGCCATAAAATCATAAATTAAGAAATAGTCTCAATGGGTGAAAACCCTTTCAAAGAGTCACCTATTTTTGTCTTGACTTACTATTTAGGAAACTCTTCTTCACAACTAGCCAAACTTTTTCTTGCTACAATTAATAAAAAAGCTACATTGCATTGTTTAACTTTAGCATAGACAGGGAAGTCTTCCAGGCAATCACACAAAGTTGTGACATTATCGAGATAAAACCACAATCACATACATGATAGGCATTTGGATTAACTGGGGATTTGGGTAACTGATTGCTGGCTAAAAATCCTTCTTCTGATCATTGATTATTTATATTGATAATCTCTTTCCAAAACGTGCAGTTTCACTTTCTGACACAGTAACTTTTATTTCTCTTTCTGTTCTTCAATGGTTGCATTTTCATCTGTCATAAAAAGTTGGGTTGCTTTTCTCTGGACCATCTTAAGTGTTGGCACTTACTTTCTAAAATGGAGAGGCTAATGAAGGCAACCATTGTTTGTCACTCCATCCTATGCTATATTATTTATATTCCACCTAGCATTCCAGGTGACTTTTCAAGACATGTTCTCATTCATTCAGCCTCCGCTTAACGAAATGTTTTGGTAACCACTTAATAAATAAGGCTTGGCCTGAATAGAACTCTGGAGACTGAAGGGAACACATCCAAGAAGATTAGAAACTTAGAATGGCACATCGACCTTATAGATGACCTATTCATAGGGCCTCTGGTCACCTTTGAAGCTCCCTCTAAGAAAGGCACCCACACCAGGCTTCTTTGGTTCTTTCTCATCACAGAAAATGTTACCACTTCTAACCATTTCTCAAGCCAAAGCCCTAGAAGTCATTCTTGATTACTTTTTGACTCTCCAAAACATCAGTAAGTCCTAACTCCTCAATCGCCAAACTTCATTTCCAATATAACAACTTCTCACCAACTCCACTGCAATCAGCCTTTAAAAATGACCATTATCTCGCATCTGTAACAGCTTCCTACCTGGTCTCCCAGGTTTTACTCTAGTCTCCTTGCCATCCATTATTTTTAGGCAAATAAACACATCCTTCATAATCTTACACTCAGGGATGGCCACCAAGGTTAATATATGTCTTTGTGCACCTTTTTCTGTGCGTGCATGGGTCGTTTTTTTAGCCAAAGTAAGAACATTATGTCCCAGTCTTGTAACTTTTTTCTAGTTGCTATCACCTCTGCATTTTGGTAATTCAAAAAATTTTCCCAGTCATCCTGAAATGTCGTTACAGCTATTTCTCCCCTATTCCCATCATACTTGAATCATACTCTTAATTTAGTACAGCCTCTTTCTTAAGTTTTGGACTTATTGAAAAGACTGAGCTAATTTTCTTAACATCCTTTTTACATGAATACGTTCGATGTTTGTTTCTGTAAAATCAGATCAGTTGACTCTCTTTCTTAAACATCTTAATGGCTGCTCACTGTAGAATAAAATTGAAACTCCTATTATGGACTATAGGCCTTATGATCTGGCTTCTGCCCAACCTCCCTGATTCGATCCTCTCACACTCATCCCTCTTCTAACAAAGTACCAGTCATACAGGCCTAATCTCTGACCCCCCAAAACCCCAAGCTTTTCTCACCTCAACTCCTTTGTACTTGCCCTCTTCTCTCTGATACTCTCCTAGCCTCCAGGTGTCAGTTCACATAGCACTGCTTCTGAGAGACTTCATCCACTTTCCAATATAAATGAGTCACTGTCCCTTCTCTTTGGTAACTCCTTAGGAAACATGGCCCTGTTTCCATGCACTTGTGTAGTCCTCTCCCAGACTGACTCTGGGCTTGCCCACATGACTTGATTTGGCCAATGGGACATCAAAACAATGACAACCAGATATGCTTTGAGAGCTCTCACACCTTGGGGCTTAATGTCCAGCTGCCGTTCTATAAAGAACTTTGGAGAGGAATACAGAATGATGACAAGGTAAAGGGACCCTGGAGGATGAGATGTCTTGGGTGTTCCAGCCCCAACCAGCCTCCCCTCTGAATGCAGTTGTATGAGTCCCTTCAGCTATCGCACATAGAGGAGAACCACTCAGCTGAGGCAGTCAGCTCAAGATTCATGAGAATTAATAAATAGTTGTCGTAAGGCAGTAAACGAGTTAGGGTGCTCTTTACACTGCACTAGGTAACTGAAAGAGTTCTGGCTTTCAATGTACTTCATACTGGCGTTTACCACCGTCAGAAATAGACAGCCATTCCTGCCATTGTCCATCTCCCGCCATGGTCAGCTGCATGACAATCAGAGATCCTGCCCAGTGGTTTACCACTATCTGTATCTTCAGTGCCTCTGACAGTGCCTGGCACCTATTAGGCGAGCAAGAAAATTTGTTTGGTGGATGAATGAATAAAAAGCTCCAAGACTCTTAAGACAAGTTGAGGGAAAATGTATAAAACACAAGCTGGAGCAGAATCAAAGACCAACGAGGCCAATCTTTCTTGTTATTGGAGAGGAAAATGGTAAACGCAGAGAGGAAAAGAACACACATGACATAGAGCAAAGCCTGTACAAAAGATAAGAATCTGCCAACATGGTGTTCTGGAAAGCCGGCCACTCAGAGCCCAGGTCCCAGATTCAAGGACACAGAAGGCTCCGAAAGTACTCAAAGTTAAGTGATATCAGCAAATAAGATTTCAGACCAGAAGTGTCGGCACTTGGAGCTGAAGTCTGGTTGGAGTAGGACTCCATAGTGCTGGGGAAGGTGGTCTTGGGCATAAGCCTGCTTTTTTTTGTGCAACCTCTGAGTTGTCACAATTGCACGTCGGGACTGTAATTGCTTGACAGCGAGTGGTCTAGACCTTCACAGAGGCCTGGTCTCCCAACTTGTACTATATAGTACTTTTCCACGACAACATCGTGCCCCTGAGCTGTGTGAGCATTTCTTTTTTTCCTAAACCATAATCTCAGCCAGTTTTACTCTATGATACGATCCAAGCACCAACACGGACACACTCACCAGCCTCTATTCATCTTTTACAATATGCCAGGCCCTCTGCGAAGTGGTGACCGTGCATTATTTCATTTAAAGTTCACAGCATCTCAGGGGTAAATACTGTTCTTGTTCCCATTGTACTGGTGAGTAAACTGAGCATCGGGGAATGTAGGTAACATACCCAAGGTGAATAGCCAAAATAAGTGAAGTCCTGCTTCACATCTCTGTCTGCCTCTCTGCAAATCTGTGATCTAGTGCCTTCTCTTTGTGATGCCTCCACCCTCATGGGCCTGCATGTGCCAACCTCAGCCCGATTCTCAGTGCTGGATACCCCTTCCCAGCAGAGTTCACTAGGAGGTGCCTCATTCCTTTGAGTTCAAATTCAAATTCACTGTCAGGCTTAAATTGAGACTTAGTGAATATTGCCTTGATATGTCAGACCTCCGTGCGGCTCAGGAATAGTTCATGCCTTAATTCACCCCAAAGTATCTAATTTTGCATTTTTCAAATCAGCTGGCAGACTACTGAGGAACGTATTTTAAGATAGAGGAGATATATAAGAGCGTGGCTATATGAAAGAGAACTTCCCCCATGTCTGTATTTTGACACATTCTGTCCTGTGCAAATACTTAGTTCTGTTTATGAATAAGAAATTGTCATTTTGTTTATAACCTTAGCTTAAGGAATCCCGAAGACCATTTATTTCACAGTTTTTAGTAATATATCTTTTTCTTTCAATCCTTTCACACAAATACAGTATATAAAAGACCATGTGTCTCTGTTTTCAGAAGGAATGTGTGTGTGGTGGCAACAGTGGCAGAGTTGGGGAGAGTTAGTGATACCTGGCTCCTTGGCTCTCTCCTTTTGCCAGACAACCTACTCTAGGTTGGAAAAAGCCACCTACTCTAGGTCACACAGTTTTCCAGGTGACAATATAATTAGTCACCTGTGAGTGCCGTCACTTAGTACTTTTATGCCGAAATGCACAACTTAGTTCAATGCATGCACCACTCCTTTACTTGAGTAGTAGGCAGTTTTTCTTCTTCTGCCTCAGCTGACTCTAAGAATTGCTTCTCCCTATTTTCCAGGCCCACCTCCCTGGATTCCTGTGTGGTGCACACTGGTTGCTGCCTCCAGACTGGGTTGCCTAGCAACCAAGCTCTGCAGGCTTCCTAATAGACAAAGGCTTTTCCTTCCAGTCCAACTGCTGTACTAATGCTCATTGTTGACAAAGGAACAACTCTTTGCTGAGCATACTCTGTATTCTGAAGGCAGGTTTAGGAACTTGGTGCCAGAAGCTATACACAGCTCTCCTAAACAGGGAGAAGGAATAGAAGTTTGAGGCCCAACTCACTATCGTACACAGACTATTTTCTGTTTTCATAGATAAGTGTGCATGCATTTTTACCGGGTTACTCTTTACAGGCGATGTTTTGTCACAGTGGCTTCTGAATTCAGAGAATACTTCACATTGCCATCTATTATACTTGTCCCCTACAGCCCATTAGATGATTAGAAATCATCTAATATTGCAAGATATTCATGCGCATAGTTTGAAATTATTTCACACCTATCAATTAAGTGGCTTAGGTTTAAGCTCCATTTAACTAAAAACCTTGAATCCATAGAGCACTTACAAATCCCTCCCACTGGATCCTAACATTGTGCTATCTTCCAGGCAGACAGGGCATGGTAGGCAGGGCATTCCCACTTAACAGAAGATATGGTGACTCACCCACAGGTAGACAGGGAAAAGGAGACGAAGCTTATTCTTTAAGACCAACCCTTCAGAGTCTTCTGGCTCCAGGGGCTTGTTCAACTCTGGGACAGATGTATCTTCATGTGAAAATTAATTTGATATTGGTGGCTTGTCTGCAGAGAAAGGAGGGCAGGAGAGGGTCATTCTCTAACCTAGTAAATAAGCTTGAACTATAACAACTTATTCTGGTTTACACAGCAAAGCTGTCACCCTCTTATCTTTCTGAATCAAGGCAATCAGCCATTAAACACTATATTACCGATGTCGCTGTGGTTTTATCATGAGACAGCATGAGGATACAGTTAGAAAGACAGGCAAGGAAATAATTTTAAATATAGATGATGGGCAACAATGCAATTAATACACCCACTATTGAATATGGCAGGGATTCGTAATCTTTTTTTGTTTTTCTAAGACAAAGCAAGATAACTAACTTAGTGAGGATAGGCATTTTCCTTGACTTTGTGCCTTCTATATGCTCCACAGAGCCTGGTCTATAGACCTCATACCATAAATATTTATAGAACTATAGAATAAAAATAAAGAAAAAAATAAGGAACCAGTGTCTTCCCCGATATAACCAAAAGAGCTTGTGTTCTAATTCCTACCTCATATCATCCAATTAGGCAACATACCATCACCTTAGGTTCAAAATCAGGAAGACCTTTCTGGCATTTTAATAGTGCTAAAATCTTGGAATGTTTTCCAGAGGAAGATAAAAGATCTTCCCTGTGAAACAAGACTAGCTGCCCAACTCTAAGGCCAGAGCTTTTATAATTCAGACTGGGAGCAAGAGGAAGATTCAACCAAACCAGAAACGCACTTTTAGACCCCCAGTATTATAATTCCTCTTCTTCTTCTGACTATAATTCAAAAGTAATCCATCCTTGAATACAATTATCATTAAAGAAATTACCTCGTTCCTAATCTATTATTATGAGGGCAAGTTCATCATACCACAGAGCATAATAGTCAAAGCCTAAAATTCAGAGTCAGGTTGACCTAGGTTGTGTGACCCTTAGGCCTCTTCAAACTTAGGTTTCCTTATAAGCAAACTGGTTTGCTTACAGCACCTGTGTCAGAATGTGGTTGTAAACATTTAATGAGATAATTCTTATAAAGGTTTTAGCTCAGTCTGGCATATAGAGCTCAATAAATGCCAGGCATTAATTTAAATACTAATAATAGTAATTTAAATAAGTACATGTTGGTTATTTGTTTTTTTGAGGGGCCCATGTCCTTTGGCCAAAGTCCTAAGATGTCTCAAAGTTTTCAATTGATTCATGGAAAGAGTCCCTAGTACATTTCTAAGAAATGTGTTCAAACAGCATTTAACAAAATTTAGTACCTCACTAGGTCCAGGGAGGAAATTCTAGAGAAGTAGCAGTCTATACTTTTTCCATGGAGTTTGTTGTTGGGACCCCACTATCTCCTTTCTTGTTCCATCCCCACCACCTGGAAGGAAGAATTATTCAGTACACACTGTTCCTGCCCCTCCCTGTGCTGGATGGGAACCTACCATGTTTTTCCATCACATGCTAGATTCTTCCGACACCATCTGTTCCCTTAAGCCCACAACACAGTTTGCCTTGCTGCACAAGCCTACTTGAAAATGTCGAGAAGAAATGTGATGAATGAGTCTGAGGAATGTTGTTTACCTACCAACCATCCACCGCTGAGTGGTAGGGATGTGGCTGGATAACAGTACAGTCTTATAATACTGGCATTCTATGATTAGCCCTATCAACTATGTGACAGAGTTGGAATGACAGAGACAAAGGCTCATTCCAAAGATTTTCAATCCAGAACCTGCTGCTACGAATCCTACCTTAGCTCTTATTTACTGAGTTCTTAGTTTGCACTGGGCACTATGTTAATTACCTTCCACATACAACACAATGCACACACACAACACTCCCAAAGGAAGATAGTACTGTAATCATCCACATGTATAGTTGAGAAACCAGAGGCTTGTGAAGACGGGTTAATTATAGTCACACAGCTGGCAAATGGCAGAGTTGGAATGTGAGCCCAAGTTATATGTCTCCAGACTCTCTTTCCTTGACCAATGCACACGCTGCTTCCCACAAGTGTAGCAAACTGACCACCAATTGACTGGCACTCTCCAGTCCCACAAACTACGAAGATTTTGTTTCCTGGACTTTCAGTTCAGTTTTGCTTTTGTGGTGACCCTAAACTGGAAGAATGTTCATTAAAGTCAGAGATCATGATACATTTACACAAACACACACACACACACCTCCTTCGATCATGTATTGTAGGAACTCAGTAAATATCATTGGTAGGTGGTTTGTCAAATGGGGACAATGATTGGGGATGGGGGTAATCAAATAACTTGTCATCCAAATCAGAGTATGTTTGAGAAGGAAAGGGTTCCTATGAAAATTTTGCTAGGACAACAGCTACACATAGAGATTATCCTAGACAAACTGGGCCACGTGGTTATTTTAGTTATAACTCCATGTTTTCCTACCATATCTATTCAGTGTTATGAATTCCCTCTGAGATAAAAGTTAGGGACCACCTTTAAAACAGTGAAATTGGAACACCAAAAAATGGAGCCATCTATCCTAAACACAAACCCGGAAACAGAGTCTATCAAAAAGACAACTTGGATGTCACCCCGATTGTGTTTTCCCTTTTATAAATGTTTTTTGTGAGTTTTTTTCTTACTCCTCAGCAGATGCTACCTGATTTGTGCTCCGGCTAATGTCACTCACGTCAAGAACGTTGCCAAATGCAATGAGGTGCTACTGACACCAGGAAAGAGGATGAGCGAGGAGAATGGCAGCTGGCTGCATTTCCTTCATGGAGAATTTTAATGAATCAAGGAGCATCCTGATAGAGTACATCTGTACATGCTAGAAGCAAAGCAGAATGCTCTCATTCCAAACTCTGCGACCTGAGAAACCTGTAGTGGGCTCCACCCGCCTAACAGGGCTGGATTGGTCCCGGATGGAGGGCTGAGGACTGGGAAATATACGCAGCAGCTGCAGAGCTATGGAAAAGCTGCAGAGAAGTGGTGAGGAAACCTGAATTCTCTCTCACTCTGTCCTACTCACCAGCTTTGTGACTTAGGCAAATTATTTGTCTTAATAGAGACTCTGTTTATTAATAATAAACATACGCTAAATCTACCTTAATCAAAAATAGTAAAACAAGTAGTTTTATTCAAGGATCCATGGGCATTTCATGGAAGCCAAAGGCAGGAACACAGCAGGGTATCAAAAGTAGTGGATAAGGGAGCTTAAAAATGGACTGCAGGCTAGGACTTTAGGAAGAAAACTCACTCTTCTTTCATTATTACTTCTTTCTGTGAATCCGCTTCCTCCTCTTTTCTGTCTGTCAATTTTTTGTTTTCTCCTAGTCAGCCTGGTAGAAGACAAGATAACCCAAGTTTTCATGGTATAGATCCAACCACCAGGAGAGACTGAATTTCAATTCTCATTCTCGTTTCCTCCTAGTCAGCCTGGTAGAAGACAAGATAACCCAAGTTTTCATGGTATAGGTCCAACCACCAGGAGAGACTGAATTTCAATTCTCATTCTCGTTTCCACGTCTAATTTCCAGCCAAAGATCTGGTTGGCCAAACTAGTGCCAATTGTCTTCCCCAGACCCCAAGGGCATGAATAGAGGGCATATCACTTGTAGATACCATGCCTGAGGCCCACTTCTGTGACCCAATAGAAGAAGGTGAATCTTGTTCCCATGGTTGGGGGACTGTTTGTGAGCTGAGGCAACATTTTCAAAAGCATCCACTAGTTTTATTCCCTCAACAATAAAACCTGACTTCTCTTCCCTTGTGTGGCTTTGAGTCTTAAACAATACCATGTACAGGAAAAAAAATTGTGGAATGCAAAGGGCTTTATATTTGTCAGGCACTAGCTTTAAACTTAAGTCACTCTGTGAGTCAGATGTAAAGCAATCATATTTAAGCCTATATCCTCTAGATTCCTAAGCTGTAGTATGTAGTACTCCTTTCATGGATACCAGGTAGGTGAATGTCATTGCCAGAAAACAAAAAAAACAACAAACAAAAAAACCACTTTCCTAATGCAAATGGTACGGGCTTAGAATTCACTGACAAGCCCGAACCCTCTCCCTCTCTCAGTGTGTAATCAACTCCCTTATTTGCATTATGTAAATGACACCTTGTATAATTTCATATTCATAATTGTTGTCATTAATAAACTCCGTTGTTATTTCTCTAACAGAGCTCTGAGATGCTGAATTATTAAAACGGTAAACAGAACGTAAGGAGTGCAGAATGCATGAATCTTTTGTGATACTGACAGATTTGGTTCATGACCTGCCATAATTATTAATATTACTACTTATTTTGCCAGGGTAGGTTGTCGACATGGGTATAAGTATGAAGCAAGGAAGACTCCTCTACCCAAAACTCAATTCTCCAAGGAATGTCACTAAAAAAGGAAAGGCTACACAGCTCACTAAAGCCCTGAGATTATAATCAATCCATCAACAGATCTCTACTAAGGCCTGTGATAGGCAAAGACTCGACAACAGTGTTGGGGCTTAGGAAAGGGCTAGGATGTGAAATAATATTCTAGAAGTATTTTATTGATAGACACCCCCACCACCACCTATGTCTGATCTGGATTCTCCCCCCAACCCTCCACAGAAATGACTTTGTGAAAAGAACACCAACCAGATTCTAGTTCTGACTCCTTAACTACGGGCCTCAGATTCATCACCATTCAGGGGTCATAATTATAAGGAGCAGCAGAGAAGAGTGGAAATTCAAGCTTTCAGGCATGTTTTTCCCAAGAAAACCTGGAGTGATACGTGCCCTGGTAAACATGAGCTATGTTGCACAGAACCAGTGAGAAACTAGGTACATCCAACATGTGAAACCCTATTCAGGTAAATACAAAAGGCTCTCAGCTCTACAAGAAGGAGGGCACAGTTCAGATTATTGAGTGGTAGTAACCATCTGAGCGAGTAAAACTTGTGGAGCTGAGGAAGGAAAAGTGATAGAGATGGACTATGAAAAAGGAGGCGAAGGGAGAAAGAAAATGCACAATAACATCGAACAGGCTGAGAGTTTAAAAAGAAAATATCCAGTTGAGGAGTGGCTGTTCTTTACATTCTCAAAGGTGCACATGTGCAAACATACAAATGCAGACACTCGTAGGTCCACATTCCCCCACCCAACAGACACTGTGTATCTACACACAATCTCATCTTCAACATGAACTCATGTGTCCACTCACACACAGAAATACACTGCCACAAGTAATACCCCCACACACAAACACACACTCTCCCGCCTGCCTATTTCCTTTCATCCATGAGACTGGCGACAGCATCTGAGCAGAGCTGCCTGAAACAAGTGTGGAAATGGAGCATAGAGGTTCTCTAAAAACAGGCATAAAGACAGAGGCTGTCTGGCCAAGAGTCGATCAGGAAAACAGAAAGACCTAATCAAATGCCAACAGAAAGGTCAGCACGACTGACTCCTGCTTCCTAAAGCAAGTGGTAATTTTTCTGTACTTCTGAAAATAGAACAGAAGATGGAAGAAATTGAGGTTAATGGCTGAGCCCTATCATTAGCCAGATTGGTGCCCATTTTGGAAAGGATATTTTAGTGCCATGTTTACCAAATGGTCCTATTCAAATACTAGCTAAAATAGGAAGTTCTAGGAACATACATCATTGTCCTTCTAGATTCATCTCCCCAAATGCACACAGGAATCAACTGTGACACAAACATACAAATGCACCCTTGAGAACATCTGTAATTATCAAATATGTTACTCCTAATGCCCGTATTGGCTTTGAATTATTAAATAGGCTTTTAATTGTATATCTGAAGGTGCTGCTACATAAAGGAAAGGGCTGCTGAGTTCACTTGAGAGCGACCATTTATTAGGAACTCGGTGTAGACACTGTCCCCGCGTTGTCACGTGATCTCTTTTAATCCTGACAACAATTCTATGGAGTAGGCACGGCTTTTATCTCTATGTTGTGGATGAGGAAACTGAGACATGGAGAAATTATGCTGAGGACATATTATGTGTAGCATCACAAATATTACGCTGAGGAAGAAGCAGAGCTTGAATTTGAATCCAGGTGGTTTAGTCCTGAAATACCACTCTACAATGAGGCTATTTCATTCTGATGCCGACTACCAACTGGTACCGTCTATAATGCTCTACAGAGAGGTACTTCTGACTGCATCTGGGCTTGACAGAAGGATTGCTGGAGTCAATGAACCCATGCGCCACAGGTAGGGAAGTGAACGGAGACATGCTTAGTGAGTATTTGCGACACTGACCTGGGTTCCAGAAGATAAGCAACCACTAATCATATGCACGGCCTTTCCCAAATATGATAGGTGAGAAGTGAGGAATCAAAGATAATGTCAATACTTAGCAACATTTGTATGGGTTTGAATACAAGCAAGGACCTCCTAGCACAGTGCTCGATGGCTAGAACAGCTTAATATCTTAAGATCTTAGATTATTATCCTCCAGATTACAACATGATTTCATAGCTACAATCTCGGTTTTTTAAACTCTGCCCATACCCATGTCTATTACTAAAAATGAACAATAAAGCTCCTGTGTGTGCTTATAACACAGAGGGGATTTAAATACATGCCCGAAAGTCATATGACAGTTAAAGAAAGTGACTGTTCCATGCTCAAAACAACAACAAAAACAAACAAACAAAAAAAACCCACCTCAGTGGAGAAGAAAAGGAAAGGGAAGTGAAATTTTAACACCTAAACAATACTCAAAAGGTTTGACAGTTCTACCCATCCAAAAATGTAACACTGCGCCGACCTTCCTAAAACAATATGATGCTTAATATGAACATTGATATGGGTAAAGAGAGTATGCTGTGTCACTTTAAAATTTACAACAACTTCCAAAAGCCTGGTTTAGATAACTTACCAAGGTCACCGAGCCATTCCAAACAGATCCAGAACTATTATCCCAAACTGCTAGAACCAGCTTATTTTCCCCATGGCCCCAAGTTTGCTTTTGCGGGGTGGGATGAACCAAGCACGTCTCAATCTCTATTATAACCATGGGTCTATGGGCTGATGACTGGCAAGAAAGAGGGCTGTGCGCTGTGACCATGGAAGGCTTGGCAGTCAGCCTGGCTTCATTTGAATCGCACTCTCAAGTGACAGAATTAACCAGCCACAAAACTTGAGTTCACTGAACAGGAAAAATGAGGTTGGAAAAAAAAAAAAAAAAGGTAATGCAATCTAAGTCTGTTAAATAGAACAACAGCCATTTATTTATTCCCTGCCTTCCTTCAAGAAAGATTTAAGACCTGAAAAACAGGTATCATGGTTTACCTGATACTTAGAAGTTCTACCATATTGAAAAAGGATTAGTTTTTTAAATATGGTTTTAGAGAAGAGAATATGGGTACTAGGGTACTAGAACATGGGTACTACAAATTCTAAAACCTGTCCAAAAATTTTTTTTAAAAATGTCTATGATGTAGTGAGTGCCAGTAATATCTGAGCTGGTCATTTCCAAATGTCTCTACAAATGCTTTATGTCAGGTGGCCAGAAGGGACTTGAGAACATCACGCATTTAACTACCTCGGAATCATATACATTCTAAGATATCTTTTCACCTTCACTAGGCACTGGTGTGAAAGATTTGGTATGCTTTATTTGCTAAGCACAAGAAGTCATGGGGCAGGAAGAGGAGAGACGGTTTTTCCATAAGAAGCCGCAGAATTTTTTTAAACCAAAATTAAGGGCAGTGGAGGCATGTCACATTACTGAATGGACTCAGATGGCTGAGATGAGAGATCACCCACTTCCATCACCATAGGATTTACTCTTTTATTTTTCCCCACATAAGAGTAAAAATTGCGCCATCTATATCTACTTCTGAGAAATAGATTACACTGTCAGCCGTTCAGGAAGACTGGATGATAGCAAATCATTCACTTAGCGCTGGTGGGGAGTATTGGCCCAGTTCCCTTGAACTGAAAGGGGCTCAGGAGCAATTCCAGTACCCCATTCTTCTCTCTCTCTGTGGATTCTGTCATTACCCTTGCAAATCAGCCCACCTGTTCAAGCTATTTGTCATGTAGTCAGGGACCCCATCTCCCGCACCCCACTGTAATACCTTATTATACATGGGTAGAAAGGAATGAAGCTACTTTTTCATCTGTTCTGCGACTTCCAGGCTTTTTTAAAAAATAAATCTTTCTGCATATCAGAAGGTTTTATATCCGATTTCCTTTTCCTTACTTTGCTGATACAGCAGTAGACACAATAGCTGTGTGGGGCCGTTTTCTAGCCAACTTGCCGCAGGATGAGAGACTGTATTCAAAATTCAGTATCACAGTTTGCCTTTCCAGATGAGTAAGATCATGGCTTCCATTCAGCGAAGAGGACAACACAAATAACAATGGCTACAAATAGGAACATAAAAAAAATCCTTTCCTTATAGTAGGTGCTGAATATATTTAGAACCAAAGACTACAACTACAACCATAAATAAGAAAGTCTACTAGTATAACAGCCCAGGCAGATGAGGTGGAAAAGCTGGGTATGAGGCAGTAGGAAGCACAGTGTTGGTGTCTAGTTGGAAATTCTGTGTCCTCCCTAAGCATGTTGTAATTCAACAACAATATCCGTAACAACAATGATAAAATAGTGTGGCTTCACCAAAGGCTTGAATGCTTTCAGCTTGTAGACTCCCATCTTTAAAGATCACCTGATCCAGTGGTTTTCAACTCTGCCATCATATTGAAATCCCTGGACAGCTTTTAAAAACAACCGATGCCTGGGCCCCCTACCACATCAAGTAGATGAGTGTCTGTAGAAGTGAGAACCAAGCATCAGTGTGATTTAAAAATCTCACCAGGGATTCTGTTGTGTTTTGTTTTTAAAGTTTATTGGGGTGACAACACGGATGGAACAGGAGACCTGTTGGATGGAACAGGCATGAGAAAGGAGAAGAGAAAACTAAAGCTGAAAGGAGTAAAAGGGTTTGTCCAAGATCATCCAGGCACTCGGCAGGCAGCAAGTGCTGCCTTAATTATCAATGAGTAACCCTGAGGTTCCAAACTAGAAGAGGTGCAGAAGCAAATGCATAGAGAACGCAACAATAAAAGGGAAATGTGCAAAAGCTGTCAGATTCTTTTTGATTACAGCACCTATTTGGCTAGTTGGAGATTTAGTTGCATTACTGATACGATGCACCTTCTTAGTGCCTATGACATGCCAAAACTAGCTAAACAGTGAACGTACATTCTCTCTTCATATCCTGTAACAATCCGTTAAAGAGATAAGACACTGAGGAACAGAGAGATGACTTATTTTGCCCAAGTACACAAAGCTGATGAAATTCCAACAATGGATTAAAATCTATCTTTTTATTTCAGGTGAAATTTATATGAAGAGAAATGCACAGATGTCAGCACACAGGTACATGAAGTTGGCAAGTGGATACACCATGTAACCAACACTGCAACCAATATTTAGAGAATTCCCATTACCCTAGAAAAGTCCCCAGTCACCTCACTCCTCATAGGCAACTGTGCTTCTGATTTCCATCACCAGGAATTAGAACTTCATCTAAATAAAATCATAGTGTGTTCTCATTTGTTTCTTATTGGTTTGCTCAACGTAATTTTCTTTGAGCTTCATCCATATTATTCCAAGAATCAGTAGTTTGTTGCCTTCATGTAGCGGAGGAGTATTTTGTTGCATGAATACGCCACCATTTCTTCACCCATTATCCTGTTGATGGCCATTTCGCTATTATTAATAAAGCTTTTCGGCTATTTAGTAATACAGCTGCTATAAACATTCTTGTCCAAATCTTTTTGTGAAAATAATATGCTCATGTCTGTTAGGTAAATACTCAGAAGTGGATTTTCTGGGTGACTCGATATAGGTTTATGTTGAACTTTATGAGAAACTACTAAACTGTGTACTAGTGGATGGAACATACAGAAATACTTCCCTGAGCAATATGAGAGTTCTGGTCCATCCACACCCTCCCCAACATTTGGTGTTGCTACAATGGAGTGGTTTTAATTTGCATTTCCCTGATAAATAATGGCGTCAAGTACTTTTTCATGGGCATACTGACCATGCATATATCCTTTCTTGTGAAGTGTCCAAATATTTTACCTAACTGTATAAAACCGGCTTGTCTTTTTATTTTTGGCTTGTTCTTTATTTATTCTGGATCAAGTTCACTGTAAAATATACAGTGCAAATATTTTCCCCAGATTGTTGCTAAACTTATTTCCTTTTGATGTGAGAGGATTTTTCTTTTTTCTTTTGCTGAAATTCAGTGTATCACTTTTTTTGTAGTTAATGCTTTTTCTTTCCTCTCTAAAAACCTTTGCCAACCCGAAGATTATAAACATATTATTCTATGTTTACCTCAAAACCTTAAAAGTTTTAACTTTTTTGTTTAGGTCTGTAATTTATCTAAATTAATTTTGTGAATGGAGGTAAGAATTATTTTTTTCCATATGTTTATCCAGTTATTCCAGCACCATTTGTTAAAAAGACTTTCCTTTTCTCATTGAATTACCTTTGAGCTTTTATTGAAATTAACTATACGTGTATTGATCTATTCCTGAACTCTACTTTGTCCCATTACTCAACTTGTATATCCTTACTTTAATATAAATACTGTCTTGATTATTATGGCTTATAAGTCTTCATATCAAATAATATAATTCATCTGACTGTTTTTTTCAAGATGGCTTTGAACGTTGTATAGTCCTTGCATTTTTATGTAAATTTTAGAATAGGATTTTCTGTTTCCAAAAAAAAGCCTTGCAATTTTATTTTGGATTGTGCTTAATTGAAACAATACTGAATCCCCCAATTCATTAGGATGTTACCTCCATCTATTTAGGTCTTCTTTAAATTTCCTAGGAATATTTTAGAGTTTTTAGTAGAGAGGTCTGACATATCTTTTTTGTTAAATTTAACCCTAGATTTTATGGCTATCTTTTATGCTCTTGTAAATGTTATGTTTAAATTTCATTTTTCAAATGTTTGAAGCTAGTATACAGAAATACAACTTATTATTTTACATTGATATTATATCAATCATTACCCACTGAGTACTTATAATGTGCCAGAAACTGTACTAAACATTTTCTACTAAAATCTTCATAGCAATCTATTTAAGAGACAAGGCAACTGAGGCAGAAATAATTTAATTACATAGCTAAAGACATAAAGCAAATCAAGTTCCAAAGCTGAGTTAAAACCTAAGTCTTTTTCATGTTAAATTTTATATTCAAACCACTATGCTCTATTTATGTCACAAATATGGGGGCCTTGAGTATCATATTCTTGAAGGTTTAATCTGACTAGTCATTGGGTTTCCATGGTAGATTCTTGAGCAGGGAAATAACATTTTGAAAGAGATGTTCTGAGGAGCCCATACAGATGGAGGTGGGAAGAATGAAATGGATGGGGTGATGAGAGACAGACTACATATTGTCAAACGTCCCACACACTGCCACCTCCAATGTGACTCTATTTAAGTTCGCCAAGCGTAAAGTTTCACACTGCCACTTTGGAAAACAGTCTGAGAGTTCTTTAAATGATTAAACATAGAGTTACCATATGACCTAGCAATTCTACTACTGGTTATGGATCCAAGAGAAATTAAAACACAGAAAACGTGTATGCAGATGTGTACACAGTATTATTCTTAGTAATCAGAAGATAGAAACAACTCAGTGTCCATCAACTGAATGGATAAGAAAAATGTGATATATCCAAATAACGGAGTATTTTTTACCATAAAGTGGAATGAAGTACTGATGCATGTTATAACACGAATGAACCCTGAAAACATTATGCTAAGTGAAATAAGCCAGTCACAAAAGACCATGCTCTATGATTCCATTCATATGAAATGACCAGAATAGATAAAACTATAGATAGAAACCATGTTAGTGATAGCTTAGGCCTGGGAGGGATGCGGGGGACGAGAGCAATATCTAACTGGTATGGGGTTTCTTTTTGAGGGGATGAAGTTGTTCCAAAATTGACTATAGTGACAGTTGCATATATTGGTAAATACAATAAAACCATTGAGTTCTACACTTTAAATGTGTGGATTGTATACCACGTGACTTGTATCTTGATAAAGCTATTAAAAACAAAAGATGAAACCCCTGTTCTTTTTCACAGCACAGCCCCTGACACCTAATAGATGCCCGATAAACATTTGTTGGAAGGATTAAAGAAAGAATAAATTCACTAGTAATAAGCCCCGTTGCGTACAGGAACTGGGCTGCAATGAGGGAAAATGTTTAAAAAATATGAATGAAGTAACTCTCTTTCCCTTATTTATTCAACCCTGCCATCAATCACCTGGAACCCACTTACTGTTCTAAGCTTCATTTAACCAAGTCCCCAGCCTGTTTGGGGGCTCTTTCTGGGGCAGTGCTGTCATCCACTGTTACTGGCATTTTCAGCATTGCCTTCTACTTCCTTTTTTCAGCTTGTTTCTAATATAATTCTTGAAAGCAACCTTGAGAAGCTGACAGATGGGAAGATCCAAGGAGACAGAAAAGGAGATGGAATACAATAAGTAATCTTGTATCCCTGGGCATTTTTTGCCTCCCTAATTTTCAACTAACAAAAAAGAAATTCTATTGACTATATCTGTAGGAGGCATTGCAATCTATATCACAAATACTTTTTTCTTTCTCAGAGAGAATAAAATATCAATATCACCGAAGCTCTTTTGTTTTTGTTTCTTACTCTTCTAAATCCTTTTAGTCCTAAAAAGTTAGACTAGAAAGGGACCTTAGAAATTCTTTAGCCTAGTGCTTTCCAAACATGAATGTGAACCACCTGAGGGTTCTGTTCAAATGCAGCTAATCAGAGGTCACTTTGAATAAAAGGGAAGCCCTTTTGCAAAGAACACTTATTCCCAGTAGCCATTACTTCCCGGCCTCCCTTATTCCCGCCAGAAAGTCTTCATCAATGTTACATTTCATTATTGATTACAGGATCTCGGGCTTCCTCACATCTCCTTGCATACACCCTCCTGTGTGTTCTCCTCCATTTGCTAATGTGAGGAGCGGCGTGGGGAGACAGTCAGCTGGACCTCATTTGGCCAGCTGGTCTGCGGAGGTCTGGGCATCAGTGCCAAGATGCAGGTCCTAGGGAAGGAGGCCAAAAGCCTGCCACATCCCATTTGTTTTCCTTCAAAGGCCACTGCACTGGCTGTGGACAGATGTCTGGCAGGCTTCATCTGAGGATACTATTTACTCCACGCCTACCCACAGATGGTTTTACCAAGTTCCCCAGCCTTCTACTTCTTCCCAAAGCTTCAACTTATGAGTAGGGGATCCTGGAAGTTGTAGCTGCATAGATATTATCAATATGATGTATTTCAGCTAATGTTTGAATACTGACATGCGAGGCAATATACGAAACACTTAATAACACCTCCTTTAATCCTCACAACAACCCTGTAAAGCAGGCGTTATCAAATCCTCCGTTCTACAAATGAGTAAGTTACGAATCAGATGGACAAAGTCACTTGCCTAAGGTCACTTGCCTAAGGTCACACCACTAGTAAGAAATGGACTCGGTCTTAAAATCCAAGTAGAGTCTGACTCCATAGCCTGTGTCCTCTCCCACCGTGCTGTAAGAGCTACGGGAGACGCTGAGGATACCCAACAAAACACAGCCAGGGGCCCGGCACTATGGCCAGTGCTGTTCACGCACAATTTCATTGAACCTTCACAGCTCTTCACGGGCCGTGGTGTCAATGACTTCACCTTACCTGAAGAAACTGAGTTTTAGAGAGGTCCTGTAACTTGCTCAGTGCTATCCAACTGGTGACAACACCAGGATGGCGCCAGTCCTGACTAAGCTCTAGCACCCAAGCTCTTATCAGTTACCCTCCCTACCGTCTTCTTTTAAAGGGACGCTGAGGCTCAGAGGAGATTTCCAGACCCATATTTCCAGAATAAGTTTAGCAGTGACGTCCCTCAAACCTGTTTACCACCTCCCAGTAAAGTGCTTTCTCCTTAGTACCATCTATGAGAAAACACAGCCAGACTTCATTTGAAGAAGTGGGGGAGTGTTCTGAGAAGCAGTATGGGACAGAGTGGCCTTGGAGCCCGAAAACAAGAACTGAGTCATTTATTAGCTGCTTCACTGTGACGAAGACGCTCAACTTGTCTCAGGTCCCTCCTCTTTCATTAGGGGGCTTATTATCTGGTCGGGAAGTATTGCTGGTAAAGACTAGTCCAAGAGACAGTGTGCAGGCAAGAGCTAAATGAGGCTATAAAAATATTAATTGCTATCATTTAAGACTAGATCTCTATGGGTCAAAGTAATAAAAAGTGCCTTAATTGAGAAGGTGACACCTAAGGTTGGCTCTAAAATATATGAGAATAATAACTATTTTATTATTATTATTTTTTACTATGTTCTCACTAAGCATCAGATCCTGAGATAGGTGATTTATATGAATGATTTTTTAAGTTTACTCTTAGGAAAATGTATAAATTTACTATTATTGTGGCTCTTATTCTAGAGGTGGGGAAACTAAGGCCCAGAGGGGTACAGGGTTAAAGAGCCAGCAGGTGACATAATCAAGATTCAAACTCGGGGATTTAGACTCAATCACTGCACCATGCTGCCTCTCTAGCTAGGCTGAAAAGACAGTTGTGGGTGATGGCCTCAATGAAAGCAAGAGGCACCCCAGAATTGAGTTAAATTCTCACAGCAACCAGCGATACAAGCGATCCACACTATGGAATTTGGTGTTTTAGACACCCTAAAATGGCAACGTGGTTGTACCCTGTGCTTCGTGGCAGGGCAAGCATCATCACCACTGGAGATTTCACAGGGGTTGAAGGATACTTCCAAGGTCAGACATCCAGGTAATCAATCACCTCTTTCTCCCATGGCAGTGCTTCTTTCTTAATCCCTTGCCTTGAAGCACTGTTCAAGTTCACAGACATCCAGGTCTCAGGTAATAACTGCTCTGTCTACCTTACATACCTTACATTTATAGACCACAAATTACAACGAAGGGTGCTGAGACATATTAAAGTTCTTTCACAGACAGAAAATCTCATGTAAATGCAAGGTATGTGGAAATCATAAAAGACCGTGGACAATCCCATAAACACATAACTGAGTGGAAATTGAAATGCATGGCCTTTTCTGTCTGGCAGAGTATTATTAAAGCTGGGAGAAGCCTTGGCGGTCAGCTCATCCAACCACCCATGTTACAGACAGGAAAAGCCACAGATGGCTAATTCTGAACCTAAGCTCACACCCAGTTTCCAGATTTGCTATTTGCTGATCTTTCTTCCTCACTGTGCTGGCCTCCCCCTCATAATACGATCCCTGTTAGGTCGAATCCATTGCTTCTCACCACTTGCCAGGTTTCTGAAGCCATGGCCCCAGAAACCATCACTTTTTAAACTACCTGTCCCTCATTAAAGCATTATCTTTGCTGAGCTTCTAATCCTCTGCACACTGCTCCCTGCTCGGTTCCCTCAGAGGAAGGCGCCGGAAGGTTCTCCTTAACTGACAGGATGCTTATGTGACTCTTTAGCAGGTACGAATGGGCCCATCCTACTGAGCTGGCCCTGGCTGCACCACACAGAATAGGCAGGAAGCCTGAGAGAATTTGAAGCAGGACAACTGTCAGTGTGTGGAGAAGGAATCGCCTGCTGTTAGCTGAACAGCTTCTCAATATAAAAACCCATTTGATTTCACATAATGGAGGCTGAGAGGGCTCAGAGTGAATGCTGGTGGAAGTTCATTTACATTTTAAATGAACACAACATTTGCCTAGGGGCAATGCTTTGTCCCCATAATCTAATCTGAAAAACACCATTTCTCTCTCTCTCTCTCTCTCTCTCTCTCTCTCTCTCTCTCTCTCTCTCTCTCTCTCTAAATCCTTTCCTTAAAGTCAATAAACAAATATATTTCTGCTCTCCCAAGCTGTTACTGTCTGTGTATCTTTTAAGCATAAAACCAAGGCTGTGCCTTCAACAAATGGCTGCTCTAAGCCACAGAAGCATTTCTACATGAGTTAATAGATTGAGTAACTCATGGGATTCTCTTTACTCAAAATGCAAATTCTCATTGGAGACAGATTCCCCAGCCAGACCTCCACCTCCCCTTCACTTACCGGGAGAAAGAGAACGAAATACTGCCTGGCACAAATGGCTTCACAGGTGCTTCAGCGATCCCCAAGGTAATTCCACAGAGAAAAATCCATTTCCTTCAGGCACCCAGGGCCACATGGACTGAGTGTGCCACAAAGAGCTCCACCACAAAGAGCGTTTGTCACTCAGTGAAATTACATTGTGAAACAGAATCATTTCTGGACACCACAGGTGAATTTTATGATATGTGAATTATATCTTGATAAAGCTGTTTTTTTAAAAAAACAAGATCTGGTGCCTTTTTTTAAAAAAAAAAAACAAGATACTGTCCCTGATACAGTAAATGCTGTATCAGGGACAGCCATCCCTATCACTATTTTTTCATTGTTTTTATTTTGTTATGATGGATCATTTAGGCTATTGTAGGGAGAATGAACTGTTTGGGGGAAATTGGGTAAGTGGTGACAGCAGTACCTTAAGGCAGGAGAAAACGTGGTGTGGATGAGGTGATGGTG
The DNA here is from genome assembly GCF_004115265.2 of Rhinolophus ferrumequinum. Taxonomy (NCBI): domain Eukaryota; kingdom Metazoa; phylum Chordata; class Mammalia; order Chiroptera; family Rhinolophidae; genus Rhinolophus; species Rhinolophus ferrumequinum. Next base: position 24,110,762 of record NC_046307.1, on the reverse strand, counting down.
AAGGTGGAAAAAAGGGGTGTATGTGATTCAGGGTACATTTTGAGGTAGAGCACCCGTGGTGTAAAAGAAAGCACTTTTCTTGGATGGGATTTCTGAGTGATTGGATGCCTGCTATAACCCTTAGCAAACAAATAACCACCAACTTCCCTAATAAATACAGCTGCTACCGTGTTTTCCCGAAAATAAGACCTAGCCAGACAATCAGTGCTAATGAGTCTTTTGGAGCAAAAGTGAATATGAGACCGGCTCCTATATAAGACCCGGTCTTATAGTAAAATAAAACGGTTTTATATTAATTTTTGCTCCAAAAGACGCATAGAACTGATTGTCTGGCTAGGTCTTATTTTTGGGGAAACACGGTATGAAAGAACCCCTTGAATATAGACTATGTTTTTTGCCTGTCCAGTAGTTGACCCAAGAGTTATTTCAATCAGACACCTCTGTGTGTTGAAATAAAAAGTGAAAGACAACATTTCTTCACGCTGATAGGTCTAAAGGTTATCACGTGGCCGTTCATGAGGTCTTCCACAGTGACAAAGCACAACTTAAAGTACAGGAACCAATTATGAGTGTTTGGCTTCCTCGTTCAGCAAATACTGATTCATTAGATCTCGGATTCAAGTAAAGAATCGAAGTGAGTTAGCTGTTGGTTCACTTTGCAATAAGCAAGGAACTATTCATTAGTAAGGAGGAGACCGCTGCCCAAAGGCATGGAATTCCAGGCCATTTCCTGTCGGTTGTTAAAGTCAGGCGTGGTATTGAGAGCCTTCAGTGATTTCCACGCAATGCTATCATTTAGCTGAAGTGGGCGGACAGGTAATAATTAAGACCATGGAGATCTTGTCCTCCACTGTAATGATCCTCAGGAAAACTGCCTGAATTGAATCATAATAGATTGATGACTCCTTGTGAACATAATGGGTGGAAAACTCTCCGTACCAAATTAGGCATTAAAAAGAAAGTCATTCCATATATGAGACTCTTGAAGATAATGAGAATTAACATTTAATAAGTGCTGTACAATTTACTTTACATGCATTGTTTCATTTAATCCACACAATACCATGAGGTAGTCGCCACTATTACCCACATTTTGAGAGACACAATATCCCAGCTATTAAGGGGTGGAGTTGCGATTTAAATCCAAACTGTCTTACTCCAGAGCCAGCACAACGTACATTCCTAAAGAGAATCACTGCTGTCCTTTAGCCCAATGTGAATTTATCCAAGATCACGATATGCTGAGCCCTTTTATGTCTTTTGACCAATGTCATTGCACCAACTGATATTTATTTGCAGCCTAGTATGTCTCAGGTAATTGATTAGTTGAGAAACATGAACACAGTGTCCATCAAAATGTCAAGCAATTAAAAATAAAAAGGTCTATGCCTAGTTCTCTGTTAGGCACTTTAAGTGGGAAATACGAAGATAATATAGGATTTAGCTCAAAAATACCTTAGAAAATCTAAAATACCGAGCAATCTTGCAGAATACGATCCAAGGCAGCATATAATTATATGCTTTCCTGTATGGCCCAGAAAAGGTATATACTAGGAGAAATAAGAAAATAATAATACTTAAGAATGAATTTTAAACAGATGGATATGACTCTAAAGTTCCATTTTAGTAACCACTAAAATTCTGCCTTGACTGGCAGTGAAGAAATGTGGTGGTCAGAAGGATCTTGTGGTTTAAGAGTAATGACATGGTATGTAGAACTCAGAAAAGAATCTCAAAGACTGTTTCCACCTACTTTTGGAATTGCAGGATTATGGAATAGTAAGGTAATTCATAAGAAAGCAAACAAATATGAGATATGAGAGGGGAAGGACACACAGAACCTTTCTTCAGAGTCATGGCTGCCCCAAAATGAAGTAATAGATTATTTTTCTTGTGGCTTCACAACTAATGGTTTGAAGGCAGTAGAGAAAACATTCTTATATGTATTTGCTAATAGGGACACTATAGCAACACACCATTTTTTAATGATTTGTGGAATTGGAAACTGGACATGAATTTAATGAATTGGAAACTGGACATGTTGTTGTTTTAGAGTTGTGAAAAGGAATATCAGTGAAGTAGAAACCCAGCCACTCTGGCCCCACAGTAGTTTGTTTGCTCACATGACTTTGAGGTCATCCCTACCATACCCAGGACAGGTTAGTACACTGTGATTGTATCCTTATATCTGTACCTATTATATTCCATGTCCCCTCCAAAGGAGAGAATATGCCACCCCAAAATATGCCCCTTGGGCATTTGATTATTTTGAATTACAGTTGGCTAAGGAACAGCCAGTACAAGAAGGACACTCTGACTTCCTTTGTTCCCCTGAAACCAGGAAATAAATCTCCCATGTGAAAGGTATACTCTGTATACCAGGAGGGTAGAAAGCATCTTTATCACCAGAGACAGGGAGCTTAGGGCTGAAATGGTTGTATAAACAAATGTTGTTACCTCTTCACTAATTTGCTACTCCAAACAAGTCTTGTCAATTCTCCACAAATGTATTCTTTTCTTGTCTAAAGAGCATAAAAATCTGCCTGCATTGGTCACTTCTTTGAGTTTCATATTTCTTTGGGCTCCCCTACGTACAAACTTAAACTTGATTTTCTCCTGTTAAGCTGCTTTATGTCAATTATTAGACCAGCCTAGAAGGGAAGAAGGGAAACGTTTTCCTCCCCTCCACCTCCTGTAACACTGCAAATTACTCATTTCACTTTAGATAAGCTCACAAAATCCAGTCACCTATTTGAAGACTGCCCTATATGTCCATCCACTTTGATGGATTCCTCCCTTCTTTGGACTCCTGCAACATATATTGCTTGAGTTCTACAATATAATCTCTTCATTATTCCCCTGAACTAATCTGATTTCCCAATAAAAAGGCAAGTCCGTATCTTCTACCTCTCAAGTATTTCCCACAGAGCCCAGCACAAAGGTGGACACAGGATGATCAACAATAGCACAAATAATTTATGTTCCAGTTAATAAGTTGCCAGGTGCTCCTACATACTCTATTCAGTTGAATTCTCACAACCACCTACTAACACAGTTGTTGAAAAAACTAAAGTTGAGACATTTAAGTGATGAGCATAACGCCTCATGGGTGTCAAGTAGCATGAGTTCTGCTCTCCCAAGCATGAGCCTGACGTGATTGGTTGTCTAGTTATATAAAGTCATGGTACTCTGGACTTCTATTTCTTCTCCACCAAATCAATATACCAGTAATTATTTGTTGTTTTTATTTTTTTTCTAAGTCTATAGATTCCATAGGGGCCGGACTCTGTCTGGTCCACTTCAGTACTTTCTATAGACCCCAGTACAGATAGGCACCAACTAAATACATGTGGAAGAAAGGGAGGATGGGAGACAGCAGAAGTGGGGGTGTCAAGAATGTCAGACTGGAACCATCATCAAAAACCTGGGTTTTAAGATTTTCTATATTTGACATGCATTTAGACAAATTCTGGGGAGGTGGAGAAGAGCATTCAGAGGAAAGGCGAGAGAGGGTGAGAGATCAGGGGAGCATGAGTCCACACGCCATTCCCCTCAATGAGCGTAGAGCGCAGGAGTGGAGGAGCGTGAGAGGGGAGACAAAGTGACTGTTTCCTCCGCAGGTGTCCTCACCTGTACCTCACTGAGTATCTCATAAGGATGTATGTGATTTGTATTTAAAGACACAACGCACTTTTTTCCATATAACATGACCCTGAGAATACTTTGTATTCATTCAAAGAAGTTATCTGTTCTGTCACTGGAGGAAAAAAATAAGGTCCTCTTGGACTTTTGAGGTATTATGCCACCTTCCTGGGAAATTTTCAGTGGTAGTTTTACCTAAACTCGATTTTTGCTCCATGTGCTAACTTTTGAGCTTAACTCTTTTCTAAGATGAGGCTTGACTGCCTTGTTAGTCTTTGTTGATCTGCAAGTTGCACTAAACTTTCCCTTTACATAACACTTTGAAAGTCTGTAACCTTCGAATTTTCCTCTATTGCCTTTTTCTTCTTTCTGACTTACAAGGTATTTGTTAGTCTTAATAAAAACCACCCTTTCGTTCAGAATGCCTACAAAATAAGAAGTTCACAACAAACAAAGGAAAACCTCTCACACGCCTTGGAGAATTACATAAGGTATTCTGTAAAATCAATACAGTTGCAATGCACTCAGAATTGAGGTCTTGAAAAAAGGCTACTCACCCAAGAGAGCAGATTCTCTGCTGTTGAAGCTATGAAGTTAATTAATTGCTTTATAGGGGAGGGTTTGCTTTCCTATGTATCTGAGACTTGACGTTCAAGCCAAATCCTTCTATTGACTTATGTTATTTCCTTGGGCAATTAACTCCCCATTTTGGAACTTGACATCCTCATCAATTTAAAGAAAGGACAGAAAAAGTAATAGCTATGGTTGTCTCCACCCTTGGCAAGGTGACTTTCTACTCCTGCTACCCCCAAAAAAGTATATGAGTCCAAACAATGTCTTTGGACAAGGTTTCAAATAAGGTTTAGAATATCAAGACAAGGTTTCTAGCCCAACTACATCTCTCCAATAGAGAAGTTCTGGTGCCTCTGCTCCTGGTTGGAAAAGATGGAAGGCGATACAAGAGAGCGTGGCGAGTAATACAGGAGAGCACTAGCCAAATCTGTCGTCCATTTGAAGCCTAAATCAATTATCGAGGTAACTCCTGGAGCTAACCTGAAGTGTATCGTGAAAAATAAATCCCTCTATGGTTTGATTTGGGATATGTCCAGGCCAACAGTGTCTTTCACAACCCCAGATACCTTCAGAAATTTTACCTTTAAAGATTTATTATTCTGAGCAGATGTGTCTTCTAACATCCCCTGTTAAAAGGCAAATCCTATTGGCAGGGCATCCCCATACGCCTGTGTTAGTTATTTCGGGGCAGGGGTGGAGAAACACCAAGTTAGATGATGGACATAAAAGCCACTTTTCACAATTTGCCTCCCACACCTGGGCCTCTAGATTTGATAGATGAGCATTTCACATGGCTCTGCCCACACGGCCACGTTTTTATTATCTGAAGCCTCAGAGAAGACAAAGCTACTTCATTTCGCTTACTGAGAGAGGCTTCAGCCCGGGACACCAGAAGCACAGGAGTTGAGAACGGGACCCTTGAGCAGAGGCACAGCTGGAAGGGGAGCAGGGGAAACTTTCTATACCTCTTACGCTTTTAAAGAAATAAAAATAAAGGCCTGCATAGAAGTAGCTTTTGTTAAGACTCATGAAAAGATATTAGAGGAAACAGCATGACCTTGGGAATCACAGACAATATAGGAAAGGGCGGTATCTTTTCACATAACGACACCTCCACTAACAAACACTATGGACAGTCTCCAACCTACCAGCGCCTTCCAGTGGCCACCCTCCCACGATGGGTCCTAACCATGGCTTTGCCCATGAAATCACCAATTCTAACCCTCTCACCTTTGTCGTGACTGAGGCATAGCATCAAGAAAAAGCGATTTGCTAAGGGGCACAAAACTAGTTTTATTGGCAGAAACAGCATTTGGTCTTTGCTGGTAGCTGTGTGTGTGACTGTGTCTTAAACTAGACATTCTCCCACGAACAAATATTTTTTTTCAGAAGCGTGCCAAGTAGTGAGCAATGACAAAATTCAGAGGAGTCACTCATTTTACTCTCAGGACAGGCAAGTATCGAGGTGCCCAAATTAAAAGCACAAAAAAACAACAACTTGGAATTATCTAGTCCTTTCTGCCAAGTGCAGAATTTCACACTGATTCATGTCAGTTCCCTTCCCTCCACACGTCTCCCATTTATAATTGCTAAATATGCCAGGTTCACAACATTTCCCCATTTGGGTGCCCTATTTGAATTTGTGTTTAAATACTCCTCCAAATGTTCTATTTGAATACACAAAATATCCATTTCAGCACAGATTGCATAAATTCAGGGCAGGAGGCATGTGGTGTACTGCAGACTAGCACCGTTTCAGGAGTCAGCTTGTAGAGGTGTGAATATGGCTCAGCTGTATGCTTGCCATGGCACCTTGGGGACCTCGGTTTCCTTCCTCAAACCAGTTTCCTGGTCCCCCAGTTGGAGGAAACTAGACTTTTCATGTTCCTCTCATGGAAAACTGGGAGAATCATATGGGATCATGGATAATTGTTTTAAAAATCTGTTCATGATCCTCACTTTGAGAATAAAGAAAAACATATCATCAAAGGCAGGTACTTAAAGAAATGACCGGGACACTTGGAGCCAAGGGACACTATGGAGTCAGTTCCAATCTTTCTACAGATTCACTCACACTTCTTCTCTGGAATGCAGTATCTCCATCAGGAAAACAAGGGATCAAGACTGAACGATCTTTTGTGTCTCCTCTCACTCTGATCTGCTTGAGTCTCTGCTGCATCGTTAAGCAGTACTGCCCCTGTAGCCTGAGTTTCAGTGTAGTCATACCAGGACTGGAATTATCCGTTTGTCTGCCTTCAGAGCCAGGATTCATCCACTGTAGTGTTGAATCTGGGGTTATGATCCAGAGCAGCAAAACCTGGCAACCATAACAACCACAAGCCACATCAGACCCTAAATTGGGTCCTAGAACACCAATAACAACAATAAGAAAATAGTGAAACAATGGGTGAGATGACGGATGAAGTCAACAGTTGGTTAACAGTATTTTCCCAGTGTTAATCTCTTGGTTTTGATCGTTGTATTATGTGGTTCGGGAAGATGATCACGTTAAGAGAAGCTGGATGAGGTGTTGATGGGGACTCCACACTAACTGCAACTCTCCTACAAATCTAAAACTATTTCAAAATAAAAACGAACCATATTCATATTCTGTAAGAATCACCTCAAGTGTGTGGTTGAAAATGTAAATTTCTCCAGTGCCAGGGACACAGGGAAATGATAGTCCTGGAGCAGGGCCCGGGAGTCTGCATTCCAACAGGCACACGAGGAGACTGTGATGCAGATTTCTCAGGGACCATACTGGGGGAAACTCTGATCAGAAAGAAACACTTATTCATAATAAAAGGAGTGGTAATAAGAGATGAGTAAATGGAAAATACAACCCGAGGCTGTAAAAAGGCTCTTGGGTGAGGTCTTGATTTTGGTGCTACCTCCATCAGTTGCTGTATAAAATGAGGCAAGTTGTTAACCTGCTGGGCCTCAGGTTCTTCATTTATAAAGTAAGAAGGGAGATGTACGGTTTTCTAGTGGTCATTCCTGTAGACTACATAAAAGGAATGTCCAGAGTGGTGAAGGGTAGTCTCCAAAACCTTCCTTTGGCAGCCACAAGTCTCTCCCAGCACCTCTGCAGATTCCTTTTCTCTTATGGCACTCAACAGGACTGGACTTTATGAAGCATTGTTCCCTTGCATGCAGGTGTCTGTCCCTGCAGTGAGTTAAGCACAGCCACAAAGGAGACACAGCCATGTTGAAAAACACATCGCCACTGTAACAAGGTCAGCAGCGGGGGACATTAGATTTTGAATTTGCTTCATTGAGTGCAGAAGCAAACTGTAGTTCCGATAACATGCCCTTTTGCTTTGTGAAATAGAAATCCTAACTTCCATCTGTGAAGACTCTAGGGAAAGGAAATGAGGTCTTTGGCTCTAGGCCTTTCATTAGAGAACAGTTTGCACCAGATGAGGCCACAGACTCAGAGCTACTATGTCTATACAGAGACCCTGCCCAGAAGAAGAAGGAAGATAGATTTAAGTCAGCTCAGATCAACTGCATTTAGAAGTCGCACTGATTACAATCTTGGGATCGCCCCTGGCTTCTTGCTGTTAAACATGTGCACGCACATGTATTAGCATGAGTATAAACTTCCCAAATCAGAGGGGAACAGGACAGCTATCCAAGTAAAAATTCCTACAGGGCAGGGAATATGCCAACCTCGCCCCCTTTCAATCTGCTTGACCTGACTCAACAGTTTAGGGAGATAAGTGTTTTTCATGGTGCTATGAATTAATTCTAAGTCTTGTGTTCTCGTAAGAGAGTATATCAGAAGAACATCTGACACTAATATTTCCTAAGTGCAAAAATGCTACTTGTTGTTACAGAGCACGATTCTACAGCATATTTAATTTCTTTACATCTTGGTTTCCTCGGTTACAAAGAGAGCTAATAACATTTACAAAATTTGAATCTTAACAATAAGCTTGTGGGAGTTATTTCATGTGGAATTATCCACATATATATGTAAAAGAATTGAGCTTAAACATCTAAGTTGAAATTCAGGTAGTTAGGTGAAGGAGCATGTATTTAAAACTAGACCCAGCCACTCTAAAGTCCACACATATACTGGTATAACTCCAGGAAAACAACTGTTAACTCTGATACTTCTTCTGAAAGCCAAAATGAATTTATGTCTCCAAAACAAAAAAGAGAAAATTTGGGGGAAACGGTATACATATGTTATATCTGGTTTGTCAGCATGATAGTTGGTGATTAAGTATGGTTTCCTGAGAATGAAATGTGTTAGTGATGTAGAAACAGTCCCCGTGACATCTGGAAACCAAGACCTAACCCATGGTGAAGTATAATGAACAGAAAGGATTTTTCTACTCATTCTAGAGAAGTTGATCTTCTGGTATAAGAATCACAGATAGAGGAGTGGGAACAATTAAACACAGTCAATAAACTGGAAGACAGTAGCATAACTGCGTCAGGAGTTCAGTTTTCCTTTAGGTTTTGTTTTTGTGGGGGGAAGACCATGTTACCTGTCTTGCCAGGACCACTGTTTATTGTTGTGCAAGCTGTCTGTTCCCCCACTCTAGAAGGTATACCACTCACATTCCTAATCATTCCATATTTGTTGGGACGTTATGGTAATTTTCAGGCAGATGACAATAAAGTGACTGGAGGATGATGATCCATTTTTCAGTGGAGACACTTCCTGATTTCAAGCTACCTTACAATACTATAGTAATCAAAACAGCATGGTACTGGCATAAAAACAGGCACTTAGACAAGTGGATCAGAACAGAGAGCCCACATAAATCCACACATATATGGTCAACTAATTTTTGACAAGGGCATCAAGAACACACAATGGGGGAACACACAGTCTCTTCAATAACTGGTATTGTAAAAAGTGGATACCCACCTGCCAAAGAATGAAACTGGACCCTTATCTTACACCACTCACAAAAATGAACTCAAAATGGATCAAAGCCTTAAATGTAAGGCCGGAAACCATAAAACTCCTAGAAGACAACACAGGGAAAAAAGATGTTTGACGCTGGTCTTAATAGTGATTTCTTGGATAAGACACCCAAAGTACAAGCAACAAAAGCTAAAATAAACAAGTGGGACTACGTTAAATTAAATGCTCTGAACAATAAAGAAAACAATAAATTGGAACAGCAACCTACAGAATGGGAGAATATATTTGCAAATCATTTATGTAATAAATGGTTAATATCCAAAATACATAAAGAACTCATAAAACTCAATAGTGAAAAAGCAAATAATCTAATTTAAAAATGGGCGAAAGACCTGACCAGACATTTTTCTAAAGAAGACATTCAAATGTCCGATAGGTATATGAAAGGTGCTCAACATCACTAATCATCATGGAAATGAAAATCAAAATCATAATGGAATATCACCTCAAAACTGTTAAGATGGCTATTATCAAAGAGACAAAAAACAAATATTGGTGAGGATGTGGGGAAAAGGGAACTCTTACATTCTGTTGGTAGTAATACAAATTAGTGCAGCAATTATGGACAATGGTTTGTCAAAAAATTAAAAAATACAAGTACCATATGATCCAGCAAAGCCACTCCTGGGTATATATTCAAAGGAAGTAAAATCAGTGTCTTGAAGACCTATCTGAACACCCATGTTCATTGCAGCGTTATTCACTACAGCCAAGATATGGAAACAACCTAAATTTCCATCGACAGATAAATGAGTAAAGATATATATACCCTAGGGGTGCCACATAAATGTATACAAGTGGACACTTTGGTCAATGTTGCTCAAGCAGTAGTTCGCCGTAATCAGAAGTGTCTGGACGCTGATGGTAACCACTTTGAGCACTTCTTGTAATTGCAGAAGTTAAACGTGACTTGTATTCATCTTTTGTTATCGGTATATATTGAGTATTACAATTTTATTACAATTTTCCGTTCTTAAAATGTGTAAAATGTGTATACATTGTTTTGGCACCCTCTGTACGTACGTACACACACACACACACACAGGAATAGTATTCAGCCATAAAAAGAAGCGAATCTTGTCATTTGCAACAACATGGATGAACCTAGAGGAGATTATGCTAAGTGAAATAAACCAAACAACGACCATTACTGCATGGTATCACTTATATGTGGAATCTAAAAACATAAAATAAAATAAAGCCAATGTCATATAAACAGAAAATGGAATAGTGGTTCGCAGGGGTTGGGGGAGTGGGAAATGGGGAGATGTAGGTCGAAGGATATAAATATTCAATTATAAGAATAAGTTTTCAAAATCTAATGTACAGTGTGGTAAATATAGTTAATAATATAGTATTTTATACTTAAAGTTGCTGAAAGTAGATCTTAAGCATTCTGGACATACACACACACACACACACACACACACACACACACACACACACCTTGCAATTAACTATGTGAAGTGATGGATGTATTAACGATCTTGCTCTCAGTAATCTTTCCACAATGTATATGGCTATCAAATCATCACATTGTATACTTTAAACACATACAACTCTATTTGTCAATTATCCCCCAATATAGTTGAGGGGGAAAATTACCATCAGCTGGTACCAGAGTTTTGCTTTGCCTTAGATTCACAAAGAAAGGAAAAGGAAAAAATTATCTGAGAGTTGTCTTAAGTCACAAGATAAAATCCATTGTCACTGCAGACATGATATGAACACAAGAAAAAATGGAGGCATCAGGAGGAGAAAGGACGAAGTGCCCAGCAGCTGGGGCACACTCCTTTCAGGCTTTCTCCTGTGTTTTCCACCTCAGCTGAGCTCCCCACACACTTAGAAAGCCCACGATCATGGAACAATTCTACACTCTTCTCTCTCTGCTCCTCTGATCAGGTGGCTTTGCATCACTGGAGAAATTCATTTCACTGTGTAAATTGGAGTCTCTACAATTTCATGAGCGGGAGCTACTTAGGAGCTTTATGCTTTGTTTGGTCAGCTCACTTTCCCATTTTTCTTGGGAATTTTGAAAGTCTTTACCACTCTCTTCCAGCCCAGTACTCAGCCTCTGTCTCCCTCTCTTATCAGATGGACATATCTATCTCTTTCATAAAACAATTGAGGTGATCCAATGTGATTTGTGTCAACTTTCTACCCTACCTCCCAACCATTAACTTGGAGGCGATATAGATCCCCACCAATCCTCACCTTGGTTCCTCCAGTCTTTGAAAGTAACACAGCGTACTCCCTCCAGAAGCCGCTCTCTCTTGTGTATATACTTATTCCTTTTGAAGGCTTTGGTTACATATATTCACCTGCAGGCTGAAGTTCATCTACATCTCCCATAGCTGCCTGAAATACAACCTGTCTAAACTTGCATCCTCTCCTCTAAATTACTTTTTTCTACCAATATTCTAGATGTCACTTGGTGGCACCACGAGGCTGTAAATCTGAGAATCATCCCTGACTTTTGTCTCTCTCTCACCTTTACATACAAAACAATCATTCATCTAATCAATCACTATAAATCCTACTGATTCTGGCTTCTAAATAATTCTTGAATCGGATCTCTGTATCCTCAGTGTCTCCTACTGCTGCCCCATTTCTGGATATTACTCATTGTCTGGACAGCTTCATAATGATGTCATGGCCTCTGGTGGTTTTCTTCTCATCCTTCTTCGACATGGTCCCCAGAGGTATTTATACAAAATGAAAACATGAACACATTGATTCTTTGCCTAAGACCCTTCACTGGATACACATCAATCTACTTTTCCAACCTCATCTCTCACTTGAGCATGACACCTACTTAGAAAAAGTCACCCTTGCCTTCGCTTTTAAGCTTCAAAAAATTCAAATCTATATGTAATTCTCCATTCTTCTACTCATATTATTTCCTCTTAACGAAACATCCTTTAACATCCTTTTCTCGCAGATACTTCTTCACCTAACTTTCACTTTAGAATTTATCTCAGACACCACCTCCTCCAGGAAGACTTCCGTAATCATCCTTGTTGCCAGACTAGGCAAAACTTATATTTTGTACTGCCACAGTACCCACTATATGACTTCATCACTGTTCTGAGACTTTTTTGATAATTTGTCATTCTGCCTCTTTTTTCCTCCACTACAATCCAATTTTTAGAGAAGAAATAGGCAGACTATAGCCCGAATCCAGTCTGCCACCTGTGTTTGCAAATAAAGTTTTATTGGAAGACAGCCATTCCTATTAACATGCATATCGTCTATGTGCTTCTGCACCACAACAGCAGAGTTTAGTGGTTGTGACAGAGGCCATATGGTGTGAAAAGCCCAAAATAGGTACTATCTGGCCCTTTGCAGAAAAAGTCTGTCAACTGCTATCTTGGAGAGAAGTAACTGTTGCATTCACTTTTATATCCCATCACCTATCAAGAGCTTTGCATAGCATAGGAGTTTATATTTGTTAAATAAATGTTACCAAATTAATAAAGGTAATTCTGAGGTTTCTCAGTCTATTCCATTAATGCTTGATCTACCAATAGAATCTATTCAAGATAAGATCATGAGGTGGAAACATTTAATGCAACTCTAATGACAGAACGGTCCAATGTAGTCATTACAGCAGTTTCTCCTCAGAAAATCAATTTTGAACATTATTTTTAGTGACATTAAGTACCTTCTAAGAAGTTGTTTATCTGTTTCTCTCTCTCTCCCTCCCTCTCTACCTCCCTCCCTCCATCTTTCCTTCCCCTCTTCCCTCCCTCCATCCCTCGCTCCAGGATCTGAATTAGATGCAGTTCCTTTACTTGATTTCATGATAAAGAGATGAATTCATAACGGTATTTTATTTATAATTGTATTCCAAACATCCAGATTTCCCCAAGATTGGTTTAATGAGAATGATCCAAAGATGGAGTTAATTGATTTTATGCAAGCATCGATTCAACAAATAATGTCTGAGAAACAGTGAATAATGTGCACAGCATTCTTTTAAGAACTGTGGGTTATATGATACTGGGTAAGATTCTGTATTCTACTATCATAAAGACTCTCAATCAGTGATAAAACTGACTCATACAAAAATGGCTATGAGGTTTAAACTATATGAGGAGGTAACACTATGGGAAGAGGAAGAAACAATCATTTCTGGCTGGGAAAGGCTCGGAAGAGAATGTGGGAAGTTCTATGGAAAAGGTAGCATATTACCTGAATACTGAAAAACATAATTTTAATGGGAAGAAATAGAGGGAAAAATCTGTACATCTCCTCATTTGAAGGCAGAAGATTACCTCCCTCATTTGAGGAAGGTCCACTTTGTTTGGAACATGGAATAGAGACGATTGAGAGATGGGAAAAGTTAGACTGGGAACAGGCCTTGAAAACCTTGAATGCCAGACAAAAGAGTTTGTCCTTAATTTATATCCTTTCCACCTGACAGTAAAGATCATCTCGCATACGATACCTTGGCTTTATCACATGGATCTTATTCATTCTTATTTTGCATTATTAACGTCAACACTAATGGCTAGCAGGTGGATTCCACTGTTCACTTCATCACTGATTTATCATACGAACTTTGGCAAATTAATTTCAGCATCTTCTTTTACCATGTATAACATACAAGAAATTAGGCTAGCTTTTCTATTTTGTGAAGCTTATCTGACAAATGAACCTGTTGCTAATATAAAAGGAATTTTAAAAGTACAGTATAAAGCGTTTTTTCAAAGTGTGGCCCTTGGGTCATCAATATTAGCACGACCTGGGGATTTATTAGAAATGCAAATTCTCACACCCCACCCAGACTTACTGAATCAGAAATGCTGCGGGTGATGGCCAGCCATGTGCATTTCACAAGCCCTCTTGGTTATTCTGATGCATGCTAAAGCTTGAGCACCACTAACATAAAATATGATACAAACATATTCAAGTGCAATATTATACAAACTAAACTCAAGCTGTGCATGCCTCAGTTCACTCTGAACAGTACAATCTCATGAAGGGACAATGTCTTATTTGCAGTTCGAAAATCAGACATTCTTCTCTACTAGCATTTTGCTTTCACAACTCATGAAGCTATCAAAAGCGGATTTTCCTAGAGGAATAATCACTTTCAAAAATATTCAGCACTCTGTATCAGAAAGTCCAGGAGTGATTTCTTAGAGAGAAAGAAAATGGGGAATTTTTCTTCACTGGTTTGTATTTTGATAAAGCCATTTCATTTGAGAGAATTGATGTCAGCACACTGACCTGCAGTCACAATAAATTTGTGTCAATTTACTCAATGAATCATCTCTAATGTCAACATTTTCTCCTATACCCAAATGTTCTTAAGCATTAGAAACCCTGGCTGCAGAAAGGATACACAAGAAAGGTATCGCTAGTCAGAGGACAGAGCCCAAATGACAGGGAGGTAATCAGGATACTTTTCTCTTGGTTAATACAAAATAATAAAAATATAGTTCTGTGCAATATATTTCAACATGAGATAAAATCAGAATAAATAATTGAAATAGGTTGCCCAGTGCCTCACTCACCTAAACAATTAGAACAGTGAACTTGTTAGTGTCTTTTAATCTGTATCCTCTTTCAGTGATTCAGATCCTATTTTTCTATGATTTGCTGGGTTCTAGTTATCATCATCACCATAAATATCAATTCTGTCCCTGAACCTGAGATTTCCCTGTAGGCCGATCCTGCCAGGATTAGCTCTAGGTGAACATTTAAATTTAGGAAGAACTCCTGTTTGAACTCAGCTTCTACCAGGGTAGAAGAAAAACAGTTCCAAAGTCTGTTGACCAAGCTCCACGTTTCATCATGGGTTAACTATGTGCCTCTAATTACAGCCTTGGGCATCAGTTTTCTATCTATATAATAAAAGAGGAGCTAATAACATCTATAGAAAGGGATCTCATCATCTCCATTCTGTAACCATCTGTTTTCTTTTCACGTCCCCTCCCCATTTCCTGCAAAGTATTCAAGTCCCCGTCCTGCCCACATTAGCCCTGTATCCAGAAGAAATACATCCGATAAACCCATTACCATGTAGGCCAGAGGTCACACATTCAAATGTCTGCAGGTTAATAACATTATCATAATGTTTGCTGGGTATACAAAAATGTGTACTAAGCAGCTTATCCTTCAGCCAAGCAAAACACCCTCTAGTTGCACTGCCTTTGACAATTGCTAAGGCTATACACGTATGTAACAAAATGCTGAGACAATCACCTGCAGTAGTTGTAAAACTTTGAAGCCACCAGTTTGCCTTTGTGGGTTTAATCGTTGAGTACTTCATACCATAGTCTCTATAAAATGAAGCCCCTCTTTTCTCATTCACAGTGAAAAATAAAAAGATAACTAGAGGGGTAAAATAATGGTTGGTCATGACTCATTACTGATTGTTTAAATATGGTCTACTTGTCAAAGATGCTCTCAGATGCCATCTTCCACATTTAATCTTTTTTTCCCCACCATAATATATAATCTGTCTCTTTGGTTTACATTTCTATTACACTTACTGTGCCTCTGGGTAAAGGGGATAGCTTATTCTGCCTTATAGTGAATATTTATTAGGTAACAGGGCACTTATTACACCTTATTTTATATTCTGACATCAGGGATTGTGCATTATTACTCTTTAGTGCCAATGTAATTTTGAACAATGCCCGGAATATTTCTAAATCAGCCCCAAAGACGAAACTGCTAAAAAAAATGGACTTTCATTTATTGGATTAAAATAACCAAGCATAAGTGACTATTCTGGCCCAAATCTAAGCACTAACCATAGTCTCCCCCACTGGTATAGATACCCACTCACATATTTCCATGAAGTAAACATCCTGTGCCCTATACATTTTATTATTCTTTATCCATAGGACTTTACTATGAAAGAAAAAAAAAAAGCAGGCATTGGATAGAAAAAAGACTGCCAGGGCTGGAAGATTAAGGAGGAAGCAAGACACAAAACTTTTCAAACACTATAGAACCCGTATTCGTTTCTAAAATATTTTTCCTCTCTTACGTCCTTATTTACTAGAAGCTGTTGTCAGGCTGGGATTATACACACTGATCACTAACTCCTCCCTGTTAACAAGACTAGCAATCAGTCCTCTTAGAGGAAGTCTGATTGCCCCCATTGTGAAGCCCTAAATATTCCAGATGGCTGTGCACAGATTCTTGGGGTTTTTCCAGAACCACGGACAGCTCCACTTATTCATCCACAATAGCCTGTGTACAAGTTCTCCACAGAAGTGTTAGTATGCATCCATTGTCTAGCTGTTGTCACAATCCTGAGTATATGTTTTTCTCTTCCACCAAGAGATGCACAGCAGTTTTCAGACGCAGTGTCCACATTTCACGTGCATTATTAGACTTCTCTCTGAGCCATCATCATAAGTCAATGACAAAAAAAATAATTTCTGCCAAATCTCAAAAGAAACTCAAACTTGGCATCTTTGCTTTTTGTCTAGTGACAGAGCTTTTATGAGTCATTGTTACTTTTTTAATTTTATTTTGGTATCATTATCGTTATTAGGATGTCATTGCAGAGGGAAAGAAAAAAGAAAAAGAAAAAAAAATCTCAAAACTACCATTGACATTTTAGATGAGGAAAACCTGTTAGAGTTTTAATGAAAATAAGTGTTCTGCTGATGGCTGATTTGTTTCAATTGGGGAAAACATAATTCCAGAAACCATAGTTACAGATAGAATGTTGGCATTTCATTGTCAGATACAAAGACTTAGCACTCCCAGACATTCCCAAGAAAGTCAGACCCAGGAAGGTCAATGAGACTTTATCCCCCTCTAGTGTCTCTAGTTTAAGAAGGCAATCAGTTTTCCCTGCTGGCCTCTACAAATCATTTTTTCCCCCAAGTATCTTTGCAAAAGGGCCTATTTGCATTGTACTTCTTGTTCAAGGAGTTATTAAAGAATCTTGGTAAATCCTCAAATATCTTCCTATAATCCATTTTCAAATTGCTCACAGGGGAAATAATAGAAAGGATTTCCCCCAGTAACTGATCTACCAACATATTTATTTGCATACAATTAAGGAGTTAAGGTAGAAGATTTGTTAGTCATTTCCAAATTGTGTACATCAGTTAATATTACCCAGTGTGTGTCTATGAGTTAATTCTCCTTACCTAGCTCATTTGTTCATGAATGTGATTAAAAGAGAATATGTTTCAGCCCTGATGCTAGTACTAGCTCACTATATAATACTGAATAAATGATGCTTCTCTTTGCAAAAATCTCTTCTTTAAAGTGACAGGTTTAAACAAGGTGAGCTCCAAGAATTCTAGAATTCTGGAAAATAGCACAGTTCCTTAATCAAGTCATTTTAAGCCTCTAACCCCCAGTTTCTTAATTTATGAAGGTGATACATCTTTTACACCTCACAGATGAAAGGCAGATTATTAACATAAAATTCATGAATTATTTCAGCTAGACAACTGTATTATATTTTCTTTTGGCAGAGTTGCATGTCATCAATGGTGCTTACTTATAGCCAAGAAGGGTAATGGCTCTGGAGCTGGACTATCTGGGTTCAAACCTCAACACCACTAATTATAAGCTAGGTTGCTTTAAGCAAGTAACTTGTAATCTCTCTTACTATAACTTCCCTCATTTGTGAAATAAGGAGAAGAAAAAGAGGATGAGGAGGAGAAAAGATTTTTGTTATAAGCATTAAATGAAAAAAATCTATCCGAAGCACTCGAAAGTCACAATAATTATGAACTCTATAAATGATATCGTCTGCATGGTTGGGGTCAGAAAACTAGGTTACAATGATCTAAACAATAACTTCAGCCACAACTTCATCTGTCCTGATCATTTGCCACGAGCTGGGGACTGGGCTAAGTGCTTTATATGTACTGTCCTCCATATTCTTACTTGTGCCCGCCGTATCCATTTCACTCTACTAAGGACCATCTTGCAAAGAGAGATCATTCCAGGATTCTTTTATGAATAAAAATATCACATGATCAGAGAATATTTCCATGTGCCCTCTCACAGTTGATTCTAGAAAGAACCCAGTGGTTATTTATTGAAGTTACTTTTATTCCCATTTTTGCAGAGATGGAAACAAATCAGAGAAGCTGAAGAGTTAGTAAATGGCAGACCAAATCTCCTGATTTCAAGTCTGGTATTCTTGTCATTCTCCCTCACTGCCTCTCATTGCAAAGGCTCGCCAGGTGAGCAAATGGCACCCGGCTAATTACTAATGGGTACTGAAATGAAATGGTGCCCCGCCAAGAAAATGTGAGGACATGGACAGCTGGATGTCTTTTGGGTCCTTCCCCTGCCAAAAGTCTATTCTAGCCAGGAGTTATTTTATTTATCAGATGCCAGGGGGTTGAATTTTTTATGTCAGCTCAATACTGGGTTGGCTGGCCAGAAGAAGGCAAATAAAAATTGCATGAAGTTTGGAGTCGGCTGAGGGTGGGTGGCAGGAGTCTCCCTGCTGACATGGCCCTTGCTGCATGAAAGAGAAAGCTGAACCTCAGCAAGCCCTCTGTGCATCCTGGAGAAACTCATTTGACAAAAATATAAACCATCGGTATGAAGGGAAATTCATGAGACTGCAGAGGCCAAAGAAGCTGACCATCCGCCTTGTTTTGAGGAAGGAAATGTGAAAAGTAGCAACTCTCTTTTTCCCCTTTGCTCATTCAAGAAATAGGTAATGCCCGCTTTGTGTCTAGACTTACACTAGGCACTGGGAAGCACATATAAAACACTTATCATATTCTTATGCTCAAGGAATTTAATATATTAAGTACCAATGCTGGACTACGAAGAATAAAACGAGATGGTCTCAGCCTCAAGGAGCACACCTCGAATAAGAGAACAGATACTAACAACAAACCACTAGTACTAGAGTTCTACAGTCCTAGTGTTAGTGTCAGAGGCAGACTCAGATCAGTACTGTCATTGAATGGGTAAGCACCATGAGAGGAAAAAGGAATGAGAGAAATTCTAATGATGCAATTCCTGGAAGGCTTTGCAAAGGAGGTGACATTTCAGGTAGGTCAGTGATAATATTTGAATATCAGTATTTCAGAAAAAAATGAAAACTCATAAAAATGCTGAGGCATTCAAGGAAGGCTGAATCTTAGAGGCAGGTTTCCCACTTCAACAATAGCACATTTTCTTTAAGGTAGCATCTTAATGGAAGCTACTGGAAAGCTGATGGAAGCAGTACAGTGGGAGGAAAGTGATTATGGCTAATGTGATATAGCAAAAGCACAGAACAGGGAAACATTTAAGAGCTGGCACTGGGACTCAGGTACTCCCAGCTTCAAATCTCAGCACCACTTTTTTTGAGATTTGTGAGCTGAGCTCACAAATTCAGGTAAAGTCTCTAACCCTCAGTTTCCTAAACTGTAAAAGGGGGTAACACAAATAATTTAGGGTCGATGGGAACATATTCATGGGCTTGTTAATAATATTTAAAGTGTGAACGTACATAGTATTTAAAGGAAGAGAAAGAGGAGAGAGTCCTGACTGATGTCCAGGAATTGTGCCAGGAAATAGTGAATGATGAGGCTTCTGGGAATAAAAAGTGGGCAAGAAAGGGAGAAATTACTCAATATGAGTTATTTAGTTGATATTCAACCTTTTGGGGAAATGTTCCTCTTTGCAGGCACAGGTTGTACATCATTACAGCTAAAGACCAAGTAGAAAAGAACAGTGGTCAAAAGCAAACATTATTCCCTGCTCATTTTGAGCTCTGTAATTGATTTTGCCTTTGGAACAAGTCAGTCACTAGCTAAAAGCATACGCATTTGAATAAAAAGGCATGAATTTTAACTAGCCTTTGCCACTTAGGGAAGTTAGCTGTATCAGGGTGCCCTATGGAGAAAGCTCTGAGAGACTTAGCAAAGATGAAAATTTCAGTAAATTGAAAGTTTATGATTTCTGATGCTCTTCCCATTCCCGAAAACCTCTGAATTATCTTTGACTCTACTTTCTCTCTTATCCTACATGCATTTCATCAGAAAATACCTCCACTCTATTTTTAAAATGTGTCCAGAATCTGAACACATGTCATCACTGCCATTTCCCTGCTCCCATGTTAGGCCAAGCCACCATCATCTCTAACTGGCCCATGGCAGTGGTCTCTGAGTTGGTCTTCCTTTTCCACTCTTAATTCAGTGCACTCTTTCCCACACAATAACTATAAAGATGGTTCAAAATCAGATCAGATCCCGTCACTCCTTTGCTTGGATCCCCCAAAGCCTTCCCACTCATGCACAGTTAAAAAAAAAAAATGCCTGTACGATCGCTGACCCCATTCCCGAAGCCGTCTTCTTGCTGAGACTTCTTCAGCTCTTCTGGCTTCTTTGCTCTTCCAGACATTCCCAGACCCTCTTCGAGGCCTTTACACCGCTCTCTTTTGCTGGATCGTTCTTCTAGATAACATCGTGGTTTACTCACTCATCTTATTCAGATTCTAATAAAATAGCAATGTAATAAGAGTCGCTCCCAGGTTAACACCTCTGAAAGAGTACCCAATGCCTACTGCCACTCTTCCCACCCCACTCTGCTTTCTCATAGCGTTTATCACCATTTGATAGGGTAAATATAGTCTATTCAATTACCTGTTTCCTTTTGCCAGATTGAAGCTTCATAAGAACTAACTCTTAGCTTTGCTCTCTGCTGTATTCCGTGCCCATTATATATGCTCAATACAGTTTTGTTGAATAAATATTGCCAGAATTCAGCTTAGGAATTGAAATATAGTAATTATCTCCCTTCATCATCAAACTTCAGCCGCAGAATCTTAAAGACCCACTGACCATGTAATACAAAAATCCATTTTAAGATAT
Source organism: Rhinolophus ferrumequinum (assembly GCF_004115265.2). Taxonomy (NCBI): domain Eukaryota; kingdom Metazoa; phylum Chordata; class Mammalia; order Chiroptera; family Rhinolophidae; genus Rhinolophus; species Rhinolophus ferrumequinum. Next base: position 24,089,789 of record NC_046307.1, on the reverse strand, counting down.
TGCTATTCATTGACTTAACACTAAAATGAGATGCTAAAACTTGAGAAGTTTATTAATGTACAAATCAATGTTGAATGAAAGCCACGATATTAAATACATCCTAGGTTATTGGATCTTACAGATCCTACATTGCTTTTCATTAAACGTAGAAGAGAAATTGCAAGCCCCAGGTTGAAGATGAAACAAATAAAACCAAGAGCACCTAGTTTAAATAGCTCCTTCATAAATATGAAATCTATTTTTACCTCATTAAAAATAATGGTCAACATTTACTGTAAGGTTACTGGTGTAGTTATTATACCCACTCATCTGCTATTTTATTATTTTATTAAATTTATTGGGGTTACAATGGTTAATAAAATTACATAGGTGTGAAGTGTACAATTCTGTAACACATCATCTGTATATTACACTGTGTTCTCACCACCCAGAATCAGTTCTCAACATATGTTTGATCCCCTTTTCCTTCTTCTGCCATCCTCCTTGCTCCCTCACCCTTTGGTAACCATGAAACTGTTGTCTGTTTCTGTGAGTTTTTGTTTCTTTCTTTGTCTCGTTCCTTTGTTGCTTTAAATTTTATATGCCACATATGAGTGAAGTCATATGGTTCTTGACTTTTTCTGACTTATTTTGCTTGGCATGATAATCTTAAGATCCATCCATTAGGGATATGCAAATCGAAACCACAATGAGATATGACCTCACACTAGTTAGAATGGTTATCATAAACAAGACAAATAATAACAAATGTTGGAGAGGCTGTGGAGAAAAAGAAACCCTCATACACTGTTGGTGGCAATGTGAATTTACATAGTGGTTCAGCCACTATGGAAAACAGTATGGAGGTTCCTCAAAAAATTAAGGACAGAATTACCATATGACCCTGCTATTTTATTTTGTTATATTTTAGTTTATAAATGTGTTAGTTTATGAAAACATTGAAGATAGTAGAAGTGTAAAGAGGCATATAGCCAAACGATTTTGAAATTGTTTTGCATTTAATTTATCACATGATTAAGGGGGGGAGAAAAACCCATGGATATTTTAACTCATGTTTCTACAGATATTATTGCTTTGACTGAGAGCAATGTAGATATTTTAAATTTTAAAAAGTGAGTCAAAAGAAAAATAATTAGGCAAATAATAGTAGCAGTGATACTTGGATGTGGAAAAAAAAATTGTGAAGCTTGTTTGTGAATCACTAAAGTTTGGAAAATGCTGACAAAGTATTCCACTTTCCTCTTGCAGAAATCCTGCGAAGAAGGTACTGTTAATCCCATTTCTTCTTTCAGATAAAATACTGATACTCAGAGAGATGAGGTGAACTACTCGAGTCTCTTAACTAATGTACTGTAGAACCGAGACTAAAATCATGTTCCCTGGCCACACAGTTTGCATCCTTTCCACTAGTCTACCAGAATCAAAGGCCTCTTCCATCTCAAAGCCAACAATGGTTACCAAGGATTAAGCCAGGATCGCAGACTTGCAACCCACTATCTGGATCAGGCCCACCTAGGGGTTTTGTTATTCCCACATTATATTTTTCATAAATTTGAACTTGTAGCCAACATTTTTTACAAACCAAGAAATTCCACATAAAAATATATATCTTTCTGGCTTCATTTAAAAACTCTAGTCAGACTGACAACAAATGGCTGTAACAAGCCCAAAGTCAGCAGGAGTTGGGTCCCATGAATGTGTATATATTCTCTAGAGACTGATAGCATTCCCAGATGTCCAACTACAGTTTTGGTACTTGACTGGCTGTTACTATACGTATTTTTGAGCTTTTAGACCACTGGATTTTAGAACAGTTATTTCATAATCAGTGGGGTTCTGGTTCTTCCCCTGAAAGGTGAACAGAGTTAAATCAATTTAACAGGACCACACACACTTAACCTAAGGCAAAATTGGCACTAAATAACGACTAGTGTACTTCTGTCCAGTCTACTACATATGTTTATGCCCCACTCATATTGAAAGGGATATTCTAGGAAAGATAATACTTTCCCAAGAAGAGTCAGTCCATGGATCACCTGCATCAGAATGATCTGGAAAGCTTGTTAAAAGAAACATTTGCTAGTCCCTAGTTTGAGATGCATTTGGTTGGGTCTTGCAAGGCAACAACATCTGACCCAAGGCCTCCCCTTTGGACCATCTCCAGAGTCTAGTTACCTCTAGCTGGAGTTGTGCTTTAAGGGATGGCATTTGCATAGAAGCCTACATGAATGCCGTCCCTGGAATTGCACAATATGGCAGCGCCGACTGGCTTCCATATGATTGGGTTTCCAGGACTCCAGAAAAAAAGACTGGAATAAAAGTAGAAACATTTGCAGAAAAATAAGAAAAACTCAGGAACACACAGCGATTTCTATGGAAAGATGGCAGAGAAGTCAAACTTGCTCAAGCAGCTGTAGATAGTAATTTACCATATGTACCAGGCCTTGGTCCAGCAGTCCTAATGATCTCATCCTAAGGTTAATACCTAGCATCACTTCAAAACTCTGCCTGTGAAAGAACATTCCCCAAACACCTTGGTCACACAAGTGAAATTACTTCCTTTTTTCTTTTTGGAAGAAGTGGAAGTAATTCCAAGGTGACTAAATGTAAATTCCAAAATGAACAATCAACCCTTCACCAGCAAAGGCAGAGGTTCCTTGTCCATCCAGCCTCAAAAGTCCACGAAATGAGCTCTGGCAGAGCACGGGGACCACCGCTAAGCATTTTGAGATCTGTTGCTAGAAGAGCTACTACAGGACCAGGAAGTTTCACATACACTAAGGTTCCTTCATACCCTTGAGATTCTAGCCTTTTGTTTTCTGTTTTTAAAATAATGGAAATCATAACTCCTGAAATTGGGTGCTGCTTGTGTGCTATCCATAGAATAAAGTCTGAGCCAGCCTTTCATATACTGATGGATTTCACCCCAATAAGACCTAAAGGATTAGTTATAAAATGGGTAAGCCATATCATTTATCTTCCTACCACACAGATTGTCAGCCCTACAACAGTACCAAACCTGCTTCTTACCCTATTTAAATATTAAACAGTAACTACACAATTTATTTAAAGTGCAGGTAGTTAAAAAGCAATCTTGTCCCACACTTGTAAGCACCATGAAGACACCTCTGAGGAATAAGACCACACAGAGAATGTCAGATGACATTATCTGAAACAAATTCAACTTCCGGTTTGAGTGAACATGCACTGCCCCCTTGTGGCCAAAAGAGGCCACAGGACAGTTTCCACAACAGGAGCACTGCTCCGGGAGCCTTGGAAATGGGGCCCAGTAGTCATTTAGCATGATTGATGGTGATGATTTATGAAGCCGTTTTTTTTCCCTGTTCACATGGCAATTGTAATAACTTGCAGTAGTAAACATGTGACAGAGTGAAAATCTCAAAAACATAACATCACTCCTTTTAGACACTAACCATCTTCCATGTTACTGAATCTCTCATTGGTTCATCATAGATTCATAGATTTATTCAGCAAATATTTATTGATTGCCTGTGAAGAATTCTGAACATTAGAGATATATATGGGAAAAATAGATGCAATCTCTGCTGTCATGGTGCTTGCTATTTTGTGAGTACTGGGGATATTTTATATATTAATATATATGTATATATTGTGTATATATGTGTGTGTATATATATGAATCTGTGTCTATATGTGTGTATATATGTATATGTGTGTGTATATATGCATGTGTGTATATATGTGTATATATGTGTGTATATATGTATATACACGTGTGTAGTTATGTATGTGTATATATATACACATATACGTGTATATATATACAGTATACATATACTGTGTGTGTGTATATATATATATGTGTGTGTGTATACACACACACACACACACACACACACACACATATACATATATAATGATCATGGCCTAAGTTGTTTGCTGAGTACAAAACGAGTTTCAGGTTCACACTGAGCCCTCCCTACAGATATGGAAAAGAAGGCAGGAAGGCATGGTGTTACCACTATGCCATTCTAAATCACACTGCTTGGAAGGCTCCAGAAGACCATGAAGCAAGCCCCCTCATTTGCAGTGGCAGCAAAACAGGGTTGTGATCAAGAGTGTGGACTTCGGGTTCCAATGTCAAGGATCCACATTCCAACTCTATGACCTGTACAAGTCACTTAACTTTTCTGAATCCCCACAGCTTTCTTTGTTTAACTGAGACTATACAATTAATATGCAGGTTTGTGGTGACATTAAAAGGGTCAAGTAGTAAAATGCCCAGCGAAACAACTGGCGGAGGTATTTCAGGGAGGTGGCAGAGAGTTATTCCATAAACTACTGCTTCTTGTACTTGTGCTTTTCCTTTTTATCTAGAGGGAAAAAGTGTGATTTTCACACTCTTACAGAACAAATGGAACTGTGACTTCCATTGCACATTGTATTTTTGTGTTGTTTTGAAAGGTTTGGCACATTCCAAATGATCATATTTTTTTCCTACTCCTTTTGCACAGCAAGGGAGCGTGTTCAGATATTATCCCAGGTCATTAGGGAAGAGGACACTAGCATACCTGCCATCCTGATACCAATGACGTGCTTATGGTGATTGACTCATAACTGGATTCCATAAATGTTGAACAAATTAATCCTGTTTTAATAATATAGACAATAATTATTGTTGTTATTATTAATAATAATTATTACCACTACTACTACTATTACTTTGAGTAGATCTGCCTAAAAGGACCCTCAAGCAAAAAAAAAAATTTTTAAATGGTATCCCCAAAATCTATGAGCTTAGTTCAAAGCATCTTATTTCCAGATCATTTCAGACACTTCCTCTGAGCAACTGACGCCATATGGAATCAGGACACAAAACAGAAGTCAAACTGCCAGGTCACAATGAGTGGCAGAGCTTTTATGGTGATGGAGAGGCAAGTCGTGTTATCATGGAATCAGAGTGGAAAGGAGACTGAGGATTACCTATTCTAGAGGTCACTCCTTCACGGGCCAGGCAGATAACATACATGAGGGAGCTGGCTTGGGGGTGGGAACCTGGATAAACCAGGGAACAATGAATGCCGTCTTGAGAGGACAGCCACAACTGAGAACTGGTCAGTTATTTCTAGGCAGGAATGCGGACCCATTCTTGCCAGATCTACAGATATTCCAAGAGAAGCCAAAACTCTAGAACTCATGAACTATTTCCCAACGTTTCAAAACACTGTGAAGATCAAAGCAAGCTGATGGGCAAGTTTCCACCTATAGATCTCCCATTTACCACTCTGACCTAGCCAGGTCCCCACATTTTAAAGAGAGGAACCTGAGGTCTAGAATTAGAAAGGGATTCTTCAAAGGCCATATGGTTAGTCAACAGTAAAGACAGGAGCAGAAAAGAGCATAATCTGTACCTCAAATTATAGGGGTACTGCTGATTTATTTCTCATGTGGTATCGTTTCTCTCTCACACATCTTGCTACCTCTGGCATTTGGAAAAAGTCTCAAATACAATAATACAATCAGAGAGAATATCTCATCTATGGTTGGACCCTATGATTTTCCGGAAAGCAAGTGATAATTTCAGGGGGGGAAAAATGCCAGCATGCTAGTTTGGATAAGAAATGCAGTCCAGATGGATTGAAAGCACTTGGAGAAAAGAAGGATGTATTTAAGCTGAATTATTATTATTATTTTGTGTGTGTGTGTGTGCTTCTACAAGTAATTTACACCTGGAAAGAGTTATCCAGTTAATGTAATGAGATTTGGGGCCATAATCATCTTTAAATAGGAGAAAGGAATCACAAAGGAGCTTAATTACCAATCTAAAATTTAGACTGGAAATTAGGAAATTTTTGTTACATCTCCATTTTGAGTTCTAACTGGGCAGTGACTAGGAAAAGTCACTTTCCCTCCACAGTTCCCCTTGGGTGATTAATCTCCTCCACCCTAAATTCCAAAAATTGTTCAGTTTTCTTTCTTTTTTCTTTTTTTAATGATTAAAACAAATATCTAGCAAATTGGCACGTAGGACAAACAGAAATTTCAGTGCCATACTGGACCGATCCATGAAGGAAGTACCATTGGGCCTCTTGCCTTTGACTTTGGATATGGGAATCTTTCTCTGTCTTCACTGCTGTCAAGAGTTTGGCCCTGGGGCTGAAAGAAGCTGAGCCTGTCATTCCTGTTAGGGAGATGTTGTGGAGTCAAGGTCACAATTTGCCAAGAGAGCATGGTATGTAAAATCTGACCCTCACATTTAAATAATGACTTAAGAAGTCTGCGTCCTCTAAAGTTCTGGTTCTGAGTCTCCAAGTCTAGTCCTTGGCTTGTTTTTTTTGAAGGAAGCCATTTTTCAGGTGCTACACACGGAATTGTGTTCCCCCAAAATTCATGTCTTGAAGGCCTAACCTCCAGTATGAGATTGTATGTGGAGAGAGGAATTTTTAGGAGTTAGTTAAGGTTAAATGAGGTTATATGGGTAGAGTCCTAATCCAACAGGTTTGGCAGCTAATAAGAGAAAGAAAATATCTCCCTGGCACGCATGCGCAGAGAAAGAGCTATGCGGACACAGGGAGAACGCAGCCAGGATCTTGATCTTGGACTTCCAGTCTCCAGAACGATGAAAAACAAATGTCTATTGTTTAAGCCACCTAATCTGTGGTATTTTATTATGGCAGCTGAGTTGACAAAGGCGTCTGGTCTTCATCTCATACACTGGGATGATCCTTTTACTATTTCCTAAGCACGTTCACTTTTATTTTATGCTCTCACACACACTGGACAATAGAAAAGCTGGGCGTCCTTGACTCCCAGATGTGGGAACATACCCTGATATCAAGTGATTTGTTCAAGCCATGGAGCATGTGGGTCAGCAGGGAGAGTCAGATCTGGGGGCCAACTGCCCACCCAGCTCTTCTCTGTACCAGAAGCAGACACGCCTGTGTTGGAGAGACCAGCCTCCTCCAACGGTGAGCTCTCTCTGCTATGAAAAAAGCTTTGGGGCCACTGTGCTAGCTTCACACCAGTCACCTTTCACCCTACAGCATGTTTCTAATTAGTATGAGAGGGAGGGGGGAAAATGACACTCTGAAGCTGGGGCAAAGGAAGGAGGAGTGAAAGAAGGATTCATTGCCTCCCTGCTGTCAGAACAGTAATTAAATTCAGGTGGTTGGCGCCAGTCTTGCTTTGATTATGTGGAAGAAATCTCCTAATGCATCCACATTTCCGTTGCCTTTTGCGCCAAAGGCAGGGCAGCCTGAAAAACGTGCAAACAGAGAGAGTGACACATCCCTGGTCAAAAGCCTCCTGGTGCTGAGCAGGGTTAGGGGCTTACAGAGGCCTGTCGGTGTTCTTTATAAAACCAAATCACTCAACTTGTGTGTGTATTCAGACCACCTTTGGAGGGAATGATATCTAAGCATTTGGAAGTCCTTTTAAAAGAAGAGACCAACATGTTAGTCATAGGCACAAGAGTTTAAACCATTCCAGAGAGGTCAGGGTCTTTAACCAGTGATGCTGAATTGCAGGTCTGGAGTCCCTCGTTCCTGGGCTAGGAATCCTGGATCCCAGTGCAAGTTCTGACATTCAGTCTCCCTGACTTTGAGCACAGTGGATTTTATTTACCCCTGGACCTCTGGACCTCAGGTTAAATCCCTACCCTATCCCTTCTGAGAGAAGATTAGAATAGAATGATTCCTCTCTTCCAATGCTAACAGTCTTGGATTCTATGACCTGCCCACACTCATGAAAATGTGTTCATGTCTAAACATTCCAGGTTCCTTTCCTGATAAACCTGTAGCCCCTGGATTGCCAGAATTTTCCCCTGCCCTCCAGATACCTAGGAAAAGGGATGTCAGCCTCTGCAGGTGGAACATATTAGCCATCCATATACTGTGAACTGTAATGATCTTAGACTCCACTGGCCTCTCTTCCCTTATGCCTGGAATTCATTTTGGTGAGAAAAGTCCCAATGCCCTCAGAGTCCAACTTAAAGACTCAAAACCCTCAGGAGAAGGAATTCAAAGGCCATGCTCCCAAGGAGCAGTCGACTGATGTCAGAGTCTTTCCTTTGGCAGGTGAAAATGCTGACAAATATGCAATTTCTTGACTTCTAGGGGGTCAGGGGCCACAAATAGGGGCCAGGGGACAAGAAATGGGTGATGCAGGCCCCATTTTGCCCAATAGCAGTTTGGCTTAGCAAACCTCGTTACCAAGATGACACTTGATTTCTTGTCTATAAGAGGAGAACGCACACGGAGACACTGGCCCAGAGTTTGGGTCTTGGTCGTTGCATTAGAAGATGAACAACGATGAGTTCTACACAGAACTATTTCAAACATCCAAGAAGATAAGGATGCAAAATACTTTCACATGTGCTAAGGAACGGAAGGATAATGTCGACCATTGGTAGGATTGCATTAAAAAATGAATCACAACTTTTACCGAGGAGTGGCTATGGGCCAGGCACTCTGATAAGTGCTTTCTTGCATTACCTAATGGAATCCCCGCATCCAGCTTCTGATGTGAATACTACCCTTCCCTCCACATCCCCTTAGCATTTTTCAGTCTGAGGTTTAGAGGTATTTAATGACTTGCGCAAGGAAAGCACTTAATAGATTATGAATCCAGAATTCAGGTAAGGCTTTCTAATTTCAGAAAGTGCCTCTTTCACTCACTGGAACCCTGTACTGTGAGAGAGCGTTCCCTGTCATCGGACATGTCCAAGCAGAGGCTGCAGAAACAAGTGCCACAAACACTGACTGAATTGTTTGCATAAGGTTGGAGCCAGACTATGGAGACTTCTCAGGGCGTTCTTTGAGAATTCAGACTCTATCGCTTCTCGGCCTTTTGGCTAAGATCGAGTGTGGAGAATACAGATTCTACAGGCGTAGTCAGTGCTTGAAATGGCAGCTGAACTTGAGTGGCAGGCCTTCGTTCATAGCTGAGCAGAGTAGCAGAGGTGAGTCAAGTTCTCTAACACAAGGACTGTCTTTCTTCCTGTGAGAATTGACCTTCTGTCCCCTTTGTGGGAAATGGCTCGATGACCCCTTGGTTTTTCGGAACATGCATTTGTTCTTCCTCAATCCTATTACTCACTGTCTAATCCACCATGGACGATGGTGCTCAGTCCCCATGCCCCCTCATTAACCCAATTTTCTTTCCCATGATCTGTAACAAAACTATGACTAATATCACTTCCGTGGTTCTATGCTGTGGGCCCTGCATCTCTGCCACTAGTGAGTGGGAACAAAGAGATAAGTGATCCACCCAGGTACCCTTACTTGGGTGAAAAAGTCTATTGTTCATATTTTTAGAAGCTGTAAGAGTCATCTTTATGGGATAGGAGATTCGCCTTTGGAGAGAATGACAGTCACATCCCTCTAGCTTTTGCTCATCGTCTGATTTTCATCAGCAATCATTTGCCCAGCACCTGTGTGCAGGCCTGTGCTTACAAGAAGACATTTTAAAAGTTACAGAGAAGACTCATTTTTCTCTACCATAGATAGGAAAGAAACTACTATCCATAAGTGAATTCTGCATAGTTAAAACTTGTGCCTTTGAGTCTCCCAAAATAGTAGCCTTTTTTTCCTGCCAAATTTTTATAATGACTTAAAACATTTCCTCATCTGCTTGAACAGAGTATACATATAATTAGATAAACCCACTTCTTGGTAGCTATAAGTCATGCATACCAATTACTAGCCAGCCCTATGACACGTTATTTTTCTTGGGGATCCAACAGGCTTTTTGCTTTCACATTAAGTGTCACACAAAGTCCTATGCTTTTGGAAATCTTGAGCCTTTTATATATTTACATGTTTTCCACCACCACCCATTCACCTACATACACATGCATGCACACACACACACACACACACATTCACACCAACACATACAATAGTTGATTGGCCAAAGTCTCTGCAAATGTTTGAGCTCCTGCCTTTTGCCCCACATTCTGAATTGCGCTCCTTATCTTCTAAGTTCTGAGGAAAAGGTATGGTAGTTTATCTGCATCTGTGGCTACTTACGAGTCCGCCCATCAATAGATAGATTTATTTGAATATGGATCAGCCCTGTGACTTGCTTTGATTAACAGAATTCTCCAGAACTGAGGCTGAGCTAGTTCTGGACTCAGGCTTGACAGTTTCACTTTTCTCCTAGGACGCCAGCCTCTGTGCTGTAAAGAAACTCAGAACAGACTACTAAATCGTGTGAGGCCACAAGGACAGAGAGGGCCTGGAAGAAGGGAGTTCCCCTTGGACACTGTAGTCACATTCTAGAATATAGCCATTTGTGTGACCTCAGCTCACAGGAGGCAGATCCACCCAGACCAGTAAGCTCGGTCATGAAAAATATTTAATGGTTCTTAATTTAAACTACTAAGTTTTGGGGCAGTAAGGAATATTTTGAAATCATAGAGAATGAGAAGAAGCATGCATTTGAGTCACTGTATAAGCTAAACATATCACATTTAGTAATTGATTCTGATAGCTGTTTTAAATAGTCAGAAAACTAATTTTCCCATCTTCCTAGTGATGGCAATATCCTATAAAGTTAGTGTTCCTAGATGAACAGGGAACTACCAGAAAGGAGAGAGAAGTCTCTTCTCAAAAGGCATCTAAGGAAAAGACACAAAGGCAGGCTGAACATAGTATGAGGCAAGATGGGAAGATGAGACTGGTTAATGAAATTGCAAGTTCAGATTAGGAACCAATATACAGGGTTAAAAGGAAGGGGTAGTAGGATGGCAAATGACAAAGGATGTTAGGTGAATTCACGAGGTAGCTTGAATTCACATTCTCTGGGAGATGTGTTTTTGAAACAATAGAGTGTCAAGTCTACATGTAATTAAGTAATACAAGAATAGCTGTTATATCTTTAGCTGGGACTAACTGGAAGTTTACAATTTGGCTTAAAGGGTTTTTTAGAAATTCTCAAAAAGCTAATAGATAAGTTGGTGAAACTACAAAATAGTCAATATTCAATTAATTTATTCATCCAATACTTACTGGTTCCCGATTCTAGATGATAGAGATACTTCAGTGAAAAACACAGCCAAACAACACTGTCTTCTCAAAGATTACATTCTATCGAGGGGAGAGAGAGAATAAGCTGAATAAATAGGTAAATGATACCACAGATTAGATAAGAGCTATTACAAAAAAGAAAAAAGAAACCCCAGAACAGTGACAGGAGATCAGAAGCACTGCAAGGGAGTGATAGTTTTAAATCCAGCGATCAAGGCAGATGCCATTGAGAAAGGAACATGGAGCGAAGACTTAGAAGGAGAGGAAGGAGTGAACGGTGTGCAGATTGGGTAGGAAAGTGCAGTGTGTGTGGCCAAGAATATAACCATTAAAAAAGCCATGAATTAGGAGCAGGCGGGCCTGTGTGAGGACCACAGAGGACCCTGTGGCTGGGTGAGAGGGGAAGATCAGTAAGATAGATGCTGGAGGCCTGGAGACCATCCTAAGCACTTTGGCTTTTACTCGGCGTGAAATAAGAAGCCTCTGAAGGCTTGAACAGAGGAGTGCTAAGATTCATTTTTGAAAACATCATTCTAACTATTATGGTGAGAATCAACTACAGAAGAACAAGAGCTAAAATAGTAAGCCTATTTAAGAGGTTATTTACTGGATTCAGCAAGGAATTAATAGTGAGATCACGGTGGAACGGGCGCGCACACACACACACACACGCACGCACACACAGGTTCTGACAATTAAGTTCACAAACTTGTTGCAACAATGTTGCTAACCTTTTTTGATATCAGAGGGATTATTCATTATGAATTTGTACCAACTGGACAAACAGTTAACCAAGTCTACTATTTGGAAGTGCTGAAAAAAGGCTGCATGAAAAAATGAGACCTGAACTATTCGCCAACAATTCATGGCTCTTACATCACGACAATATACCAGCTCACACAGCACTGTCTGTGAGGGAGTTTTTAGCCAGTAAGCAAATAACTACATTGGAACACCCTCCCTACTCAATTGATTTGGTCCCCAATGACTTCTTTCTTTACCCAAAGATAAAGGAACCATTGAAAGGAAGACATTTTGATGATAGAACATCAAGGATAATACGACGACAGCTCTGATGGCCATTCCAGAAAGAGTTCCAAAATTGCTTTGACGGGTGGACTAGGTGCTGGCATCGGTGCACAGCTTCCCAAGGGATGTACTTCAAAGGTGACCATAGTGATATTCAGCAATGAGGTATGGAGCGCTTCTTCTAGGATGACTTCGTGAACTTAATTGTTCAACCTTGTACAACACACACACAAATGACTGGAGTTTGAAAAGACTTTTGAAGAAGAACGAGTCACTGGATCATTGAGGTTTCTTTCTAAGTTCATGCCCTAGGACCTTGGGTAGACACTTTCAAGGTGAGATTCTAGGGAGACTCAATAGCTCTGCTCACTCCAACATCCTAGCTGCTCTCAGGCTACTTCCTGAAAATTTACCACCAAAATGTCTCTATTCTTTTGTAACTCTTCTTGTTAGGAATTCAATTTAGATTTAGATGTGAATTACACCTGGGACCTAAATTCTACAAATAACTGTCAATTACATCTCGTTGCAAACAGGCTAACATAACAGTGAGCAGGGCTAGAATGGCATAGGATACTATGGATGCAAATAGTAGATACTGAGAGATGAGGGAAAGATGGCCAGAACAAGAGATCTCTAAGCTGAGATCTAAAGAATGAGTAGGCATCATTAACTGGAAGGGAGCCGGGATGGAAAGGAGTAAGATGTGCCAGGTAAGGGCAGTACCACACGCAAAGGCGTTGAGGTGAAAAAGAGGAGCGTTTTTATTTCTCTTTCCAAGAAATAAAAAAGGTCACTGTGCTGTGATGGGGAATGAGTCTGGGAACTGGGCAAAAAATGAACTGAAGGGAACCTCATTCAAGAATTAAAGCTGAGGCAAAGGCAGTGGGAACCATTGAAAAATTTTACATAGGGGACTGCTGGGACTAGGTTTGTATTTTAGACAACTTCCTCTGTCTGCTCTGAGCAGAGAACCCACTTACAATATTATATAGTCGTCCAGGAGAAAGACGATGGGGGCCTAGGCAGTGGAGATCAAAAACAGTAAAGATATTTAGAAGTACTTAAGAGCTAAAATAAGTACAATGCATTGACTGACTACATATGGCAGAAAGGTAAGAGAGGGAAGGAAAGATGGTAGCCAAGTTTTTTTTTTTGTAATAAATGCATACACACCCTTTATCAAATGTCACTTAATTAATAGTCTAAAAATAAGCTTTCAGATTTTAAAAATTGAGGAGTATAGTGGAAAGAGCACAATAGTGCCCATCAGGAAACTTGGGTTCTACTCTCGATTCTGACATTAGCTATGTAACCCTCCCCTGTTGAGCGAGTCCTAATTCTACATGAGGTATGAAATTCATTAATCTTTGAAAAACAGGAGGCTTTGGCTTAATGGCAGGAGCCAAGCTGGTGGTGCAGACAGAGGAAACATCTCTCTCTGACGTTCTGGCAGGGGGCCACACAATACACTGATTCCATTTGGCAGCAGCAAAGTAATTAATGAAAACTCCTCTTTCAAGATGTGACATGATCCACGTGAGTTGTCAGAAGGAAAGTTTACATAATGAAGAGTACTGGCATGGATCAAAACCATCTGGAATAGCCCAATTCCCCTTTGGGCAGCTTGCGACTGGGAAGTCCTTAGGAGAGGCAAGCAGAGAGATGAATTCTGGTTCCGTGGACAGTTATACAAAAGGATTCATTCATGATACTAAAAAAGGTTGAGATTCGAGGGTTGATTTTTAGGGGATCAGTGAATGTCATGTGGCATACGGCACATTTTTTGGATGGAGGACCACCCAGGATACATTCACGGTACTTCCAGCAATAGACAGCCTCCCATTCGAAGTTGTCCTCTGCTCCACTCACTCTATGGTGTAAGCGGTGCAGACACATAGTAGGTGGCCCTTCATTGCGTAAGCCCAAATCAGTGGTTCTGGGGTGGACATGTGAAATATGTGAATCCAAACAGAAAACGATCTTTCCTGGAAATGGTGGGGCCAAGGTACCCTCCTTTTCACTCCCCACCCGCACACGTACCATACTGTAGATTTCCATCCAGAAATATGAATTCTAGGAGCTAATTCACACTTATCTGACCACTCTGACAGGAGAAGCTGACACAGCCAGTAGCAGAACTGAGACCAGAACACGTATTTCTGAGCTACCACTCTGGTGCTCTTCCTACTGTGTGCTACTTAATCTTTAAAATATAGAATGCTTTTCTAAAAGCATCAGTTGAGGAATTAAGTGAGGAGAGGGCTTATCTGACAAGGAAAACAATTCAGAGAACAAGGAGATGAGGGACAGGTCATTATTTCATTATTTGACTCTGAAGCCTGCCCTGTCTCTGGCCTTTTTTACTTATAGGAGCCAATAAATTCCTTTGATTTTTTTTAAGAACACTATGAGTTATCTTTTAGTTACTTGCAATACAAAGATTCCTAATTGACACAGAAACTTCTTCTTTTCTGAACCCAAAGCCTTCTCCTAAACCTACAACATTGAATATTAAAGGAGGGGGAGAGGAGAATCTGTATTCTTCCCTCTACCAAAAAGAAGCACAAATGGTACAATGGCCTGTGTCCTGACTTCAAGTTCTGCCCACACTTCGTTCAGTCTCACTGGACATAAGACAGTTGGCCTCGGGGTCCCTATAAGTAAAAGGCAGAAAATGTCCCCTGCCATACATTCCCTACCATGGGGCTGCTGAGAGAATGAAATGGCACGGTGCTTGTGAAACAATTTTGACACATCTAAAGCCTGATAGATCTATTTGGTATGATGATTAGTTCAAAATGTGCGCTCTTATTTATATGCTTTATTTAGTATCACACTGAGTTATGAAAAACAACCTGCCAATATAGATAGAATACATGTGTATATTTGGTGCCGGACTAGGCAAGTCAAAAAAGTAAAAAAAAGAAATCATTCAAGTCAATGTTAGTCATTAGAGATGAATAATTAGCACATCTATAACACATACTGCTATTTTACTGAAAAATTCTATTTGTTTAGAACAAAGCACATAACAAACACTTCACATTTTTTCTTCATCTTTATCAATTAAAGGTGATTATCTTGGCTCTAGAACCCAAACTAATGTGCCATGATTCTACACAAGGAAAAAAAAAGTATATAAACATCGTCCCAGAGTAGTCTACATTCTAAAATGCAGGTTTTTGACAATTTTTAAAGTCAATAAAGCTGGCAGTTGAGAAACACAGCTCTTTGCTAGCACCCCCTGCCATAGGCATGAAATCTGTATAACTGTATTCCCCTGCATAATCACTCATCTGTACAGTCTGAATATCTATATATTTAGAGAAGAAACACCAAATCAAAGATTGACAGCTTTAAAAATAGTCAGGTTATTTTAAGTCAATTCCCTATCTTCTTCTTTACTTCCCCCATGCTTTCTCTCAGAAGCTTTCAGGAATCCATGTACCTAGACCTCATAAGCTAGCATCCTTCCAGCAATGTTAAGAAAGAAAGAAAGGAAGAAAGGAAGGGAAGAAGGGAGGGAGGGAAGGAAGAAGGAAGGAAGGAAGGTAGAAGGAAGGAAGGTGGAAGGAAGGGAGGAAAATTTTTATCCTACTTTTAACCACTTATAACTGATGACTCTTATGAAAACAACTTTTTCTAACTAGTACTTACAAGCATGAGCCTTGTCTAATTTTACTTTTGTTCCATGGTAGGCAATGATAGTCGCATCGTGAATCACAGAGCAGGCAGATGGTTCCATGTGAAGGACAGATGCTGTGAAATTCTCTACCACTTGGGTCCTTGGGAAGCCACCCAGGAGAAAGTGGCCACTGCACTGGAAAAGAGGACCAAGGCAGGATGCCCCAGGACATAGCACGGCACTCGATGCAGTCAGCCTACACTCTGGTTTCGGCATGATACATATGGCTCTTGCCTCCCCTCCAAATCCCCCTTGCACTTCTTCCTCTTCTCAGTAGACTCCAGCCACTCTTTCTCAGTTCCTCAAACATGCCAAGCACTTTCCTGCTTTGTGGACTTTTTTTTTGTTTCACCCTCTGTTCCCCAAGAATCTTTCTTATCCTTCAGATCTCAATTTAAATGTGGCAAAAGTTTTACCAGACCACTCCTCAAAATACGTCCTCTCCCATTTTTTAAAACTTCGGACCTCGTTTATTTATTTCATAGCACCTGAAGTAATCCATATTATTTCTTCATAATATCACTAGTTTGCTGTCTATCACTCCTTCTAGAATTCTGCTGTGCAATTCAGTAGCCATTGGCTAGCCACATATGGCTATTTACATTTCAATTATTTAAAATTATGCAAAACAAAAAATTCAGTTTCTAAGTCATGCTAGTCACACTTCAATGCTCAGTAGCCACTTGTGGCTGGTGGGTACCACATTGGGCAGCACAAAATATAGGACATCTCCATCATCATAGAAAGTTCTACTAGATGACATTGCTTTAGAACGCAGCCTCCTTTAGGGCAGGATTCACCATCCATCTTGGTCACTGTTGTACCCTAGGGTCCACCACACTGCCTAGAACAGAGGAGCTGCTCAAATATTTGTTGAGTAAGTGTATAAATGAATGAATTAAAGAAATAATAAAAGGACTGCTGAATGACTACTAGTAAGGAAAATCTTAAGACTAAGAACTGAAATAGATATTTGGGGTAAATTATTTGTAAAGGAGTCAAGCCTCACCCTGAGACAGAAGTTGCCATAAAACACACGGCAAATGTAATGATTGGCTGCTGACGTGTCCCCTCCCCACGCTAGAATATAAGCTCCCTCAGGGTAAGGACTTTTTGTTGTCCTTTCGCTGCTGTAGTCTCAACACCCAAGAGAAAGCCTATCTAGGGTAAGAAAATCCAGATCATCTTGCCCTTTTCACATAGTTATTTTCATAGATAGAAGTAAAATGACAATTTTATTTGGGGAACGTTGCTTCCATTTCCCAAAGTATCCCACTTGTATCGTTGCCTTTCCTGCTGCCTTCCCGATTTTGCCAGCTCTCCTTTTTGAATCCACAGACCTCTCCCTGCTCCTGGTAGCTGTTTGCTACCCACCTGTGAGCAGATGCAGCATTATCCTCTTCAACTCCCACTGCCTTTCCTCCACTCCTCAGTGTGACCTGTGGCTTATACTTAGCAGTTCCTCTTTCCACCTGCATCAATATCAGGGTGTCTTCTTTCAATTCTGACAAATAGCTGTCACCCACGAGCTACACATCTAATGGCTTCACCTGGGTTACTGTTCCTTCTCCAAGATGCTATGAATCCCGAGCAGGATTTCTTGGAGTCATCTTAATTTTGAATCTTACTCATCTCTCAGGGTCTCAGCTTAAATCTCTTCTCCATCACGAAGCCTTCTCTTATGCCCAGAAGTAAATGTGAATGTGCTTCTGACTTTAGCCAAAGCACATTTGAAATAAGTCATTTACTTGGAGCCAGAAGATGCCAAATTACAGCACTCCTTAGCTCCCCCTGCAACAAAATAATTTCTTTATCCTCTCACCTCTCATAGCAATTTATCTATTCCTCTCCTCTGACACATATTACTATCTATCTTGTATTGTCATGATTTATGTGCAGGTCTTATCTCTGTAAGACAGTGATTCATCTTTATATATCACCCAGCTTTACACAGATCCGGCATTCAATAAGTGATTTTCACATGAATGAGACAGAGTGTCCTGTGCTGGGCCCATGGTTTGGATTCCAAATCCTTACCTAAGAATTTCTGTATGAAACCTTTGCAGTACGTGGAGAAGAGAAAAAGTCTTTCAGCCCTATGAATATAAAATAGTAACAAATAAACTTTATTTGGAATACACAAGGACTTAACATAGGACGATTTAAAAATTACCAAAAACTCTACTCCAATCTAAATTTGCACTCATATGGACAGATCTTTGGAAGGGCAATAGCAAAGGAGGGAGGATGAACCATGCTCTAGAAAAATAGCACATTTTTATTGCTTGATTAGTTAATAAGTTAAAATGAATATATTGTTAAGGACGTGATGAAGAGGTCATTCATGAAAACAAGCATGATACTCATGAAAACAAGAATATGGTGACACAGACTTAAAAAAAAAAAAAAAAGCGGTCAAAGGCATACAGATGGTTTTGAAACCAATGCCTGCCTCCCCAAATCTAGGCACAGACCCTGTCTTTGCTCCGATGTTCCTTCTCACTATATGACTCACCTGTTCACTTCTCCTAATAGTACCTAAAATTCCAGCCTTGGAGACACGTACCTTTGAGCTATACCTTTTTATTTCTAAAGAGACTTTCATAAATTGGAAAATCCTCTTAAAGGGTTAATATGCCAAGGGTAAGACATGAATATCTGAGCACAGTCTAGGAAAAAAAAAAACAGCTGTTCACTAGGAAATGCAATCATAGAACTGGCTCTGTCACCTTTGTCAGTGGGAGCATGCTGACTGCTTTGTGTCTGTTGCCTTGTATGCAAACTGAGTGGTACACGCACCTGTACACACACACGGACGTAGGATACGCATATATTTGTTTTTATATGGGTACATTTACTACAAAATATGTAGTGGGTACTAGGAAATGCTACAAAGTTCTGTTCCTTTTCACAGAAAATTAAAATGATTAGGCAACTTATAAGATCAACTGATTTATATTTTCTATTTTACGTATGAGAAAACTACGACCCGACACAGGGATATCATTTCCGAGAAAATGTTTTATTCATTCCCTTCACTTCTAGTGTTATTTTCTTATGGGGGACCTATCACCTTCCCAATTCTAGATGATCAGGTTCAGGAGAAATCACACCTGTTCTCAACTCTAAGAAAGAACCTATCATCCAAGAAGAGGGGGAAATATACAAAATATTTAACATCTGGAACAGCATAGAGGTCAGCCACAGACGATCATCATGACAGAGGCAAGTTCTGGGTGGAAGCCTCTCTGCCCAGCAGTTAGAAAATCCGGCTGTTCCATCTTCACTGGCTATAGTGACTGGTTCAGGAAGAGTCACAAGAAACAAGTCAAGCCAAAGAGTGGAGCTAAGGCTTTTGGAGGACTCATAGGGGAAAAAAATTTTCTCCGACCCTAAAGTGACTGAGATTCACTACACAGAATCTGAGAAGAGCACCAGTAAGAAGAAAGAACTAAAGAGATAGAGAAACATAGCTCCTCATGATATTCCTTGGATTCTTGATCCAGCTGTACCTGAAGCCAGCCAGATTCAACCCTGAGCATTTTAAGCATGTGAGTCCAAAACTGCTTTCCCCTTTTTTTTTTTGCTAAGGCCAGTTTGACTTGGCCTTCTGTCACTTGCAGCCAGATAAGACCTGAGTAACGACTAAGTCTACCAAGGAAAAGTGGCAGGACCAAGAGTCAAATCCAACAATGTCTCTCAACTTAAAATTTAAGCTTTCTTTCCATTACATAGAGGTTTTCATGGCGGGGGGGGTGAGGGAGGGGGAGAAGGGTGCAGGAGATTTAGGTATCAGAATCACTTGGAGGAAAAATTTTTCAAAACTGTACATTTACCTTCAACAGCCTCCCCAGGGAAACCAGAATAAAGGAAGACCAGAGGCAGGAGATGAGAAGAGGTATGGAGGTCAAAATATAAGCAAGTACACTTTGAGAAAGCTCCCCGAGTGACTGATACATGCCCAGCTCTGGAACAGCTCTACACTCTCATGCTGCTTTGTTACACTGAGTACTGAGGGCTCAATTATGGAGAGCCTCATCTAAAGCACTGCCTGACGCTTTATGAATCAAGTAACTGGTTTCTGAGCTGGTAACAATGAACAATGCATTGGAGAAATTTCCTCCCTCAAGGAAATGATTCATTTTTCTGGGTCCCTGGAATAAAATTAATTTTTAGAATTGCAGGAAATAAGTGCATAGCAACCAGGCTTTTGAAGAGGGAAATTCACCAATAACTACTGGAAATTCACCATTTTGTCTTCTCACAAGCAGAAACGACAATATCCTCAAAGATGTAAAACAAACAAAGTACCAGGTCTGTCAGCTCCTGTACACATTTCTTGTTCTTTGGCACATTCACATAATTTTGCATGAATTGTAATAATGCAGGCTATCTTGTTAACAGGTTTCAGGCATAATGAAAGAAAGTGAAACATTCTTTTTGAAAAGAAAACAGAATTTCAAATATGGCTTTGGACTGAAAGGCTCTTGTACAATTTTAGGCAGGTCTATGTATAAAGCAGGAATAGCAAATAGGCCAATTCAGAACAATGAGCGGTGCCTGCTGGGAAGAGCAAATCGAGCACTGTAAAGCCTCATCTGGATCCATCCAATGGGAAAGGATATCATGATTGATTATTGATGTCTGTCACGGAAAGGGTAAGTGGTAGCTTGAGTGCCACTCACTTATCCTCTCTGACCTAAACCATCCACAACTAATAAAGGACTGCAGTTTTATTTTTCAACTTGCACAACCTCTCATAAGTACTCTCAAATAAATAATTGCATTGGCATTGGGCCATTACTTTAGAGTTGAACAGCAACAAATTGGCTTACTTTGAGAAATAACGCTTAAGCTGTGTCAGCTATGTCTGTCAACAGCTACACCTCTCCTGACCTTTCCAGAGAAACTGTTTCCTTCCATCTAGTAGTACAAGTGGGCAGGATGGATGGTAACTGGTAACTTTCACTCCTAGGAAGAGACACTGTTTCCTTCTGAGAAAAGCTAAATTACGTGAGTTTAAAATCTTGGTACCACCTGCTTCTTCCAAGAACCGGCTGTGCATCCTTGTGCTAATCATTTGACCTTGCTGAGCTTCAGGTTCTTCATCTGTACCTCGGAGAGACCTATAAGCTGTGGTGATGCCTTCATTGATATAATGCATGTGAAAGGGCTTTGGCTATGGAAAAGTGCCATATGAGTTATAACCAAGTGAAAAAAATCCCAGACATCTTCCTATGTAACACTGAGAGATATTTTGCAATTACAGGCCCCTGAAGGTCTATCTATGTCACTTATGATTAACTGAGCTCAATTCTACTACGCGGGGTGGTAACTGTGGTCAGTGCGATTCCACTGACTCACATGATGCTTTCAGCCTTGTCAACTGCCAAGCATTACTCCAGCCTACCTCCAGGCCAGTTAGAGCTCTCTTTATGAGCTCCTCTCTGTTCTGTCTTGCTCTCTTACTAGAAAATAACCTGTTATTGTTGCCACTGTCTATCCCAGAAATGATGACCTCCCTGCTCCTGCCCACATTTCCACTGTTGACTCTATTGCTGGCCTATAAACACAGGTTTTCAACTCCTCAAAATTCCAGCTATGCTCATCTTCTTCCACTGAATTATCTGAGCAATTTTAGGGGGATCTATCTTTGCATCTAAACCAGGGTTTTTGGAGCCATCATCTTATGCATCACGTGCTCTCTCTAAACACTTATGTTCTAAACTTGTATTCTTTTTCTTCACTCATATCTTTCCTTTTTCTTTTTTTCAAAAACTATAAAAATAATAGGGCCTTTAGAAGCATTACGTATTTAACCCTCTTAACAAACCTATGAAGTTTGTAGATGAGGAAATGAATACCTGTAAAGGCTAATAAAACTGTCCAAGGTCACAGAGAGGGTACCTAATGGAGACAGAATTTAAATCCAGGTCTCCCTGACTCAGAAGCCCATACGCCTTGCAGAGTACCATGCCGCTTTTCAAATCCTCATCCATTTTGCAATTATCTTCATTCTGTAGCTCAGATTATGGCTGAGACAGAAAGGTCTGTAACCCAGTCTGTTTGTCATCACAGAAACAGATGCACCGTTACCGCAAGCACAGTTTAAATGCTAATCGACACTGCTGAAGCTGAGGACCAGCTTCTGTATCTATCCATAATATCTATGGACTTTGAACAACTATAAGGGAAAAACTGGGTCAGTGGTACTGGGCATGCAATTAGGACAGGAGAGAGAATGTTAACTGTCTCTAGTCTGCAAGCTGGAAATGAAGATGCAGGTCACACATCCTTATGGTCCTCGTGGGTTATGTCAGAGGCTTAGAACAGCGATACCCAACTTTGTTCCAAAACGCTGGGCTCCCCAAAGATTACCAGCTTTAGAATTACAAAACTCAGAGAGTTTATTTTTCAACCCAGTAATCTGAGGGAAAGTGAAATTGCGATCAGAAAAGTCAAGTGATTTATTAATAATCATTGCAGCTAATACTAATCAGTGTCAGACTTGTAATAGGATATAAATCAATATATATGGCTTCCTTCATCAAGACAGTCTTGCGACCAAAAAAATTAAAAAATCAGCTGAACCAAACAGAACGCTTAGTGACGTAACTGATGTAACTGACTAACATTCTGGGCACGCTCCTTAGGTAACAGTCTAGTCACAAGCAGTTCGTGAACTGGCAGTCCCTGCGTTATATTTGGAGTAGTATGGACCAACTAAGTAGTTTTGGAAATTAGTTTCCAGGTATCCAAATCTATGTTGTTAAAGTAGACTAGCGCTCTTTACAGTGCTCCATGAAGCAGCTTTCCTATAAGATGTTAGACAATAGGAGTTCCATGCTTTGAGTTAGTTTGGAAAATATGATTCAAACATGTTTAATTTTTCTTCTTTATGCTACGGAATTTCTCAACGGTTTTTATTATGTTGATGTTTTCCATGACACTCAGAATGGATACTACTCCCCGAAATTTATTCCACAAAACCTTAGCATAACTGACCCAAGTGACCCAAAGAGCAGAGTGTGGAAACCCCCGTCCAGTACCTAACTCACATTGTGGAAGAAATACTCCACTCCGCAGACCGGTTCCCATGCTACCTTTTCGCTCCTCTTGAAGAAAGGCCTAAACAACAGAGAGCTCTGTCACAAAACCAGAGTTCACACAAGCCCAGGGGCAAGATAAAAATGCCAGTAAAAACCAAACAAACAGAGCAAGCCCAGACGGCCCTAGGTACATATTTTTCTCCCTTTATGTGCAAAGGGTTACTCCTTGTTGAGTGAATTCAGTCGACTCTATAACAGGCACTTTGGCAGAGAACTGACATGTCACAAAACAGCCTGTCACAGTCCTTGAAAGGGCATCAAGGGCAGCTACAGAATGTCTATACACGGGGCAATTAGAGTGACAATGTGAACGCATGGGGACTTGGGGCGACTTAAGTGACTTACCTTGAATTTGACTATGCATAGCAAAATTATTGTTGGATTCTATCATTTGTTGAAGGGCGAATTTGGTGGGGCTGAAAACAATTGTGGGAAGATGACATCCCCTAAGCCTCCCCTCAGTTCTGCCATTAGAAAGGGGCATTCTAACTGGGGAGACAGATGACAAAACAGATGACAATCTGCAGAGAAATGGCCTAGACCAGGATCAACAGATTGTGCTCAGGCAGACCGGAAAAGGGAATCTTTTAATCTACATGCATAATAGAAAAAATACTTTAAATTGCTGATAGACTGCCATATTGAAACAAGAAAACACAGTCTTTTCACTGGTAGCCCTATGAAGGAGACATTGCATCGCATAGTCTCTTTGAATAATAGTAAATGCAATAATGTGCTGGACTGCTGCTCCTTCTGTTTATTTTCTAAACCTCTTATTATCAGAACTGGGCTGTGAACAGAAATGTAGGTTCTTACACTAACTGTCACTTGTCAATCAAATGGCCTTGGACAAATCCCCCTTAATATCTGTGAGACGCGGTTTCTTCATCCATAAAATGGGAGAGTTAAACTAAAGTATCACTCAAGTCCCTCTTAGCTCTGAAATAATGTGATTTTATAAGATTCTATAATGCCTCTTAGGTATTCAGAGTAGTGGTTAAATGATCAGGCCCTGGGTTTAAATCCCACTTTGACATTTATTGTTTCTATGACTTTGAACAAATTAATTACTCTCTCTGGGTCTTATTTCCCTAAATGATAAAACAGAAATAATAAAAATAATAGCTTCCCCATACATTTTGGAGAAGATTAAATGAAGTAAAGCATTTAAAGTTCTTAATTTAGTTGCCAGCACCTGGTTATAGCTCAATACATAGTAGAAATTATCAGCAACACCATTATAGTTTTTGTTTTGTTTTTTTAAGTTTCATGCAGTGCCCATTATAAAAACTGGCATATAGTGCCCAATGAACAGGTCTATGTTCAATCATGAACCTTATTTTGATTTCTTAGGCCTAGTTCTATGCAAAATCTCATTTATTCAGCAAATACTTAATGTAATGCTACATGCTGGACACTTTTCTAAACACTTGAAAAATGTTACCTCATTTAATCTTCCCACAACCCTCTGAGTTAGGTGTTACAGTGTTTCCCCGAAAATAAGACCTAGCCAGACAATCAGCTCTAATGCGTCTTTTGGAGCAAAAATTAATATAAGACCCGGTCTTAAATAAGACCCAATATATTATATCCCATTATATTGTATTATATTATATTATATTATATTATATTATATTATATTATATTATATTATACCCGGTCTTTTATATTACATAAGACCGGGTCTTGTAATAAGACCCGCTCTTATAGTAAAATAAGACTAGATCTTATATTAATTTTTGCTCCAAAAGATGCATTGGAGCTGATGGTCCGGCTAGGTCTCATTTTTGGGGAAACAGGGTATAGTATCTCCCCACTTTAGAGGAGAGGAAACAGGTGCAGTGAGGGTAGGCAGTAAGCCCTAAGGCACTGCCACCAGCCAGTAGGTGCCAGAGCAAAGGTCTGGCCCCAGGCAGCTGGCTTCAGCATCCGTGTTCTTGACCACATGCTGCTACACTGCTAGCCTTATAGTACCTCACTTTCCTCTGCCTTACCCCTCTGGAATGGCTCACTCTTCTCCTCACAGACCCAAAACAGTCCAAGCTGACCCCCTCCTTCACACTGCCAAGCTTTCAAACCTGCTAACCCCCCTACCACCTCCTAACCCATGAAGTGACCTCTCCCGACTCCTATACTTCTTTGACCCTTCAAGACTTGTGATTTTCGACCCTACCAAGGTGTCAGTTTTCGTTTTCACTCACTCTGATTTCCTCTGTCTCAGTCTGCTCCATTTGCAAGCCGAGGGTTCAGGATTACAAACATGTCCCTGTGTCTTTCATGCCTGACTGCTCCTAAACTACCATTAACCTGAGAGCAGGGTCCATACCATCTTTCTGCATTTGCTGCTCATGGTTGGTTGTCTGTCTTAAGATGGCCCTAGAAAATTCCTTAGGCCCTGAAACATTAGGATGCTTGATATTTATTTGATCTCATTTTCCCCCACTAAGAAAATCTGGGAAGGAAGGCTACAGTAGGCTCATTTGACAAAAGCTAGTCTAGAGTGACATCTGGTGGCTACTTTTTTTAAAAGTTCACAAATATTCACTTTGCTCCTTACAGGTAAGGTTTGTTCCTTAGGGGAAACGTGCATTATCCGTCCAAACATATGTTACTACTGGGCTACCCACCAAGACTGTAGAAAGAATCTACAGGTGAGATCAGATGAGCAGAAATCCCTTTACTCATAAGTCATACAGTTGTGGGGCGCCTGCCCTCAGGAGGAGACCGCAGGTACTGAGACCCAAGTGTAGAGATAGAAGTGGAATTCCCATATTCCAGTCCTGGCTGTTTGTTCCTAGAGAATAGGCAAGTCCCTTTCCCTCTTTGGGCCTCAGTTACCTATTTTTTTTTTTTAATATTGGGATTAAACTTGACTTCTAAGTACTTTCATCTCTACAAAATAGAGTATCATCAACAAATAAATATCTAAAATGTCCCCTAAATTTCCAATGCCCAGTAAAGTTGGTAGGTGTGATCTCCCCTTTAAACACCACCTCTCTGGCACTAGTACTTAACAAAGTGAACCATAATAAAAAAGTTTTAAAAGTACTCTCATAAAAGTAATAACAATAGCACCATTCATACTCATCATTTGCCAAATGCTGTTGGACACAGAATCTGAGAAGGGATCAACAGCTGTCAGTCAGTCATAGACTGCATATTCTGGCCAAGGATGCCTCGGGCAAAGAGATGGGGGTCACACAACAGCCCCCAGAGGAACACACCACTGGCGAGGGCATCGGCCTTGGATTACAAACCACGCCTGCCCTAACTTCACTGCTCTTTCCCTCTTCTCACTGCTGCTTTCCTATGGGAGCCAGAAGTAGTCATGTAAATAGAAGATAAAGAGTCGAAGGACACATAAATAAGTGGTAAAGCTAACCCACCACATCCCAACTCCTCCACTGGAGGCATCCCAGGCTGAATCAGGCTCAAACTGGAGAGGGGTCAAGTCTAAAACTGGAAGAACTGATGTTCAGATATTAGTTAGACCAAATGGATTTTTTTGTGTGTGAGTGGAAAATAAGACTTTATTATTATTGCAAATGACATCAAAAGCTATGAAACATATGCAAAGCATTATTAGGGACAGAGAAAAGCAGTTCGATACAGTACAGAGTGATGGTGATGGAGAAAAAGAATAAAGTTGTTTTCCATTTGAGGCTTCCCCAATCCAGTTCGTTCAATAAACCATACTTACTGTGTTGGACTGAATAGAATTGTCCATTTGAAAAATGTGTAAAGAAAGGAAAGAACCCAGCACAAAACCTCCGAAAGAATGGAAGAGATACGGAATACAAGACAGAGTGAAGAAAACAGTACACTACAACTGCTCTTCTCTGTCAAGGAAAGTACACCAAACACAAATGCTGTGATACAGGAAATAAATCTATCACACACAATGAAAAGAAAACTAGCAGAGTAAAGGCACACTGGCATCACATGAACTCAGTTAAGAGGCTGAGGCGTGGCCCAAAGCAGAATTGGCATTCATGAGAAAAAATGAGTCAGCGACGTGAGGGCAAGCTTGAGAAAAATCACATAATGCTGAAGTTTAAAAAAAAAAAAAAAAGACTAAGCTAAAGATGGTTAGAGAAAATATAATAAATACTTGGGGGAGATCACAGAGAACCGTTCGTTATATTAGTAACTGCCCTCCCTGATGAAAAAAATAATTGCAATAGAAAACTATTACTCAAAGATATATTGGAAGCAGAAAATTTGGAAGTGAATGCAGGAGTTTATCTGAAAGTCCCATGAGTTTCCTGTTTTCCAGAAAAAAGTTGAATAAATATTGTCACAAATATATTCTGATTGTTATACTTCAAAATTAAAAATATCTTACAAAAATAAGGTACACAAGGAGTGGTGACTAAAACAGGAACAAAAGACATATTAGGCTCTGAGTTCTCAGTTTATGAGAAAGCAGTTGACAGAGCTGGGCCTGTACAGTTAATACAGGCAACTGTATTTTTTAGAACACTGCACCCAACAAACAGAGAATACAAATTTATATATTGATTCTGAATTCCAAACTCATTCAAGGGCCTACTCTATATCGCCGTATGATTACCTCATAGACAACTCAGAAGTAAAATTTCCAAAACCAAACTCCCCACCTTCCCCTGAGAACTAGGTCCCAGTTACTCCATTTAAATGAACGAAAAGTGCATTTCCTTGTGGCTCAGACAAAAACAGTTATCTTTGATTCCCCTCCCACACACATTTTGACCACGTCTCTCTGCCCCCGCCCACACACACACCCTTCTCTGTTTGGAAATCCCATTGGCTCTATTTCCAAAACATAGCCTAAATTGAACGTTCCTGACCATCACCACGGCTCTCGCTGTTTCCATTGTCACTTTCATTTCTTACTAGGATTCTGACACAGCTTCCTACTGTTTTTACCCTGGCCTCCTACTTGTCTATGCTTACGGTGATCCTGTGTTTTACTGCCTGACACAGGACGTTCTGAATGTGAAAGAGGTCAGGACAACGCGCATAAACTAAGCCTGCCCTGCACAAACCAGGTCACATAGCCAGCCTATTTAATCTCCACACAGCAGCCAAGGAGTCTTTTTAAAAACAAAAGGCAGACGCTATGCTCCTTGGTTCCGAGGTTTCTCAGCTCACCCTTTGCAGAAGGCAAGGTCCTTCCATGGCCTGCAAATCTTTCCACGATCTGGCTCCCGGAGGCGTCTGACCCCATCTCCTCCTTGTCCCCTTGTTCGCTTTGCTCCAGCCCCAAGTTCCTGATCTTTCTAGAAAGTGCCAGACACACTGCTGCTTGAAAGCCTTTGCCTTGAGGTTCCTTCTGCCAGGAAGGCTTTCTCCTCCTGAATTACAGCTATAGAATTTACACTTGCTGTTTCTTCCAGTCTTCGCTGGAATGTCTCCTTCTGAGCAGAATGTGCTCTGACAAGCCTGTTTAAAATTGCAGTCTCCTCCCTTTGCCCCCATGTCCCTTCCTTTGCTTTTTCTTTTTATAGCATTTATAGCCTTCACATGTTCTATACAGCTTATTTATCAGGTCTTATTATCTGTCACCTCACATCATTGCTCCACTAGAACGTAGGTTCCAGGAAGATAGCATTTTTTTTTTTCTCTATTAGGGTGGTGCAAAAGTAATTGCAGTTTAAAAGATTCAAAACTGCAAAAACTGTCATTTCTTGTGCACCAACCTAATAGTACTCATGATACAACAGTAAATGGAAACAAGACCAACCAAATGGAACAAACAAAGGCTATTTATCCCGAACTTGCAACAGCAAGGGGATGAGCCACCATCACTTGCACTTTCACAGCAACTTATAAAGTCAGCAGAGTAGTGGGAAAACTTCGTGGTGGAAAAAAGGAGAGGCTCCAGTTGGTCCTTAATTGAAAGCTGTTGGCTACTTAGAAGTGGGGCATCTATGTGATTGGGTAGGGGTGCATATTTGGCTTTCTCTGGTTGGTCTTAAGTTGGAAGAGGGGACAAATATTAGGGAAACTGCCAGTTATTAATCAAGTGCTGGCCATTTGGGGCTGATTGTTACAAAAGATAGCAAGTCTGACTGATAGCAGGCTGGCTTCTTGGCTGGGTAAAAGAGATAAGGGAGTTGGTGTCCCAGGCTGGTTGATGTAGGTTGCGGGTCAGAGTTTTGTTTATACATATGGTCTGGCCATTGTCCATTTGTATATTCTGTCTCTCAAGTACTTGGCATAGATGAGTGCTTAATATTTGTTGAATGAATGAATAGCATTCCGTTTCTAGAGAATGCCAAAATTTGTAAAACTATACAATATATTGGTTAAAGATATAAACAGACATGATGCAATGTGGATAAAAATATGGTGATAATTATTATAAACTATAACATTGAAATAAAATCTGAAATAAAAAGGTAAACAAAAACACATTTTGATATTAAGGTGGTCAACACGCTAATTAGATCATGAAAGTGTTCATGAAAGAGGATCTCTATAATGATAAAGATAAAAATCTACAAAAAAGTGGCCATCAATACATCATGACACTAAAAGACAGAGTAATAATATATATCAAGTAACATCTGAAGACAATGCAGGAGAAATTTACAAAAAGCAGTAAGAAACTAACTTGACATTCCAAGTGGATAAAAATAAATTAGTATTATTAAGAGGATCTCAAGAATATAGTACATACACTGCAAAGATCGAATATACTCCTTTCAAGCACCAATGTAACATCTTTTTAAAAAAGCTTACTACCTAATATGGCACAAATAAAAACTTAAAAAGAACTGTAAAGCAGGAAGAATACTGACTTTATTTTCTAACATCTGCAATAAAACTAGAAATAATAAAAAAGTAAAAGCCAAATAGGAAAACACCAGCAACAGTAACACTGGCAACTCACAAAATGTAATTGAACAACATAGAAATGCAGTCTCTCTTTTAACAGCTCTTATATCACAAAGGAAATCAAAAACTTCAAGTACAGAATTTGCTTCTAGCAATATGGTAGACTGGATTCTTTAAGAAGACCAAGATAATTTATAATATAAATTACAAGAAACTGTTTTTCGTTCATTGCTAAGCATTCAAGAAAATGTTTGTTGCACATTATTTACAATAGCCAACACCTGGAAGCAACCTAAGTGCCTATTGATGTGTGAATGGATAAAGAAAATGTGACACACACACACACACACACACACACACACACACACACACAGAGAGGAATATTATTCAGCCATAAAAAAGAGAAAAATCCTATCATTTGTGACAACATGGAGGGACTCTGAGGACATTATGCTAAGTGAAATAAGTCAGACAGAGAAAGACAAATACTGTGTGATATTCCTTATATGTGGAATCTAAAACAAAACAAAACCACACTCACGGATACAGAGAACAGACGGAGGGTTGCTAGAGGTAGAGGGTAGGAGGGTGTGTAATATGGGTGAAGGTGGCCAAAAGGTACAAACTTCTAGTTATATAATAAGTAATTCAGGGGATGTAATGTATAGCATGGTGATTATAGTTAATCATACTGTTTTATTGCATATTTGAAGTTGCTAAGAGTAAATCTTAAAAGTTCTCATCACAAGAAACAAATTGTAACTATGGGTGGTGATGGATGTTAACTAGACTTACTGTGGTGATCATTTTGCAATATATACAAATTTTCAATCATTATGTTCAATACCAGAAACTGTTATATGTCAGTTATATCTCAAAAAAGAGACAGAAAAGTAAGGCACTATTGTATATCAAGTAGAAAACAAATCACAAGAAATGCACACCTAGGCACATTGATGTAACTTCAAAACATTAAATCAAAGAGAAAGATTTCAAATCAGCCAGTGAGAAGAGATGGATTTCCTGCAATGAATAACAATTAGGCTGACAGTAGGCTTAATATCAACAATGTAAACCAACGAGTAAATGTCAATCTAGAAATATGCACCCAACAAAACTATTTAAACATGTTTTCAGACAAATAATTCTTAAGAGCTTGTCACCAGCAGAACTTTAATAAAAAAATTCTTAAAGGATTTATTTTAAGGTTATTAAAAATTGACAGATGACCTAGAAAGGCATTCTGGAATTTTAAAAAAGGAAGCAAAGAAGTTGGTATATGTGAAAATAAGCATAAATGTTGTATGAAAAATAATACCAATTTGTGGGCTTCAGAAGTGATAAATAAATGCTATACAAAAACTACATGTAAATTAGGAGGGGAGTGATCGTAGGTAAAATACTTTAAGGTCCTTTTCGTAGAGAGGGTTAATTTGCTGATTAACTTTAGAGTTTTAAATATGTATAACTGTACACTGAAATAAGTAGGAACCATGAGGATGTAACATAAAAGTTGCAATTTCCTCTTTTATCCTGCTCAATGGGTGACCTTTCTCTGTCCTGGAATGGAAAATTTTGTCATCTCCAAGACTTTTCTTGTCATTTTTAGGTAATAAAAATGTCAGGCAATCTTTAAGAGACAAAACTTAGCCTCAATCCAGTAATAATTTCCAGTCGACTATATTTATAATTTCCAGTCAAACGTATTTCATCTTTATGGCAAAATGCGTTTCCTTTCCCCTTACAGAACTAAGCTAGATCCAGCTGTAGGCACACTGCCTTCTGGTTGTAAATGAGGAAATTAGGTGCTTTTTCTTTCCCAATGTTTCTTTTTTTCTTTTTCTTTTTCTTCTTCCCAGATTGCTGATAAATACTATTGAACACTGTGTCCTGGCAACCTCTTCTAGGCTTTCTGAAAACTAGCAGCCAAACCTATCCTTTCAGGCAGGACTTTAGAAGAATCTCCTCTGGGGAATCTGATGAGTATAAGAAGAAAGACATAAAGATATTCACATTCTTGGGACCCCCCCCCAAACCCACCCAAGAAAATGGTCCCTCCAGATTACCCTCAGTAAAACCCGCTGTTGACACAAACCTCACACTCAACACTTCTATTAGATTGCAAGTGCTCCACTCTTAAATAAGAAAAAAAACAACAACAACCAAGGATCCCAAACATCTGAGAAAAATAATTTCTAGACAAGATCAAGCCCCAAATATAAAATGCAGCAGCTGACAGAAAGCCAAGAAGGACTGAGAAGGTTAAATAAAATCCTGATGCTATACCCAAATACCTTCAGAACAATAACAGCAAATATTTCATCAATAAAACATGTAGAAGAGGCAAAACAGGTAATGTTTCTGAAAAACCAAACAGAGCTTTTACATAGTAGAAAGATTAGTAGAAATGTAAGTCTCACAAAGGGTTAGAAAATAAAATTTAGGAAAACTAGAAAGTAGAGAAAAGAGACAGAGACAAGATATATATTTTTTTAAAAGTTACAGAACAAGTCTAGGCATTCCAACATCCAAATAACAGGAATTCTAGAAAAGAACAACGTAAATGTAGGGAAGTAAACCACTAAAGATTTTTTTTAAAGAACATCTTAGTCTCAAAGGGGATGTTTTTACAGATCAAAGGTGGTACCACCAAATTCCCACAAAAGTTGATGAAAAGAGACTCATGCCAAGGCATCCCCACATAATGACATTTTAGGACACTGCTAATGAAAAGTAGATCCTACAAGCTTCCTGAGACAGGGAGAAAAATATCACCATTAGGTTTTTAAGCTCAATACATCAATAATTGAGTTTTGCCCACAAATCTGTTCCTCTCCATCTTGTGCATCTTTATAAATGGCCCTGACATCCACCTACTCAAATATTTATCCTTGATTCCTATTTCCCACTTCTAATCCATCAGGAAGTCCTACTGGCTCTCCCTCCAAAGCGTATCTTGCCTTCGGCTCTTCCTCTCCATGTCCACTACTGCTGCCCCAATCCTAGCGCCGCTCCCCTCACCCAGCTTACCACCGTGGCCTCTTAACTGGTCTTGTTCCCCTCTCGTTCCTCTCCGACTGTAAGATCATGTCACCCCTCTGATAACATCCCTTCAATTACCTCCCCTTACTCTTTTTTTTTTTTTAATTAAAGTTTATTGGGGTAACAATTGTTAGTCAAGTTACGTAGATTTCAGGTGTACAATTCGGTAAGACATTATCTATATCTCACATTGTGTGTTCACCACCCAGAGTCAGTTATCTTTCCATCACAATACATTAGACCCCGTTTCCCCTCTTCTAGAGCCCCTCTCCTCTTAAAATAAAACCCAACCTCATTCTGACTGGAATGAATTCGAGATGTTGCCGCGGAGCCAGGGAAAAGATGCCCACTAGATGGCAGCAGCGCACAACTGTCTTCATTGGGTGATGCTTTGACAAGTTTGCGTGGGGCTGGGGGAAGGACCTCAAAGCTGAGACACTGCAGACGCTACCACGTGGGAGGACACCAAGCAGAGGGGAAGAGGAAAAAGAAAGGGGATCCGAAGGGACTCATATGTTTAGGTGATCCTGCCCAGCCGCACAGTGGGAATCTCTGGGTGGTCAGGGAGCTCCAGAGAGCGGCAGAGATTTGGGGTCTTTTATCGCTCTGGGGTTTATCTTACCTATGACTGGAAGATGCTGGAGGCAGTTTTATAGGGTTTATATACAAAACAGGCTGGCTAGGCTATAGATGGGAGTTAGGCTATGTGATCCTTAGTCCCTATTTAACACTGGCCTTCGGTAAATCTTCTGGGTATTTAAATATTGATTTTTCAGTTTCTTGGTTTGTTCACTTGTTTATTCACTCCTTCATTGGGCATTTACTTTGTAATAGGCACCATACTCAAATGGGAAACACAGATGTGAATGAGGAGGACAGTTCTTGCTTTCACGGCTCTTACAGTCCATTGGGCAATAAAGGTAACTGCATCAGAGTAAGGTAGGTGCTACGACTGGTGTACTGCAGAGTGCATAGCGACATATAGAAGGGTCACCTACTGCAAGGACAAAGATAAGGGGCGCTTTATAGTGATAGTGAAGTCTAAGTGGAAAGCTAGTGCCAGATGCAATGGGTAGGCAGGGGTTTTGTGGCGGTCCTGTTCCAGAACAGCTGTGTACAAGCCTGGAGGTGAGAGAATGTGCAATACGAAATGGCGGAAGGTTAAAATTCAAGGTCGGGAGTGATGTAACCTGGGGCTGGGAGGTAAGTTATGTTCCAAACAGGAAACACCTCCTAACCCATGTCAAGGAAGTGAGAGTTCTGGGAACTCATCTCAAGTGCACTGAGCGCCACTGGAGGCATGTCAGCAGAATACATACGTGAAAAGGATTACTCCCCCCGCTCGTGGAACGTGACTCAGAAGGAGGCCACATTGGAGGCGGGCAGATCGATTGATTACCTTAGAGGCCATTGTAGCAGTTCTCAGGAACAGCGATGCTGAATCAGGATAAAGAACGGTGGTGAGCTGAGTGCTCGGGAAGAGTCAAGAGAACCTCATACAGATTCAATAGAGCTTCCGATGGATCCAAGAGAACCTTGCGGGTTGTGCCAATAGGACTCAACGGATACAAGTGGGGAGAGAGAAGTGAGTCAAGGATGGTGAGCTTTCCTCTGCTGCCTGTCTCACTGAGCTGACTCCTGGAGTATTTCAGTCCAGAGATGGCTTTTACCACCCTCCCCTACAACGGCAATCTTAACACCTACCTCACCGACTAGGCAATTTAAATCAGGAAAGAGGTGTGATTAACAGGAGAACATTGTATTACTCCTATATTTTAACAAATTCTTAACTACTGGGATTCCATGACTTTTATGAGTAGAACTCAGAACAAAACGCTGAACAGCCTCATTAAATATAACCACAGTTTAGAACTAAGATGTACGTTAGAAGTAGTGTGGTTTTAATATTCTCATTAAATAGATGAAGAAACTGATGCCCAGAAATAGAATGGGATTTTCCCAATGTACATAAATGACTCAATAGGTCCATTATTCAGTTCCTACATCTGTTCACCCCAATTGTTTCATTCTGTCCAGCAGAATTCAAGGCTCTGAAATCTGACTCCTAGGTTTGAATCCAGGGTCCTCCATGTTCTAGACTTGTGATGTAGTGAAAGTCATGAAAAATTTGATGTCTCCATTTCCTCAAAATGAAGAAAATTATAATATCTAGTTCATGGGATTGTTATAAAGCTTTAACGAGATAATGTATGTAAAAGTAATTAGAACAGTGACTACATATATGAGTAACTACAAGATATCAGTGTTAGCTCTTACTACCATCATTGTTTTTAGTACTAGCAACATCTTTTATTACTATTTCGATTAATCTTCATTAGTGTCCCATATAGTTGTTCAATTATTTTACTTACCCCCTACAAATACCTCCTCATTAAGTCCCAGTGAATTATAACAAATAAATATAGATATTCTGCATGGATCTCTGAAATTCACTTTTCCTTTTTTCTGTCCTGAATTTATCTTCTTTTCGTGATATCCTTCCCATTACCTATCCATACCTTTTTCATATATCAAGACTCACGTTAGTTCATAGCTTTTTAGTGACACCTTCCCTGAGCACTGTGCCCTCTGGATTTCCTTCTCCTAATATACAATTTACAGTTTAATACTGAATCATCATATCTTTCCTGTTTCCATAATTGGTCTTGTCCCACAACAAGATTAGAAGATCTGGAGACAATGGCCATGTTTTTGCCTTTCTTTTCCTCTCACCTGCTTCCTCCTTACACACACCCCCTAGAAAAGCTCTGTATATGTATGAAGGTCCCAAGTCATTTTGGTGAATAAATTCAAGAGATTTGGGATATTAATGTGCTGACTAATCTTTGCTAATTTCTTTTCCTGAAATTTTAGACTCTCCTCATTTTAGACTCCACTGTAGTCCAAACATTTGTTCAACGTCCAAAACATTGATATGTTTTCTCACTTGGCACAATGGAATAGGGTTTTGATTTCATTTTTAATGAATCTTTTTGTGGTGGTTGTTGCTCTGTGGAAACACATTCTCTTTATGTCCACTAGATGGCACCCAAATGACTATGCTGATCTTGGGGAACCCGGTGGAAATTTTGTAAGGCAATGAGAAGGCTTTAGCATACAAGCAGCAGTAGCATTGCAATGCAACCTATTTATTAGCTGCGGTGGCATATATATGACAGATGAAGCAACTGTGAGGACCTGTGTATGAAATTTAACACAATAAATAATGTTCCATGTTTCTTATAAAATTAAACATACTTTTACCATACAATCCAGCAATTGTGCCCTTTGGTTTTTACCAAAATGAGTTGAAAATTTGTGTCCACACAAAAACCTGCACGTGGCTGTTTATAGCAGCTTTATTCATAACTGCCAAAAGTTAGAAGCCACCAAAATATCCTTCAGTAGGTGATGGATAATCTGTGGTAACATCCAGATAATGGAAGACTACTCAGTACTAGAAAGAAAAGAGCTATCAAGCCATAAAAAGACATGGAGGGACCCCAAACGCATGTCACTAATGGAAAGAAGCCACTCTGGAAAGGCTACTACTGTATGATTCCAAATACACGACATTCTGGAAAAGACAAATCTATGGAGTTAGGGGATAAGGGAGAGGAAAGGACGAACAGGCAGAGAACAGAGGATTTTTAGAGCAGTGCAACTGTTCTGTATGATACCATAGTAGTAGATACATATCATTATATATTTGTCAAAACCCACATAATGTAAAACACTGTGAGTAAACCCTAATATAAACTATGAACTTTGGGTGATGATAATGTGTCATGGATTGTAAGAAATGTGTTGCTGTCAAGAGATGTCAACAGGGGGGTGAGGCAGTGCATGTGGGGGGAAGGGTACACGGGAACTTGCTGTACTTTGACTGTGAACCTGACATTTACCTTAGAAATAAAGTCTATTACGAAGTAAATGCTCTAAGACATCGATTATTTGTGTCTATTCCCCCTCTCCAGTACGATCCACCCCATGCTCAGACCCAATGAGCAATGACTTCTCTCAATCACTTATTTCATCCATTTGGAAATCCCATAGACCCTGCTTTCAAACATACACTCAATCTGACCACTTCTCATCAAATCCACTGCCTCCACCCTAGTCTAAATCATCATCACCTCTCAGCTGAATGGATGCAATAACGGCCTAACCGTCCCCCTTGTTTCCACTCTCCCCCTTTGGTCCATTTGCAAAACAAGAGTCAGAATGAATCCTATGACAGCAAAAAGTAGATCATGTCACTCTCCATGTAAACCCTCTCCACTGACTTCAAACTGTAAACAAATAAAACCTGAACTACTTAGCACATGGCCTAAAAGTCCCAGATGGTTGAATCATTGCCTATCTCTCTAAACCCATTCTTGTGGTCTCTTAGGCTCATTGTCCTCCTTCTATGACTAGTTTATTTCTACTTCAGGGTCTTTGCACATATTTGTTCTTCTGCCTGTTGCACATATTCACATGACCAATCCTTTCTCGTGATTCAAGTCTCAGCCAATTTCACTTCCCTGCCTGCAGAGCTCTCATCTTATCACTCCAGCCAACATGTCTCCACCAGTGATTCTCCATCTTATCCCCCGTTCATTTTCTTTACAGATTTACAACCATCTGGTACTATATTCCCTATGTCCATCATCTGTTTCCTCACCGTAGAATATCAAATCCATGAATGTGGACAGACTCTAAGGGGGCTGCCCTAATTCCCATTTTCTGGTATCACCCTTGTGTAATCCCCTCCCCTTGAATGTAAGTTGAACCTATTCCTATTAGAATACAATAAAGGAGATAAAATTTAATGTATTCTTGATTACATAAGATTGTAATGTGCCTCTTGCTAGAACTCTCTCTTCCTTGCTGGCTTTGAAGAAGCAAGCTGTCCTTATAAGATGCCCATTTGGAGAGTGCCACATGATGAAGGTGGCCTCCAGCCAACAGCCAGCAAGAAAGTGACGGCAGCTAGCCGTCAGTCTGGCAGCCAGCAAGGAATTGCATGTGGCCCACAATCACGTGAGCTTAGAAGCAGATTCTTCCCCAGTTGAGCTTTCAGATGAGACAGACTTTGAATACTTAGATGTGTGATGAGTATTGAGAGGTTTAGGGGTCCAGAGGAATGGGTGGATGTTCGGGGGAAATGACCCTAATCCTGAGGGACCGGGGACTCTTCTGGTATTTTTTGAGAAAATGGTAGTTACACTAAGCTGAGGGATGATTTAACCAGGCAGAGGTCATTTGACAAAGTGCACAAAGTCAGCTGCGTTTTTCTCTACATCTTATTTTACATCAATACCTGGATTTTCGAAACACTTGCACAGTGCTTAATCTACTATTCAGATCTCAGTTTCTAAAGATCATTCTCCATTCCTTTTAGCATTAGTTCCAGGTTGGGTTAGGAAAAGTATAAGATGAGCCTGAACAACTTGTGCCAGGAAGTAGTCAAGTACATGAAAGAACAGAGGAGCCAGGCTGAAGGAGCTTTCATTGACCAAAGCTGCGACAACCTGAGCTTTAATAAAAGGAATATGATGGCAATGGATTAAAACACTTGGGATTTTTAAAAAGCTCTTGGGTCCATACTAGTAGACAAGAAAGATAAAGGGGAGGGGGAAATAAAGTTCTTCTTTCTAAAGGACTGCCAGATAATCAATGTAGAAAAAGAAAAAAAGAAAGGAAAAAAGGAAGTTACCATTTTCAATCTACATTGTAATAATTCAGCTAAAGTTCATCATGGGTACATAAAATATATTTCAGGACAGAATGTTCACACAGTCTCAAAGTATCATGCCACAAATCAAATACTTAATATAACCAGAAAAAAACACACCTTTACGACAGAGGTATCTAGGAGTCACCAACTTAATCCAGTGATCAAATTTAGTATTACCCAATGTTATAATCTGCCCTGTGAACTCTCCAAAAAGTCAAGATCATGAAAAATAAAACACTTAGTTTTATTCTCGATTCCAAGAAACCGAAGAGACATAACAATCCAAGGCAATACATTAGCTTTGATTGGATCCTGGAAATCCTATTCAAGAAATAATATCGGGAAACATTATGGAATTACTATTAACTTTTTTAGTTGTGTTAATGGGATTATAGTTATACTGGAAAACATCCTTATTTGTAAGTGAGGTGTGCACAAGCATTTGGAAATGGAGGGTACAATGTATACAACTTTCAAATATTAACATCTGGTAAACCTAGGAAAAGGGTATTTGGGTGTAGATTGAACTATTACGTTAACTTTTCTGCAGGTTTGGAATCTAAGGAAAACTGAATTTTAAAAATGAAAATTTTCCACAGAGAGGGAGGAGGAGAGGAGAGAGGCAGAGACAGAGACATCTGTTTTACACCTTCATCTCTTAAACCTCATGAACACTCTGAGCGGAGGGGCACATTATCACCATCTGTATCCCAGAAATGAACAAAAAAACCAACTCCAGATAACACAGCCTGAGGGACCACAGCCATGACTCAACATAGGGTTTCCACTACTTCTCTAGATCTTCAATAGCTAAACTGACATTTACATATGGTACAGCTCCTTTTGTCATTCCTCTCCCCTCTCATTTTTCTATATGAGAAACATAGGCACAAGAGGAAGAGCTACAATGGGGATAGAGTAAAAGTCAAGAAAATCATACGAAATCCCATAAACATACTCTTCAGATTTGGGTACTTAGCAAATCCCCCAATAGCAGATAGAGATGCCCTCGAGAAGATACTGGTATGTTTTAATACCGTATTATAGGTAGTGCTTCCACGGTGTGCACAGACGTATTTCCAAAAGAGTTGGAGAAGCTGACCACTTATGACGTCCACCTTCTTTTGTTACTAAATCTATAGTGGTTGACTGGAAGAACTTGTAGAATTTGAGATGAATCCCTTCCCTTGCTTGTGAGTGTTATGAAGGACAATGGCTGCTCTATATACGACGTAAAAGTCTGAGCCCTGGACATGAACTTAGGTGGCCTGGATACAAGTTGTTAGACCTACATGACCCTGAATGAGTTGCTGTCCTGCCCTGGGCTATAAAGGAGGAGGTGGGAGATGTTAATCTCGGATTCTCTGTGGTGTTAACATCCTACACCTCTGAACCTCTAAGACCTCCCCCTTAGTCTTCGATATTGGCCAACTCAGAATTCACCTTGAGTATTGGTCTGACCTGGTTTATATTTCTCCGTTGTGTATTTAAACGAATTAGCCATTAGTGTTACTTACAATTTTAAATAGGTTTTACTAAAACACAGCTAGTTTGGTTTTTTTTTTTAAGCTGAAGTTGACTCAAAGTCCACTAGATGGCAGTCTTGTCCCTTTTTCTTCCAAGACCCCGTATCACCATTTCCGGGTGCACACTACATGTCAAACACAGAGGGCTCAGCCTTCATGGAATTCACAATGCAATTACCCCTCTTGAGAACCCAGTGCCTCCGCTTTATCTTTTTTAAATCAATAATCAGTACTTACACAAATTCTCTCTATTCAAGATATGGTACTATCCTTTCAATTACAATTAACATTTAAATAAAAATTGCCATTGAGAAAGAAAAAAAAATCAGTAGGGAAATCTAAGTGCCTCTAGTGCTTCTTGCCCTGTCTGTACTTCTTTAATTTCCATTCGTAGTGACGTGCTGGTGAACTCTGAAAAGAATCACCAACCATTCTCCCTTCAGAGCCCTTACGTAGTCTGCAGGACAGAGAGGCAAACAGCACCAAAGGGCAGGTTAAAAGGACATTGAACTTGAGGAGAGTAGTGAGGGGAAAACCTCTGGGACCAGACAGGAGAGGAGCACATCTCACTTATTGATGGCGAGAGCTTGAGCAACTTTACCCTCTATGAACTACAGCTTCTTTTCTGTAAAATAGGATAATTAGATAACTAACTTATAGAGGGGTTATGAGAATTAAATAATATAAGTAAAGCTCTTAGAATAGGGTCTGGAAAAAATAACTGCTCAATAAATGGTAGTTACTGCTGTTGTTATTGCTACTATTACCAGTGGTTTTTTAAAAAATAACTTTAATAATTATAATCATTTTGCTAATAATGTTACTATTACGTATGCCTGGACTAATAACTATTTAAATAGTACTATGATGATAATTACTTGTTTTACATCAGCTATCTCATCTAAGCCTAAAACCCCATGAGATAAATATTATTCACACCTAAAGGGAAACTAAAGCTCAGAAAAGTTTAGTAACTTGACTTTGTCACACAGCTTTAGGAGGTGAAGCCAGAATTCCAATGGAGGCTATCTGACCATTGAACCATGACTTTAACCTATAGACTACAACTAAATGACAGGCTACGACCCTATGATGCAGAGAAGACACCTAGGATGGCTTCCATTTTGCAGAGTTTCAGAAGCTTGCCAAGGTAACACAGAGTGTTAAGTGATGGTCTGGTACTAGAAAGCAATTCCCTCCACTCTTAACCCAGCGTCTTTTATTTTATACCAGCATTGTTGAAAGTGTGCAAACTGATTGGACTGTGGAACCCTTTTGCCAAACAATACCCTGCGTGCTCAGTGTCCTCTGAAACACAGTTGTGAACCAATTCCTTATGCTGATACTTTTCTTAAAACAACACTGAACTTCTATCAATGCAACTGGTCCACGGACCACCAGAGAGTTCCGGGGTGATTACTGCTGGCACTGCAGAGCCCTGGTGGTCATTTACAGAAATGGAAATAGGATGGCGGTTGTATTATGTCCAGTCTCTTTGAATGCAGCCCATGAAGCAAGACAGAAAGCAATGTGAAGAACACTGATGGAAAAGAAATCTCACGAGAGCAAAACCAGTGAAAATAGTGTGTTGGGTTAAGGGTGGAGAATTGGTATTGAGTATTTTAAAATTCATTTCCAAGGTACTGAATCATTAAATCACAAATGCTAAAGCCAGGAAATCTGCTCAATTTATTCTTCTCTCACAGAAGATGTGTTCTCACAGTCAGCCAGAAAAATGGCACAGTCAACATTTTGTTAAAAATGCCAGGAATCAGATTTGTCAAGTTATATGAATATCAAAAACATTTCATGGTACAACTTTTACAACAAGGAAGTGCTCTTAGATCTAATTTAAATTTCCTTGCTTAGAATGTTGAGTCTTTGGTAAAAATAGGAAACATTTCACAGTTCCATTACTATGCTTTACTTGCTTCTATCTATGTATTCTTCCCATTTACCTCTCTGAACTTTTCCACTCGTTTCCATCCTTTGAGTACTCTTGACACAAACCTCTTCAGGTCATCTAGTCTTTGTGCTCACGTTCAATAGACAGCTATCAGAAGGTGATGGCAACCTTTAGTGGGATTCCTCAGTAACGTCGGACAAGGAGCTCCGATTCACAATGCAGAGAAACATTCCTTAAAACTGTCTTTCTCCTGTCTTCACACTCACCATTTTTCTTAAACCCCACCCCCTGCTCCAAAGCCTCTCTTCCGCCCCAATTCACCCTCAGCCACACTAAAACTCTTACCCAAATTAAAGCCCCTCATGATACTGGATTCTTTTGCTCCCTTTCTTGCACTCCCAACAGGTCAGTGTCTTCTATCCCTGATGGGACTTCGCTCTCCAATTCATTCTTCACCCTCTTCTGCCTTCCATGCCACATCTATCCCCTTCCCCAAAACTGATTACTGGGACCCGAGGGAAGGTCCAGACACTGAGCCACCAAAGATAACATTCTGTAATAGGGGATAGATTGTTTAATATATTTTCTTCTATCGCTACCATATTAAATAACCAAGAAAGGATAGAGACCCCAATGGACCTCAATCTTATGTCTCTTTGAACCGAAAGAGTTAATGTTAATTTGAAAATGCTTCCTCTTTCCATGCTCCCTTGTCCAAATTGAGTGTACTTCTCCATCAGTCTTTCTCTTATACTTTCTCATTCTCATTTTCTCCTACCTCCATGCTTCCGTGGCTTTTTAACCCCATTGCCTTTACCAGACTCCTGATATTCTTCCTTTTTTTCTGCCTATTCTTTAGGGTTTTTTGTTTGGTGGTTCTCAAAGACAGAGCTAAGAAATGTTCAAAACCCCGAGAAATTGAGAGACTGATGACCCACTCTCAAAATGAGAAAGGAAGGAAGGGAGGGAGAGAAGTAAATAGAACTACTGCAGCCTTCAGCATGTAGAAACACGGCTTGTATTTTCATTGTTTCTAGAGTACAGAAAATTTTGGACAAGAGAATATTTTCTTAACACTCAACGCTTTTGCTAAGAAACTTAGCCCTTGATATTTGAAGCAAACGGGCTTACAAGACACAGTCTGAGTATCAAAATGCATTCCATTCTACCTTGCACAGTTGCCTGGTAACATCTAATGAGTACATCAGCTGTACTTGAAATCCCATCGGTCCTGGACCCACCTTCACAGCATTATAAAACTCTTCTCCTAGGAGATTCAGACCCTGGGCCAACAGCAATTCTGATCCAGTTATTAATTGCTTCCTTTGCAAGTACAGATGATAAAAAAATGCTCACACAGTATGGAAGCATGATTATCTCAAAAGCAGTATCTACAGCCCCTCTGAACCCTCATTTAAACTGAATTGGCATCTTCATCCAAAGCAACTACACTTTGAGAATTTACACAGAAAACAGCTTTAGGTAAAACAACTTGATAAAAGAGAATATAGTAACCGATATATTCTCACCTATTTTACAGATGAGGAAACTGAGGTTCCAACAGGAAAAGTGACGTGTCCAACGGTACACAAAATGAAGGCAGTGATGGAGTAGATCATATGGTCTCTCATTCCAGTTCTCTGTCTACTGTATCTGTTTATGTCCTTAGCTTACTGGTAAGTGTTCTGTGAGGAAGGCAAAAAAAGAAAACAGGATTTCTTGATCAAAGGATTTTAGAAAGTGTGGGAAAGTAAGTAAAAGGTATCTCTTTACTTCTACATGCCTTAGACTTTTCAATATGCTACTGTGTACTGTGAATTTCTAGATGGGACTCTGTTGGGTCTGTTCATCACAGTTATTTGGCCACAGAATAATCTTCCTTGCATATACAGAGGGTGCCAAAAAATGTATACACATCTTAAGAAAGGAAAACCGCATTAAAATTATAATACTCAATATGTATCAATAACAAAAGATGAATACAAGTCACGTTTCACTTCTGCAATTACAAGAGGTGCTCAAAGTGGTTACCATCAGCATCCAGATACTTCTGATTATGGCAAACTACTGCTTGAGTAACGTTGACCAAAGTGTCCACTTGTATACATGTTTTTAGCACCCCCAGTACATATTAAAATAACACCTGGAACCAGTAATCCATGAAGTGTGCTTTTGAGATAGATATACAACACGTGTACCCCTTTTTGCTGAATTGACCAAGCTACCAGCCATTTTGACCTTGTTTTACCAGCAAGAGTTTGTATCGACCCAAACGCGTCATGGTTGGTGTGGTACCTACAGATACGTGATGAGATCTCTTCATCTCCACTATAACTTCCTGTCTCCAAGTCACCACTTCTCTGATTCCGCCCCCTGTAATCTAACTGGTTTTCTTGCTTCTACTTGTGCTCCTCTGAGGCATGTTCTCTACTTGTTAACCATGGTGGGATTTATAAAATGTAAACCAGAGCAGGTTCCTCCCCTTTACCCACTTCCCACTATGGGGACTATAAAGTTTGATGATCAAACTCCTGCATCCTTTCAGACCTCATCTTCTAGCAACCTTCTCCATGTTTGCAACACCATGACCAGCTCATCCTTTCTTTCCTTCCTGGACCATGATAAGCCTAGTCTTGTACAAGGACCTCCACCCTTGCTGGTATCTATCTATGTCACTCTATCCCCGTGTCATCACATGCCTGACTGGTTCTTTTCCTTCAGGTCTCTGTTCAGGTGTCACCATCTTAGAATTGTTTCGCTAACCCAATCTCTACTGCATGTCTCTATTTCATTTTCTTCAAAGCACAGAACATTATCTGGAACTATTTTTGTTCATTGTTTACTATGTCTCCCTTATAAGCACCTCAACTGTGTTAGCACTGAAACATCAGTGCCCAGGACAATTATCTGGCGCACAGTGGCCATTCAATAAATATTTGTTAAATAAACAAATGAACACAATGGTAACTCTTTGCCCTTAAGGGTTCTCAGAACATGGGC
Organism: Rhinolophus ferrumequinum; assembly: GCF_004115265.2. NCBI lineage: Eukaryota > Metazoa > Chordata > Mammalia > Chiroptera > Rhinolophidae > Rhinolophus > Rhinolophus ferrumequinum. The sequence goes on along the minus strand of NC_046307.1, from coordinate 24,044,936 downwards.
ACCTTGCCAAAACTGAACATTGCTTTCTACGTTAATATAAAGTTAGAAAAAATATGTATATTAATGTACAGGAATATTTTAACAGTCATTTATTAGGTGTGAAACAATTGTGTATGAAAGGCTAAGTAACGTTTTGCTAAAATGCAAAATATGTTTCTTCTCAATAACAATTGTTGATTATTTTAAGAACATCTCAGTTCACGTTAACCCAAAATGTTAGCTTAGAAACAAATGACCAAGAAAGATAACTGACAAAGCACTGTACTACAAGTGAGGAGACTGGGGTCTGCATCAGCACGTGCTTCGCCCTTCCTATGAACTTAGGCAAGTCACTTCTTTGCTCTGAGCCTCAATTTCCTTATTTGTAAAACAAAAGACTGGACTAAATTATATTTAAGGCCCATTAAAGCCTTTACACCCTGATTGCTGAAGTCAGAGGCTTGATTACAATATTCAATCTTCTCTGATTCTCAGTGATCCATTCTACATTTTTGTGTTCAAGGAAGATGTCAATTTCATCACATTCACAACATAAATCAAGAAATTCCTAGGCTAAAATGGAGAAGTAACCAACAATTATATAATAGATCCTTTTTCATTAATTCCAGTAATTACTGAGTACCTAAAGTGAGGTACTGTTCTGTCCTGATAGTGCTTTCATTATTCTAGTTGATGAGACATACAGTAAATAAGATACAGAAGTAAAACATGTAACAAATAGATACTGTTAGGTGCTGAGGATATAAATAAAGCATAGAGAGAGACTATAACACGTTCTGGGCAGGATTAAAATTTTAAATAGGATGGTCAACGAAGACTTCACTGAGATGGGGACGGTTGAGTAAAGAACTGAAAGGACTGAGAAAGAGTGAGCCATGCAGAAATCCTGGGGGAGAACAGTCTAGACAGTGGAAACAGCAAGTATTTGTGCCTTGAGCCTGGAACTTGCCTGGTATGTTCAATGAACAGAGAGCTCACCACTGTGGCTAAAGCAGAATGAGTGAGGGAAAGAGTAGTAAGGGATGAGCTGGGGGAGGCAATGGGCACCTCGCGGTCATGATGAAGACACGGGCTTTTACTCTGCATGAGGTGTACAGTGATCGGAAGATTTCTAGTAGAGACTGTATTTTCACAGAATCAATTTGTCTGTCGTGATGCAAATAGTGTGTGCGCTCCGTGAGTGTGTGTGTGTGTGGTTAGTAGGAAGCAAGGGCTGGGAAGAGTCCAATTAGAGGTTATTGTGATAATTCGGGAAAGAGATGATGGAAACTTTACCCAAAGTGGTTGCAGAAAAACAAGATGGAAACTGGCCCAATTCTGTACATAATTTAAAGATAGATGTGTCAGGATTTGCTACGAAATCTGACGTGGGGTAGAAAGAAGGAGATTTATCTTTAGTGACCCCTCACTCACTCCCAGAAAGTGAGGGTAGAGATGTTAATTCTTGGCCAATGTTATCATCAAATATCCCCTTCTATTCTAACTCATCACCTTACTCAATCAGAATTGTGAGATTCTGAAGCTGAAAAGAGCCATCAAATATGATCTAAGCTCATTTGGAGAAATTCCATGGGAGTGACAATTTTCCTGAAAATCCCAATTCCTCTTTTATGCCTCTGATATGCTGTGAGCTTCAGCTTCTCCACCGCTGATTCATTTCATATTGACAAGTCCTCTTTGCCTGCCTTGTATGTACGATGTTAGTGTTAAAGGCCTAGCTCCTTGAGGGCGAAGACAGTGCTTTTCCCCTTCAGAAAGTAGACACACAAGAGTATGAAATAAGTGACCTGCCGGGTTTTGTTTTCCATCCAGGAACCATGGATAATATATAAAATATATGTTATGAAAAATATATAAATAAATATATATCTGTACCTATACCTATACCTATATCCGATTCATTCTAACCCAAACTGTTTTTTCTAGAAAAAACAAATGTAAGAATACCACAATAAAAATTTACACACGACCCTGAATAGCAGTTCCCAAATCTGGTGGGTTAGAGAATCCACAAGGTATTCTGCTAAGAATGTAAATCTTCACCTGTTGACCCGGTGAATTCGAATCTCTGGCAGCGGGGCCCAAGAATACGCATTTATGATACCTTTCCCTGGCGATTCCAGTGTTCCGTAAACCCAGGCTGAGGCACCACTAGCCTAGCAGCTCTGGCTTTACGGACCTCTGCTAAGAGTGCAGCTCCGACGAGAGCAAGGGCTGGCGTTATTCTCACATCACTGGCTGTTTTGGTCAAGGTCCTATAATCCCTGTCATAATCATAGACCCCTTTACTGCTCCATCCCCCCACAGTCTGGCTCTGGAACCACATTCGGGTGGAAGGACATTTGGTCTCCAAAGTGCTGGACAGTAGGTGGCAACGGGCCCAGTGTCTGTTAAAAAGACCCTCCCTTTCCATAAACAGTCAGTGGACATGTGGGATCTTACTGGGATGATGCTAACGCTTCCAGATGGATTTATGGTGATGCAAACATACAACCTGGTAACTTTACGTTTTAAAAAAGTGATTGAATTTTGTGAAATGTCATACAGTAACATGGGTGAATTATATGATATGTAAACTATGCCTTGATAACTTTACATATTTGAAAAAGAGCCCATGTCCTATGGCTGGGGAGCAGACAAAGCTGAAAATTATGCACAGGGAGTAACTGTAAAAGCGGCAGAACTTCAGAGGACACCGAATTCTTACCTTAGACTGGTCTCTTATGCCAACATTGGGCCCCTGGTAAGGGAAGACAACCCCACCTGGGATAAGCATCTAAACATAAGATGTCCTTGAACCCCCAGGTAATCCTGAACTCTCTGGGCTTGCAAAAACGGCTGGACGACTTTGAAGAAACCCTAAACGAGGCAGGTGTACTTTCACTTCCTAAGACAGTGCTGGCGTTTCTCAAGATCTGTTCTCGCCCCCTTTCTGGGCACCAGACCAATAACTAGCATCACATCTTTTCATGCTCCAACTGCGAAAATCATGAGTGTGCTAAAAGAAAAGAGGGATTCTAAGCCAATGGAATGCACACCTGGTCTATGTGTCCTGCAGGTGTCTGGAGACTGTTTGGGAGTGACCCTAGTGCTGGACCAAGGTGGGGAGGAGTAGAATATACCGTTAGGTAAAGGGGGATTTGGTGGTATGGCGCAATATTCTCTAACAAGTTTTAACACCCCAGGAAGTACCTCGGAAGAAGGCTCTAGTAGGTTTCCAAGGAAGACTGAAAAAGGAAATGACCAGCACGAAATGAAACAGGCAGCAGAATTGCCTGAGCAAACTGTGGAGAATAGAATCAAAAGGCTCAGAGAAGTGGGTCTGCTCGAGTGTGTCGACTGTACATCAGAAAGCCCACTAGCTGACTGTGTTCCACAGAACGGCTCAGAGGAGGTTCCCCTTACCAAGGAAGGAAGAAATGCACTGGTGAGAGGGCAGCGTCACTCATGGCTCGTCAATGATTGCCTTCTGTAGGCCGACACTGACAGTAGGAAAGGTGTACTGCTGCAGAACTGGGCTTTCTGGTAACAAAGGGGGATGCTGGAGGACCAGGGTACCAGGCCAGGTGGTACCAATTTAAACATCAAAAGCAGAGTGGCCAGAATTAATGAACAGCAAGTTTACACTGCCAGCCACAGGGTGGGGCCCGGTCTGACCTGCCGGCTGCCATGGAAATAGTGATGTAAGCCCAGGTTCCAGACCTGAACCTTTCTCAGGCCCGGAACCCATCGACTGAAAAAGGGCCAGTCTTCATGAGGAACAAACCCTAAAGCGCTATGGCAAATGAATACAGAGCTGACCTCAACCAGTTCTTCCCCAGAAAGGCCTGTAGTCATTTCCCTGGGTAATGTTACGCGAGAGAAAACAGATTGTCCAGTTCTTTCAAGGGTTGTTGGATACAGTGACCAAGTTAATTGGTGGTGACATCCAGAGAACCAGAATGCCATTAGGAGTTCTAGCTCAGGTCTTTGTCACTGTGCCTCCCCTGATCTACAGACCAAATGGTCCTCGTTTCCCTAGATCCTAAATACGTTATCAGAATGGACATCACTAGCTGTTGGCAGAGCCTTCACATTGATTCTTTTACCTACAGGGTAAGAACTATCACAGTCAGAAAGACCAAGCAGCAGTCACAAAATCTACTCCCCAGGCCTGGCTGAAAATAAAAATGAAGCAAATAAGGAAAAATGAGAGTAAGAAATAAATGGAAACCAATATTGCACCGAGGTGGAATGGCAGAGACAAGGGCCACCCTCAAAGACACAAAGGACGCAGGAATGACAGCCTATCATAGTCTCATAGAACTATCATCTCCTAATTAATCAGCCTAGCCCCTGAAAAAGAACGGATGGACCATGAGAAAACAATAGTGGGTTAAACAACAAGTTTAACCAAGTAGAAGCCCCAACGGAGGCTTCTTTCCGGTAGCAGATAAGCACAGCTATGGGTAGGTGGCGTGTGGTGAATAAATTCTTCCCCACATTCATGAGGAGAGCTGTGTACCTCATGGCCCTGGGTTCCACTGAGCTTACCGCATACTTCCAGAAGCTGTCATGGCGACAGCTGAACTGGCTTATTAAAGACAAAGCTGATGTGTCACTTAGAGATGACACTTTGTGGGGATAGGGTGCCATCCTTTAGGAGGCACTCTACTCTAAAACCAACAGGAATTGTAAACGGGCTTATTCCAAACAGATGGCTTAAAGAATAACAACATTGGCTAAATTAACAATGACACTCCATTCTGTCCAACAGGTTAAAAAGCAATTTTTTGTAACTGCAACATCATTCTGAATCACAGCGTTTGTGAAACTGGAAAAAAAAATACGATGAATAATCTAGTAGACAAGGAGTGAAAGCAGCATTGAGCCTTCTCACCATCCTTCTCAGTGACCGGTTGGAGAATCTGTGCTTCCACAACTTTAGTATCTCTGGTTCTAGAGGTGCTGGTTCCGAGAGGGGACACTTCGGGCAGTAGACACAGTAAGAGAGCCATTACATTTAAAGCTAAGGTGGCATTTGGTTACTTGAAGGTCCTGCGTCACTAGATCAGCAGCCACAGTAAGGAATTTCCATACTCTCAGGGAGAATGAACCCTGAAGAGCATGAGGGGGTAGGACTGCTGTCACTTAAGGGAAGCAGAAAGGCATATACACTTGCCACGCCTGACAATCTATGGGGGCATCTCTTGATACTGCCACGGTCAAATTTAACTCTAAATGGGAAAGCGGAGCAACGATAGCTGATAGCTGATAAGGACTTGATGACCAGGGGCTCAGGCTTCTAAGGGACGAGTGTCTGAATCATCCTCAGGCAAGCCACCGAGACCCGAGAAGTCCTGGCTGAGAGTCAGAATCATCCAGAATGGGCGGCAGAGAAGGGCGATGATGAATATCAGTCACAGACTCAGGGCGAACTGTAGCAGCTCTGGAGGTCATCCCACTAACCCTCCTGAATCCAGGAGAAGCTGTGACTGGATGGAATGAACCTCAAGTGAGCAATGCAAGAAGCAGGCCACCAAAGACATGCAAAAGAGAAGAGGTCCTTGCTGGGCCACTGTACTGGGCTGGCACGCCCACACCCCCGCCTCCACCGGGCACTGGCTGGTTGCTCACTCTGACCCTCTTCCCTGGAGAAATGCCCTCAGTAGACAAGAGGTACTTCACCCAGGAAATTGTGCACCAACCCCCTTCTGGGGTAGCCCACAGCCAACGGCTACCTTCTAAGTGTGGTTCAAAGGCTAGCCTCTGCCTCAAAGTGGGCCAACTCCACAGGGCAGTTTACACTCCAGGGATCTCCCCATCACCTTGGATCGGACAGAGATTGCACTATATCTGAGACCACAGTCTTGCTCTCCTGCTTTTCCCTTCCTTAGCCCATTTCACTCTCTCCCTTTTTAGCTTGCCCCTGAATTCCTGTCTGAGGCTTTGTTTTTGAGGCTCTGTTTCTACAAAACTCATCCTTAGACACAGCAGCATAAACCATGCATATTGTCTTTTCTGGGTCTCACATAGAAGAAATCAGGGAATAAACAGGCCCCGTCGGGTACGGAAGCTGCGAGTCATCAGAGCCCTAGGTTCCCTCTGTCTTTCTTTCTCTTCATCCTTAGCTCACAGGTGCTGCTGTAAGACTGCCATCACCTCCACGTTCCAGGTAGAGGAAGAAGGAAGGGATACCAGAATAAGAGTACATCTCACTATGCTTAGTACTGCTTAAAAGCTTCCATGGAGGTGCTATCCAATGATTCTTCACATCTAGTGGCCCCACCACCCCAGCTGTAAGAGAAACCGGGAAATATGGACTTTCAGCTGGGCACCCTGGAGCGCCAAATAACAAAGTCTGTTAGAAAGGAAGAGCTAAGAACAGAGATTCTAGCAGTCTCTGCTACAGGCTCTGGCTATAATAGAAGGAATTGGGGGCGGGGAGGGGTGCTTCAAAAGGGAATCCAAACCTTCTCTAATAGCAGTCCCTCCCAGACCCTCTCACCAGAGTTCAACTAACCAAGAAGTGTGGGGAGAATTGTAGATATAGCAAGGAAAAGGAAAGCAGCAATATGTGGAACCAGGGCTCGTTCAGAGGCAGTCATGCGATCACATACCCTCATCTTGATGAAAATCCTGGGAGATGGAGAGTGGGTGGGCATTTTTTGATCCTGAATCTTTCCTGTGGAAGCCCCATTTTCTCCTCCCTCTGGTCATATTCCCTAGTCTGAGTAGAAGTTGAAGCATCAGGCTTAACAAAATTGCCCAGGGCTCTGCAGAGTTTATGGTTTATTTACTGTGCAAATTCTAAATGCTCAGATCCAACCACAGTACAACTAATTACCATCTCAATGAAATCTCTGTCAAAGAATTACCAGAACCAGTTTCCATCTTCCAAAAGCTCATTGGGGGGAATAATCACATCAAATTTCTGCTGAACAATATGAAACGAAAATGTTCACTCCAAACTTTTTCTGAAGGGTACATTAAACCTTGAGGACAAAAGTTGCTGAAAAGCCTTAACATACAGAAACGTTTTTCTAAATAACTTCATCGTCGTTTCTTGAATTTGAGAATCGTCTGTCTCCTATAATTCTACCTCTCTACGTCCTAATAATGTGCTTATTCCAAACAGATTGCTTAAGGAATGATCACATTGGCTATAATTCCATTATAAAGCCATTCAATTCAACAACTAAAATCACTTTTATAACTAAATCACAGTATCTCTGTAAAACAGAAAGAAAAAGGGGAATGTAATTAATGCTCTTTTCAGAACTAAAGGAATAGTATGTTCAATGACTGGCTGGAGGTCAGATAAATCAGAGAAGCCAAACTTCCTGGTTCCTATCTCTAGACTCTGGCCAGCAAGACACATCCCCTCCACCGTTCCTTTTTATTTACACCTTACTCTAGTGGCAGAATCTACAGTTGTGCCCCAGTTTTCATTTTCCCTTTCTTTTAGTAACAGAACCTCTTGAGTTTTCACCAGTAATATGTCTGTCCAGGTGGAGGTATTCCCCATCTCCCTTAACTGCTACATACAGCCACCCAAACAAGCTTGGAAATGATAGGCAAAACTGCCAATCATGTCCTTCAAGATGGCGTGGCTTTCCCTGCACGCTCTTTGTCCCCACACTGCTGGCTGCGAAGTGAGGATTATAAAAACCCTAGGAGCCCATGTGGAGGTTCATAGAGCAATGCTGCTGGCATTAGACCACTCACCTCTGAACTTTTATGTGCAACAGAAGGAAACTTCCATATTATCGAAGCTACTATGTTGGATGATCTCCTTTTCCCTTAAATAAGTTCCACCCAGCGCCAGATTTTAGTCAATCAGGAGTCTCACTTTCAGGCACATTGGAAGTGAAATGAGTCCAGAGGAGAGTGACTGGAAAGCAAGGTAACTAGAAATCATGACTCAGGAGGGACCATTTCAAAGACATGGGAATACATAATTTGAGGAAGAAAAGAAAGAGGTACCAGGGGAAATTCTCGTCATATTTTTCAAGGATCATCATGGGAGGAAATGATCATACTTGTGCCCACATATATCAAGGACCTAAAAGATGATTAATTTCCAGAAGCCCAATAGTAACAAATTTTAGCCTCATTAAAGGAGTTGTCTCATAATTACAACAACCCAAAGATACGCTGGAATGCCCTGGGGACTAATGAGTTCCCCGTCACTGGAGGTATGCAAGCACAATTTGATAGGAGAGAATGTAGAGCACAAGTTCAGGCTTCTGACAGAACTAGGTTCTAATTCTTACTCTGCCAATTAGTAATTGTTGTTTCTTAATATTTATGAGCCAAATCTTAAATTATAAAACGAGGTTAACTTTAGTAATTAGTGAATAGAGCTGTAAATCATAAAAGGAAATACATGTGAAAGACTTTCCAATGGAGGTGCCAGATGACCCTATTTGGTGGGGATTTTAAAGTCGGGTTTAATCAGAGGGAAAGAGGAAAGGATGGTCATGATAAACGATCTTGTGATTCTGAAATGTTTATTGCCCTTTCAGCGACATACAAGCATGATGCGTAATGAAAAAGCCTGGCTAACAAACAAGTCAGTCAGTCCTTCCTCTGTGAGTAGCAGATGTTGCAGGGATACTTAAGTTGAGTAGAGCTCACTCATTCCAACCCACCATCCCACGCCCATAGGAAAGCTCGGAGTACTTCAGCATCTTTATTGGATGGAAGATTTAAAACTTCTGGACATCCCAGAAGTTCTGCCAACATTATTTTCCTATTTAGACTCATAGTTGGTCCAAACTTTCGAGAAAGTAATGGGTTCTAAAAGGTAAAGCATATCTGTGATACAGAGAAAGCAATTACGTAGGAGTCAAGAGGGTGAGTTCTGGCCTCATAACTGACAGTGACTGACTTCCAGGTCTTGAACAAGCATCCACCTCTTTAGAATTGGTGTCCAAGTCTTAAATACAAAGGGGTTGGGAAAGATAATCTAAGGGTCCTCCCGGGTTCAGAATCCTATTCTTTTAATTCAAAAAGTAAGATGACCCCGTTACATCACTCCCTTCAAGTTCAAAAGCCACTGAAGCCCAGGGTATAGGATCCAGAACAGAATCATGGAGATTTCAGAATATATAATACTCACGTGACATAGATAATGAAGTTTTGTGAGCAGATAGAAATAATCCCCTTTCAGAGCAATAGAGCTATGAGTAAGGCTATCAGAGCCTTAAAATTTCCTAGGGTAAGTGCAAGGGATGGTTCATAAGGAACCAAGAGATGCTAGTGCAGAGATGGTCTTTATTGGGTACTATGGATGGTGGTGAAGGCTATGGCATTTGGCGTGATCAAACCTGAGTGTAAATCTAAGCCCTGCCATGTGCTTTTTTGGTGACCTTGAAGAAGTCATTTTCCAGGCCTCATTTTCTTTCCCAGAAAAGAGCCACTCAATTGTTTTTGTTTGTTTGTTTCTTTGTTTTTTAATGACAATTAAATGAAGTAATGATTGTAAAATTCTTACCGCTTGACCAGACAATTTACCAACTGGATTTATACCTCTCTGAAGATAGGGACTTTGATTATCTTACTCAACAGTATTCCTAGAAGATAGTCCTTACATGGTACAGAGTAAGTGCTCAAGAAACTTTCATATGATCTCACTTATTTGCGGATTCTAAAGAAAAGAATAAGTGAATGAACTAACCAGAAACAGTGTTGGAGACAAAGAGGAAAAACTGAGGATTGCTAGATGGGCGGGGGGGGGAGGGCCGGTGAAGGGATTGAAGGGCAGTCGGTGACCACAGGATGGCCACGGGGTTTGAAAATTAATCTGGGGAACGTAATTTAGCGGTTACCAGAGGGTAAGGGGGTTGGGGGGTGGGAGATGAGGGTAAGGGGGATCAAATATACGGTGATGGAAGGAGAACTGACTCTGGGTGGTGAACACACAATGTAATTTATAGATGATGTGATATAGAATTGCACACCTGAAATCTATGTAATTTTAATAACAATTGTCACCCCAATAAATTTAAATAAAAAAAAAGAAACTTTCAAATGACTGACACCACATGCCTAAAAGTCTACTGATGAAAACTTCTGACCCACTTCTCTGATTACCCGATCCCTCTTTTGATCAGGAGATCAAGAAGAGAGACAGCATCACTATTCTTACCACGCCCCCTTTTCTTCTATGTCTGTGTTTATGTACCGTAACCATAGTTACTGTATCTGCATGGCCATTGGGCCCCTATCTAGATGATGCAAATTGACATCACTGTTCCTGGTCATATTCAAAGGTACCTGCACAACATCTCCATCACTTGGTAATAGCCATTCTAACAGGTGTGAGGTGGTATCTCATTTCGATTTGCATTTCCCTAATAGTGAGTGAAGTTGAGCATCTTTTCATATATCTGCTGTGGTACATACACAGCGGTATACAATGGAATACGACTCGGCCATTAAAAAAAATGAAAAACTGCTATTTGCAACAATATGGATGGATCTTGAGATTATCATGCTAAGTAAAATAAGTCAAACGGAAAAAGTCAAGAACCATATGATTTTACTCATACGTGGGATATAAACCTGAAAGCCACAAACAAACAAAAACTCATAGACACAGAAAACAACAGTATGGTGGTTACCAGAGGGAAAGGAGGGGTGGTAAAAAAAAGGGTAAATACGGCCAAATATATGGTGATGGAAGGAGATTTGACTTTGGGTGGTGAGCACATAATGCAACCTACAGATGATGTATTATAATATTGCACACTTGAAACCTATATAATCTTATTGACCAATGTCACCCCAATAAATTTAATAAAATTTTAAAATAAACAAATAAAATAAATAAATAAATGTTGGGCCTTCCAATGGGAGGAAAAAAGTATCCTGCCTTATGATCCTGAAATTTCAGTCTTTTGATTTTTGGGGGTTAAGTAGATTCTTCATTTTGTTTGGACACTAATGGAGTTCAGCATAGGAAAAATCAACCAGATCTGGTAATAAAGCCTGTAAGCAATTTGTCGCATCATAGAATTATAGCATAGGCTCTCACTGCACTACCCCAAATAGGGTACAAAGAAAACTCAGCTTGTAGATAACATTTTCAACCAAGTCAACCACCATTTATAAGATTTTTCTGCTAGTTTACTTAGTTGGAATTTTACACAAGCCAATTTAGACACACTTCTGTCTTGGGAATCACGGCAATTATAACAATACTACCAAAAGAGTACTTTTTAAATAATCAGCATCATCATTGTAATTATTCAGCCAACAAAAAGGGACACTTTCAAAGCAGCAAACTTTTATAACCAGGGTATTATTAAATATGAATCTCCAAAGGATAAATTCATAGAAGAATAATGTGTTCTGTTAAAAATTAGAAATTGATTGACAAATTTGCACATAAATGATGCACACTGTGCAAACCAACTTGGCTTTGCTGTTACCAAAATATTTTTACAAAAAGTTTAGGAATTTTTTTTCATATCTCTGTAAATATTGAAAGACAAAGTCTGTCTTTTGTTTTTCCAAAGTAGAGCTAATTGTGTATAAATCATTTTTGATTCCTATAAAATTGTATTCATATTGACGGCTTAGAAAGGCCACTTCCCTTAGTGAAAATACAGACATTCTTTCTCATTGCCTAGACCTATATCTGCTGCTCAAAGTAGCAACCATTAGCCACATTTAGCCACTGGGCACTTGACCTGGGGCTAAAATCAAGAAGTTGCATTTTCACTTATATTTTTATCGATTTAAAGTTACAAATTTAAGGAATATAAAATACCTTTCCATTAAACATAACTTCATGATTTCAGTAATACTACATTCCTCTTTAACTTTTGATAATTTAGCATCTGAATGGAGCTGTACTGAAAGCATAACACATACATCAGATTTCAAAGACTTAGTAAACAAAAATAATGGAAAAAAATCTTAATTTTGTGTTCATTATTTGTTGAAATGATAAAGTTTTGGATATGCTGGGTTCAATAAAATGTATTTTAAAACCGTTTTGCCCTAATAGTGCAAAACTATTTTGAACTTATTTTTTAATTGTGACTACTAGAAAATTTTTAATTATGTATGTGGTTCATATTATATTTCTGTTGAACAGCACTCATCTTGCAATCTAGAAATATCTACTTACTCAAGTTCTACTTCCTGTAATGGTGGTGAAGCTTATATTTGGCTGACGCTTATATTTGGCTGACAGATAACATTTGTAAACAGTGGACAAAATGGGAACAACAACTTTTTTTTGAAGGACTGGAGAGCAACCAAAAGTATAAAGGAATTAAAGGAAATTTGGCCCTTGAAAGAAGGGAACTGCCCTGGATAAAATTCACATTTATTAAGCTTTGCACCTGTGGGCGTTCACTAATCCAGGGGGAATTGGATGGAGAGAATTTAAGCCAAAAGTCATAATCATAATGAATTGAGAAGTCAGAGGATGGAGGTTAGGGTTCCCAGAGCAGCTAGAAAGTGAAGGGGAAATTTAAGAAAGGAGGGAGTCCCTAAATTCGCATATGAATACCATGCAAATCTTTGGCTCACCTATGAACAAGTGCTTGGGAAATACCAAGATTCACAGTGTATAACAACAGCTGTAAAAGGGAAGGAACTAAGCACAGATCTCAACTTCTACCTACCGTGCTTCCCCGAAAATAAGACCTAACTGGAAAATAAGCCCTAGCGTGATTTTTCAGGATGACATCCCCTGAACATAAAAGCCCTAATGCGTCTTTTGGAGCAAAAATTAATATAAGACCTGGTCCTATTTTCCGGGAAACACAGTCCTGCAAGGGAGGCAGTTTGGTGCTTAAGTGGGGCGCCTACTAGAACACAAAACAAATGCTCTTTAGAAGAAAACAGAATCAGAGTCTACCATGTTTAATTGAGACTATGCAGTATAAAATAATAAATTAGACTCACAAAGAAACAGGAAAATGTGATCTACAGTCAAGAGAAAAAGCCATCAATAGTTACTGAGCCTGAAATGTTGGAGATGTTGAATTGGGAGACAGGACTCGAAAAGATCTATTAAGTCTATGTTTCAGACTCTAAAGGATAACATATCCTAATGAATAAAGAGATAGGAAAACTAGGGAGATGAACGTAAACTAAATTAAATAATACAATGAAAATTCTAAAACTGACAACTAAAATATCTGAAATAAAAATCTTGAGAAGTCTTTAAAAGCAGATTGGAGATAGCAGAAAGGATGGATCAGTGAAATTGAGGATTAGTGAAGTTGAAGATAATCTTCTAGACATTATTATCTGAATATGGATACATTCAGTATTCATGTGAAAAACAATATAAAGTATTCATGTGAAAAACAAAGATTAAAAATGTATCAGCAGACCCTGAGAGACTCATGAGACCCTATCAAGAGGTATAAAATATATGTAATGGCGCCATGCCGGTAACATGCCTGCAAACATTATGAACATTCCTAAAATCTGCTGGAATTTCCAAAAGTGTGGCGAGCACGAACCCCACAATATGACCAACTCCAAGGACAAGGATTCTCTATATGCCTTCCCTTCTATCCTTTTCTCATTTCCCCACCCCTTCCACCCTGTACCTACACTGCGGGGAACCAATCTCTTTCATTTCTGGCTTATGCTTTCTATGTTTCTTTTCGTGCAAATGAGATTCTGTAAGTTTTATTTCCCCTTCTTTCTTACACAAAGATGGATGGTTAAATGAAAGTGTGATGTTGCAAGTTTCTAGTATTCTACACAGATTGGTAAAATATTAACTATAAATAGACTGTGCTAGGTTAAAAATGCATATTCTCCAGGACAACCATCAAAAAACAAAGATGCATAGGTAAAAAACCAATAGAATAGACTACTAAAATGTTTTAATTAACTTATAAGAAGGCAGGAAAGAAGGAACAGGGAAACCATAAATAAACAAATAAGCCAGCCAGTAGAAACAAATGAAAACAGCAAAATGATAGATTTAAACCTACCATATTGATAATTACATTAAACAAAAATGGACTGTATATTCCAATTAAAAGAGAAAGATAACTGGATATAAAAAGCAAGAACTATATGTTGTCTATAAATGATGCCATTTAAACTAAAGATAATCTAAAAGTAATAGAATGAAACATGATTGACCATGCAAATAATAAACATACAGAATTTTAGGCAAGGAGTAGTACAAGAAACAATGAAGAATATTTCATAATAATAAAACTTAGTCTTTCAGGAAGACAACAATCATAAATTGATGTGCCCATTAAAAGATCTTCCAAAAACATCAAGCCAAACTGAAAGACCTCAAGGGAAAACTAGACAAACACATAATACTCATTAGTAACTTTAACATTCTTCTCTGTGTCACTTACAGAGCAACCAGACAAAAAATCAATAAGAACGCAGAAAATATGACCATTATTAACCACTTTGACCTAGATAACATGTTAGAGCATGACACTCAGCAACTGCAGAATATACATTCTTGGCTGTACATGATGTCAGAGGGGTAGTAGATGGGGGGAGGGGGTTGTCACTGTGTGAGGGATATAAATGATAAATGTCTAACTATTGCATTGTCTTGTACACCTGAAACTAATTTAGAAAATATTTAAAAAATAATTTAAAAAATTTAAAAAAGAATATACATTCTTTTCAAGTGTGCATAAAATGATAAAAAAAAAACCCCAAAACAAAACAAAAACAAAAACAGACTATATGCTGGGCCATAAAAGAAAGATTTCTCAAAAAGTTTTTTAAGAGATTGCCATCTTAAAGAATGTTTTCTTTTTTTCTGACCACAACAGAATTAAAATAGAAATCGGTAAATGTAAGATATCGATAAAAATCCTCCATATTTGGAAATTAATCAGTGCACATACTCGTAGACATAACCCATGGATCAAAGAAGTTACAGGGAAATTAAAAAGTATTGCAAACTGAATGATAGTAAAAACGCAACATATTGAAATTTGTTAAATGTAACTAAAACGGTGGTTAGTGAGAAATGTAAAACCTTTGATGCTTATATTAGAAAGGGAGGTATGTTTATCATCAACAATATATTTCCATGCTAAGAAGCTAGGCAAACTGAACCGAGCACAAGTAGAAGAAAGGCAATGCTGCGGATGAGAGCTGAAATAAACGAGATAAAACAACAGATAGAAGTTAAAGCCCAAAGCAGTTCTTTGAAAAGATCATTAAGACTGATTACTCCTCACAAGAGTGATGAGAGAGAGGGAGAGGGAGAGGGAGAGGGTGAGGGAGAGGGAGAGAGGGAGAGAGGGAGGGAGAGACAGAGAGAGAGAGAGACAGAGACAGAGAGAGAGAGAGAGAGAAAGCACAATCACCAGCATCAGGAATAAAACGACGGAACATCGCTACAAACACGATAGCTATTAGAAAGGATAATAAGCTTACAGTGTTACGTGAAAAAAAATTCTAAGTGTGAAAGAGAAGCTACAGTAGACTACTTCTATGTAAGAAAGAAGGGGAAATAAAACTTACAGAAATCTCCTTATTTGCATAAAAAGAAACATAGAAAGACTAAACCAGAAATAAAAGAGATTGGTTACCCACAGTGTAGGTACGAGATGGAAGGAATGGGGGAATGCAAACTGAATAGATAGAATGGCAGAGGTTGGAGGATTGACACTTCTGAGTGTAAGTTTTTGTATAGCCCTGACTTTTAGAACCATATTATTTTTAATATACTTAAAATATACATAAAATCAACAAGGATAAAGGGTAAAATGGAATAGAAACAGAAACAAATGAACGTAACTATAATACAAACAAGTAATATAATCACACTGAAGAAACAATGAACCATTCCAAATAACTTTTGAATATATTACTTTCACTTGATACCCTCAAGCTGAAAACAAGAACAGCAAACAAATGCTAAACTCTATCCAATAGATGTGTTTTTCAGTTTTAGCAATACTAAATTTATTAAATTTAGCATTACTAAATACTAATACTAGTTAGCAATACTAACTTTACTATATATATACACACACACACACACATATATACGTACTAACTTTACTATATATACTTTACTATATATATACATATACATGTATATATACGTATATATACATATATACGTATATATATATATTCTAGGATTGAGGAAACAAGTATATTTTGGATAATGAGAGTCAGGTTTCTCAGTGTCAGAGAAGAGCCTTACAAATGTGCAAAGGGGAAAGGCTCGAGTGAATCTTGTGGAATTGGAAGGATCAATATGAATCATGGTTCTAGATACAGTTGTGTATGTGTCTATGTATGCACACACATACACATACACCTGGATTTCTACCTCAGTCTACTGAGGAGGCTTATATGCAGTGACACTCAGGAGCATGTCATGTCCAGATCACGATTTCTAAATACTACTCTCAACCATAGGACCCACAGTTCCTTGGAGAAAGGGCTGACTCCAGGTCTGGGACAGGCCAAGTATAATATGAACTTGGAGCATACCAGACGTAAGGAATCACTCACAGAATGATTAGTATGCATCGAAGGACACAAGAACCAGTTAAAAGGGACTCCTGGCCAAATCTAGGAAAATTTGAGCAAAAATAATAAATTATGTTAATGGATCTTACGTAATAAGAATCCAAGAGAGAATCTCATAAATAAATGAGAAAATACGAGATGCAAAAACTCTTCTAACAGTACAACTAAAATGTAGAGGGAATGAGATTAAAAATCACCATTTGGTAATCACCATAGTAATCATTGTTTCAGGTCAGAATCATTGATGCTACAACTGACAGGTGCATGTTTAATGAGAAACAGGATATTTTCATAATCTCACAGCAGTATTAGTACTTGTTAATTACAAAGGAAAAATAGTAACATGATGGTGGAGAAAACTTGTAGACACCAACAAAACCAAGTGATCCAACTTAACAACACCATGAACGATTCCGACAGGTATCATGTGGCTATTGATTTGATTTTCTGAAAAGGACACAACGTCACTTCTGAGATATTCCTGACAAAAACGCTAACTGAAATCTAGTAATAAGAACAATACTTTTTAAAAGGCACAAATTGAGAGACATTCTATAAAAAAGTCAAGGTCCTGAAACACAATAAAGATTAAGGAACTATTCCAGATTAAAGGAGACTGAAGGGACTTGAAAAGAAAATGAAGCATCTGATCTTGGATTGGAACTTGGAGCAGAGTTTTTGTTTTTGGTTGTTTTTTTTTTTTTTCTCCTTTTGCTATAAAGGATATTTAGTGAGAGAATTGGTGAAAGTTAAATAAGATCTGTTTACTAGATAGTAGTATTGTACCAATGTTAATTTCCTGATTTTGAAAATTGTATTGTGCTTCTGAAAGAGAATATCCTGTTTTTTAGGAAACACACATTGATGTGTTCAGGGATAAAAGGCTACTATATGTGTAACTTACTAAGTACATAGGACTGAGTTCAGAAAAAAATATTTATATTTGTTAAGAATATTTATATTACACTTTATAACTATACATGTATAAAAGGGAGGGAAAGAGAAAACAAACCAAATGTGTTAAAATGTTAATATTTGGGGAATCTAATAGAAAAATATGCGGGTATCATTTGTATTATTTTTGTGACTTTCACTTAAGTATGAAATTACTTCAAAATGAAAAGTTAAAAAAGGATAATAAAGGGACATGGGGGAAATTATGCTAATAAATTTAATGACAAAAATGCAATGGACAAATTCCTTGAAAATCAGAACTGGTAAAATATCCAGACTAAACTAAAAGTCTGAAAAGCCCTTTGTCTAATAATCAAATTTATTATTAACAACTTTCTCCAAAAGAAAATTCTAGGCCCAGATAGTATAACTGGGGAATACTACCAAACGTTTAAGGAAAAAAATGATACCAGTCTTAAACAAATTTATTGGTAAAATAGAGGATGAGAGAACCCTTCCCAACTCATTTTGTGAAGCCAATACACTTCGATACAAAAATCTAACAAAGATGATAAAGTGTTACAAACCACTATCTCTTATGAACATAGATGAAAATATCCTTCACCAAATATTAGCTTTTTTTTAGGAAATGGACACTCAAGTATTTAGGTGTGAACAAGCAAGGTAGGTGTCTGCAAATTACTCTCAAATTGTTATAAAATATATGCACATATCTGTATCATGCAGATAGAGAATGAGGAAACAAATCGGGCAGAATAAAACTGATGGATGCGGATAAAGGGCGTACAGGAGTTTCTTATATTTTTTATGCAACTCTTGTGTAATTTGAAGTTTTATTGGTTGTAAAAGGCTACAAAAAAACATGTATTCACTATCATAGTTTAACAATGAGTATTTTACTTACCCATGTCAAAGATTGCACTGGGAATATAGAACACCACAGAAGCAGCCTAATTATATGTAAAAAATTACAATCTAGTAATATTATTTCATAAGATATACCAATATTCTTTGTACCCATAGATCATATTCCATATCCTTTTTGTCTCCTTCGAATCAGGTCTTGATTTTGAGAAAAGCAGCTACAGGCAGTTATGGTGTCATCCACTATATCCAGTCACTCATGAATTACTGCCCCATTCTCCCCTCTCAACATTTCTAGTATTTTTCCCTCCTTCCAGCCTTTGTGGCAATTATCAGTGTTGCACTCTTGAGGCCATCCCCACTGAGTTATTTAATCAGCTCCTAATTGCCTCTCAGCTAGCTCCGCCGTCAAATCATTCACAGAGCCAAAGGAATTATCTTTTATTCTATGAAATTTCATGCCTCCTTGGATTAAAATCCAACAATAACTCAACATTACCTCCAGGATAGGATCCATTTCCCTTAGAATTTTGAACAGATCTCTTATGAGTCAACCCTGTTACTGCTTAAGTCCGCCTACCCTGGTAAAAATCCTAACATGACCCAGAATTCTAAGTGACTCTTGCCCTTGTATAATCTAATTTTCCCTGGAGTATGGGCGGGATCTGTAACTTTCTTCCAACCACAGAATGTTGCAGAGGTAATGAGACATCACTCCTGTGATTATATTATATGGCAAAAATGAAGGAATTTTATGGATGTGATTAGGCTTCCCAAACACCATGTTTCTCTGAAAACAAGACCTAGCCAGACAATTAACTCTAATGTGTCTTTTGGAGCAAATATTAATATAAGACCTGGTATTATATTATATTATATTGTATATTATATTATATTTATTATATCATATTATAAAGACCCGGTCTTATAGTAAAATAAGACCGGGTCTTATGTTAATTTTTGCTCCAAAAGGTGCATTAGAGCTGACTGTCCGGTTAGGTCTTATTTTCAGGGACATACAGCAGTTGATTGTGAGTTCCCCAAAAGGGAGATATCCTAGGTGGGTCTCATGAGTCAGACAGATGGGAAAAGGGTCAGGAACTCCAAATGGAGTCTCTCCTGCTCTCCTGAAGAATCAAACAGAGATGATATGAACTGCCTGTAGAAGACAGCCATGTGGCAAGAAACTGTGGGAGCCTCTAGGAGCTAAGAAGAACCATTGGCTGACAGGAAGAAAGTGAGAACCTCAGTCGTAGAATCACTAGCCACCAAATTCTGCCAGCAACATATGAACTTGGAAGAGGATCTGAGCCACAGATGAGACTGTAAACTGGATGACCTTGAATACAGCCTTCTGAGAACCTGAGCAAAGAACCCAGAGAAGATATGCCCAGACCTCAAATCTACGGAAACTGAGATAAATAATTAACTGGCGTTGTTTTAATCCATCGAGTTTGCAGTAATTTGTTCCACAGCAAGAGAAAACTAACACACCTACCAAAAATTAACTAACCACCTGTGCTTTTTTCTCTACTATCATGTGCATAAACCTTTCATGTCTCAAAATCTTTGTATATGTTTAAAAAGATGTCTTTTCATTCTGCAACCTCTAACCTAGAGATGGTTATTTTTCTGTCTTTGCTACCCATTTTTACCTATCACCATATTATGATATTGGTTTAAACATTTGTCTTTCCTACTAATCTCCTTGATGGCAAGGGCAGCGTCTCATCTTGACATTTCCCTAGTAATTGGCTCGTAAAAGATTTTCAATATCTTTTCAGTTGAAATCCCTCTAATTGACTGGAAAGAAGCTACACTACGTCTATGGGCACATTCCTTTTTTTGTCATTGTTCCCTAATTAATAGATATAGGATTTTAAGCATCTTTTATACCACAGGAAAGAAATATGCATAAATTCACACAAGTTTCTAAATCCAGTAATCAATAACCCTAATGCCGCCACAATTTCTGGAACATTCCCTTTTTCTCAAAACAGCACAATGAAAGCTGCCAGCAAATTCACTAATTGCAGGATGAGACAAAAGAGATGGTCTGCTGACATTTCACAAAAGCCTTATTAGTATGCTAGGGCACCAGCAAAGCAGCCAAATAAATGAGCTGCACTTCTAAGGAGGACCAAGAAAGCAGCATGCTTAAAGAGATCCTCGAAAGAGTGGGAGTGGATTTAAGCAGTGGTATCTGGAACAGGACGACGTGTGCCACTGAACACATCCGCTTTGTACCCAGGAATGTTTCCTTCACATCCTCTCTCTTCACCAACACGGACGTCAGTCACGGGGAGGAAATGCTGGCAGTTAGGACTCAATTAGATGCTGCTGTTATGCTCGACTTTTATAAATCACAAATGTTTCAAAAAGGGGGGAAAAAAGTACTTTTTGGGTAAAGGAACCACACTGTTCTTAGTTAAAAAATGAGACAGGTTAGCTATTATTTATAAAAGCATTTCTTTCACTATTGGTGGGTTGATCGATTGGAATGACATTTATGGGGAGGCAATTTGGGAATGTTAAACAAAAGGCATTGAAAATAATCTATGTGCTCAGCAATTTCATTTCTAGGAACCCATTCTATAGAGATACTAAATAAACAAAATGTTTATCATCCCTAAGTTGCGTCAGTGTGTTGGCCTTTGCCAAGCCAAGGATAATCAGATCGTATGTGAAAGGCTTGATGTGACAGCTCCCTTTCTTCAACCATGCCTCCCTATACTCTAATTACATAAAATAAAAACAAATCTGGCAAATTCCGATTGCTTTTAATGGCATCATCATTTTTCACCATGTTCTCAGGAACGAATAGTCCTAGTACTTGTTACGAGAGCCTTTGTTATGGTAGCCATTTTCTCCTCCGGGGGGCGGGGAGGGGGAGAGGGAGAGGGAGAGGGAGAGGGAGAGGGAGAGGGAGAGGGAGAGGGAGAGGGAGAGGGAGAGGGAGAGGGAGAGGGAGAGAGAGAGAGAGAGAGAGAGAACATTCTCTGATACCACGGAGCATAGACTTAGTACTAGGGGCTTTTCTGTAGTTCAATCTACTGCAAAATTTTATAGGCTGCAGTGACTATAGCAAACATTGTGAGAACTGACAAAGTCCTTGCGGAGATCATCCAAAGAATGTGCACATTCTCTTGTGACTCTAGTAAATGACAGAGTTCTTAAACACCACCATATGTTGCCTCACTCACCTGGATGTTATCTGAAAGGAAATATGTGTGCACACACACAAGTGTGCTTGCAGAGACTAGAACTGTCATGTTGCAGCCTTCTTGTATACCCTGTCCGGCCAGTCTTTCCTAGGGCCTAAGTTTTCACATCTAGTGAGCCCACCCTTTTATCTCCAAGTGATTCCTCCTGGATCAGTCTTTTTCCTCTCAGCTGAAGATGCCTACTTTCTCTTGATGCAAAAGGGAAATATTTTTAATGCACCATTAAAAAGGGTTACAGCTAAAATTCAGATTCTAGAGAGAAAATGATCAGCTGTGTAATCTTAGGCATATTACTTAACCTTTCTGAGACTTTTTATTGGTAAAACTGGAGGTAACTACCACGTTTTCCCCAAAATAAGACTGGGTCTTATATTAATTTTTGCTCCAAAAGATGCATTAGGGCTTATGTTCAGGGGATGTCATCCTGAAAATTATGCTAGGGCTTATTTTTTGGTTAGGTCTTATTTTTGGGGAAACACAGTATGGTATCTGCCTTGTAAGCTAATCTGAGAACTAAATGAAATCATTCACACATGATAAACCCTCAAAAAGAACTAGCTCTTACAATAGCTTCATTTGGAAAAGGTACTCTTCCTTCTTTCTTGACTATCTGCTGGTATACCGAACCAGTAGAATTCCTAAAGGGAACAGGGTTATAAACAATCCCATATTTGTTCCTCTTCTTCCCTTCTTCCCCCATTCCCATAACTTCTCAACAAGTAAATTGTTTAAAACATATTTCGGAAGAAGCCATGGGAGGAAAATGCCATTCTACGTGGGGTCAACACCCTCTGTGGAGTATGCACAGAAGGAGTCAAGGGCTATATCACTGCCATGTTATGTTAAAGGTCTAAGGACAGGTTTCATGTCTGTGAATGGTAAGGTCACCTGGTCTTCAACAGCCTGCCACTCACTAACCATAAACAATCCAGACAGCCTACACAGACCACAGATTGTGGTAGGCCACCATCACCCCAATTCCTTCTACCCTATACCCCCGACTACCTGGGAAGTTGCTCTTTCTTTGCATAAATACTAACAAAAATTTAAACAAGGCAGACTCATGTTTAAAGTTTCATCAACACAACATCAGTAGTTTTAATTATGTCCCAAATATTTAGAAATATTTTTATATGTGAAATGAATAATCTTCCATGCATGATTTTCCTGGACTGAGTTCAACGATCCAACATAGATATTAGATATTTTTCTTATTCACAGAATAGGGTACATCATATTAAGAACTTACTGTCCTGTTAAATTCATTAATTTGACAAGTTTGTAACTACCATTCCTTATCACAGATTTTTTTACTTCTTCTAAATTAAATCATCTGTTGTTCAGATATTTCAGCTTATAGATTTATGACCAATCACCATTTTAACAACTAGTCCAGTGAACTCTTTTATACACACTCCTGCTTTTATCAACAGGAAACTGAGTTTAAGGGAGGGGTCCTGAGTTTGGAGCAGTGAGTTAAAGGTGGATGAAGAATTGGAATTCTGGATTTCGAGACGGAAACCCTGTTTCTATTTCCTGACACGTTTCTCATAAGCTGCATTGTTTCATCTGCGCAATGTGGACAATACTTGCATCAAGTTTGTCAGGCTGTTTGGAGGACTAAATGAGATAACAAACGTCAATCATTTAGCATAATGCCGGGTTTACAGTCAGGATTCAATTCATTGTCATCTTCAGCAACTACATAGGGATGTAGAAATAGCCCGAAATAAGATTCAGGAGACACTTATTCTCTCTTAGGTATCCATTAACCACCTATTTTGAATGAGTCATTTTTTTTCCCTGGACTTCCATTTTCTCATTCACGTATTTGATTAGACAGACCAATTTTTCTATGAGTTAACTTTCAGTTCTAAAATTTCCTTAGTTCCACTGAATCTTCATTTATGATTCAGAGTCAACAGGGTGAACACCTGTGATGATACTTTTATTCTTTCAACACATTTCTTATAATAAACTGTTAGAGACTGGGAAAAACCACACTGGAAAGAATGACACGGACTTGCCAGTATTCTAGTAGTAGTAACTGCCAACAACCAGGAAGTTACAATATGGTGTGATAAATACTATAACAAGGGATTTCAAGGTGCTGGGAGGAGAATAAGTTCAGGGGTGGCCTCTTAGAAGTAGTATCAAAACTGAGACCTGATTTATGAGTGTTACTCTCAGAACCCAAGGATAGCCACTATGTGCACAGTTTTCTGCCTCTTCTTTAGATGACCCAAGATTATTGTTCTCGTGTTTCCTCAACCCCCACCTTTCCTTGATTTTCACTGGCTGGGTATCTCTTGTGAGGCTGACTCTAGTCTCAATTTGTTGCACTTCATTTTCTGTGGGTAATAAAACCACGCAACTAATTTTCTTAAAATCATATATTTATTTTTATGTGTTTGAAGGAGAATGTATTTCTTGGCTGTTTGACAACTTTTGTTTTACTTTTCCCAAAAAAAGACTGGATTGTTACTATAGTTCAGACCATTAATCTCCAGATGAGTAACGTTTTACTTTCTTCTTCTTCTTCATTTTTTTTAAAAGAATGCGTGGGGAGTAAGAGAAAAGCAATCAGATGCTATTATTGAAAGGGAGTTTTTAGGTAAGAAAATGAAAATTGCAGAGCCACACTTACTTTTCCTGAAAAAATGTTCCTTACCCATAATCCCTAGTATAATGTCCTTTAACAATGTTTAGTGGAAGTATTAAGAACTTAGTGCCTAAATTAACATAAATAAGAACAAGGTCTCATAAAAATTCTATCACTGAAGGTAAAATTTTGCTTCTAAAGAGGATAGATGAGAAAATATCTATATATCCTGTTACAGTAGTAATTTTCACTAAGAACAGGGTAAAACATAAAAATGGAAACACAGCCAAAAGAAATGAATAGGAACAGGGCAAAGTCTACCTTGACTGCAAAGTACATATCATATATTTGGGTTTGGGGGGGAAAAAAGTCACTCTGGGGACATTTTTATTGTTTTTGGCTTTAATTCTATTCAGTTGAATTCATATACTATCTACATTCCAGATCTCTGCCACTAGATGAGTTACTGGGTTATAATTTCTAAAATAATTGTCCAGCATCTCTTCAGTCACCGAAAAGAAAATGAGAATGTGATTTATTCAACCACTACATGTTTTGATTATAAAATTAGTCAAGTAGCAAGCATTTTAACTATATATTTCATGTCTACAATGTTTAGAAAATATTCACAGCACATAATCTTGAAGTTTTATGTAACTCCAGCTTTATTTTATACACACAACCACACACACACAGAGGCATGGAACATATATTAAAGGTACATATTTCAAGATCCACTAATTTTTTTATTGGATCGAAAGTTCTCCAGGACTTCCTCTCAGAATGAACTTGGACAGTTCTAGGTATACAGTACGAGCTCAATAATTTTTTTTTTTTCCTACAGCATCAAAGCAGCTTTGGCTCAAAACCTTGGTTCTGAGGTTGAAACATATACTACACAGCGTTTCTAAAATTCCCAATTCAGGTAACTGATGTAAACATGGTCCTAGGCTGCCGCAGTACCCATTTTTAGAGTGCTCATCAGAAATCAATGCAAAAATACCTTGGAGAAAAACATCATACTCTCAACAGCCCAAGAGTCTCTCAGATAAAGAAATAAGAACCCAGTAGAAAATTATAAAATACACAAGGAAACTCTCTACCATTAGTGAGAATGAATAGACATAATAGGATGTCTAACACCCCATGACCTTCAGATAACAGGAAATCTAAAAAGAAAAGGAAACAAGTCTAAGACAGTTACACACATCACCCATTAAGAAATAAAAAAGAACAAGGAATTGGGAGAAATAGATTTTTAATAAGTAACCAAAGCCATGCCTAAAGACAAATGATAAAATTACTGAAATTTAAAATTCAGCAAAGAGTTTTGTAACCACCAGTTTGGCAAAATTAGGCGAGCTGCCACTAACACGTGTTGGTAAGGATGTGGAGCAATAGGAACTTACATACCCCTGGTTGGGAGTGCAACTTGGTACACCACCTGGAAACAAAAATTGCCATTGCCAAGTTAAAGATGCTCACACCCTTTTATCCCCAAGCAAGTCTGCAATTCTGCTCCCAATCAAACACCCTAGAGAAACCCTTGCCCTTGTGTAATAAAGATTTCTACAAGAATTTTTATAGACGTGCCGTCAATGGGAGAATTGAAAAATAGTAGTATATTTATAATGCAATACTATTCGGCATAGAAAAAGGAATAAACATATGTCAACATGAATGGATATCAGAAAAAGACACTCTATAGGAGAAAAGCAAGTGGCAGAACAATAAGGTATCGTTCCATTTTTATAAAAGTCAAAAGTTTATAAAACCAGCTAGTATGTGACTTAGATGCTCATAATTATATAGTGATATTTTAAATGGGAAAGAATGATAAATGCATGAAGAGCTGGAACTTTACCTGGTTCCAAAATCAAAAGCAAACAAAAAATTGTATTTCAGAAACAAAACAAGTTTCTTATGAGTTATTTAAATGAGTTTCACTTTCACTTTTTCTCTGTTTCCATTGGTGTTTTTTTTTTTTCCCCGTAGTTTTGAGTTTATCCTTCTGGTATTTCATCGTATACATAAAAGGAAGCATACTATACCTAGTTATCAATCTGTATCAATCAGAGCTCTTCAGAGAAACAGAACCAATAGGATATATACAATTGGCAAGCTGGATATTTAGATAAGAGTTGATGTTTGCAGTTTTAAGTATGAAATCTGTAAGGTAGGCCAGCAGACTTAAAAACTCAAGGAATCCTGGAGGCAGGAATTCTTTCTCCAGGAAACCTGTTTTTGCTCCTAAGGCCTTTGACTGATTAGAAAAGGAGGATAATCAGCTGTACTTAAGGCCAACTGATTGTAATTGTTAATCAGATCTGCAAAATGCTTTCACTGCAAGTGTTTGGCCACACAACTGGGCACCACAACCTAGCCAAGGTGACATAAAATTAACGATCACATTTACCTACCTACCTACCATTCTTGTTTTTCCACTTGACAATATAGTTTGGAAATGACTCCATAGCTGCCATTTGTATCATAATTACCTCCCTTCATTTTTTTCATGGAAGCAGTACATTCTGTTACATAGATACATCATTTATTCAATAAGATGGTTCTATTCTTTTGTTTTAGAAATATGGTACACTAAAAATATCTTGCACATATATTTTTTCATTATTTCCAGCGTATTTTAGAAATAGTGTCCTGGGATTGGAAATAGAGACAATTAATGTGATTTTCTTTGATATTATCAAATTTCCCTCCATAGGGATTGGACCTTTTAGCACTCCGGCCAGCAATGTGTAAGAGGGTCTGTTTTGACATAACCACACACACACACACACACACCACTTTATCTACTTCTAGAAAAGCATGGGCCAAAGCCATCTTCCACTTAAGGGACACCCAGGAAACTCTAGTCTAAGATCCTACGCTACCACCACTAGAAGAGAGGCAGAAAACTTGCTCTCAAACAAAACTCCCTGATATAAAGCAGAATTTGGCAGCCCTAAGGGGAAAAACAGGAACACTGAAAAAGCCCGACCCCTGAGGTTCAAGTGCTCACGTCCTGCCTAAGACATAGGCTGGAGGACGAGAACAACTCCTGCCCATCACAAGGCTTGCCTTGAGTAACAAACAGCACCAGTCTGCCCCACTCAGTAGGTGGAGCTTGTCAGGGGTTTGGGTCAGGTTCCCTGAATGACATGGTTCTCCAAATAGGAATCAGGAGCTGATGGCAATGGTATGAGTGTTTACTACGGGACAACCACAAAAGTCCAATGTAGGTTGAGTTCTTAAGTGAGCTCCTCCCAGTGGAAGAAGAAAACACGTTTGGCATTTTCTTTTGAGGGGTACAATTCTGTAAGTGGAGAGTCCTATACCTACACAGTGACTTATACTGTCTGATATGACAGATCTTTCACTACATATCCAGTGAAGGGTGAGGATAGAGTTGGGGGGGGAACAGGTAAGGCTAACCAGGTGCTAACTTAGCAGGTAAGACCTACCCTGTTGTTTGACAGGGGAGCAAAGGGGTTTTACAAGTAGCATTCTTTGACTAACTTCTCACAATCTTGCTCTTAAAGTGCTTTAGCTGTGATAACAATTTAGTTGTTATTGCATGCTCAAGTCATGTGTCAACAGTTATGCGTCTTAAAAATTACAGAAGTAACACCAGATGTGCTTGAGGGAAGACTCTATTCTTCGTTACCATATTAGTAACTCTTTTCCATTATTGCTTAGAAGCTGCCATAAAGGTCAGCAGGTCCACACTTGAGTGGAAGGATGAAGAGAAGATTCATCCTTCCCCAAATGGGCCATCGGGTTTGGACACTGAGCTCCTTAAGTGACCATGGAGAACTGAATTTCATGGATGCCCTTTAGCTATGCCCCAGAGACACATAGGATACTTTGATCCTTGGGTAACAATAGGTAGGTGGAAGGTGCCGCAAAACTTAACAGCGGCAAAGTTGGGTCTCAGAGTTTAATTCAATTTGATGCTTAGAAATGAATTGACCTGTTATTTCTTATACTAAGAAATGTGAAACAAAATTCATTCTCATTACACAAGAGTTTCAACTATATGTTAGGGAATAATTCATCTAATAACAAAGCTAACTTCCCAACTTTCTCCAAACTTTTTTTTAAAAAGAGTTTTATTTGGTACCGCTACTATGGAAAACAGTATGGAGGTTCCTCAAAAAATTAAGCTTAGAATTACTATATGACCCAGCAATCCCTCTCCTGGGTATCTACCCAAAAAATCTACCCAAATGGCAGAGGAAATACTGCCATTTGTTACAACATGGATGGATGTTGAGATTATTATGCTAAGCAAAATAAGTCAGACAGAAAAAGTCAAGAATCATATGACTTCACGCATATGTGGGATAAAAAACGCTGAAAACAACAAAGGAACAAGACAAACAAACACTCATACACAGAACAGTTTAGTGGTTACCAGAAGGGGAGGTGGTAGAAGAGGGAAAAGGGGATCAAATATACGGTGATGGAAGGAGAACTGACTCTGGGTGGAGCACACAATGCAATATATGGATGATGTCTTACAGAATTGTGCACTTGAAACCTATGTAATTTTACTAACCCATGTCACTCCAATAAATTTAATAAAATAAAAAAGGGTTTTTTATTTGAATAATTAAATACATATTTGATTTCAACAGAAAGGTTTTACGCAGAAATGAGGACAATTTGTCGCATACATATCATGAAAATTACATTTCTGACCTGGCCAAACAATCGTTCTATTTAGATACCTGAAGGGACTAAATGATCTTTAAGAGGTCCCTTGAATACAAATACTGGCACCTTTGCAAATGTATTTCAGTGCTGCCGAACGAGGAAAGGTTTTCGTATTGAATGCTGAGGACAGACTTTGAATTGATACAATTCTTTTTAGGAGACATTATTCCACCAATGCTTTCTATTTCAAAGGTTCACTGGAGACTGTAATAGTCACACCAGTTTAAAGTGTGTTGGCAAGAGAGAGAAATCCAATAACCCAACTGCCATGAGAAATTAATCTAAATGTTAATACTTCCACAACCCAGCCTCCTCTGGGTCTGGGTTTGAAAGGCGGAATTATCAGGGGGAATTGCTGGACCGACAGCACCTGAAGAAACACTGCAAGATCTCCGTTGTGATAGAATGGAATCCAATTAGAACCCACCCGGCCACACAAGCTAATACCTTTGAAATGAATCACCCCATGACCTTTCCCAATGCCTGTACCCAGACTCCAACAAAAGATGAGGAGGGAGTCAGCCCAGGGGCTGCTAGAAAAAGAGCATTCCTTAGCCTTGTGTCTCTTTATGAGTGAGTCTCTCCATCCGTAGGCATTGATTAGAAACCGATCAACTACTTAACCCTGCATCAGTCTCTAGAGGGTCATCATAATGACTCACATGGAATTTTTAGGGCACTTGACCATTTACAAATCTCTCTCTCTCTCTCTCTCTCTCTCTCTCTCTCTCTCTCTCTCTCTTTCTCTCTCTCTCTCTCACACACACACACACACACACACACAGACACACATTCCAAAATATTATATTTCCACACTTTAAGAAACATACACTGTGGATGGGAGAGTGAGAACAGATGATGAATTTTCCTAAAACAATCAGGTGATAATATACAATTGTAATTTCATATTTTTACCAACAGGAGTAAAATGCTTACAGTAGTCCAGGAATTGTTTTACATATTGCTTTACACATTAACTTGTACTGATTAAAAAATATATGTAAAGCAGTACCCTGTGTAGCACTGGGAGGTACTGAGGATACAATGATTAACTTAAAAATGATAAAAGAGTGATCCCTGCTCTCACGAAACCGAATCTTTGGTTGGGAATACAGATATCAATCAAAATAATGCTACTGATAAATGTCCAACCAACTAGGACGAATGCCCTTAAAAGAAAAAAGTTAGGTCTCATTTGAGCATGTAAGGAAACTGACTGAATAATGGATGTCAGGAAAGTTTGCCTGCGTAAGTGACAAACTTGAGATGAGATAAAAAAGATAAGTACATCCATTCTCTCTTCCAACGTAACCCTTGCAACAACAGGATGAGATAGTGTTATTGTGATTCTCCATTTCAGTGTTAGGGAAACTGAGGCTTAGAGGTTAAGGAATCTTCCCAAGGTCTCAGAGTGGATAAGCAGATGGACTCACACCCAGGACCCTCCAGTGAACCCAGGGCTTACCCACAGTATCCATGCCCTGTGGCAGTGTTTCCCAAAAGGTGATCCCAGGTCAGGCAACTTCAGTCTCACTTGGGTACTTGTTAGACATGCAGATTCTCCATTCCCATCACAGCCATGCTGGATCAGAAATTCCCCGGGGTGGCGCTGTGCCCAGCAATCTGTGTTTAACACCCCCTCCCCACCCTGCCTGCCAGGGTTCTGAGGCCGGCTTAATCAAGTTTGAAGCCATTGTACTGTGGCATTTCACGGGAGGATGGGTTGTTGAAGGTCATAATAACCCAAAAAGTCTCATAAAACGTTCTGACTCAGGCTCCATCAAACTTTAGTCTATTTTAATTATGTTAATGTCAGTCTTTTTCCTCCTGAACTATTCTGCCGCTCATCACCACACTCTTATTGTCTGAAAGTAAATCTGTCTCTTTCCTAAAAAAAAAAAAAAGAAAAAAAATTCTGTCCTCCAGTAGAAACAGAAATATTTTGATAGCTATTATCTATAAGACATAAGTTGCAATTGTGTTAAAGAAGTCTTGTGAAATACATAAAACACGATCAACAAACAGCCAGGGGCAGCCAAGGCCTTCGTAGAGTAAACCATGGCCGTGGTCTTTGTTACAAAAACATCTCCCTATATTGACGAGCAGTCGGTAAGAAACAAGATTTGTACATGCAAAGGTTTTACGACTTGAGGTTGGGATTCATGTTTGTGATAAGAAACTGTTTACGTGTTTACTTGAGTCATAAAATGTTACAGGAAATTGACTTTGCTCACTTTGGCTACAGATTCACCCAAGAGCCTCATGACCGTTGCCTTCCTGGTCCGTAAAATTTACCAGATGTGTGTGGACGCAACACAGCACATGGCATCCTGGGTGGGTTCCCTCCGTAGGCAGAGGGCATGTTAACGGGTTCTCCTCCACAGCTGTGGAGATGACTTCAAGCCGCCAATGGTAGATTCACTCAACCCCCTGCACAGGCTCATTTCTCACAAACTCACTTTCTTCCCCTCTTTTCATCATTGTGGGCAGCAGCAAGTTGTGACTCTGTTTCAGACTGTTCATCTTGGGCATTCCAGTTAGTTGTCTTCTCAAGGTGTATCCTCCCTTCTCAGGCTCCCTTTCCTTCCCGGCATCTCAGTCTCTCTCCTGTCATCTCTGAGTCCTGGAAAAAGACTACCCAACCCCGTCCTTTCAGGGTAGAGTGTGTGACTCAGGCATAAACTACTCAGCATATTCTCATCTCTAACCAATCAAAAATCAGACCAGTGAGAGGTGAGGAGTGGTTTGCTGAAACTTTGAGGAAAGCAGCTTACTCATTGTTCCAGAGAAATCTTCTTAAAGAGACCCTTTCTGTCACTGTTGCTGGAGGAGGCCTGCTGCCCCAGGAACTGTCAGCCCTGTTTGACCTCAGAAAAAGCTGGTATGGCACAGGGCTAAGGGGGAGAGATAAAGTGATGCCGACAGGTCCTTGATGGTGTCATTGAAATGCGGAATCAAACTAGCCCTGAAATTCACTTAATCTCTAGATTTGCCAGTTATTTAAGCCAATAAATCTCCTTTATTGTTAAGTCAATTTGAACGAAGTTTTTTCTTATTTGTAGCCGTAACACATCCTAAATGATATCGATCATTCCATTAAGTAGGGCAATTTGGCAACATTAAAAAGCCTCAAAAACGTACGTACCCTCTGAGCCAGCAGTTCCTCTTCTAGGAATTTATCCTAAGGAAACGGTTGAACAGCTATAAAGATATTTATAGGCACAAGCCTCTTTGTATTCTTCTTTAGAACTGTGGAATGCTTAAAATGACATACATTTCTAATGTGCAGCTAATCAAGTAAATTGACAATATAATGATGTTAGTAACTGTTTTAGGAAGTCAGAACATATAGAATGGAATAAAGAGGGATACTCTTAAAAAACATAAAAATCAAAAATCAAAAAACTTTTTAAGAAAATTAAAAAAAAAAAGAGTATAATGATACGACTGAATACCACACAGCCATGGAAAATGATAAAGAAAGTAACTACACCTTCATCAGTAAAAGCTGTACCTCATATAGTAAGTAAAAGAATGCAGGTGATAGCACATTTTATTAGTCCATTTTATTTTGTAAAAAATGTACAATAATGATGCTAATGCCCTTTCTGAGCTTTAAGTATCAAGAGCTTTGCACACATTATGACAAAGTGATTCAGCCCTGGCTGTATCACAATCACCTAGAGAATACTTAAAAAAAAAAAAAAAAAAAAAAAAGGAAAGAAAAAAAGAAAAAAGAAAGAAACGAGAAAAACAAGCCAGGGCAGCACAATTAGGTCAGGCTCCCTCTGGAGAGATGGGAGGTGTACATCAGAATTTTTCAAAGATCTTGGGTGATTCTAATGCTCAGTGAAAACTGAAAATCATAGTATCATCTATTTTTTATTCTCCAGACAGCACTGTATTATTTGTATCACTTTTCTTGTATAGTTGAGGAAATCTTAGAAAGGTTAAGTAATTTGCCTCCAGACTCTACCCACAGCTGTCTAACTTTAAAATCCATGATCTTGACAATGATATCAAATTATTGTTTTAGTGAGCAAGAGTGAAGTGAGGAATTTGGGTGCAAATTAAGAAGAAAGACCAGAAGACTTACAAAGTGATGTATCTCTGGGGGGTGAGATTACAAATAATTTATCCTTTCTTACGAATTTAAATGTTACTTTTAATAACCAGGATGCCTTTGTATGTGTCCAAGCATGTGTGGTATGTTTACATATACATGTATATACGTGTGTATATACATATACATAATACACGTCATATCACAATTACAGCTGTCACTGTTATTTCATTGCTCTTCAAAACCTCCGCGACATCCCCTACTACACATCCATAGAACATCATGCCACCTTCTCCGGGGAGAATCATGTCTAGCTCCAAGCTCAAAGGGAACATTTCCATGTATATTGGAAATAACGATCAAAACACACAAGCGGTACAAGAATACTGAGGCTACCAAAGAACTAAGGTTGCTAACACCACCACCGCCACCACCACCAAAAATCACATGTGAATCAGGTTAGCTCCTAACTTCACCACACACCCATTTGTAAAGTAACCCATTTATTCAAAGGGTTAACAATATGGTCAAATAAATTATTTTGGCATCAAAACAAAAAACAACTGAATGTTGTTTCACGGAACTTCTAAAAACTTGATTCAGCCAAATTATGTTTTGTTAATATGGTTTCAGACAAACTTCACCCCCCACCCCGCCCCCCCAATTTCTTCCTGGTTAGCTCAAGAAACATAATGTGCTTTCTCAAGATGAACCCCATGGTCCCCTATTTTCAATTTTCTGACACTATGATTTTCAGAATGCTTGCTCTGATTATCAATACTAGCAGATGTATTTTCTTTAAATATGTCCCTGGGCATGTTATTCGAGAACCCCGCTGCATACAGACACAGACCTGTGCATGTATAAGGCCCAGGGCCCCCCTCAGCAGGAGTGGGGGCCCTGAAGGGACCCCCGGCAGACCCCCTTGCTCACGTCTGGGGGTCTGCACCACCAGGCTGCAGACCTCCTCCCTGCTTCAACAGAGCAGCGCCATCTCCTGTGCAACATTTCCTTTGAACAAAAGTTCAGCGGGTAAAAATATTTGAAAACCACCCCTCTGAACCAACGCCTTCATTTTTTCGGAAGAGGAGACAGTAGCTCAGAGTAGAAAAGCTCAGAGTAAAGCTTCATGCATGACGGAGAACTCCAGCGCTCAGGTCCCTGGACCCTCAGTCCAGGGCCGCGGGTCTGTCCATTTCCTACTGCTGCTACAACAAATTACCACAGACTTAGTTGCCTAAAAAGACCACACGTGTATTTTCCTAAAGTTCTCAATGTCAGAAGCTGGACATGCATCTCACAAGGCCATTCCTTCCAGAAGGCTCTTGGGGAGAATGTTTTCTGGCCTTTTCCAGTTTCCAGGGGCTGCCTGCATTCCTTCCTTGGCGTGGGGTCCCTTTCCTCAATGACATTGGGCTGGGTACTTTTCATGCTGCCTTCTCCAGCTCTCCCTCCGACCACAGCCAGGGAAGGTTTCCCACGCTTAAGGACTCATAATAAGAGGAGGCTCACCCAGACAGTCCAGAATAATCTCCCCATCTCAAGGTCCTTAATCAAATCACATCTGTACCATCCGTTGTGCCAGGTAAGGAAACGTTCACCGGTTCTGGAAATCAGGATGTGGATATTTTGGGGAGCCATTATTCTGCCTCCCATAGTGAGTATCAGTACTTTTTTCTGTCCTGGCACAACTGAGAGACAGAACATACTCATGAACGCCAACGTGCCAAAGGCAGTGATTCCCAAGTATAGAAAGGCACACCCTTAAAGGAGTCCATAGGATGGCGGTAGAGATGAGAGAGGGAAACCATTATTCAAAGGGTTTCCTAAAATCACAGATGCCCTCTATTTTAGGTATGGTGCAATAGAAACTCTTAACACAGTGACTATATCCATATACCTTTTTTGCATACTCTCTGTATAGTTTATAAATGACATGCGAACCATACATTGACTATGGGATATATAACTAACACAAGAAGGAGAGGTTAGGAGTACATATTTCTCCAGGGGAAAAAATATGGATTTGGATGTAAGGGCTCCCAGCAAAGCAGAATTTTCAGGGTGTACATGCTCACATATAATTTATTCCAGATCAATCCTGTACAAAATGTGAACTTTATTGCCAAGAAAATACTTGTCCTTAAATGGTTGAGTAATATGACAACTTTTCTTGAAAACAAACTGGCAACTCAAGTTCCGGAGGGCAAAAACGTCAAGTCTCTGAGTCAACTAGCCGGTTTACCGTGGCAGGTTGCTGCAGGCAATGTCACAGCCCTAAATCAGGGGACCCGGTAACTCCTAACAGGAGATGAAATCTTCCATGGAGCTTCCGTGTAGTTGTTTGGCCTGTGTCATCACCAAGGTCCTCGGCTGTGCTGATCACAGTGACTGACAGAAGTGACATTCACTGTCAAAGCCACCCTTCCTTTTCTTTCCTTCAGATATCTAGTTCTTTCACGCTCCATCCTCCTTTCAAAGCTTCTTGATAGCATCCTTCAATCACAGAAAATTAAGTCATGGCACTTTTTTTTTTTTCAGTTAAACAGTAAGAGGGTTAGAGGATGTAAGATTCTGCTTCAAACGATAATAGTGTACATTCGTGACATTTCTGGAAAACCACGCAGAACATTCATTTAACAAACGTATATTGAGAACCTATTATTTATCGAACTACTAAGGATGGTAGTTCCTAATGTGGGTTTTACCTTGGAATTTCACCTGGGAAAGTTTTTAAAAATACTGATGCCAGTCATTCTAGCCCTAAGATTCTGATACAATTGTCCGGGATATGTCCTGGGTGGACAGAATAAGTCAGAACATACGTTGAGTACGAAAGGGATGGGTGACAAAGAATTTTAGGGCCGCAGAGAAGGGATAAGTGAGAAAATATGCTCATTTGAGACATGGACTCTCCGCACGATTATTATGAGGCAAAAGCAAAGACATAAGCATAAAGGCTACAGAATTAGCTAAAAGTGGACTGTTTTAACCATGGGTGACAGTAAGTAAATGGCGTATCTGGAATCCAGATCCAGAAATTCTAACTTCTGTGCTGTTTCTCTCTATACTGTCTCCACTATTTTCTTGATTTATAAATATATCATAAAATTTTTAGAATGGAAACATGTCACTAAACTAAAAGCGGCCTTAAGCATTGATTGTAAGTCTTACACCCTGCTTAGAAGACAGTAATTCCAAAATGAGATAAAGAGCTTTATTCTTGGCCCTTACTTAATAAAAATCATTTCATAAGCCATGCCCTTGCCAGGCTGGTTTGTTCCCCACAGATCCTACAGCTGAAATGTGAAGGTGCTTCCATTGGAAGTCAATGAATATACAGCCTCTGCATGCTATACCTGTTCATGCATAGATACAGGAAAAATAGCTAAAAAGTTACCTAGTTGGAGCTTTCTATAAGAGTTTTGATTAAAAAATGAGTATGTTATTTTAAGGCATTTTTATCAAATGCCCAAGTGCATATTTTAAGCATGACAGAAATGGCTACTTGAAGCAAATTTTTAAAAACAAAAAAGTCAAAGAAAAGTCGACATCTGTCTTCCAACTTCATTCAATCTCTGCTTCCCCCTTAAATTTATTCCCAGGCTAAACAAAACCTCCTTATTTTTAACTTCAGAGCCTAAAGTCTTTAAAACAGTGTACTCTCTGTAGCTTTAGTTTTATTCCTGGGCATTTCTGAGAGGCAAACTGCTTGCTTGCTTCTGCCCCAACATAGGGACAGAAAAGATATGGCCTTGGCTGATATCGTCACCTATGAAGTATTAAGCTAAAATATTAATTTATTCTGTCCAGCACACTTGTAAAGCGAGGTTAGTTGCAAATGAAAAACTTCTCTTATTTTGTACCTCGATCTTTGTAAATGACCTTTTAGTCTTATTATGCTATTTCCTCTTTTCCTGAAGGGAAAAAAAAAAGAAAAGAAAAAGAAAACAACTTGACTAAAGGCGACCTACCCATCACATAAGTGCTCCCTGACTTAACTTAGTAGTTATTAATGTAGAATAGCTCTTCACATCTCTTTAACTTTGCTACTTAATGGGAATTCATTCAGTTAAAATAAATATTCCTAGGGCTCAGGGAGCAGATATGTCTACAGTTACCTTCCCCAAACCTGCATTTCGGTTCTTGGGGAGCTTAATCTGTTTTGCTCTTATTAGCACACAACACTCACAAAACTAATATTTGTATCTAATGTCACAGGTGCATAGCCTAAAAGTCAAACAGTACCACAAACAAGTACAACAAAAAATTAGCCACCTTCTGCTTGATCCTGTCACACCACCGACGGGTTCCCCTTCCCCCAAAACTGTGATTGCCTCCATGAAGTAATTTCCCAAGCATCCCAATGCCCAGCCATCATCAACTAGAGAGGAAAGGTATTTTAAATTACTGCATCAAGTCAGGGTGAGAAGACTCGGGGAAAGTCTCCATGAAGATACATATTTGCTAATAAGGATGTACGTCCCACAGGGAAAACAAAACAAAACAAATCCGTTTTTGGAAACACAATCTGGACAGTACCTGATAACCTTGTCCCTAAATTTCCCCCACAGCATGACAACTCACAACGTGTCCTCCTTTGCCCACTTGTGCCAGCAGCTTCTGCTGACCATCCACCATGCGTACAGCTCCTGGGGGGGGTGGTTTGCAGGTAGTGACGTTATAGCAGCAAATCCATCTTCTTATTTATCCATTAACAGTCAGCCTCTCTCACACACAGGTCTAAAAAAGCAATACACTTTCCCCTCCACCCCCCGTCTTTTATAACCTAGGAGTGGGGAGGAGTTATCTTCAGCGTTTTCCCTTTCCCTTCACAGGAATTGAGACCAGGAAGTGAGCCACAAGTGACACTTATTTCCACCAGTGCCACTGTGTGCCCATTTGCTGGCCATCATGTGGTTTTTCTTAGAATACAGACAACTGTCTCCCCGACTTTTGTATATACATAGGATTATATTGATTTGTAAGAACATTTCCAATTCACATTTCATCACGCATTCAGGTCACAATCTTTCCCCCTCTAATGCTCACTTTATAGTTTTCTGGATAATCTTCTCTGCTGGTGTATCAGTTGCTACCTCCTGACTACCCACCCTTAAGGTATGCCTCTCTCTCGTCATGGCCTTCCTTCTCAGACACTGTTTAACTCTTCCTTGCCTATTTCTTTTCCATCTGCCTCAGCCTCTGTGTCCTTTAGAAACTGCCGGCTCCATTGCTAAGCCCCTCTCTGTACCTCTCACCCCAGGCCTCCCCTGAACACTCTCTGCGGCTTCGGTCCCCAACCCCCTCAGGCTACGCCACAGAGATTCCCTGGCCTTCTGCCAACACAGAAGAGTAGGCTATTTGCTTCAACTATTTATTGCTTCAAAAATGAAAATAATTTTCTATGGGGTGAGCAAGAGCCTCATTTCCCTCATATATTCGAGCTGGATGAGTCCCTGTCCTCTGAACCTGAACACAGGGCACCTTTTCACTCAAAAATCCCAGACCAAGCTCCTTGGCAATTCTTTCCCTCTATCACCGTCAGAATAAATGGGCATCTTTTAAATTCCAGAGCTTGCAGTACATAGGGGAAATCAGGTAAGAATCATCTCCATTAAGGAAAAAAATGAGCCATGCACCATGTCCTGTCTGAAGGACAGAGAGATGCAGCTGGGTTTTCAATACCCAGCTAACAAGCTTTCAGACGTCTACCTCAAGGGATGGAGGGTACCATCGAGACACAAAATTAAGCCCAAGCTGCCTATCTCTTCCCAAACTCCTCAAAATGACATCAAATGTGTCTAATCAATCAAAACTTCAGCCTGTGCCAGCACAAGGCAGAACAATTCCAACAGCCCCTGGGCTTGGGCCTATTCAAACAGGAGTAGAGACTCAGAGTCCCTCTGAAGGCCCTCGAGTGCCAGCAACTAGTAGAAACAGGCCTGGGGTAATGTCATGCTCGAGAGATACCTGCTTCTTTGGGTCCAAGTTCACCCGAGCTGCCTGAGCAAAGGTGGCATAAGTCCAGGAAGGTCAGATTCAGACGTACCCCTGAGGACCTCCCTCTCAGTGAAAACACGCTGAAGGCACCTCCATCGTCACTGGTAGCAGCTGACCTTTTACTCTAGACCTGACTAGCTCTCCGAATCTGAAGAACACACAGATATAAACATTTCTGAAATTCTGTTCAGCTAACAAGGCTTCTCACTGCAGATTCCGCCTGCTCCCATGTACCTTCAGTATTTCCTTCACCT
Organism: Rhinolophus ferrumequinum; assembly: GCF_004115265.2. Lineage (NCBI taxonomy): Eukaryota > Metazoa > Chordata > Mammalia > Chiroptera > Rhinolophidae > Rhinolophus > Rhinolophus ferrumequinum. Next base: position 24,005,798 of record NC_046307.1, on the reverse strand, counting down.
GGCTAACAACCCAAAGCTAACAACAGCTCTCTTTGCAAGACCTGTATATCAGACAGCCCAAAACAGCATGGGCCATTACTTACCTCCAGATCAGGAGAGGAAACCCTGACCTCCAGCTCCAAAGTTCTTGGCTGGGATCTCCCAACTGCTCCATCCTGACTATAAAGGGAGGAAGGTGGTGGGCGTTTCGTGGTAACTTATAGCAGGTGTGAGAGGAACTAGAATTGCTTCAGAGAAACACCCGGTGCCCAGAGGGGAATAGTAGGAGATCGCAGAGCTTGTTTTCAAAACCCTAGTGTATATAAGAATCACCTGGGGACAGTTAAAAGATATATTTCTAGGCTTCAATCACAAATAATCTGTTCAATGATAATCACCCTGGGTATGCCCAGTGCAGACGAGTTGCCAGCACCGAGGAAGCAGGTCTAGAACTACCTTTAACCCCAGAGGACAGACTTCTCTACGTTACGTTATGCGAGGGTCCTGTTCCCAGGGAAAGAGTAGCTATGGCTCCGGGCTGAGTCAGTGAAAACAACAATACTAAACTTAGCTTTTACAGAGTGCTTGCTTGCTGCCAGATGTTGGGTGGGGTGCTCACTAGGCATTATTCAGTTAAGCTGCACCAATAAACGCTAATACCCCCGTTTTATAAAAGAGACCTAGATTGGTAAGTGCCTGAGGTCACACACGTGGTAAGTAATTAAAACTAGGATGCACTTTGATTGTTTTGACTGGTCCCTGATCTCTGTTAAGAGGAAGTCCCATATCCTAGTAATGTCCCTTTGTGTCACTGAAAATCCTGAAATGTCATGACCACTGTATGGCTGGCGGCCACGTCCTGGAAACTCTGTGTTTATCTTAGAGATGTCCAGACCCCTTGGTGTAGCTGCAAGGGACCGCAGCCCCTGAAAACAGCTGAGGATTGACTCAGCCCTCACTCCTTGTTAGTGGGGCTCTAAGAGCTCTACATGAGTTAACTCATTCCATCTTGACTACAACATTATTATTTATTATTATTATTATTATCACTATGTAGATTGGGAAACACTAGAGCCCAAAGAAATCTAAAAGCTGTGAAGGATTGAATACACCAATGGACAATGGCAGGGCCGTATGCAAAACAGAACCCTGACCCACCACCTGCAGCCACCGGCCCAGGACACCAACCCCTTGTCTGCAATAAACAGCCTGGGAAGCCAGCCTGCTGAGAGTCAGACTTGTGAGAAGTCTGATTACTATATTTAGTAACAGTTCAGGAAGCAAAACAATAACCCCTGTCACAATCAGCCCCAAGTGGCCAGGACTTGACTCATAACTGATAGCTTCCCGAGATTTTGTCCCCACGTCCAACTTGGGACCAACCAGAGTGCGGACAAGGGAAACTGAGTCTGGTTACCTGAAGCGGATGTGGACTGGCTCAGAGGAAAGGGCGTCTTCACAGAGGCTGCAGGGCCAGGCTCAACAAGGAGATGAAAAGGCAGCTCCAGGGGATCCGTATGGCAAACAAGGCCCGTACGGAAGAGTCTCCCAGGATGAATAAGCGCCCTTCCTTCCTCGTCTTCACTGCCTCTGCACACTGTGTTCAAGTCAGAACGAATTCCCTTTATTTCTTTCAGCAATGCTCCCTTTCCCCCGCCCCTCGTGTCTTTCTCTGCCTGAAATGCTTTCCCCTCTTTGTCCCCTCCTCTCTTGGATCAGTTTGACTTATCGCCCCAAGATGTCACTTCCTCAGGGAAGCCTGTGGTCCCTCATGCTTCTGTTCCCATAGCACCCTGTGCTTTCCCTATCATGATGCTCAAGACATTTTGTTCTGGTAGCCATGAAAATTCTGACTGAGGGGCACATAATTTAGTGACCCCAGCGCTGAAGCCATACTTCCCCACCACCTGCTCCCAGCACATGACTGAGCCCAGAGGCATACTACGGCAGGTCCATTCCTAGATGTGACTCTGACTGCTAACTTCGCTGGAAGACTCTCATCAGCTTTACCAAAACTTTGAGCATAGCACAGTACCTTGTTTTCTGACACATTCCTTACTTCCTTCTCTCCTCCACAGGTATCAGACATGCATTGTGTTCTGTTGCGTCTACCATGCTCTCCCAACCTCCCCTAGTTCCCTCTCCATTTTCCTGTACGGGCATGTTCTCCAATAAATCTCTGGATGCCTATTTCTCAGAGGACAAGAGATAACATACTCATTTAATTCTCTCTCTGCTACCAGTGTAGCTCAGTAGCTATGTGAAAGAGGGACCAAGTCTATTTTACAAACATCACCGTTGAGACTCCTATATCTAGCACAGTGCCTAGCATATAGTAGCCACTCAATAAAAATTTGTTGAGTGAATGTTATTAAATGAAGGTTTAAATCCACAATTCTTTTCAATCTGACTCCAGAACCCATTTTCTCTTTACCTCTCTATGATTTGTTTTTCCCACTGCCGCCACCACACACACACACACACACACACACACACACACAGAGCAATATTCTGTGCTAAGCAAAATGAAATAATCAAGTATAGATAACCATGATCTTTCCTCTCAAAAAAGCTAATTGTACAGGGACACTAAGTGTAATTTGCAAAGAGCCTTTATGAGGTAGCGGTGGGGGAGAAGGAGTAAGAGAAAAATATCCAGATATTTGGTAATAATATACCCAACAATTAAGACTTTGTTCTGTTTACTGATGTATTGCCTGTAACAGTGCATGATGCGTAGCAGGCACCCGATAAATTTTGCACAATGAATGGATGAATGAATTGAGCCATTGAGTTCTATGGATTTTCCCCATTCTTTCTATGTATTTGGCTGCCCTCTACACAGACGTCCTAGACCTAATACGACACAGGTGTAATGTAAAAATCTAAACTTGACCTTTATTTTCTGTTTTGTTGATGACATAACTCCACATTTTGTTCTGGGGTAAACAGCACTTCACAAAATGTCTTTGAAGTCCTTGTAATGTCTGAACCGAGAACTGGAATTTGATTCTTAAGATTCTAGGAGAGGTACTTCAGGCGTTTCTAAGTTCAGAAGTTAGAAAGTAAACTGTTACCGATTTATCCTTAAGCAACTAAGAAATCTTGCCAAACAAAAGCATCCCTAATTAAATAATTCGACTAAATCACCATCAACACACATTCTGCCCAAGGCCTGTGCTGGGTACAGGGAGCACTGGGGAGAGGAATGAGATGTGGCTCCTGTCATTGATGATTCTGCAGATGGGGCATCTCAAAGGGACACAAGAGCTAAACTAGTGGAACTCCCAGTGACCAAAGCTGGAGCAATTTAGGCAACAAAATCAATAGCAGGTTATTAGATCATAACACAAACTATAAAACTAAACATAATGATGCTTTAGCCCGTTCAGGCTGCTGCAACAAAATACTACAGACTGGGTAGCGTATCACCAACAGAAATCCACTTCTCATACTTCTGGAAGCAATGGCCATGTCCTTGTGAAGGTTCTCTTCCTGGTTCATAGCTGATGGTCTCTTGCTGTGTCCTCACCTGGTAGAAGGAGCTGGGAAGCTCTCTGGAGCCTCTTTCATAAGGCTCCGTCCTCACTACCTAAGCACCTCCCAACGGGCCCCGCTTTCTAATACCATCATCTTTGGGTGTTAGGATGTCAACCCATGAATTTTGGGGGTTCATACACCATCCAGACCATAGCAGGTGAATTCAAACTGATATAAATAAATGACTGATTAAATAAATAAATGGGAGCGAAGACACAAATCTTTCTTACAGAAAAATCCCAAATATATGTAGAAACACTCTCTCCAGAAGACAGAGCTTAATCCACCCCACCTTCTGAGTGTGGGCTGGGCTTACTGAATGTAGGCGAAAGGGAAAGATAGTAACTTTACAGCAGAGAAATCTGGCAGACGCTCCTTACCCAGGTAATCAAGGTTAATATCACTGATGTCATGCACAGCTAATACGACGTGATAAGAAATGCTCTTACCCCCTGTTCTATCCAAACACTCATAACCCCAGCCTAATCATGAAAGATTAGCTAAACCCAATTTGAGGGATATTCTGCAAAATAGCTTGGCCAGTACTCCTCAAAATTCTCGAGGTCATGACAAATAAAGAAAGACTGACAAACTGTCCCAGACCAGAGGAAACAAAGTAGGCATGACAACTACCAAGTGGTATCCTGGATTGGTTTCTGGAACGGAAAAGGGGTATTAATGGAAAAATTGGTGAAATCTAAATAAAGTTTAGAGTTCAGTTGATAGCAATGTGCCCCAGTTGGTTTCTTAGTTTTGACAAATGCACCCGGATAATATAAGAGGATACTATTAGGGGAAAGTTAAACAGGTGATACAAACTTAGGTGAGGGATGATGGGAACTCTGGACTCTCTTTGCAACTTTTCAGTAAATCTAAAATCATTCCAAAAATGAGTTTATTTTTAAACATTATGTTTTTACTTTTTCAATTTAATATTTATATTTAATTTAAATTAAAAAAATTTTTATTTAACTTTAAACCGTCAAATGCCAGTGGGGCAAAAAATTTAAAACGGTCACATTTTGGAGTACCCCCATGACATCATATATTTATTGAGGTGCTGGTAGGATGGGGGAGACTCCCATTTGACCAGAAAAACAAAGGAGAGATCTTGGATCTTCAGTCCCCTGTAGCTGCCGTTACATTGCTCACTGTCCATGACTGTCTGATATATGTGAAGATGGGTCAGTCTTGTAATGCTCATTAGACTCCTCCCACCCCCACCCAGGCCACACCCTCAGCAAAGATCACATCACCTATCTGAGTGCTGTGAGGAAAGACACATGGCACAGTGTAGACACACATGTCTTCATTGCCTTATCAACCCATTCTCGGAGAAGCGAAACCTCTCTTCTTTGGGAAAGGCCAGTTCCACTATGTGTCTGGCAACTTTCAATTGTAATCCTGAAAAACAAAAGTTTTTATCAAATCTTTGACAAAAGAAAGGGTGGACGCCAAGGCTTCTATGTATACAGACAGAGATTTATGACCCCTTCCCCCCCATACACACACACGCACACACACACACACACACACACACCACACACACTGCGTTTTAGTCTGATGCAGCTGAAAGATCATAATAAAAGAATATTTTAATACATTGATTTGACACTCTTTTTTAACCCATTATATAACATTTCACACATCATTATACGAGTATATTTGTCTGGCTCAATCCCACACTGTGATTTCTTTGAAGTTTCGAATTGTTTCTTATTTTCCCTCATGAACCTAGAACCCAGTACAGTGCCTGACACATAGTTAAGTCATTAGTAAAAATCCATCAAATGTATAAATGTGACCTTAATAGGCCTAAGACCTCAGTCTTTCCAATTTGGCTTTATCAACAGAGCCACACATTAGAAACACTGGGCAAATCCTGGGGCTCACTGATCACCATTGGAATGAAAACCAGCTGAATTTCTGCAGGGAATGGAGTACCGAAGTGCTGGGAGTCCCCCTTCTGTCTTCCTGACTAGCATTGCCCTCAGAATACCAGTGATGCTGATGAGAGCAGGATCCCAGAGTCAAGTGTCCTTTGGGTATAGAGGGCATCCTACCCAGCACTGCGTCCAGTGTAAATATTCTTCCCAAGGTACATTTACTGGTTATTGCATAAGATTCTCTCTGCTAACTCATGCCAAGCATCCTCTCTGGAAACCTCAACGGAGCCAACTCAGAGTTGCCTGCAGAAAATTGTGTTGCATCTGATAAAAAACAATCAGCGCCACGGCTGAGGTTTATCATTAAGGTGCGGGGTGGAGTATGAGTAAAACATTTGCTGGAGCCTGCTAATCTCTCTGCAGCCAGCAGCAAAGATTTTCTAACTGAACACTAAGTTCAATGTAATTCAGCATGTTTGCTCAGTGTGCCATTTTACCCCTGGGTTCACATGGAAAAATGAAGAAAGAGCTAATTACACTATTATCACTTCAACATAATGGGCCAGTGCCCCAGAGCAGCTGCTGTTCTTATTAGATGATGTCACCAGCGGGAACGCTGTTTCCTCTTTCCTTAGGCTCAACTTCTTTTGTTCAGTAACTGTGTTTACAGGACACACTTGTCTGGTCTGCCTCTCGATGTCTGGCCGCATGGCTTTCTTTCTCCCAAACCCTCAATACCAAGCTTGTATCTCTAAAATCACAACGCTGACTTTGAAGATATTGCGTCTCTGGAAATCATTAGTAAGGTAGGGAAAAAAGGCGACTTCAGCAGGTCCTGAGCCTTCCTTACCTCTTACCAACTGCAGGTTCCCAGGCAAGTTACCTAACTTTGCTGGAACCTCAGTTCCTCATCTGTAAAATGGGAATAATGGAAGCTCCCTGTGAGGGTTGTGAAAATTTAATGAAACAAGTGAATTGCTTAGCATGTGTCTAGTGTATGATAAACACTCCATTGCTACATACTATTATAATGATTAATTTTAAACACATTTTATACGTCACCTGAACGCCTGAAAGCAATGACAAAGGGTAATAAAACGTAATAAAAAAACATGAAGAAGAGGTGCCCTAGCAGCGTTCTCTAAGTAAAGCAATCAAATGAGAAGTAGCCAACAATTGGGATGACCTTTTCAGTTCTATTACAGCAGATGACACTTTCATTATCTTTGCTTTGTGTACGGGAATGAGTATAGTGAAAAGGACAATTGAGGAAAACAAGAAGCTCTGGTTGAATAAAATAATTAATATTTGGATAGTATATCAGAGTTTTCTATCATTTTGTTCAAATACTTCACTGACAGCTAGATGATGCAAGAATTATGAATAAATGGAAGGACCCAAAATTTGGGGTTAGAAGTCTTAGTTCTTCTGCCCTTTACCAGTGCTACAGACTGAGGCAGGAATCTCATCTGCTCCGAGTCTTTTCCAATATGTCACACAGGTATGTTACTTCATTTACTCTGCTTGCAAATGTTTCAAAAATCAAAAAAAAAAAAAAAAAAAAGAAGGAATTTAGAAGTGCCCCACACACTTAAGTGCCACACAAAATCCTGTACGTGAATGTTTGTAGTAGCTACATTCACAATCTCCAAAAACTAGAAGCAACCAAAATGTCCTTTAATACGTAAATGGATTAAAAAAACTTACACAGATATTGTTTTCTAATACCGTACTCCAATAAAAGGAGCTCATTGTAGAAATGACAAATTCTAAGACTAAGGCAGGAAATAGACAAGATGAGTATGGAGCATCTTGTAGTGTCAGAAAGTAGGGAAGAAAACAAAAGGAAGGAAGGAAGGAAGGAAGGAAGGAAGGAAGGAAGGAAGGAAGGAAGGAAGGAAGGAAGGAAGGAAGGAAGGAAGGAAGGAAAGAAAGAAAAAAGGGAAGGGAAATGAGGGAGGGATAGAAGGAAGGAGGGAAGGATGGAGGAAGCCACAATGATTGGGGTAGGCCAAAGGAATGACCAAAGGTGAAACAAGTAGAGCAACAAACTAAAGTAGTATTGAATTATAACCCAAAGTATAAAATAAAAATCCATAAGTCCATACTGATATAAATATATGATTGAAAAATAAATAGATGGGTAGAAGAGACAAGTCTCCGATACAGAAAAAATGCCCACAGCTTTATGTAAACACTCTGCCCTCTAGGAGGTAGAGCATAACTCCCACACCGTAAGTGTGGGCTGTAAGTGGTGACCTCTTTCGAGAGAGGACCGTCAGAAAGGAAGGGTGGGGAGAGATAACATTGTACTGGAAAAACCTGACAAATGCTACCGTAGGGCAAAATCGATAGTCAGAAAGCATGTTCAGAGTATGAAGCCTGAATATGATGTGATAAAAATGTCATTTTATGTCTGTGATCGTCCTCCAAAAAATCCACAACCATAGTCTAATCATGAGAAAAGCAACAAATTCCAGTAGAGGGCCATCCTATAATATTTCTGACCAGTACTCCTCAAAACTCTCAAGGTTATAAAAGACAGGGAGAGCCTGAGAAACGTTCCCAGCCAAGGAGCCAATGCAGACATGAATGTAATGTCTACATATAATGTGACATCCTGGATGGAATCATGGAGCAGAAGAAGGATATTAGGTAAAACCTAACAAAATATGAATGAAGTATGAACTTTAGTTAATAATAATCCATGATTATTGGTTCATTAATTATAACAAAGTTACCATACTCGTGTAAGATGTTAATTATAGAGAAGCAGTGTGAAGAAGAAGATGGAAACTCTCTGTATTATCTTCTTAGTTTTTCTGTAAAACTAAAACTGCTCTAAAAATTTAAGTTTATTTAAAAATAAAATAAAACAAAAAAGAATCAAATGAGCCGTACAGTTCTAATGTCTTCATATTTCACATGACCTTACAACCACCCTAGTGGCAGCAGGGAAGTTACTGGTATCCCAGTTTAACTGAAGAGGAGCCTTAGAATTAAAGAGTCAGGAATTTGCCCCAGGCACTACAGCCATCAAGTTTTAGATCCAGACCTCAAACCCAGGCCTTCTTATGCCTTCCTTAATTCCATGCTTTCCCTTCTACTGACTACTAAGATTCATGAGTAGGGGCCGTGTGCGAGTATACGCAGGTCATCACCATTGTACCCCCATTGCCTAGGTCTGAGGTTGGCCCATGATAGTTACTTATTAAATAATTTATCAGAGATTAAGTGATCACTTCCCTATAATATGAGAAAATAGCTTAATAAGGGCTTACTTTCCAGACATGCCCCACAGGCTATACTATTGGTGACCTCTATGGGTGTCCGCCATTGCTGTAATCACAAGTGTTTGTACATGTGAGCAAGTTCTTCTAAAGGGTGGGGGAACACTGTCAATCCAGCTGTAAGTGACTGATGTTTAACTTCATGTGCTAAACATCATAAAGAATGCCTTACCAACATAAAAGAATGTCTTGTATCAGGAAAAGAGGTGTAGACAATCCAGAGTCCTGTGCTAGGATGGAACAAGGATCAGATCGTACTGTATGCAGAGTCTGTAAGAGAAGACTAAAGATCCAAATGCCATATTAGGCGAGCGTGAAGAGAGATGGGGGACTGTTGAATAAAACCTCAGACCCAACAAGAAATTATAAACATTGAATTAAAGAAGTTCTAACAGTAGTAGACAGACAGGCCAAGCTGAGATTGTTCCCCCAAATCTGATCTCAAGAGGAATATCAAAGATAGAAAGTCTTTGGGTAAAGTCATTGTGGTAGGTTTTTGTCAACTTTCCCAGTCATCAAGGTCGAAACAAATCTTCAATTCCCTTCCCAGACAGAAGAAGGAAGAGGAAGAAGTTATGGTGGCTAAGGCACAGGCAGATGTAGGATCCATCGGAGAAAAGCTCACTGCAGGTACCCATTGTTTCCTACGTCAAAAGGACTAGGACATGTTTGCAGAATGTGCCACTGCAGAAAGTGCCTTCTCTCTTAGACCATTTCATTCTCCTGATTAAAAGGCTTCAGAGGCTTCCTATTATACTTAACATGAAACCCAACTTCCTCAGCATGGCCTCTAAGATCCTACGTGATTTGGTCCCCACTTCCCTCTCTGAACTTCTCTCCTTCCCTCACTCACCACAGTCCAGCTCATTGTCCTTCTCCCTGTTTCTTGAACAAGCCAAGCATCTTCCAGCCTTATGGCCTTTATGTTTTTTCTTCCTGAAATGCTCTTCTTCCTGATCTCAGCTCAGCTCTCTCCTCCTCCAACAGGCATTTTCTGACACAAACTGAAATTACCAACCCATCCCTCCCTTGAGTAGAGGGAAGTCCTCCAAGAAGCATATGCCAAATGACATCAAACATACAAGAGATGGCCTGTGGCATGCCTCTGAGGAGGCTGGGGGAACCATCACACTGTGATGCAAGGCTAACCCATGTAAAGAGAGAAGAAAGGAAGGAGGGCTGAGTATGATGCAGTTCTGACAAAGTTTTGGCAAGATTCATGCTGAGTCCTCAAGCCAGAGTCACCACTGGAAGAGTCGTGCATCCCACAGCTGGCTTTAGTATCCCCACCATGCTGAGTCACGGACTGGGAGCAGCCCTTGGGAAGTGTGATCTCAGCATGAATGTGGCAGTGGGTACAACAGATGAGACCATCAGTCAGTGACGTTCCCCACAGTAGGAGACTTTCATGGCCATCCCCCGCTCACTGCAGCCACGCTCCATCGTGTCCCTTTGTTTGTTTCTTCAGAGCACTTATCAATATTTGATAGCAGCTTGGTAACTAATTTGCTTACTGCCTTCTCCTCCCCTTTCTCATCATCCTTTTTGACAAGAGTACAGAAGTCTTAGCTATCTCATTTACCAATGTATCCTAGTACCCCAAACACTTCCTGGCACATAGTAGGTGCTCAAAAATAGTATTAAAGACATCTCTACGTTTTTGGCAAGGGGGAAAGGAAAGGAGGGCTATTCCATATTTCTTCTCTTTATTGGTACATTCTAATAGATGCTACTCTACTATAAAAAATAATCAACTTCATATAGGTTAAAAAAGAAACCTGCTGAACTATAGGTTTTTCTATTCCCCTAATTCACACCAAACTAGGTTATCCATTATTACTTTACTTTTCCCTGATCTTGTCTATATTTTCCTAGGAGAAGATATTCTATTTAATCCACCGTCAAGTGAGAAATATGATCATAGTACAACATAGATATACAGTATTTTATATTCTTAGCTTATAAAGCACAGCCACCTACATTATGCCATTGAATTCTCTCAACAAACCTACATGGTACTTGTTCTTATTCTCATATTCTAGAGGAGGAAATTGAAAATAAACACAAAGACAGCCAAAGAGAAGCCAAGTAGACAGATTAGAGTGCCCACGCTAATTCGCTCAATAGAAGGGAAGAGAGAGTACATTTGGTCCATGTGGAAATGTTTGATTATTCCCCCAGAGGTCCAGCCTGAGTCAATGCAGCAATTCTTTGTAAGATTAGAAAATGAGTTTTAAAACAGAATCTGTTGTCTGACCCATTTCTATTTGAAATATGTTTGCTTCCCTGACTGCAGTTTAACACAAAACTGATTATACAACTGGAACTTTCTGGGCAGCCACACTTCTGCGCTAAGAGGGTCCTGCCCCATCTCTAAATGTTGGCTAACTAGCAAACTCTAGATACCAGCATTTCTTGATGAGGCTCAGAAGGTCCTTATTCACCTCTCTTCATGAAGTCATTTTTCTCTTTTGAAGACTATGGACTTTTTCAGTATTCAGGAAAAATAAAGCCATTTGAACCGTTATGTCATCCCTCTGCTTGCTCATTTTTCTCTAAATTTTCTTTAAAAATACATTCAACTAAAAATAAAATCAATACTAACCATCTATAATAAGACCATATAATGTTGACTTATATATGTATATGTTACATATAATACATTATTTCCTAAGTATAGCTACTGATATTTAATCCTACTGATTCATCTGTTGGTTGATCCAATTATTGTTTATTGATGACTCACTGTTCCTATTCCTGTGCTACAGGACATGGAACATCTCACCTGCATGGGGAAAGGTAAGTTATGAATCCTCTAAGAGCTTCATGGAAAGGCTTGGACATGAACGGGACCATGGGAGAGAGATCAAGAAAGAGATCAAACATAAGAAATTCTAGGATAAGAAAAGGAAGAACATCCGCACCACATGTAATTCTGTCACGGTATACATGCTTCTCACAGATATCAATTTTGATTGGTTCATGTTTTTCACTGTTTTGTCCTGAGGACCTCCTAAATGCTCCAAAGACACAAATAACAGAGCACCACGACCTCTGGACCCAACTCCATCTGTGTGCATGTATTCTCTCAACAAGGTGGGTGTTTTGGGTTCAGGTCAGCCTGCATGTGGGGTGTATGCCGCTACTGCCCACTCCCAGCTGCAGGCCAGACATGGCTAACAGATCCCAGATCTCACCATTAGCCCCATTAGATTTCCTCACATTCAACAACCACTACAATCAATTGGAAAGGGCCCTGCTGATGAAACCAACTTGCCACTCCAGACCTGACTCTGCTCGGGACAAGAAGACAGTTAAGTAAATCTTGTCACTTTCCTCTTTTTACATTGATTCAAACTCAACTTACCATCCCAATAATATTTCATAACAAAAGTTAAAGTTATTTGTAAGTTCCATTTATCTGCAGTCTGCTTGTGAAGAGTTATCTATCAAAATAATGTGACTAAGATAGCTTTGTTTTGTGCAAACTTCCTTTGACTTTCAGGAGAGTCACAGGATGTGGATGGAGTAGATGACAGATGAGAAAACCGAGATGGAAAATGAGTGAAAAGGACACATCCAAGGTGACCCGGTGATTTTCTACAAACCTAGGTCTCCTCATTTTTACTTAGTCCTTTGATTAGCAATCAAATAACTAGGCTTTGAAGGAATACATGTGCTAAATGATTTGGGATATTACAGGTTTTCTAAATATTTAATCCTAGAATCAGGTTGGGGGATACATAACACATTTAAAAAATCTAAATTGTTGATTCGTGCCTGCAATTTCTTTCAGGTATTTTAATTGTGCTCTGGAAAACAATCGTTCAGAAACACTGATCTGGTTCAACCTCCTCCCATTTTATTGATGAGAAAGCTCAGAACTGAAATTCAGGCCTCCTTATAACTACTCCTTATTTTATACTCCATCTTTGGGCCTCCTGATAGTGATTTTAAAAAGCAGCATGGAGGCCTATGGAGACATCTCATGCAAGACACACTGAACAAAGAGTTAATAATATAGTTCTTGGTAAAGTGACTGGAAAGCTGGACTCTCAATCTCAATAACAAATATTTTTGAATTTGTTTACAAGCGTGGCACAGTCTGGGTTTCCAGACTCTTCATCAGAAACTGCAGTATCATTCTGCATCCTATTTTTACAGGTACACAGTCTAAATTGAAAATAAATTCCAAAGGAGCTCTAAGGGGACAACTGCAGTAATTTCAGCCTAGATGAGTTGGGAAAAAAATCACCTCTGAGCTAGACCATAAATCCCAGCTATTTTATAGCTTTCTATGCTCTATTGTGCTCATTCAAAAAAATCTAATTTCTTTAGTAAAAAAAAAAAAAGTACAGAATGCAAAAGCAGATCTTAAGGTCAGAGCTTCTATCAGGACAACTCTATGCATGGGTTGTAAAACCGCCTATGGAAATCTCTTGAGCCTTCAGACAGTCTGCCTGGGAGTACCCCAGCCTTTCATGCAGCACAAAACTCAGGCAAATCTTGGGGTCAGTACTTCTCTAAAGAGAGAGGCAGTGCTGGCCCAGGGGATGGCAGCCTCACTCTGGGTACTTAGCTCCATGCCATCCCATGAGGCGTATGCCACCTCAACTAAGCCAACAGCCTCTTGCTGGGGGCAAGGAAATGCCTTAGCTTAGGTTCTCCTCCCACTTTCAGGTACAAAGAGATATGAGAGGTTATCCAAATAGACAGTAATTTAAGGATAACAGACATCTAGGCAAGAAATGATACAAGTGCAGATGTAGCATTCCCTTTCTGCGTGAGAGCAAGCTCAATGTTTTAAACCTTACAATCCAGGTCTTCCCTTTATAGGAAACACTGGGATCGACTTCATTTTGCTATTTTTCAGCTGCAGAGATGTTTCCTTTGTTCAGCAACGTGTCTCCGTCTTCCTATCGGAATCCTCATCTAGATATTACACACACTAGCAACACTGCAGAATCTTCTTAAAAGACTGGTGAGGCAAACCTAGAGCAGACCACAGAATTTGCAGTCAGATGGCTCTCTGCCTTCATCCGTGGGTTCTTAGACTATTGAGACGATGCCTAAGACCCCTTCCAGGGTGGTTTTCTAAAGAGATTTTTGAGCAAAGAGAGACAAAGACCAGGATACTTGGGTGCAAAAATAAATTTTCGTACAATTGCATTTACACACTGCCTTACGATGTACAAAACATTTTTCCAAATTATTGTGTGGGTCTTAAACCTAAATGCACAACAGAATCACTTGGAAAAGTGCCAGCTCTGAGGTTCCACTGCCAGAGATTCTATTAATAAATCCAAGAGTCTAGAGTAGGGCCCAAGAACCTGCATTTCTATCAAACATCTGCAGGAGAGTCTGATGCAGGTGGTCTACAGAAAGCTTAGAAAAACTCTGATTTGTAATATACCAGCCTCACAGTGGCTGTGTCAGCTAATTAGGTATCACTTTTTAGATGATTTTAGAGATTTGAGAGAGAGAGAAACTGATCCTCAGAGAGACTCAGATATTTGCCCAAGCCCTGACATGTAATAGCAGAGCTAGATCTCAAAAGCAAATGTTTAATGCCAAATCTAAAGACGTTCACATGAAAAAGTCTGAGTTCATTGCATGAATTAAAACACGAGCATGAAAGAAAACATTGCTCTATTAGAGAAAGGAACTGTGTGAACAGATGAGCCCGAAAAGAGAAAGAGGAACAAAAAAGGTAAGAAAGAAGGGCAAAAGGAGGTTCTTCTTTATCACCAAGGTGCCCAGTGGTCCCTCCCCAAGGGGTCACAGAGTCTCTGTCCCTGACCCCCTGTGACCTGACCAGTCTAGAACTAGTGGATCTCCCCACTGCTATGCGAATATAAGCCAATCCTGTATTAGGAGCATGAAGCGTTGTTTGTTTCATTTTTCACTCTCTACCCTCTCTTTCTATTGTTTTCTTCTCAGACCCCCGGCTCCTCTCCCATTTCACTAGAGGATTTCCAAGTGTAAACAAGTGGTAAACACGTCTTTATCCAGTAATTCCTCGGGTCATTCCTAAACTGGAGTTGGATTCAGAATGCTGATATCAAATCTAATCTCTATCCCTCCTTTAATGAAGGGTCTTAAGCAAGTTGCTTAACCTGCCCAGGCTTAGCAAAACAAAGTGATCAGACTAGATGTCTTCCAAGGGCCCTTTCGGGTGTGAAGTACTGAGAGGCAGACTCGTTTTGGTGAGCACTAAGTATGTGTAAGGCTCAGTGCTGGGCATGGAGGATACGAATCAGGCACGGACCCCAGCCAGGGGCTCACTAATAAACCAGGCAGGATGGGCTAGTTATACGATTTAACGGACTACAGGAAGAAACGTTAAGATGGCAGGGGATTCATGAGAGAAAGCTAGGGGACACGGTATTCCTATCATCTCTTGCCTGTTATTTTAATATCATCTACTCTTGTCCCTTCGAATCCATCTGCACACAGCAGCCTGAGTACTCTCAAAATGCAAATCTGACCACAGTGCCCACATAAAACCCTTTAAAATCTTCCCTTTGAACCTACCATCTAAATTCCTTAATGGAACCTAAAAGGCAGGTCCATGCTCGTTTCGTTCTCTCTTGTTCCCAGTGCCTAACACAGGGTAAATATTTCTTGAATAAATAAGTGAGTGAATGAATGAGTGAAAATACGACTTGGCACCTGGGTGGCCCTTAAAGGAAAAATCGAGCAGGCTGGGAGAACTGGAAAGGGACGGAGGCCAAGTTACAGGGACGACACAGGAAAGCAAGAAAGAGCCTCATCCCCTCTACTAGACTAAGAACCAGCAGGCCAGGTTTACGCTAGGAAGACACAAGTGAGGTGCAGACTGAGAGCCTGTAAACAAACAGAGGGTATGTCTGCCCTCTTTGTAAGAGAATTCAGATACTCAGAGCTCTTGGTATGATTGGCACCAAGAGGGCACTGACTAGTGTTGTCACTGACGCTGATGGATAATTCTGCGACTTTCCAAGCCAAGGGACTTGTGTGCACGATGCGGGAACCAACTCTCTTACCTTGCAGACGTTTTCACATCAGAAACTCATTTCCCTTCATTACATTCCATGCCTTCCTTTTTCCTTCACCTACTTTTTTCCTTCTATTTTGTCAGTCTGACCACTTACAGCTGGTGTAAGTCTGGGCTTAGAGCTCATGTGAGCAAGAGAATGAATAAGCAATGCTTCAGGTTCACAGCGCTTCTCTTATCTGATGAGATCTCCTAGGAAAAGCGGGGCAAAGCAATTCAGAGTCATCCCAGACCTGTATTACCCAGCTAGAGACACCGGCTATTAAATGCCGGGCTGCGGGCTTTATCCAGAGGCAGATACAGCCAGGTTGTTGAGAGCGTGGGCTGCAGACCCAGATCCTGAGGTTTCTCTCCGGAGTCTCTTCTTACCAGCTAGGTGACACTGGGCACGTTTATTAACCTCCATGTGCCTCCTTGACCATGTTTGTCAAATAGGGATAATACTAGCATCTACCTCATAAGTCGGATGAAATGAGTTAATATATGAAAAGTCCTTAGAACAGTTCTTGGCTCATACTAAGTATCACGTAATTGTTATATGCTGCTGCTGCTACTACTACTACTTCTCATGTAATCCTCTCTAAACAAACAAACAAAAAACACTATGAAGTAGGAATTACTATTTCTCAGTAAACTGAGAACTGCAGAGTTTAACTGACTAGCCAAGGTCACACAGCTAGTAAGAGGCAGGGTGTTACAGAATCCAAGTCCCTTAGACCCCAACGCCCATGCCTACACTGTGGCCAAAGTTTTCACTATCCCAGATGCTGAGATAAGTAGAACCTGAACTGCAAAGGGAATCAGAAGCTGAAAAAAACAAATGAATGAGTTATATCATTGAAGTGGTTCAACTATGCAAGTGTCAGTTGAACTGCCTAGCCTCGGGTTTTTTCATCTGCAAAATGAGGACAAGAGCCGTTTATAAACTAAATGAAGGCAGTGAGCACACCTCTGAACCAATTTATACTCAGAAAAATACTGTACAGAGGGATGACATAGCAAAATGCTATAACAGTTGAGAAAAAGGATGAAACACTCACTAGACTCTAAATTCCATGAGGTGAGGCATTGAATCTCTCCTGCTCACAAGTATAGTGGGTGGTACCAAAAAGATTATCCACAAAAGTTTTGAATGGAATGAATAGTACAGTGCCTGGGATAGTAAGGTTTATTAAACCTTAATAAACTGTACATCCTGTGGGAAATGTGAACATTCAACATATCATTGTCTAATTGTTGGCATACAGAGTGTTACAAAAGAGAATTCGGGGTGCCGTGGATGCATAAAACAGGGGGACCTGACCTTGTCCTGGGCATGACAGAAGGTCTCTTCAGGAAAGTGACGTGTGACCTGAAACCTGAAGAATGAGTAGGATTAACCAGGTTCATGGATGGCAGCAAGACTGGAAAGTGAAGTATGTGGTTTATAAGCGTTGCTTCCAAAAAGATGCATTCACTGTATGGAAAAGCAAGTGCATTTGTTCTTTGCTGAGCACAAAGGAACAAAATAAAGAACAGTCAAGCTTGAGATAAGAAGCAGTTTGAAACACAGAGCAGACCTGAAGGATGCAGTGAATTTATGTTCAAGGAGGAGGGGTACAGCAGACAGAGGGCTCAGAAAACAACAGCTTCTGCTGTGATACGGAGGGCGCCTTCCTCAGACAAGGGCTGCAGCTGCACTCTCCAATTCTTCTCAGCCCCGAGCCTCTGTAATTCTAATTGGAATCGGGGTTGCCTTGTCTCCCAGCAGCAGTCCCAGCATGGGTGCAAAACCGAGCACGGAAAAGCAAATTAATCTCCATAACCAGCCCTGCTCAGCCCAGGGAAGTTCATTTGTGAGACTTTCCTCTCTCTCTTTTTAACTGGCCACATCTCATGGCTGGCCGCGTTCTGCATACTGAGCTGGTTCCTCCTCTGGTGGGGAAATGATAGGGGAAACAAATGAATCCATATTTAGGTAATAATGACTCTATCCTAATTCTTCCAGGCATATCTATTGGTGACCGAATAGCAAAATGGTTCAGCTCATAATTCTGGAATCAGCGAGATCTGGATCGAATCAGTCCCACCAGCAACAAGCTGTGTGATCTTGGCCATTCTCTGAGCCTCATTTTCCCACATGTACCAGGGGAGTGATTATTGCACGTATTCTGTGTGCACATACCTTCTGTGGTTGTTGTGAAGAATACGAGATCATGGACATAAAGTGTTTTATATCTTTCCTGGCTTGATATAAAATCCTAGCCAATTTCATTATTAATAAGAGGACCTTACTGAAAGGATAATTCTCTGCTTGAAGGAACCTACGTTACAATGATGACATTTCAGGCACTATGGCACTGCAATACGGAAGGTGGCAATATTCTGGGGGTCAGGGAATCAGTGGCTATTGATTTGTAAAGCAAAGCTTAGGATGGCAATGATTTCTAGTCCAAAATTTGTTACTAATGCATTGATAGTCTGAAATCAAGCAGAGAGACAGTAATTGGCCCAAAGATGCTCAGCTGAAAAGCGAAGGAGGGAGCTGGAATTTGAACACAGGCGATTTAACTCCAGAGCCCACACACCTGTGCAATTTCTATGAGTTCCAGCCAAGCCAGCTGTAAAACAAACCCAGTGGCTTCAAAAAAGGCAATATATATAGTGGGTAGGTGGGAACTCAGACCTCCTGGGTTCAAATTCTAATTCTCACACCTACAAGCTGTCTGAGCCATCTTCTACGGCTTCTTTAATCTCATCAAGCCTTGGTTTCCTCATCTGTAAGATGAGAGGCATAAACAGACACTTGTCTGTTTCATTTTCATAAAAATCAAATAATATTCGTAACTGAATACCTCACCCATAATAAGTGGGAATATTTAAATGCTAATAAACTTTCAGTGCTAGGAAAATCGTAAAAACCATCTCTAGGTCTTCTTTGCTTTTTTTTTTTTTTTTTTTTAATGAGCTAAACCTAGAGGACCAAGAAGTAAAAAGACTTGTTCAAAGCCAGCTAAATCATCAGACTGTGCTATTCTAACTTCTAGGCCGCACTCCCTCCTTAGTGGCAGGATCTGAGTCTTACTCATTTTGCAATCTCTCTAATGCCTAGTGCTCTCGGGGTGCAGGAGAGGAAATGAAGGATGAATGTAGGGAGGGAAGGAAGGAGAACCAAAGGCAGGACGAGAGGCTACCCCAGCGGACTCCATGGTCTATTCTGAGCAACTAACTCCATTCACGTTGAATTTCCAGATCTTGTTCTAACCTCAGCATTAGTGGTTATCTCTGATAGCACTCTCCTTCAGGCTGCAGCCAGTTTTTTTCCTACTCTGATCTGTTTTCTGCTACTGTTCAGCCTCCAGTGGAAGCTTGGAGATAGGGAGATTCTGATGCAGGGGGCACTGGCTGGGGTCTGGCAGGCAGTGAAGTCTATAATTGCAATCAACCCTGCTGTATAAAACTCTCCACCTCCTTCCCTTCATTGTCCCTGTTCCCTCTTTCGACCCTTAAAGGGCTCTGCACACAGACCCCCATGGGCCATTCGGTGTGCGCAGGGAGAACACTGCCAACCAGTCCACATGCCAAGAAGATAATTTGCATGATGACAGAGGGTCTTTTCTGACTATGTGTTCTTTAAGAGGAATGGCAATTTTCCATTATACTTAAATTTCTTAAGCACTGACTGCTTTATGTGATGGCGTTAAACGCATCACCGTTGCACTACAGGTAATATCTCTGAGTATGAGCACTTTGCATATTTTATTTTCTTTAAATGACCAACCAAGTTAATATGTTTCCAGACAATAAATAATACTGTTTCACTTACTTTTTTCTCTACCCAAATTTGCATCATATCCCAAGTTTTAAGGTATGAATGAGCTAACAAAGAGAGTAAAGAAGATAAGTATGCAAAGTTGTACTTTCTGTGTGTTTCAGTCTGTCAGTTACCACAACTCTCATGCCCTTTTTAGTTATGGCCGTCACTTTTCCACTACCCACTTGGGTCTCACAATATCCACTTCTACTCAGTCCCGTTAAGAGTTGTCTATAGAGGGGGCCAACTCGGATCTCAGAATTAAATTGCTATTTTGGCATTTTTATTGGCGTTGCTTTTGGTGCAGCTATCTGCATGACTATGACCCAAACAAACATGGTTAATTGTCCTGGAAAAGAATCTCTTCTTAAGCTTGCTTTAGTTACCTGTGCTGTGGTTGAATTTTGACTATCTAAATTGCTGACGTGCCTCCTTTTCTGGGGCTCCAATCTAGGTGTATTTTTGACTTGCCTGCTTGGTCCTCTGAACTTCTGTCTTTTGGTATGTGATAATGTAATCTATACAAAAACACTTTCTTTGGTGATCTAGTTACCCTCCAAGACTCTAGATCAGTGTTGCTTTCCAGTAAGATCTAAAAATGGACTAGAGTAGATTTTATATGTATCGAGCCATCTTGGTCAGCCAGTAACTGCTAACATTTATTGAGCATCTGTATATGCCAAGTACTGCACAGAGCATTTTCCTTGGATTATCCCACGGAACCTTACAACAACCAAATAGGCACCATTATTACGCTCTGGAAGCTAAAATGAAGACAGGTTGAGTAGACTAGCAAGTGATGGAAGTGGACGCTTGTATCATGAGAGTGGAGCTCTCATGAATGGGACAAGTGCTCTTATACAAGAGACCCCACAGAGTTCCCCAGCCCCTCCCACCAATGAGGACACCGTGAGAAGTCCGCAGTCTGCAGCTTGGAAGAGGGCCTCCACCAGAACACAACCATGCTGGAACCCTGATTTTGGACTTTGAGTTTCCCAAACTATGAGAAATAAATTTCTGTTGTTTATAAGCCACCCAGTCTGTGGTATTTCGTTATAGCAGCCGGAACAGACTGAGTAGCTATCTAGAGAAAGTCTGAAGAACAAAGATCTGAAAATGGGCAAAACCCAAAACGTTCCCCACAGGCATGATCTTTTGGGGATGCTGACGCTGGCAAAGACACCACTGGGCACTGGCTCTGGTACTGCTAACTTCTGATTCTGCCATCACCCAAGTTGCACACGTGTTTCTGTTTTACACTTTCAGAATTTCCAAGTAGTGAACAGGCATATTGAACTAGGAATCTTGAATCATATAGCTATACTCAAGGAACAGGAAGCAATCCCTAAAACCTTGAGGAAGAAATGGGTCCTGCTTCCCACCAACAACCACCAAAGGAAAATTCACCCATAACATAAAGGATTTTCAAAGGCTGAGTAGCCAAAAATAATAAATGTATGCATATCTGTACAGCAATCTACTTGTCTGTCATTGAACAGGTTTTGAGCCTCATGAGAGCAGGAACTGGGGCTGTCTTGGTCACCAAAGGATGCCTAACTCCTAAATCCATGCTTCTCATCTCATGTCCAGAGACCTGGGGAAATCCATCCTAACTAAAGCAAGCTCTCTAAGAAAAACAAATTTGAATAGAAATACAATTACTGTTAGAGAACCACAGACTATGTTTGTAAGAATATTTTCCCATATAGCAACCCACCTAAGAAGTCTTTGAAGAAGTTTTGGCCTGAGTCCCCAGAATACAGAGCTCTGTTCCAGAACAAAAATAAATAAATGAGTAAGGTTCA
Organism: Rhinolophus ferrumequinum; assembly: GCF_004115265.2. Taxonomy (NCBI): domain Eukaryota; kingdom Metazoa; phylum Chordata; class Mammalia; order Chiroptera; family Rhinolophidae; genus Rhinolophus; species Rhinolophus ferrumequinum. Next base: position 23,984,469 of record NC_046307.1, on the reverse strand, counting down.
TCACAGCTTGCATGTGCCTAACATTTCGTCTGTTGGCTGAACACACCTTCATGAATCAACCATCAATCAACAGCAACGTAAGAAATGGTGGTGAGGGCACTAAAATTTAAGGGAGCAAGAAACTGACGCCTTAATGCTTTCTTGTAAAAGTGACATCTTCATCCTTGGAAAGAATTCGTTCTACAGACTTTTGAAATTACTTCCACTTTTCACTCAGTGTGCCCAGAGTAGATGTTCATATATTCTACACACCTTATTATGTCAACTTTTTAATTCAACAACTATTTCGTGCCCATTTTTCTGCTGGCACTGACTGTAAAAAATATAGAATAACAATAACAATTTTGAAACACAATATTCAGGGGTTATATTAAAACTATTTAACCACAGGTGGTGCACGGGCACTGATCAATTAAACCAGGCACTTGCCAGAATGTCAGGCTGGTATGTACCAGAGAAATACTAGCCCTGTAACAAGTATTATCACATTACTATATTGTTTTATAGTTTATAGGACATTTTTATATCAAGCACCTCATTTGAATTTCATAAAAGGCAGCCAGGCATGATTATCCCCACTTCACATATAAAAATGATCAAAAGGTAAATGATTTTTCCCACAGCTAGTTAATGGCAGAAATAGAAAATAAAATTAGGTGTTATGACTCGTGATCTAATAATGTTTCACTATTCCTCACAGTCTCTGGCTCCAAGGAGCAAATGATCCTGTTGGAATAATGCAGAAACAAAGACAATATACTTAGTGGAGCAAATATATATTAAACACAGGTGCTCTGGATTCAGAGAAGGAAAGAGGAAACTCGAAGGTGTAAAAACTCATCTTCCAAAAATGGTGGCAACTGTTAAATAATCCTGGAATGAAGGAGGCCCCGCAGCTCCAAATGTTCTTGCTCAAATGCATCTTTGGCTTCTCCTCCCTAGGTCCCAACCTTGACGCTGCTCACACTAGTCCAAGCCTGCAGAGCCTTCTCCTTAAAATGTGATGCTAAAGTTAGTGGTGTCATCATTACCTTGGGTCACATTAGAGATGTAGAATCTCAGCCCCCGGCCCCCTCCTCCCCGCAAGACCTATTCAATCTGAATTTTTATAAGATCCCAAAGAGATTTGTATGTACCCTAAAGTTTCACAAGTGCTGCTCTAGAAAAGCTCTGTGCTTCCTTCATCATGATTTCACTACACCGCCCATCCCAGCTCTTCCACTGGTGCTCTAGAACTTATGGTCCATACCAGAAAAAAATCCCTGTATCTCAAACCACGTTTTAGCTTCTTCGTGATAGAAAGCGTTGCGTGCTCGTTATGAAACCTGGCTCCTTCCTGTGGAAATGGCTTCCCTTGCAGGCCTCTCCAGTGAACGTTGTTTTCCCTTCCACACCCCACATTGTGCAGAGCCTGGAGATGAGGTTAGGTGCTCTTCACAATCATCGATAGTCAATTTCCTCCTTCTCCCTTCCAACATCCTGCCATGAATGAAGCATATGCCATCAAGCTCTATCGTTCCTTATCCCGCTTTGTTGCAGTCACCTGCCACTCCCATTAGCTTCCTTAATTATGGAAGACGTAGCCCAAGTTCACCGTCTTACTAGTCACCCCTTCCCCACCTCTGTCTCACCATTGTATCACGACTCTTCACCTCCTGTGCTCTGCTACGACCGTATGCTATCATTCTTGGCGATGCCACACCAACGTCATGGTCACCATCCCATCCCTGTGATTCTCACCCTTCACTAGCTTATCTCAGTTTTCTCCTTCTCCCAACCTCAGCCACCCACTACCAAGACCATACACTAGACTTCGTTGCTAGTAATAACTGCATGGCTTATGCAATATTTTTTCAAACATCTGCTCTTATGTTTACAACTAAGTCAATTTTATAATATCCCTTATTCGCCTCTACGAATTCTTAGACCCACGTCAGGACCTCCAACCCATCAGCCCCACCACTTTTCACTGTTCATGACCTGTTTCGTATCCTCCATTCCCTTCTTACTCTTTTTTGATTCAACAGTCAATCTCTATAATCACGCCTTTTTGTACACCCCCATGTCTCTGGTGCCTTACTCCTCCAAAAGCCCAGTTTGCCAAAACCCCAAAGGTAGTTTAACTCAGTCCTCCACCTATTTTGCAATGACACTCAAGCATCTGAAGGGGGCTGGAGAAACACTCACTACAGGTTTAACTTGTCTCTCTTTAAATTTATAACCACCAAACTCAGGTGGGCCCAGCAATTTCATGACAGTCCCCGATTAATCCACACTTCCATTCTCTGCGCTGGATGTTCGCATGTTCTCATCTCCTCTGAAGTCTTCAACATGCTCTTCCTCTCCTCACTCTCAGCTCTTGACTTACTTTTCATTTCATTTAGAAAATCAAAGCAACCAAAAGGGAATGATCACCTTTCTACCACCAAATCTCTCAAGCTACCTGTTTCTCCTCCCATGAACTTTGCTTTTACACCTCTATAAAACTAAACCCTCTGTTTTTGCACTAGATCACATCACTTCTCACCAACCCAAGACTTTGCTCTTAAGACCAACATTTCTTCTCCTCATCCTCAACTTCCCCCTAAATACTGGGTCATTCCTAGCAGCAAACAAATATGCTGTAATTCCATCTATATTTTTAAATATCCTTCCATTGGCCTCATGTCTCCTTCCAGCCATTTCATTCCTGCACTCACTTTCAGAGAACAATTCAATGAAGTATTAGTATCTTTTCACTCCCTTGTATTCTATTCTTTTTTTAACCTACTTTTGGCAGGTTTTGCTCATATCACTTCCCAGAAGTCACTGTTACTGTACCAGAGGCACCAACAAATCCCACTTTGCTAAATCCAGGGTGAGTTCCCTACCCCAATCTGCACTCTGTACTTCTTCCCTCCTTTTCTGGTCCCTCTCGTGCCCCAGGCATTTTCCGGGTCCTATTCTGACCTCACGAACAAATGATTCTCACCTAATCTGAATAAAGAATTAATTGCCTCCAGTTTGTCCTAGAGAAATGCAAAGTTAATAACAGGCTCTTATTAAAAACCAAAATGAATAATCAAAAAAGCATCAGGACTCCAAGGAATGTATCGTGTAATGATATTTCAGGTATTATTACAGAAAGCTATGACATTTATTAGCTGTGGAGAGATAAAGTAAGTCATGTCATCTCTCTGGGTCTTTAGTAAAATGAGAATGTTAGAGTTAGAAAAAATTCTAAGATAGTTTACTTAAGTGTGAGAGAGAAATTGTAAGCCTCCTTGAAAATAAGATGTACTGTTGGTCATACTCCCTCTGTTCTGCCATTGGATGCAGGATAATGAATAGCAAAAACTGAGTATATGTCAAACATTTGTACTATTTCCAAAACTGGCTTTAAATCGGGACCTTCCTGCCAGGGCTGAGATGTGTGTAATCTGGGATGAAATGGGAAATTTGGAGGATTCATGCTGGGAAACTTCTGGCACACCTACAAAATATAGCACATGGAGAACAACATGACGACAACTGTTCCCTTCTTTTTCGCCAGAGCGTTTGGCTCCCAGTGTAGTTTAGAAGGTACCCAGCGTGCATCAAGGGCACAGAATATTTTTTCCATTGGCAAGACGTTCTGAAGCTTGGTTGTGGCTCAGGGGTCATACATTTTATAGTATGAAGACAAATTAATTAACGGGACTTCCATTTTGAACAAATATACCCAAACATGAATCCAGAGGACCACTGCTATTTTAAAAGTTGTCTCAGGAGGCTGCTCATACGGTTACATGATGGAAGGGAAACAAACAATCTAAGTTACATAATATTCCAGGCAGAAAAGAGCTCTTTGGCTCATCTGTTCCAATCTCCTCATTATAAACCCAGGAGAAACTGAAATCCAAAAGTAGGCATCTAAGTTGTCCTAGGTCATGTTGTGAGCAGACGCATCTAGATCTTAGATCTCCTGACTTCGAATCTTGTGTTCTCATGCTTATAACTTTTAGTTTCGTAAATTCTATAGACCAAATTGAGTATATAGCTCACGCAGATAGAGAAATAATATTTTTTTTAAAATGAAGGAAAAGAAGCCTGTCCAATGGAGACCAGGAAGTGATAAGCATGGAAGGGAAGAGTCACATGTCCTCTCACATTTGTAGTGAAGAGAATGAGTAGGATAGGTACTGTGACAGCATATTTCTATCTATGATGAACCTAAAACTCAGAGAGTGACATGCCTATTCATTCATTTGCTCATGTAGCAAATTTTACTCAGTGCTTGCCAGGTACCAATCATTGTATTCGGTGCTGGGAACATGGCTGTAAATGAACCATACTTCCTACTTTCATGAAACTTACCACCAAAAGAGTCGACTGGCCAAAGAAGATAAATAAAATAAACACAGTAGAAGAAAGTGATTATTACAAAAACGTTACAAATTGAGATTGCTGCAAAGGTAACAAACCAAAGACTGTAACAGAAAATAATACAGTGTACTTGCTCTAGATAGGGTGTGTAGGGCAAGTCTCTGAGCAAGTGACCTCTAAGCTAAGAACTGAAATATGAGAAAGGGGTCTTTTTGCAAGGTCCCAAGGAAGAGAACATTAGTAGGCGACAAGAGCTGCATGTGCAAAGATCCCGAGGCAGGAAAGGAAGGTATGTTGAAGGAACAAAATGATTCTGCTACTGAAATGCACTGGGTAGGAGCAAGAAAGAAGAGGTAGCATTGGGGAGCAGCCACACCCTGTGGGACCGTGCAGAATACTTCCGAAGCTGGAATTTATTCTAATAGCAAAAGGAAGCTAATGGGGGATTTCAAGTTGGAGATTCTTTTTGCATTTTAATCACATCGTCACAGCAAGGTCTGAAACTCAGGAATCCCAACTCTGTGCATGGTGACCGTGAACAAGTCAGTTTTCTCTCCCATCATCAGTGGGAATATCAAGTGAGCTGATGGACATAAAATGCCTTTGAAGAAGCAACCAGAGCCAAACTATCTCCAAGAGTAAGGAGATACCTCATATCTTTCTTGAGTGTCCTAACATGCACAGAGTGTTCAGCAAAGACTAGAGAATGTGACAACTCCATGCCCAGTTCTCTTGTGTTTTCTCTTCGTTTCCTTACAATAATCCCAACGGGATATGTAATTCTGAGCCTGATTTATATACGAGGAAACTGAGGCTGAGAGAGGTTAAAATGACTTCTCCATCAATAGAGAGTCAACAGTTGTTTCTAAATTTATTAGTGTCTATCCTAAATCTCAGATAATTATAATTCTTATTAGGCCTCTTCTCAGGCAGGTAGCTCTTAAGATCTTCAGCCTTGGACAATGGGTTAAAAAAGCAGCACAAAGTCCCAAACTACTCTTTTTATTAGGAAAATATGTTTTTTTTTTCTGCCAAGATTCACCAATGTCTCTAGGGGACACACATGGCTTACTTTAAATTGTAACAACTAACTCAATGTCATAATACTACTCTGATACATACTATAATGTGAAGTCACCAAGATTCATTATAAATAGCACTTTAGCTCTAGAAGGGACAGTCAGAAATATATAAAATGATGCCTCGTTGTAATAGATTTGGAAACTAAGAACACCAACATAAAAGGGTAAGGGGCCTTCCTGTCAGCTTGACTGGGACACGTGCTAAGAAGCCAGCTCTGAGCACTGATTCTATGCATTTCCTCACGGCTTCGGTACCCACTGGAATGAGCCGGGCTTCACGTGGAGGCTCAGGTCTGTGGCTTTCAATGACTAAATAAAGGTTAATATTTGAAGAAAGGGGGTTGCTGGATTTATATCCATTTCCATCAATTCCCTTCCCACCAAAGAGGAAAAGGTTTGTTCTCTGAAAGCCTCTGACTAAAGAAGCAGAATTTAGTGGAAGAGCATATCAGAGAAAAAAGGGCTGGGGGAGGGGAGGTGCTCCTCATTCTAGCTCCGTGAACCTGGTCCCTTAAAGGGGCTCTTCCCATCTCTAGGCCTTGTTCCCTCACCTATAAGTGAAAGAGTCACCTTGGATTATTTCTAAGGGCTCTTCAGCTCTAATAGTCCATGATCTTGTGTGCAAACATTCTCAGTAGGTCATGAGTCTGAGTTTTCCTACAGGGGGTGAAGGGTGTATAGGAAACCATCCATGTCCTTTCCAGCTCCATCCGTTAGCAGTGGTGCATATTTGTGATACTTGAGGGACAGCCACTGACAGTACAGTAGAGAAGAACCAATAAGAGTTTTAGTTCCTCAAGGAACTGGGCTCTGTCTTTGCTAACCTGGGACTCTTCACAAACGTGTTCCTGAGAAACAGGCTACTTACAATGAAATAAAATAGCTGTGTGAGGACCTGCATCCGTCCCATCCGCTGCTCAGGGCTCATCGCCATTAATTCCAACACCCCATCAATGAAGAAGCACCTAAAAAAGGAGGATAGGAGAAAGGGTATGACTCCTCACTGCTCCACTGCCCGTAACTAGGGATAAGTCCATGTGGGTCTGTGTTCAGGCCTGTGTTCCAGCATCACCATGGCAACATATTCTAATCAGTAAAAAAGGAGATGGTAATGAAGACAGCTGCTGTATAATGAGCTGGGCACAGACAAGGGCAGAGCCTCCAAAGGGTAAAGGAGAAGGAACGAGTGCCCGTATCCTCCGCCTTATCAGAAGGATTTCCCTGGGAATGGGAATGGGATTACACGCAGTTCTCACGTCACGACTTCAGGCTGAATGTTACATTTCTGCTGCTGATGTGTGACCTTCTCATCAGGCTTGGCCCCTGTGATCTACCATAAATTGCACCTCGGTCACCCAAGCGTGTGCTTCTCACTCGTATTTTCAATGTGCCAGTGCATGGGAACGCATCTGTGGGTGCGTGAACCTCTGACTATGGAGTTTTATTTTTCTGCAAAGATCCAAGTCTATCTTTTCTCCACTTGCAGTAAATAAGAAGGAATCAAAGAGCTAGAACTCTTTGGGGGAGGTGGGGAGTGGATCTCACCTGGGGAGGCCCAATAGTCCGACTTCATCTTTCTATCCCTACCGTCCAGCACAAGCCCTTGCACGTGATCGGCACTGGTCAACATTCATCAGATGCACAAATGGAAGCTAACATCACTCATCACCCCCGTCACCGATCAGTAGGCTCCTCAAGAGAGGAAAGTTCCCTCTTCTTCACTACTATATCCTGAGTGCCACAACAATTTATACCCATTTTGCCATTGAGTCCTCACAACAACTGTAAATTAGGAATTGTTAATCCCATTTCACTGATGAGAAAATTGATGCTTAGATACGGTACGTACCTTGCCCAAAGTCGTATAGTTTCAAGTAGCAAAATTAAATCTGTGTCTGCCTGATCACAAAGCCTCCATTCTTTCCACTGCACTGTTAACTAGTTTAGTATCATCACTGAAAAGCAAAATCTATGAAAGAAACATTATACCAGAAGATCAGAAAGAGACTGTAGGAAACCCGATTATCACAAATAAGACTCTAATGTCACACAAGCAGCCAGCCTGCTGTCCTTGCATCTTTCTTCCCTCTTCCTGCCTTCCTTCATGTATGTATTCATCCATTTAGCAAAACTTGACTGACATTCTTTATGCTCTTTATGTGGCAGCAGTGTGCTAGCCATGGAAGTGAAATTGTGAGTAAGTAAGACAGAGCCCTGCCATGATGAATCGTTACATCTTTATTGGGAAGACTGACAATTTAAATAAGAAACTGCAAAAATCTCTTGGAGGCTATAAAGTATTTTCCCAAAGTATTACTAGAACTCACAATACCCATATTTTTGCATTAGGACACTGAAGTACATACCTATAAAATAACTTGCTCCAGGACACATTAGACCAAACATAGTCCCCTTGATGGTAGACCTGGGATTTATTATTCATGGATTTTCTGGAAGTTCTGAGATTAGAACTTCCATCCAGTGCTACCCAACTACCGTGTTTCCCCGAAAATAAGACCTAGCCGCACCATCAGCTCTAATGCGTCTTTTGGAGCAAAAATTAATATAAGACCCAGTCTTATTTTAATATAATATAATACCAGTCTTATATTAATTTTACTCCAAAAGATGCTTTAGAGCTGTGGTCTGGCCAGGTCTTATTTTCGGGGAAACACGGTATCTATTCCCCATTTTCCTCTCTGGCCTAAACCATGACCCTAGACTCTTTATTGAACTAACCAATGACAAGCCACATCTGTCTGAGGGAAAACTAAGGAAGAGCACATATTACACTGAAAAGTGTTGGCATTCTTAGTTTATATTCCTTTCAACTCCAACTCCTATTCATATTGCTCTTTACAGCCTGCTTTGCTACACCTGGAAAAGACTCCTTCTGAGGTATTACATTTCCCTCTCTCCTGGCTTTTGGGGTTTGGCTAGACTAATTTAAAAAGCAAGTCGTTTAATTTAAGAAGTGTGTGTGTGTGTGTGTGTGTGTGTGTGTGTGCACATGTGTGCATTTGTGTGGGCACGAGTGTGTGTGTCAGAGGAGGGAGGGAAAGAGGGAGAGAAAGAAAACTAGCAACCTAGAGAGAGAACAAACCTGGTTAGAAATTGAACTATAAAGAAACTATCAATTTTTGCTTTAACCTGGGATAAGTCACTGCCCCTTGTGAGCTTCAGATCTTCTTGTATAAAACAAAGTTGTAAATAGGATTATCCCTGGGTTTCTTCCAGCTCTAAAAGTCAACAGTTCAAAATGAGGCTGTATATATAAAAAAAAAAAATACCTGCTTCTGGTATCACCCTAGGTACTGCTGCAAACTTGATATGGGAATAACTGAAGTTATTTGAAAAACCCTACCAAGCTTCTAGTCAAGATGGCAGAGTAGGTGAACAATGTGCTCGCGTCCTCCCACAAACACAATAAAAGCACAAGTATATTACAGAACAACCGTCACTGAGAATCACCCGAGGACTAACTGAACAGAATTCCTACAACTAAGGATATAAAGAAGAAGCCATGTTGAGACTTGTAGGAGGGGTGGAGAGGGGGACTGGGCAGATCCCACACCCACGTGTGGCAATTAAGAAACAGGAAGGATATCTTGGCTGTGGACATCCCCCCTGAGGAGTGAGGGTTCCCAGTCTCACACCAGGATCCCCAGTCTGGGGAACCAGTACTGGGTAGAGGAGTCACCATAACGGCTATCTATGAAAATCAGTGAGGATTGTGTTCCAGAGAGACAAAGGGCTACAGGGGACGAGACACACTGCTCTTAAAGGGCCAGTGCACAAACTCACTCGCTTTGAGCTCCAGTGCAGGGGCAGAAACTCTAAAAGAGCCAGGGACACACGGGGAGGAACTAAATTGACTAGCTTCAGGGTGAGGGCATTGGGAGCAGGGGTCAGGGTAACTCTCTCCAGGGACAGAAGTGGGGGAAGTCACCCTTGATCCTTTGTTGAGCTCTCCTTCCACCTAGCCAGCCTGGAGCAGGCAGGAATCAAATCTGTGCTTTCCATTAACCTGGCTAATATCATTCATCCCACCCTGCACAAGCAGCAACCAATAGCAGATCATTTTGTAGCTCCTACCAAGTAGCTCCAAGCCTTGCACAAGTGGTGGCTGACTTTGGCCTGCACCAGAGCCCCTCCCAAGGGGCTCTAGACCCAACATACCTGGTAGCCACCTTCCGACCTCACCATAGCCGCACCCAACCAGCTCCACAACAGACACACCCAAAGGGCAGCCTTGGCTGGCACCAGAGCCATGCTAAAGTGACTTCCATTCTGTGGGGTCAACCCCCACACAAAAGGTCACCTGCTATAATCGCAGCTAGCCCTCACCAGATGACCCAGTCATCCTGAGGGTCAACCCCCACGCACTGATATTCCAGCAGCAATCAAAGCCCAGCTACCTCACACTATAACCTTATTTAGAGATATGATCCTTTTAGAGGTGATCGAGTTATAATGAGGTCTAATCCAATAGGGTGGGCCCTGATCCAATAAAACTGATGTCCTTATAAACAGCGTCTATTGGTGATAGATACACACACACACACACACACACACACACGAAGAACATATGACCATTAAGGCAGAGATTGGGGTTATGCATCTACAAGCCAACAAATACCAAAGATTGCTTGGCAAATCACCAGAAGAGGGGGAAAAGCTCGGGAAAGGTTCTTTATCACAGCCCTCGGAAGGAACCAATTCTGTTAACACCTTGATTTTTAACTTCTAGCTCCAACAGACAATAAATTTCTGTTGTTTAAGCCACAGAGTCTGTGGCACTTTGATGTGGTAGCCCTAGCAAACTAACGTAGTTCCTAGGAATAAATATTTTAGGCTTGATGGGCTATGAGGTATCTCACAACTACTCAGTTCTGCCATTGTAGCATGAAAAGAGCCACAGAAAAAACATAAACAAGTAAGTATGGTTGTACTATAATAATACTTATCTACCAAAACATAGGGTAGGTCATATCTGGCTCATGATCTATATTTTGCCAGTGCCTGCTATACAGTGTTAAGATGAGGGCAAATAAAAGGTAAGACAATAGCACACAAGTGGAACACCTGAGTCAGTCTGGAAATATAAGTGATGTCTTCTCAGAAAATGTGTTGAAGAAACTGAATTCAGAATGACTAACACGAGCTAACAAAATGAAGAGAGATGAAGGAGAAGGGTAGGCTATCCCCAGTAGAGGGAACAACGGACACAGTGGTCTTCAGGGAGAATTGCCTGCAGCCTAGTTTGGCAAGAGCATGAAATATAAAGGAGACTTCAGAACTGAAGTTACAGAGAAGAAGACAGGTCATGAATGACCTTGTAAGACATACTAAGGCAATTGAAATCACTGAAGGCTTTGAAGTAGACGAGACATATCATATTTGCATTTTAGAAATATTATTCTAGCTACAATGTAAGATGGGATTGGAGAAGGAGAAAAGCAGAAGTAAGGGACCAGCTAGGAGTCCAGTGGAGAGATGATAGTGGCCTGGAATAGGAAAATGGTAGTGAGGATGGAGAATAATGGGTGGAATAAAAAAAATATATTTTTGAGATTTGATGGACAGGATTTGGACATTGATCACATGTAGATGAGCGGACAGAGTCAATAAGATACACAGCTCTCTAGTTTGGACAACTAAGCACATGGTGATCCACTCGCTGAACAAGAACCTAGAAGAAGAGCAGCTTTTGGGAGAACAGGATGCATAAACTCAGTTTTAGACATGTTAAGTCTGAGATGCCCGTGGGACACCCAGAGGAGATATTGAGTAAGCAGTAGGATATATGCAACAAAACTAATATTGTCAGCAGGAACCTCAAAGGTAAACTGCCTCCAGTTTCCATAACCTGATAAAATATTAACAGATAGCCACTCAACCTTAGTGATACAGGCGACCCATTTGTATTTTCATCTGTTCCAACTGCTCAAAAAATCTTCCTCCTTACATATAATTATTTGGTATCCAGAGGGGCAGAATGTGTGTCACTAATTCTGTTTACCAAATATTTTTGGTCTTCTCATCCTAGGCACATGGTAAACTGATTCTTTTCATCCTTTTTAGGGCTAGAAGTGGCTAGGTAATTGTATTTGGCCCATGAAGTGTAAATGGAAGGGATGTGTGTCATTTCTAGGCAGAAATTTTAGGAGCCAGGGTCCCTGTTGTGACTCCTCCTTTGGGAATTGTGAAAGCACAGGTTGGAGCCTACAGTCCAATGTGAGAACAATGTAAAATAGAAGTTTACCAGGCAACCATCAATGAACATGTAGAATGAGCAAGAAATGACACTTTGCTTATTTTAATCCACTGATATTTGGGAAATTTACTTACTGAAACATAACCTAACCCAAAATGACTGATACTCTGTGAGCTTCAGCAAATCCCATAAGTGGGTACCTGTGTTTTCTCACTTGTAATGCAGACATAAAAAAAGAACCTACCTCATAGGATTATTGTAAAGATTATATGTGCTAATACACATCAAATGCTTACGCTATCCGCTGGCCCACCTGATTTCAGCCACAGCTACAGAGAGTAGCCTGTGCATGTTCAGACTTACCTCTGCTGACAGAGTTGCACCCTAAGTTCATGACACATTTCTATTTCTCCACCCCACAACTTTCTGTGATACCATGGAAGCCTGTTTAACCCTGAGAAAGAACAGTCCAGAGACAGAAGGAGTTATTGCCTCTAGGAACAACCTGCAAACAATGGGGGACAGGAATCAATAGATAAATATGCAAGCTTTTTCTTTTTTTCAGGTAAATCATTCCAAGAGGTTTTGTGTTCAATTACCAGGGAATTCCCAAATACCAGGGATCCCCTATTTTGGCTCCCTGCTGTTTTTTACACATTAGTTTCCCCTCTGTCCTTGGGGGCCATGCAAAGATACTGTCAAACATTTGAAGGTGACCCTCAGACCCCACTTCACTCTTCTGAGTCTTCTTCAGACAAAACATCCCCAACCTTCCTCAGACATTCCCTTCGGGATACTGAGCCTCTTGCTGTTCTCACCACCTTTACAGAGCCAGGATGGGCAGATCCAGACCCACGTGATCTGGGGAGAAATGTGCGTACACTTTCTTAGCGGCTACTTTGAGTTGCTCTCCTGCACTGAGAGTTCATTAAAACTGAGAAGGCCTTTCCTTATTTACACTTCTAAGCACATCTCCCAGTTTTCAAATCTTGCAATGGTCTTTTTGACCTCAGTAAAAATGAAGACACTTTTATTATTAAATTACCTTATTATATATCTTATTAAATATTTAAAACACTGTATTATTTCAAGTAATACATATTGAACATTTTATCAGGAACTATTTCAATCTACTAATAACCCTGTGAGGCAGTACTGCTATTTCACTCATTTTTCTAAGGCGGTAACTGAGATTTGTGGAGGTTATATAAGTTTCTATGGTCACACAGCAAGCAGGAGGCATAACCAGCATTTGAAGTCCACTGGAGTCCATGCTTTTATCACTCCTATACCATTTCACTGCATTGAGCTTGTAACCACATCCCTTATTAGACCTATCCTGTCACAATGCGGAGATGCCTTTGAACCTTCAATTTGTGGTCCTGTGTATTGTGTATCTTCCTCAGCCTGGAATTTACAATCTGCTACTGTCCACCCTTATCATTTTAATGACGCTTACATCTCAATGAGATGTTGCATCCCAATATTTAATCTTGAGTCCTTCTTCGTCAGAAATATACATTAAAGTTTGTTACTAGTGATTTTGATATCAACAGTGATCGTTAAGAAGAGGGCGCGGATTCTGGCTCTGCCATGACTTTCTATTTGTCTGTGGCACTGTTAAGGCTTTTCATCAAATTTTCCTGGTTCTCCATCGTTTGTGCACATGGTAAGACAACACTGCCTGCTCCTGCTGGGTTTGAGTGGACATACTTGATTAGTCTTGGCCAATGAGCTGCGAGCTATGAGCAAAGGTGGCATGTATTATTGACTTTGGGGCTAGAGCTTATAATTCCCTACTTGAGACCTTCTAGAACTCCCTTTCTCTCTATCACAATGATCAGTGACCACTCCATCAGCTTGGGTCCCAGAGTGAGTATAGTGTGGGACAGACCTTCCAACTGACCAATGACAAATTTATAGTGTGAGTGGGAAATAAATTGAGATATAGGGGTTACTTGTTATAGCAACATGAACTGTCCCATCTTGAGCAACAGATTATTCTTGAATAAGTCCCTTTACCTGTTCAGTCTGGTTCATCATTCAATTTAACAAATAAAAGGGAAAGGAGAATTAACATTTAGTGAGCATCTCTTAGCATAATGTGCTTTGTGTCATCTCATTTAACCTTCTCAATGATATAAGGCACCATCCCTTGCAAAAATATTCCCAAAGCCAAAGACATTTTTCAAATCTACTCCTCTCATAGTAATCCAAGTCACCACTATTTCTTACTTGGAATGTTGTACTGGCTTCCTACCTCTGTCTTGTTAAAACCTCATCCTTCTTAATTCTCCTGCTCAAAACCCTCCAAAGGTTTCTCTCTGCCGTTTGAATCAGATCCAAAGTCCCTGCTGTTTGAATGAGATCTAGATTCTTCATCAAATCCGAGAAAAATTTACACGATCTGGTCCCTGCCAGTCAGTCCAGTCTAAGCACTTACGCTCTCCAGCCCACTCATTAAGTTCCAGCTATACTGGTCTTCCTGACGTTTCCGAAATATCAAGCTTGTTACCACCTCATTGCACTTGCTAATACTTTTGCTGGGAATACTCTTCTTTAGCTCTTTTATGACTGACTTTTCCTCATTCAGAATTCAGCCCATATGATATCCCCTAAGCTAAGTCTTCGTTGAGCGTGCTTGATAAAAGAACACTCCCACCTGATGTTTGTATGGTCCCTTATCTTTCTTTTTCTTCACAACATGAATAAGTATCTGAAACTGCATGATTATTAGTTTACTTGAACATTTTCAGAATTCCCTACTGTTCAGGGACTGGGCAGAGCCTCTATCTTCCTTGTTCACTGATATTTCTACAAACCTAAAACATTGCCCCACACGTGGTGAATCCTCAAGAAGCATTTGTTGAATAAAACAGAATGAGTGACTCTCTGATGTGCAGATAAGGAACTGAGGCTCCGAGAGTTTGAGTCATTTTCCCAAAGTCTTACAGGATTTCTATGGGTGTGTCTGCCTTTAAACCTCACTGCCTTTTGCTACAGCGAGGCACTGTCAAAAGAGACCGAAGTGTCAGACAGCAGGCAGGGCTCGATGACAGGCAAGCACTCTCTCAGGCTTTCGATCCTCCGGTGGATGCAATCAAAACCAAACAGGCACATTGATCATGCTTTCCCCAGGGAGCCCTGAATTTCCAAAGGAACAAGATCACTCGAGAAATCTATTGATCTCCCACTTTTGTCATGCTGTACAGGTGACATGGAGCAATGATTTGTACTCTTCTATCCATAACCCTACAATTTGAATGTGTGTCTCCACCCAGAGTCCCACAACTTTGCAAAACGCACTGCGCAGAGTGCCCACACCTGATGAAATCAGTGTCACCATCTGTGTCCGCTCTGTTTTGCCATCTCCTTCCTATTCAGAGAAATGTCTCCCCCTCCTCTCTTGCACCCTGTACACAAAGCCAGCGAGCCCACCCCAGCTGTCCTCTCATCCGTCTGACACGCACTCATTGGCCCAGAGCCCCTGGAGGGGCGGGGCTTCTGTCTCGGGGGCTCTTCAAAAGAGATCCTTACAGAGGCTCTCCCGCCTCCTGCGCTGAGCCTGTGCTTTCCTGCCTGCTTTCTCTTTGCTTTCTGGCTCATCTTGGGACAGAGGCTCATACCAGAGGAAGATCTTCATGTCAGTGATGGAAAAATATGAGACTGTTTCCTGGATCCCCCAGCAGGAACTGGAAGATCCATTCAAGAAATACCCGAACAGCACCGAGGACTACCTGACCTTGCTCTGCGGGCCTCAGCGCAGCCACCTTTTCCTCCCTGTGACTGTGGTGTATGCACTGATTTTCGTGGTTGGGGTGGCTGGCAATCTCCTGGTGTGCCTGGTGATTCTTCGGCACCAGACTATGAAGACACCCACCAACTACTACCTCTTCAGCTTGGCAGTGTCCGACCTCCTCGTCCTGCTCCTTGGGATGCCCCTGGAAGTGTATGAGATGTGGCGCAACTACCCCTTCCTGTTTGGGCCCGTGGGCTGCTACTTCAAGACGGCCCTCTTTGAAACCGTGTGCTTCGCCTCCATCCTCAGTGTCACCACGGTCAGCGTGGAGCGCTACGTGGCCATCCTCCATCCTTTCCGCGCCAAGCTGGAGAGCACCAGGCGTCGGGCCCTCAGGGTCCTCTGCGTCGTCTGGGCCTTCTCTGTTCTCTTCTCTCTGCCCAACACCAGCATCCACGGCATCAAGCTCCACTACTTCCCCAACGGGTCCTTGGTCCCGGGCTCTGCCACCTGTACCGTCATCAAGCCCATGTGGATCTATAATTTCATCATCCAGGTCACCTCCTTCCTCTTCTACGTCCTCCCCATGAGCGTCATCAGCGTCCTCTACTACCTCATGGGGCTCAGAGTGAGTATCCAAGCCGGCTGGCTTGAGGCAGCATCCCTTTTCTCACTGACTCAAAGTTTTCTAAGAGAAACTTAGCATTGGAGAAATTCAGAATTGGAAGGGAGCATAGAGAGAAATAGAGTGAGCTCAGAGGGGAAACTCCTAAGTTAAAAGCCTTGCCTCTGTTGGACAAATAGTAACCACAACTATGTCATTTCCTGTAACTCACCTTCATTATTCTTTCTTCTATACGTGGAAAGAATAGAAACACCTCTCAAACCTAGGTGTTCCTACCAATAGCCTGGGAATCTTCCTATGAGTACCAGTGTGCAGACCCCTCCCCCAGGCAAATTCTGATTCCGTCCGTCTGAGGGGGAGCCTCATTTTAAATAGGAGAGACTGTTCCACACTCTGCTGGCTCCCTCCTGCCCCACTGCCTGCATTGACATTTTCCTCGGCACCAGCCTGGCCTGAATATAACATAAACTTTTGCTGCCTATTCTGTTCTCCAAGACAGACATACGGTTTTAAAGTCAGACCCTGTCCTGTGGTTGTTCTGACACTTTGGTTGAAATCATCAGGTTAAAATACAAAAATGCGGCCTAAGTAAGATCAACTTGGATTTCTCTAGAGCAGGTGGAGGTTTAGAAGCGGAGAGGTGATCACAGTACATAAGATAAAGTAGAAAATAGTGTGAGTAAGAGTTAACTGGGATTAATAGAAAGTTATCACTGAGTTTGCCCATATGATGTGCCCATATTATATCTTATAATTATAAGTTCCTTTCCTGTGCTCATGGTGGTAAACTGATTCCTTTTCAAATTTTTTTCTGCATCAAAATTAGCTGAAACTATTTTTGATGGGAGTCTATACAACTCCTCTCTTGGTATACTCTGTATCCAAATTCATAGAGATGGAGTCTGGCTATGACAGATTTATGTACATTTAAGGAGGTAGCTTGTGTAGGAAACAGTCATGAAACCATTTAGACTCTCAGGTCTGAAGCTCACATGTCATCTGCCTCTAGGCAAGCCACACAATTCTTTCCTGGAATTAGTTTTCACATTTGTAAAATGAAAAGGTCACAGATTACATCGAAGGCTACTTATAGTTCTAATAGTATTGATTCCTTAAAAAAGGGGAGAAACCTGTGAGTGGAAGCAATGTGGGTTATAAATGAAAGAAAAACAAAGCAGACATCATATTCATATCATATGTTTCGATATGGCTCTGATACCATGTATTATGTGACAATTAATATACTCTTATCTCAGTGGTGAATAACGACCCTGCCTAAGGTGAATGACAAGGTTTAACCAGGAAGAACAAAGTCTAAGTACCACTGATGTCTGGACACAGGAGCAAATCTAATCCGGCAGAGCTGTGCCAGTCTCCTCCTGGAGGGCCGGCCTCTATATTCCCAGAGACATACTCGTATGTCACCCCAGACTAGCCCATGGTCCTGTCTTAAGGTGGAGATCGCTGTGTGATTCCAAGTATCATGAGCCCTGTGTGAAATCTGCACCCCAAAGTTATCAATACTCTCTCTTCCAACACCAAACAGTCATTTATCTTGGGTCAGTTTGGAGCAAACATTTAACTTTGAGTAGGAAACACATATACCACCACCCCTAACAAATTACTTTGAGTTTCACTTCATTTTGTTGCCATGAATTGTATAGCTACTTTGTATTAAGAGCTAAGTGACAGCTTAGAAACCACTCTAGTTTGCTTTGTGTATGTAATGCAACTTACAGTGTCCGTTTCTCGAGAAGGATGAGGTGTTACCCAGAGCACCCCAGGAAGGAACTCCAAGAAGTTTATAAAGATCTCTAGACGGGAATCAGGAGATAGGCCATAGTCTGTGCCACTGGCCTCAAGGCTTTTGCATATGCTGTACCTTTTGCTGTGTCTTTGCCTGAAATGTTCCTACCATCTACCACTACAGTAATCTCTTTTGCCTTTCAAACTCTCACTTATCCTGTAAGCCATACTTCACTCACACTTCTGCAGGGAAGTTAGTTCTCCCTGATTCCCTAGCTACACCTGGTCCTGTGTAGGTGTTCGTGGTTCCTGGTGGTTTCTCTTCCTTGGATTTATCACAATTTAAAATTCTCTACTTGGAGCTGCCTGGATATCTTTCTCTCTACCTAGCCTGTAAGATGAATGAATGAATGAATGAATGAATGAATGAATGAATGAAGTTGAATTATTTCCCTCATTGCTGGACTTTAGCTTCTTTACCTTCAAAGAGACTTGGAAACATCACAAAGGGCTTTTTTGATCTAAGTGATTTTAAAGAGACTTAAGTAACTCTGAGATTATTAAGTTATTGATTCCCTTGGCAACTCTGAAGTTATGATAGACTCTGGGACCCACTGCCTTCAGAAGGCAGAAAACCCAAGACTGATGAAATCCCAGGACTGGAGAAGGCGGAGGAGAGCCACGTGTATGCTCACAGCAGAGCATTTGGTGTCACTTCATCATTCTAGAACACAAGTCACCCCTGAGCTGCTCTCCAAATTTCCAACAGGATGGAGATGGAAAAAAGATAATCCCAGGGCAAGTTTCTCCAATCTGGGAGGAAGTCCCGCTGAATCTCTCACTACTGCTTGTAGCTCCTGCATACAGCATTAATGCTTGAGATGAAGAGGATGCATTATGAACTGCAGCAGAATTCAGCCATGTCAAACAAAGTTGGACTGATTTTGTTTTTTAAATCAAGAAATTTTGTCCGGATTGTAGCGCTATTTACACAAAAACTTTAAGTGTGTCTTGGTATTCTGAAGCTTAGTCTTCACAAACTATATAAATGAACAGCTGGTGGACTGATTGTAATCAATAAAAAAAAACTGATCAGGGTACTACATCAACCTGAGGGATAACCATCCTATATGGACCTCCCCTTCCCCTTTTACCTCACATAGCTAAATGGGGTGGGGTAGGAAGACTTCCGAACTTCTTGTAGGGTAGCCACATTTGTTTACTCCTCTTTTTGTAACTTGACTTTTAAAATAAAAGTTTGGGGGAGAGTGGGAATAATTGATGGTTAAATAGCTACTTTGCCAAACACCTGAAGGGAAATTAAATTATTCAAAAATAAAGAACAGATTAATGGCCTCAATCAATTCATCAGGACTTTCTCCATTGCTAATGAGGAAAACTCAACTCAACTGGGAAAGATATGAAGGGGGGTTTAGTCATGAAAAGTCCAGAGGTTGAGCTGGCTCTTTGTGATGATTGATCCAATAAAATATGAGGACCTAGCTTTATTTCTGCTTCTCTGCTCTTCTTTCTGGGGTGTTTCAACTTTAAGATCCACACAGTGGCTCACCGGTGGCTCCAAGCACTTCTTTTGTGATGGAAAAAAAAAAAACTAGCTGTTGTAATTCCAGACCACACATGCAGAGAACAAGAAGGGCTCCCTATAGCAGCCCCAGTAAAGAAGAAATGAAACTCCCATTCCTAGAAATACAACAAAATACCTGAAACCTCATTGGTCCCTATCACTCAATCACTGTGTCTAAAGGATCATAGCTAAGTTATTTGGGACTAAACCTGCAGCTGGAAATAGGATCTTTCCAATCCAAATTAATGACTAAGAATAGAGAAGGAGTAAATTACCTAAGGGAAAGTCAGGGTATTATTGGTAAGAGAAGAGGAAAATAAATGTTAGAGAATCAATTGTCAAACATACAAGTATACCATATTATCTTCTAGATATGTGATAGGAATTTATCATGAGTCCTTAAAGCTTCCTTATCTGGCTGAATATCTCCACAAACTAAAAATATGTAAATTTAAGAGAAAAATATTCCACAACTAGATAACGATGTAGGTCTTCAGTGCTATGGGATTTCAAATGAAGGAGAGGACAATGGACTATAGTGGCCACCAAAATCTTCCAGGAGTAGATGGGACTTGAACAGGGCAAGAAAGATTGCATGTACAGGCTATATTAATATTTGAAATTTTCAGGTGCTACTTCAAGGATCACCACATCTTCCAACAAGGATGAGTATTTTTAACATCTAAATTCAGAAACATATGCACCCTTATTAGTAAAACTAGTAAACCTCAGTTTCCCAAATTGTGCTTCCCAAGATGGTATTCCACTGAAAAGGGTTGGAGAAGGGTATTGTTTACTCAGAGAAGCACTATACCCCCTTGTGACTGGGGTGAGACGTGTGAGTGTGGAAGGTGGTGCGGGGAGGGTGATACACTATCCCCTGTGAACATTCATAATGTCCGTTAGCATATTAAAGGCTCGGAGAAGACCCACGATGAAGACTATAAACTTCATAAAGCACAAATCATACCTGTTTTTGTTTTCTACTGCCTACCTACCACATAGCAAAGGGATTCTGTTCTAATAGATATGTAACAATTTTTGAGTGAATAAATGAATGAATGGAAAATCCTGTCATTTTTATTTCATAGTTCACATTTTTCATGGAATACCTATTAACATACCATATGACTAGCGTCCTACAGAATGGCAGATGATAAGTGGTTACACTACAACTTGGCCACACCATCTATCCAGTTGAGTTAGGTGACTGGCTCCATCTCCACCTTTTATTGTTAAACATTTGACAAATTCTTACATTTAGTTTAAGTCCCAGTTGTTGGTCTGCAAAATGAGTGTTAGAGTTATACTTCTTGGATCTTCACAGAAGGAAAAAATGTTTCTCTTAGCATCTTTTTCTGCTTCCCTTGCAGCTAAAGAAAGACCAACCCCTTGAGGCAGATGAAGTGACTGCAAATATTCAACGACCCTCCAGAAAATCAGTCACCAAAATGCTGTGTAAGTCCTCCATTTTGGTTTTTTTTGTTGTTGTTTTTTTTGTTTGTTTGTTTGCTTGCTTATTTCTAAAACAAAGGAGTTGCCTTGGGTGCTGAGAAAGTGCTTCTGGGTTCAGGATCAAAATTCTTTATAATATCATGGTCTGGTCTTCCTTGGCTTATCAAGTTTCTAAGACCAGTTTTCATTTCTAGTTCAGTTTTAAACACTCCAAACAACACACTAAATTCCATGCATTGTAATACGCTGTGTGGTGTTTGATAAATCACATTACTCTCTGGGTCTTTGAGCATCTCTTTCCCCCCTCTAAAATGAGCAGGTGGTTTTTAACCTTTTTTGTGTCATGGGTTTCTTTAAAAATACGATGGAAGCTGTCGACTCTCCACTTAGAAAATGTTCATGTACACAATACACAAAACATTTTACAACTCATATCAGGGGATCATGAATCCCTGATAGCCATCCTGGGACCCCATGGGATCTTTTAATTCCAGATTAAGAACATCTGGCCAAGAGTACCTCCAAAGTAATCATTCCACCCAGGACATCACATGATTTCATATAAAACAATCCACCCTTTTGTATAGATCAGAAGTTTACAAAACATATCCAGGCACTGATTCACACTCTCCCAAAAGAATGCTGTAAAAATAGATGATCTCGTGCCAGCCTGGGAGAGATAGTACTGAGAGAAAGGGGTTCATAATGTGCTTTCCAAGTCAAAACCTAACGTGTGGGAGAAAGAAATCCTCTGGGCTAATGTGCCTGTGAAGCACTCACTTAGCTACCGTGTTTCTCCGAAAATAAGACCAGGTCTTAGGTTAATTTTTGCTCCAAAAGACACATTAGGGCTTATGTTCAGGGGATGTCATCCTGAAAAATCATGCTAGGGCTTGTTTTCCGGTGAGGTCTTATTTTTCGGGGAAACACAGTATGTGGCATCTATAGAAAAAAAAAATCGAACAAACTCGGAAGTCACTAAAGTTTATCTTTTAGACTCTAATAGTCATCTTCTTGGAAATGTTTTAGCCTCTGTTGGCACGTGACTTTCCCTGTTAAGAAATCTAGTGTCTTCGTTATCTCTCCCCTTTCTCATTGATCAGAATCTTCTCTCACAAAAAGACTTGAAACACATTCATATTAAAGTCACAATGATGAAATATACTGTAAAGTCTTTGCCTTTGGTGAGGAGGGTGCAATTTAAACAGCAATTAAAATTTTAATTAAAGGGAATTGTAGGCAGTAATGAACAGGTTAGGGACCTTTTCTTGCGGCAACCTCAGAAGAAACTTCCAGATATTCCTGAAAGCACATCACACAGGCAAACCATTTACTCTGAATATGTTTAATGCCAACAGGAAATATATGTACTATTGACTATAGTGACCTCAATGCGCTCACAAAAATAGAGAACTGGAAAATAAACACCCATGTCCCCATCACCCAGCTTCAAACTTTATCAACTCAGAGCTAATCTTATTTCATCTATAGCCTCATTTCTCTCCTTCCCTCTACAAGATTATGTTGAGACAAATCTCAAGCATCATGTTTTGGAGAATGAAAATATTTTATAACTTCAGAAGAGAAAAAAGTACACATTTATATTTGTGGAGATGAAATGACCCAGAGAGAAACTACAGTAGCACCAATCTCTGCTTTAAGAGCTGAAAATAAGAAACTAGAAGGCGCAACTTCCTGTGAGTCTATAATTATTTCAAAATAAAAAGTAGAAACAAACAAAACAAAATTGAAAGGAATTCTGTACTCTAGAAACTTCCAATGTAATAAACACATTCCCGTCCCAAGCAAAAGATGTTTTGTTTATAAAGCGATATTATACTTACGGTTGCTGTTTCTCTCTCTCCTCCCCGACCCCTTACAAAGTTTTAAATGATTGAATTCAGAGAAGCTTCTAATTCTTTCTAGAACAAGAAGATAAATTCATACTATATTTAGTAGTTTGTTATTAGTATATGACTTTAAAGAATGCCAATTGCTTGAACACAACTATTTTATTTATATAACAATTTATGTGGTTCCAACAGTCTACTTGCAACATAATTCATTGTCCACAATAGAATGTTTTCAGAATTTTGAATTAATTCAATACTATTTTAAATCTTCTAAAGGAAATTTACATTATAGAAGAAATCTTGTACAATCGCATGGAAAACTGATCCTAAAGTCTATGCAACTCATTCTTCTGTTTAAATATTCTATGTAGAGGCTCTTTAGGATCCAGTCGATGTGTAATGATCATAGCATAACAAAGATGGAGGGAAAAATGCTAGAAAGAATGCACGGGACTCAGAGTGGGAAGTGTATACCTATCCTTGCTTTGACTGCCTTTGCTCTCCCATTCATCATTCTTTTTCAGTTGTCTTGGTCTTAGTGTTTGCTATCTGTTGGACCCCATTCCACATTGATCGACTCTTCTTCAGCTTTGTGGAGGAGTGGACTGAATCGCTGGCTACTGTGTTCAATCTCATCCACGTGGTGTCAGGTAAAATTTTAGCTAGTTTGGTTGCACCACAAGTATCTGGGTAATTGCAAGTTCTTCATCTTGCTCAGAGCAGTGGGTTCTATCTGGATATACTGAGTTATCATGGGGACCTGCCATACTGTGATGAAGAAACTTTTTATTTCATTTAAATATTGATTAGGTATGTGACTGGTCCAAAAGAAATATACCAGATCACTATTTTAGATGCTACTCTATGGAAGACGTCAACTCTATGCATGATGATCACAGCAGGAAAATGTTCAAAGGAGTGGTTCCTTTGGTTTTCCTTCCAATCACCGCATGACGGAATTGGTTCTTCTTTATAAACACCCATGTCTCTAAAATCTTGTACTGTCTTCAGCGAGTGTTAGAGCCTCATGAAAACCAACCAAAAGTTATTCATGGGACATCAAGTTCTGCCTTTAGGCTACTTTAATGCTGCTTGTTGAGGATACAAACAAAAGAAGATGGGGGAAATAGTGGTAGAAAGGTCACTAAGTCAGAAAACTTGGATTTCCATCTCACTTCTACCACTAATATTCTGACTGATCTGAAGAACATGGCTTCCTTCATGCCAAAGTTTCCTCAACTGTAAAAATGGCAATAATGCTTGCTCTATACAAACTATGAGCTGATGGTAAAAATATTAGCTATTCAAAAGCTTTTAAGCTATAAAATGCTATATATCCTTTTATAATCTTCACAAGGTTGTTAAGTGGATATTATCACCATTTTACTGTTGAAGAAACAATTCCACATGGAAGAAATGGCTTTCCCAAAAGCACATAGCTGGCAAGTAGTAAAAACAGGGTTGAGGCCAACTCATCTAACTTCAAGTTCAGTGTTCTTTCACCTAAAATGGAGCAGAGAATGGCCACATAGGCCCCTCTTTCTCAGTCAGTGTGTCTGTTAGTATTAGGTTCAGACCATTCCTGCCTCTCTATCTCTGTTAGTCAACAGCTGGTTCACAGAGAAAAGATAAGATCAATTTGTGCAAGTTAAGCTCCAGATGTGCACAGAGCAAAAACAATAATATTCATATGTATATTGAACACCATGAATATTATTTATTTTCTATCACCATCTTTTTGTACTCAGCAGGCTTTGTGTACAGCTTATACCTGGACATTAATACTTTCTTCTATGTTAAATAGATAATAATATTTATTATTCTGAGCAAAATTCTCAAAAATATTTCTACCTCTTCATGGTTAATCTGAGAAAAAGTGGGAGTGTTTAAATAAATCGGAAAACGCTACCATATCATGTAGGACTGGACTAGTTGACTATTGCTCTCCAGATACATCAAAACAACCATTTTAAGATTTCCAAATTATGGCATTTATAATATTTTCCTCCCCTACCATGCCAACCAAATGAAGCCTTAAATGCTACAGAACATGCCCCTGACCTGCCTTTTGATCCTCAAGTTAGAGTATTCTCATTCATTGACCACATTCTCGTCAAACTTGTTAGAGAATTCTACCCATTCTGCATCATACCTGCACAACGTAACCATTTGTGCATGTTATGA
This sequence comes from Rhinolophus ferrumequinum, assembly GCF_004115265.2. NCBI lineage: Eukaryota > Metazoa > Chordata > Mammalia > Chiroptera > Rhinolophidae > Rhinolophus > Rhinolophus ferrumequinum. Next base: position 23,959,639 of record NC_046307.1, on the reverse strand, counting down.
CTTCTCCTGCAGTACTCTCTCCTCTCTTCTCCAGCTATCTCCTACCCATTTCAGGGTTGGACCAGTGTCCAATCCTCTCCATTAAATCTCTCATGACCATCATAGTCCTTGAATTTATGAATTCCATTTTATGAATTCCATAGCTTCACTGCTGGTATTACATATTTTGTTCTTAACAGATATTATTTGGTATTATCCTATTGTTAATTATTGAAGTTAGGCAGAGATCTTGCCTCTGTAATACTATTCCAAGTCCTTGGAGAATACAGTCTAAATAGACTACCTTCTAATGTGCCTCAAAGTCGCTGGCATCATGTTCAATCAGTATTAATTTATTGAGTGAATTAACAGTCCATAGAAATGTTCTCCTTATATCCCTTTCTTCCCAATTCTGTGCACAGAGCATATGGCACTGTGAATGTCCTGAACTAAATAAATGAGGACAACAATAAACATGCTTAATGACAGTACTTATCACATGCTTTATATTCTTAGCCATTTTTATCCCATCTGTGGATAGTATCTCAAGTTTATCTTCACAATAATTCAGAGAGTTGGGTTGGACTTATATTATCAGTCCCATTTTATAGAGAGAAAAAAAATTGAAGTTCCAATTCTGTCTAAGGTCACACAGAATAAGCAAGGGCCAAGAACGGAAACTAAGCCCTCTGACTCTCAACGTGAGGCTCCTCCTGGGCTTTGGGAAAATAAAATAGGGTATGGTAATAAAGGAAGAGCATACATCAAACAAGAAAGGGGCAGTGTGCAAGACATTTGGTGGAGAAAATAAATAGCCGTTATTCAATAAGGCTGGAAATAAGTTGGGAAAAATCATCGAGGGGAAAGCTAAATAAGAAAGAAGATTGGGAAATATTTCTTTAAGGAGATATTTAGCATATAAGGAATCTCAGCAGGGTCTGTGCCTTGACCGATTTACCATTTCTCCGTTACTTGCAGTGTCAAATTATAGATTTAAGCAAAACTCCAATGAGATAAAAAAAAATCTCTCTTTCCTCTGATAGTTAAGCATCTCTCATTAATGCTATGGGAACATGTTCTTTAATTAAACAAGTGGGGATCAAAGGAAGTTGCAGAGTATCTCAGAGAGATCCCATGCCAGCCTAAATTTTTCTAAGACTCTTTAATCTTTCTGTGTTTCATTCCTATTTACACAGGTGGTAGGGCATTTTGTATTCTCCATTAGAGTCTTGTATATATTACCATTTCCAAAAGAGACAATCACAGCTTTCTAGGCCTTTTTTAAACATTTATGCTTCTCTCTGTCACGTTTGATTCCTATTTACACAGGTGGTAGAGCTTTTTGTATTCTCAGAGTGTATAGTATCACTTCCAAAAGAGGCAATCACAACTTTCTAGTTTTAAACATGTGTGCTTCTTCCTGTCATGCCTCACTCATTTGTTCCTTGGCATGTCTCTTGAACCTCCTGAATTCCAGGTGTCTTCTTCTACCTGAGCTCAGCTGTCAACCCCATTATCTATAACCTACTCTCGCACCGCTTCCGAGCAGCCTTCCGGAATGTGATCTCTCCATCCTGCAAACTGTGGTCCTCCCAGCATAACCCAAAGGGGCCACCTGCCCAGCGTAACATCTTCGTGACAGAGTGTCACCTTGTGGAGCTGACAGAAGAGGCGAGTCCCCAGTTCCCTTGTGAGCCGTCCATCTGCAGCTCTCACCTTCCCACAACCCTCTGTACTGCACAGGTACCATGAAAGGAACTCTCAAGAGTCGACATGCTTCTCTGCCTCCGCACTGCAGGGAGGGACAGCCCATAATTTATGCCTTCTTATATGAGACTGGGGCAGTGGGGGGTGAAATGGCTCTTAGAATGTATATACCCATTTCTAGGTTTATTTAAACAAAAGTGGCAATTGCTACTAAAGTCTGGATCTAAAACCCAGAACCTCCTGATTTGTAACAGCCTTGTTAAAACCCTTCACTAGTTTATGAAGAGAACATGATTAGTGAAGCATGGCACCTGTGCTTTGAGTATTTTCCACTAATGGGAATGGTTTGTCCTGAGTCATCCACACCCTGAGTCAGGCTGTCACTCTTACAACTAATGGTCCCTGTCAGCCACAGCAGGGAGACATGTAGATGTGGTTTCCTTTGTATGATTTAAAGGGTCCCTGCCAGTGTTTCTCCACAGCAAACTACTTACCCTGCTGCCTCACATTCTGTTGTTATAATGTGACTCTTTAGAGTTCTGAAGCCTTTTTACTTTAATAGTCCTCCTGATAACACGGGAATGCTCTTTACAACTATTCCCACTGTCCCAATCCCCAACTTCTTGTCAGTCATTCCTCACCAGGAATGAGATCAGATACAAGTTCTACGCGTACTTAGAGACAAACGGGAAGAGAGAGAAGGCTGTGACGGAAAGTCAAAAGAGACGTAATTTATACCAAACACCAACTTAGTTGTTTTCACACTTTGGTCTAGACTTGGATTTCTAAAATCTTACTTCATAAATAGAAGTGTGTTCTACTATCTTGGAAAAACAAAAAAAAAAGACAAGTTAAATGGTAACTACTGCTCAAACCCATGATTTTCAGCTACTCAATCCTTCATTACCTATACAACACTCTTCACACATGTAATACAGGCACCATCTACTTTCCAGACTCATCTTCCATTATATCATCTCAAGTAATGTAATAGATAGTCTGTTCAAACTGTATTACTTCTTCTTATGAAAATACGCCCAGTTTTCCCAGCTGCACAGATTTGCTTATAGAATGCCTCTTTATCTCGTCTCTACCTGTTGCTATCCTGTCCATCCTTCAACATCCATCTGAATGGGGTACCTCTGCCACGAAACTTTGCTTGATTTATTCAAATAGATGTGGTATCTTAGTTCTCTGTCAGTTTATGTCTCTTAAGTGTTTTCTTCACTGATTTGTATTTCAGTGATTTATACTCTTGCTTTGCCAGAATGTAAATTTATCAAAGGCATGAGGTATCTTGTGTTCATTTTTGCTGTTGCTGGAATTTTGGCACTATATCTATTACGATGGTAGATGTTCAATAAATATGTGGAAAGTGAGTTCACTTCATATTCCAGTGTACTGAGCCAAACAATAGCTCCAAACAGAACCATGGTAAGAACCAGAAGATTCTGTTTCTGACACGGATAACTGACCTTTGGTAGGCCATTTAATCAGCAGAGATTATAATGGCCTGTGGTACAAGAAGGTACCTCCCAATTCTAGGGTTTACAGGTGCTGAAACATGCATATTCCAGCGTTTAGTCTCTGAATTTTCCCTAAATCGAATGAGCCATCCTATTGATAAATAGAGGTCTTGGTCTCTGACGTCACCATTTCCTAACTGAACAGGCATCTTCAAAGTGATTCAATATATGTTTTTTAATCTCTTTGCTAATTACAAGCCGACTTAATGAATCAGAATTCTCCAGTGATGGTTTATGTTAGTGAGTAGAATTCTCTGGCCATTTGTGAACTCAGTTGAAAAGACTCAGAAAAACAAACCCTCAGAAACGGAGGAGAGAGGAGTTTATCCTTCCTGCCTTTTAAAGTAGAGACATTCTTTTTTTCTTTAACATTTTTTTTATTAGTTTTAGGTGTACAAAACAATGTAATAGACATTTATCATCTATATCCCTCACACAGTGATAACCCGCCTCTCCCCATCCACTACCCCTCTGACATCGCACACGGCCATTACATTTCCGCTGTCTCTATTCCTAATGCTGTACTCCACTTCTTGACATCTTGTAAATATATATATATATTATATATGAAATTGTAGTTGACATTCATTATTGTTCAGCTTCAGGTGTACAGTGCAGTGATCAGACATCTACATCATCCCTGGGGTGGTCTCCCTAATGAGACAAGTGTCCATCGGATACCCTACAAAATCTTTGCAACAAAAAAACAAACCACCCAGTTAAAAAATGGGCAGAGGATATGAAGAGACATTTTTCTGAAAAGGACATACAGATGGCAAACAGACATGAAAAATGCTCAACCTCACTAATCATTAGAGAAATGCAAATAAAAACCACAATGAGATACCACCTCACCCCAGTCAAAATGGCTATCACCAATAAATCAACAAACAACAAGTGCTGGCGTGGATGTGGAGAAAAGGGAATGCTTGTGCACTGTTGGTGGGATTGCAGATTGGCAAAGCCACTATGGAAAACAGTATGGAGGTATCTCAAAAAACTGAAAATGGAACTACCTTATGATCCAGCAATTCCACTCGTAGGTATCTATCCGGAGAAATCCAAAACTCTAATTCAAAAAAATTTATGCACCCCTATGTTTATTGCAGCACTATACACAATAGCCAAGACATGGAAACAACCGAAATGCCATCAGTAGATGACTGGATTAAGAAACTGTGGTACATTTACACAATGGAGTATTAGGCGGCCATAAAGTAGAGACATTCTTGATGAAGATGTAGGAGGGTCATTATCCTTAACATCAACTTCAAATGACCAGGACTGAAAATGCTGCTGTTATAGGTGGATGGCTGGAAAAAGAAACAACACTAAAATCGAAGCTAGCAATTTGGTTGTGTGATTAAAACTGTGGTCTCTTTTTTGTTTTCTCCTCATTTACCTTTTTTTTACCTAAAAATGTATATCCCTCAAAATTATAATTTACTCACTAATTCTTTCATCCAACAAATCTTCACTTAGTTCCCATTAGATGATAGGCATTGTGCCAGATTATCAGTTTCCTGGCCTTGAAAGTTTACATTAGTAGAAGAGACTGTTTTGAAAACCATCACAGGATTAATTATTTAACTCTAATTGTGAAGAGTGCTACAAAATATAAGTACCATGGGACTATATTTAAAAAAAAAAAGTGTTTGGCCAAGTCAGGGGCAACAGGTTTAATTAAGCCTAGCATTAAAAAGGAAACAAAAAGTGAGTGTTAATTGAGGTTTTGTCTATATACACATACATACACATGGACATATACACATACAGGAAGCTTGTATTTCAAGACGAAAATTAAAACGTCACAAGTCCTAGAGTTAGCTTATATAATAGTTCACATGAAATTAGTAGAACAAAGAGAGACACTAAAAGTAAATTGTTCAGTGCTACTCAATTGTTGATTTCATCATCTCATAATTCTTTGTGATCTCTAAATTTTAGACTAATGAGAGAAGACAGAGGGTAAATGGGATCAAATATATGGTGATGGAAGGAGAACTGACTCTGGGTGGTGAACACACAATGTGATATAGAGATGATGCATTACAGAATTGTACACCTGAAACCAATGTAACTTTACTGACCACTGTCACCCCAATAAACTTTAATTTAAAAAAAAAGAAGACAGATAGTAAGCATAATTCATAAAATACTAGTAACTTTATTCTTCTGCAATGATAGTAACTTTTGAGTTCTCTAGTAATTCACAAATTAGTGAACTGAAGCAATGACATTCAGAAGGTAGCTTGCCAAATTAGTTTGTCTAGCTCAGAGACAGCAGAGATTCTTAATCTGAGATCCATGAATTGGTGTCAGGGCTCCAAGAATCCCCTGAAATTGTATTCATAATTCTTCGTGTGTGCTTTTTCTTTTCTCGGAGAGGTTTATAGCTTTGATTAGCTCCTCAAAGTAGCCTACGATTTATTAGAATCACTATTGTAAAGTGCCCTTAATAGTCTTACATAAAGACACGCTCTTAAAGGATAAGTTGTAATTGAATGAAGGCATTGCAAGATAATTAAACAGTATTATTATTCCAGCATAAGAATCCAGTATGTATAAATATCTGCTGTTCGGTGGTGTGCTGGTGCTGGCTAGGACTTTTGTTTACTGCTACATATATAGGAATTTTGACAGCCTGTTGTCAATCATCAATAGTATGAAATCAGCCACAGTGGCAATCCTTACACCATAGAAATTGGAAAATACTGCATATCAGCACACAACCATTTATTAAAATTTTTATTAAATTTATTGGGATGACATTGGTTAGCAAACTTGTATAGGTTTCAAGAATGCAATTCTATAAATACATCATCCATATATGGCATTGTGTGTTCACCACCCAAAGTCAGTTCTCTTTCCATCACCATATATTTGACCCTTCTTACTCTCTTCTACCACCCCCACCCCCCATTACCCTCTGGCAACCTCTAAACTGTTGTCAGCACACCACTATTAATATGCTAGCAATCTGCCATCTCAATTTAATATATGTGATTGGTTTATAGAATAGATGCCCAACGACACTGTTATAATTACAGACCACTGAAAATTGTGGTTAATTCATTGGGGAAAAAAAAAAAAGTCAATGGACCAGATTTTGACCCAGAGGTAAGAGATAAAACAATCTAAAGCATGTTAATTATGACGTGAAAGCCTCATCAGCATTTTATAATTAACCTAGAGTGGAAAAATTACCCTTGGATGCTGTCCAATCATATTAGTGCAGAAAACAGAAACAGATCTACTTGTTATCTTCCCTACACAGCTCTTTCAAATATCTCACAGGATTCATTGTAAAATGATGCAAAGTTTCCACATTCTCTCGACTTTGTTGGAGACCTGATTTTTAAAATATGTAGAAATGTACTATATAAACATTATACGGAAGCTTGAGGTTATACTGGTTAATGCAAGCCAAAGCAAAGGTTCAGTTTATCCAAACAATTGATTCTCTTTCTTTTTCATCTCTTTTAAATCATTAAATTACATTTGAACTCTGGAGTTCAAATGTAATTTAATGATTTAAATATATATATATATATATATATATATATATATATATATATATAAATATAGTAATATATGTATGTGATATATATACAGATGGTGACAAAAAAAGGTATACACATTCTAAGGAAGGAAAAAACTACTAAAATTGTAATACTCAATATATACTGATAACAAAAGATAATACAAGTCACGTTTGACTTCTGCAATTACAAGAGGTGCTCAAAGTGGTTACCATCAGCGTCCACACAATTCTGATTACGGCGAACTACTGCTTGAGCAACATTGACCAAAGTGTCCACTTGTATACATTTTTTTGGATATATATATATATATATATGTATATATACACATATATATACATATATATATATATAACTTCAAAAACATTAGGTAATGTCAACGTTTGGAAGTTTTAAATAATCTACACAGGCCTAGAAATTGTGGCATATACCTAAATTATATCATTGCCAGTGAAATACATATATTATGAAAAATATATACCACAAATTTAGCAGGCTAGAATGGTTAGACTGAGCAGGTTTAAAAAAAAAAAAAGCAAACAAAAAAAAACTTAAAAAAAAAGCAATTCATTATTTTTAAAGATATGAAATAATCTATATGTTAAGATGCCTACATTAATGCATAGATAAGAATGATTAATGAGTAAATAGATAGTTTGAAAATAGGTCTTCACCAGGCTTGGGTAAAGCTTGCTTATTTGAATATTATACTGACAGGAGGAATATCTTATCATAATTTCATGTCTCCCTTTGTAAATGTTGAAAATTTTAGTATTTCTAACTTTATCACCAAGTCTTTAACAGTAGAAACTACAAAAAGTTTACTTCATGACATTCATTTGTACTGTTGTCTCACTGAGTTCTCACAGCTTCACTAAGAAGGAGGTATTGTTACTATACTCCCTTTACAGTTGACAAAAAGACTTATTCTCCCTTTACACTTAGGAAAATGGACGAGAAAGCACAAAGTCTGAGCGAGACATGCAACAGTACATATTTACATGCCACACACATGTCTGCATGTTAGCTGGGGTGACTCCACCCCAAAGTGGGGCACTGGTCACCTGGAGTATGTGATTCTCATGGTAAGTAAGTCACACGGCCAATCCCAAAGTTAGGGGGCCCGGACGTATACTCCACTCACCATGAGGCCGTGGCCCCACCAAGGGTGGGAAGTATGATACACCAAAGGGAGTGAAGAAGTGTCAGGACTAAGGACACACATCTAGTGAGTAGTACAGTGAGTCTGAGCCCAGAACTATCTGAAGTCCAGTGTCAGAGCTTCCCCATCAGTGCTACACCACACTGGTTCCACATGTGACTCTGTTTCACTGACGTCACTGAAGAAGCCTCTCAGTTTAATGCCACCCCCAAATATTACTTCTTCATTTACTTTCTACTAAAGCATGAATACAGCTTGGAGAGCAAACAGAGTAATCAAAAGCGTGGGCACTAGAGCCAGAAGCCTGGGTTCAAATCCTGCCTATAACACAATCAGCTGTGTGTCCTCGGACAAGTTAGCTAATCTCTCTGGGGCCCTGTTTCCCCATGTATAAAATAGATGTAATGACAGTATCTACATCATGGTGGTTCCATGAGGGTTAAATAAATGAATATACTATTTGTAATGCTCTTAGGACAGTACCTGACACCTAGGAAGTGCTATAATAAGTGTTTGTAGGAGAAAAATAGGAACGGGGGCGATTATGGTTTCGCAAAGATATATATTTTTTAATACTATTTCACTTTGTTTAAGTTTTTAGAGAATGTTACTGTCTTTGGCAGCATTCAAATATAAGACAACTTAAGGGCGTGCTCCACCAGGAAATGTGTCAAACGTTTTGGGTAGTCATTTCCCCCCAATGAACAAGCTGCCCAAGATTCCATCACCAACTGCTAGGATTTCATTAATAGTGAAGGCACGAGTATGTATTAAATATTGCTTCTCTGTTACATGAAAGATTAATCAATATAATGATAAGGCAGTCAGCAAAACCACAGGCACCTTGGCTGCTAAGGATGGCCAAGCATATTAACCGTTTTTAAAGGCTTTTGGCCTGTCTTCATCTGGAGGATTAAATGTCTCATTTTAGGTTCTCAGAATTGGAAGAGAGGGGGCTGAGGATCCAGAGACATCCAGCTCAGAAATGAATAACAAGGAGACAAACCTCAGGAGTCTTGACTGCTACACTGTTTTCGGTACACGTAGCAATGGAATTTTACCTGCATCATCATCCAGAAACACTCGCCTAGACACACGCAGAATAACGTTTGACCAGATGTGTGGGTACCCCTGCTCCAGTCAAGAGAACCCACAAAATTAAGCATCACAGGACTCATGTGTCTATTCACACAATCACTTCTGTGGCTCCTAGAAATTACTCTCTAGTAGTTTCATTTGGGTGTGTGTATGTGTGTGTAAAAAGTGTGACTCACGCTTAGAGTGAATAATGTCCCAGCCCTACCCCCACCCACCCCCTGACAGTCACTAGAAATACCCTCTCATCCCTAGGCCTTGAATTTCTACCTCAAACGATCACTTCTCTTTTAAATAGCCAATACATGTAAGTTACTAATGTCTGTGTATTAATTAATTTGCAGATTTTTTTTTCGTTTATGGAAAACAATCAAGATTTTACAGAACAGGAAATAATTTTTCTATGGCAGGTTAAATATAGCTCTGACTAGATCTGTGGTCCTCAATGTCTGGAGACCTTTCTTATTGCTCCTGACATCTAGTGAGTAGAGGCCAGGGATGCGTATTAACGTGCTACGGTGGCCAAGACAGCTTCCCCCCGAAAACCAAAAAAATTATCAGACCCAAAATGTCAACAGTGCTGAGGCTGAGAAACTCTTGTCTAAAGGAAAGAGAGTTGGGTCCCTTTAAAATAGACTTTGATTATTTGTTGGCAAAGAATGTCCAAACTAGACGGGACCCTAAAGAGTCCAATCAAACTGCCTGTCTGTTGACAAGGGAGCTAAGAGTTGGGATTTAAACGCCGGAGGTGCTGCAGCTGATCAGCACAGGGGAAGGACGAGAACCCATGTCTCCTGGCCCCCGGGCAAGACAGGTTCTGGTTACTCTGCTCATAAAACAGAAATCTGAGTAGCTACCGAACATTGTCTTGGTAATTTTTCAAAAGACAAATAATTTTAAATGATATAGTTGTATAATCTGTCCCTGTGTGGAGCAGCCTACAAAATGTACCCCTACAATGATCCCTATTTCTGGGTACTCATGTTCTATGTAATCCCCTCCCTCTGAACGTGGGATGGACTTTATTCACCTTCTTCTAACAACTAAAATACTACAGAAATGACAGGATGTTACTTCCGAGATTAGATTACAGAAAGACTCTGGCTACTTTCCTGGGCATGGTCCCCTCTCCCTCCCTCTTAGATAGTTTTCTCTGGGAAGCCAGCCACCAGTGAACTTGGAAGCAGATCCTCTCCCCGTCAAGCCCTGAAGGGACGGCAGGCCTGTGGACAACTCAACTGCAGCCTCCTGAGAGATTCTGAACCAGGGTACCCAGCTAAGCCGCACCCAGCTGACCCACAGAAACTGTAAGATAATAAAGATGCATTATTTTATAAGTTTTGTAGTTATTCGTTATGTTATTGTTACTATAGTAAAAATCTTGAAATTGCTTAAAAGGAGGAGAATAATTCAAGTGTTAGCATCTTTACAGACCAGGAATTTTCAAACAAAATTTTGAAAATTTTGGGACTATCTTAGTGAGCTAAATTGAACTGAATTGAATTGAATTGAACTGAATTGAATTGAATTGGGTTGAGTTGCCATTGAGTTGAATTGAATTGAGTTGAGTTGAGTTGAGTTGAGTTGAGTTGAATTGAATTGAATTGAATTGAATTGAATTGAATTGAATTGAATTGAATAGTGAGACGGCCATTATAGAATTAGTTCAAATGTCATTCAGCCTCTGGGTATATTTATTGCTGACAAAACAATTTTAATTTGTATGTGTTTGACTCTGTGGACATTACAAGAAATAAATTAAGAAAAGGAAATAAAATCTGTGTTTGCCCATAATTCCTACTGTGTTTATTTATGCACTAGAAAAAAACTGTCACTTGCAAAGAAAAAGAAATAGCACAAAATCTAGCTGGTGCTGTTCTCACTCACATCTAATGCATTTGCAGAGTAAATACTGAAGACTCCCTGACATACTGAAAAAAAGAAAAAAAAAAAAAACACTTTACTACCCCCAAGTGGACATATGAGTTATTTTTACAGAAATAAAATGTAAAATTGGCATCATCTTCCTATAAAAGAAAAATGGTATTCAATGATTATACATCAAACTCTGTTCCTCAGAGCTGGTGAGGACCCTAAAACTGGTGAAATATTTGAATTCCCTCTACAATCTCTCTTATACTTGGACATCTCTAGTTATGTCAGTCAGTTTGTTGACTACCACAGCACCTCATTGTCTTTGCAGACAGCTCCACTTTAGTCATTCTAGGGAGTCTTCATTCCTCTTGCAAACTATCTGCAAACCGTGCAAGGTCTCTCACATCATCTACACTATTCTTAATGTTCTCAGTGAATTCCAGAAAAGGAGAAGCTGTAACTCCCCAGAGAGCATATTCAAACAACCCAGACAACTGAATTTCAACTTCTCTGGAGTCCTGCTCTAAAAACCCCTCCAAATACAACTTCCTTTGTGAAAAGGACTCCGCCATTTCCAACATTCAAAGAACCCCTTAGTCTTTAAGACTCCCCAATTTTTTGAGGTTCAATTTGTTAATCATATCCCTGAGAGTTCAGTTTGCCAAAATTTCAAACTAAAAGTCTGGAGAAACTGCCGATCTGTGTCAGAGGTTTCCCAGGAAGAGAGGTGATTCTGAAGTGAAAGTGAGGCTTAGCTACCAGCCTAGATTTTTATTCCAACCCTCTCTGCCGAGTTGGGCAGGACTACAGCTTAAGGACTCCTTTTGTAACCACTGAAAATGGTTTAAAAGAAGTACAGTTAATATGCTAAAAAAGGAGAGAAAATGGATCATATAAAATGTCAGTTAAAACCACAAAAGGTTAAAAAAAAAGGAAAACAGAAACAAAGAACAAAGATAACAATAGAAAACAGTAAGGAATATGATAGATATTAATTTAACTGTATCAATAATCATATTCAATGTTACTGGGCTAAATGCACCCATTAAAAGACAAAGATTGTCAGAGTAGATCAAAAAACACAATCCAACTGTATTTTGTCTACAAGAAACTCATGTTAAATATAAAGACACATGTAGATTAAAAGTAAAGACATGGAGAAAAATATACCATGCTAACACCAATCAAAAGAAAGTAGGAGTAGCTATATTAATTTCAGACAGAGCAGACTTCAAAGTAAGGAAATTTTTCAGGGATAAAGAAGGGTGAATATAGCCTTGCATTAGTTGTAAATGTATATTGCAAACTCTAGGGCAACCACTAAAAAAAAAAAAAAAGACTTTCGTTTTTCCAGCTAAGGTTGAGACCATAGTTCCTCAAAAGACCAGTGAACTACCTGATGTTGGAACCACTGGTGAGTTTTTAAAAGCAAAGCAGGCAGCAGAACCTGCTGAAATGGAACCTCTGCCGTGGAATACAGGACTATGAATCTCCAAGAATTCTTATGGCCAGTAAAGTTTGAGGACCCCTGGTTTAGGCCAACACTCTCCAACTGTGTGTCCTAGAAGATTCTGTGAAATACAAAGAATACTGAATTCAGAGAGGTTAGGAACAATCAGCAAATGATAGAGCTACCCTACAGCATCCTCTCACCTTACCAGGACACTTCTAATTGTCCCCATTCACCCAGGCCTTTTAATTGTCCTCACCACCAGCAGATGAAGAGGACGTGCATGGTGGAAGGAGTTGCATGTCAGACGGTTCAGGCTTCCAGAATATCGACTAGACTGTTATTAGTACCAGATACAATAACTGTGTCTTAAAAGCATAAACAAGGCTCCGTTTCCTCTCCCGCACGTTTCATTTAGAAACTACTGCTTCTGCGCAGGCGTGGCTGTGATCGTTCCCTCTTCTCTCCACCTCTTCCAGGCACGTAAGTGAGGCTAGGTCCTGCCCTGCCAACCTGCCGTATTGCTTCTCCTCCACCCTCTTCAACTTCTTTTATTCATGAGTCCGGCAGAAGATCATATTTTAAGATGTAAATCAGAAGGAAGACAGGAAGCCCCTTGTGTGCCTTAAGTTATAAATTATGTGTTTCAGCGCAGCCATTTACAGAAAAGCCCTGCATTGGAGTATCAGACACTGGAGCAGCTATTAATAAAGTGGTATTTTGTTGTTCTCACTCCATTTTTCCGTATGATGTTACTTGTCCAGGGACCCAGTGAAAAGAAGAGATGTCTTTCAGGCATTTTTTGGGGAATCAGAAACATAATTCCTCTAAGATTTTATCCTTAAACCTGCAAAGCACATTTGATCCCCCTTTTGGAGACTCAGATTCATAGTGGCTCCATAATGTCCTGCAGTAAATAACTTTCCTTAATCTTGTTTAATTAGGAGTTTCCATGCCTGTGTGTTCATTGTATCCCAATGAGGTAATCTCACTGAGGGTACATTTTGGGAAATGTTAGTCTAGTCTAGAGGGCCAGCAAAATTTTTCTCTAAAGGGCCAGGTAGTAAATATTTTAGGCTTTTACAGCTATACTGTCTCTTTCACAACTACTTAACACTGTCATTGGAAATAGTCATTGACAAAATGCTAATGAAAGTGCATGGCTGGGGCCCAATAAAACTTTATTTACAAAAACAGGTAGAAAGCCAGCTTTGACCATGGGTTATGGTTTGCTGGTCCCTGTGAACAGGGAAAACAGTCAAATGATTTTTTTGTTTTCCTTTTTGGCATTTTCTCCTAGGTCTACAACCTGACCCTGTTTTTTAAGATCTTATTTCCGTGATGAGGAAAAATATTGGAGTTAAAAAACAGAAAGAATTGATTTATTGTTTTGATCTAAACCAATTTTTTTCAGTTAGTTTTTGCTTTGCTTTTTATTGTTTTGATCTCTCTCTCTCTCTCTCTCTCTCTCTCTCTCTCTCTCTCTCTCTCTCTTTCCCTCCTTTCCTTTCCCTCCCTCCCTCCCTCCCTCCCTCCTTCTCTCTCTCCCTCTCTCTCACACACTCTCTCTCTTAAATCTGCAATTAAGAGTTCTGGCCAGGGCAACTAGCTTTCTGGAAAGTGAAATTCAAAAGCACTGGGCAAAAACCCAAAATGGGAGAAAAGAATATTATGGCCAAGAAAAGATGGGAACAGGAGAGAGACATCCTAAAAGGAACAAGAGAGCTCTTGCCCAGTGTATATCTACAGGTTTTCCCTTTTTGTCTCCTTCTAGAACCTTCACATAAGCAAGGTGGCCTGGCTGGTCCTTGGAGTCTCTCTCATCCCTGATCCATAGGCGAAGACTTTCTTCTACCTGGGGATAGAGAGAGATTAAAGGGGTAGGAAGAAGAGAGACCTTCAAGCTACCTTGTAAGATTAGAGTGACCAATATTTGCAAATAAATCCATTCCCTTCTCTCTTTTCTTCTGAGTGCCATTTTTAAAAAGTTTTCATCCATTAAGCAATCACTTTTGTACACACTATACACTTCCCCTTTATTTATCTGCTTCACTTTTATAACAAAATTCCATCAGTCTATACTCTCTGCGTCCACTTCATCTCCCACTTTTTTGGAATTGCTCCAATCAAGCTTTTCTCTCCACTACTCCAATAAAACCACATTTATTAAGCTCACCAATGACTCCAGGTATCAATTATCGGCCTCTTTTTGCTCAACCTGTCCACAGCATTGATTTATTCGATCCTCCTCCTTATTGAAACACTTTCTTCAATTGGCTTCCTGGACTGGACTCTTGCCTTCCAGGCACTTACCAAGCAAACCTCCTCTCTTACCTGGTCTGTCAAATAGCTTCTTACCTAGTCTTTCTGATTCCACTTCTGTCCCCCAAAGACTATTCTCTACACAAGAGATGGAGTGATAGTTGATTTGATGTTTTAAAAATCTTGATTTGTTCAAAATCTACTAACAATATGCCAACACACTCAGAACAAAACCTCCAACTACTAAATGGTGTACAGAGGCCCTGCATATAACGTGGCCCCAACAACTCTGACTTATTTCTGATCCCACTCCACCCACAGCATACTAGCCTTCTTCTAGCTCATTCCCATTGCAAGGCCTTTGTGTTTGATGCCCTCTCTGCCTGTAACTTGCTTCTCCCAGGTGTTTTGATGGCTTGCATCTTCACTTCAGGCAGATCTCTCTCCAAATATCACATCTCCAAAAAGCATTCCCTGACTAACACGCTCTCTTCACCATCTATCACCCTCTCCTACGGTCATGTTCTTCAAAATGTTCATCACATCTTCATTTTGTCATATAAAATGTATTTGTTGGTTGGTCTGTCTGCCCCAATAGAAAATAAGTCTTGTGAACGTAGGGACTCTGTGTTGTTCTCTTACTCTACCCCCTAGAACACTGCCTGGAACATAGGCATTCAGTAAATATTGGTGGAATGGACCGGGGCACTGGGATATATAATAATTACAAGACATACTACTTAGCCTGAACAACACTCTATAAATCTAACTCAAAGTTTGAGATAGGAGATGTTGAAGAGTCATGCATCCAGCTACAAAGATAAAAGGCAGAGTATCTGCTATTAAAAAAAAAACGGAATAAGTAAAATTTTATGAGAGCATGGCTGAGTTAGAAATTACCTCTGACTAGGCGAAAGCTTTACACAGCAGATGACGTTAAGCTGAATATTAGAGAAGGCACAGTATTTTGTTTGAAAGAAGAGAAAGGAGGAACAGCATGAAAAACGCTAGGGAGGGAAAAAAGCATGTTCATTCATTTATTTAATGAATATTTATTGATTTTCTATTATGAGCTTGCTGGGCATTGTTCTAAATGCTGAGGATTCGGTAATGAATGAAACAGAGAAGAATACAAATTACAGCCTCGAAAAGTTTACATCCTAGGGGGAAGAGTTAGCCAATAAGAAAATAAGCAAAGAAATACAGCATAAAATTTCAGATCATGACATCAGCAGGGTCATAACATTGGGGGATGGGATAAAAACCTCGAAAGGACCGGGCAGGAGACAAAGGAGCTGCTTGGGACAGACCTGTCACAGAAGTTCTCTCAGGGAAGTCCTGGGAACTAAGGGGTGAGGAGCCAGCTCTGCCCATAGATGGAGGAAAACTATACCAGCCTAGGGAACGCCAAGGGCACAGGCAAAGGAGTAGTCAGTATGCTCGAGGGCATTTCTGGTTCTTCACCTCCCAGGCACGTGTGGGCTTGACTTCCTAGTTCTTGTAGTAGATGGAGCTTTGTGATTACTTCTAGCCTCTAAATTGTGAGCAGAAGGAATATGTGTCATTGAATTGATGTAAGATCTGCCAGAGTTATGTTTTCCCTCTGGAGTAACAATTAACAATTGCTGGTAGGAATGATGGCTGCTTCGTCATCCTAGGTCCCTGCATGACTGCACTCAGCAGGGACCCTCTGCCGACCCATCATGGACACATAATAACATTTAGGTACCTTTTTTGTGTGGACACATTTTCATTTCTCTTGCATAGATATTGAGAAATGGAATTGCTCAGTCATATGGTAACTCAATATTTAACATTTTAAGACACTGCCACACTGTTTTGCAAAGATGGATGTACCATTTTACATTCTTATCAGCAGTCTATGAGGGTTCCAATTGCTCTGTGTTCTCACTAACACTTGTTACTGTCTGCCTTTTTTTACGATAGCCATTCCAGGGGGTATAGAGTGGTATATCATTGTGGGTTTGACTTGCATTTCCCTAATGACTAATGAACACATGATTTAATTGGTACCGGGCAAGAATGTATGCCAGGAGACCATCGAAGAGGCTCTTTCAAAGGTCCCGAGGACAAGGTAGTAACAGTGAAGTAACAGTGAACTATGACCTCCCACGTGGCACAAAGGACTTAAGCCAAGAGACTTGACTAAATTTAGCCTGGCTTTCACCTGCACTAGGCTATGTCTCTAAAGTGACCCCAGCTCCTGTGCTGATTCTTTGCTTAAGAAAATGAAATGCTACAAACCACAAAATGTGCATTGTTCCAACTCACACTGCCAAATCAGTTTGGGTAATTCTCCACTTATTCCTTTCTGCAATTTTTCATGTCCCATAGCCCCCCAATCCCTGTTTGTTCCCCCCTTTTTCACTTTCCAATAGCCTCTTTATAAGTAGAGAATAAAAGTAAAGAATACATCGAGGTTGATTCCTGGGGTTTCAGCCTGACTGGGTTCTGAGTGGGTTCTTGGATAGGTAAAGATGTCATTTGGTGATACCAGTATGAGAAAGTCTTGGGGGAAAGTCTTGGAAGGAAAGAAAAGAAAAATTCAAAAACTCTATTTTGAAAATGCTAATTTGACATGACTATCATACATCCAATTATAAATAGTAAAGAGTCAGATGGCTATATAAATCCGGAACAGAGGAAAGAATACAGGATGCAGATATAGATTTGGGAGCCATATTCACCCATTTGGTAGTTAAAGCCATGAGGTGGACAAGATCATTGTAGAAAAATGTGTAGACAGAGCATTGGTCCAGGACCAATCAGTGGAGAACTCTTAACAATTAAAAGTAAGATTGAGAAGGGAAAATAATCAGAACAAAAAAGACAATAAAAGGAGGATACAGGGATATAATGTACAGCACAAGGAATAGAGTCAATAATACCGCAATAGCTATGTATGGTGACAGAAGCTTACTAGACTGTGGTGATCACTTTGCAAGGTATATAAATGTTGAACCACAATGTTGCACATCTGAAACTAATATAATATGGTATGTTGTATGTCAACTATAATTAAATAATATTTTTTTAAGAAGGAAGGTATAGAGAGACATCAAAAATATTATGAGAGGGTAGTATTATTTTTTAGAAAAGTTTCAAAAAGGAGAGGACAGTAAATGGTGAGTAAGAAGTTCAAAGAAATGTCCATTGGTTTTGGCAACATGACGATATGGTCGTTTTAGAGAAGTAATTACAGTAAAAGCTATATGGGAGTGGATTAAAGAAATTGTGGGAGATAATAACCCAAATCCAGGGAGTGTAACCCTTCAAGAAGATTTACTGTATATTAGAAGAAATATGATGGTAGAAGAAGTAGAATCAGATCATGAGAGGGTAATGCAAAATGTAAGAAACTAGAATGTATCTCTATGCAATGGAAATTATTTGATTGACAGGAAGAAACTGTGATACAGAAGATGGGGAAACTATAGAAGCAAAATGCTTGAGGAAGTTACAGGAACTAGAATAAAGAGCACAGGAGGAGATTGGCCCTTGACGAAAGCAGGGAAAGAGATGGAAAATAGAGAATACAGGTACAAATAAAGATATGTTCAGGATTTAATAATGTGTATATAAGAGTCCCCTCTGCTTCTATTTTTCAGACAAAGGTATCAGATAAGAGTGAGGGCCTGGGTGTGGTAAGACATCTGAGGGAGTAGTATGAAACACTTGTCCCAGAAAGGAGAAAACAAACTTCCCAGGAAGAGAATTCTAAGCAGTGTAAGTGCCCATTTGAGGTCTGTGGTCTTGAATTTAAACTGCAATGGATTAGTCACTACACTGTGTCTTTTCGATTTCGGTGCAGACGTTTATCTGTTTAGAAACAGATACAAAGCCAATAATTAGATTCGATCTGTATTGGGTTTAGCCAAGCAAATACATCATAGAGCTAGTAAGTCAAGGTTATTGAGGGTTTTTATAAGGGATGATTACCATGATGGACAAGAGAGTCTGAACTGGATGGATGGATAAAAGGGATGTGTTCAGTGGTGCAAGATGGTGTGGTCAATGCATTGGAGACCCAGTAGGTCAAAATATTGTTGGGAGGACTAGGTGATTAATCACATCAGAAGCACAGGGGTTGGTGACAAGAGAGAAAGACATTTGAAATCAAGATTTCAGAGTGGATACAGTTCCTGATGATAACAAGGTCTGGGAGGAGGTGGGGTGGAAAACAAGAACTTTAGTGGAGATCAAGGTGACCAATGGATCATCTTCTTGGACATTAGATTCACCAGATATTCTGATGGGCATGTAGCTTTTGCAAATTCTTCACGTTGTATTTAAATGGGGTAGAGGGGTGCTCTTAGCTTACAAAAGTTTGTTATTAAAGGCCAAAGCTTTGGATTGCAGGTATTATCAAAACCTGAAAAAAGCTGCCCCATTCTCATTGAAATCTATGAGAATGTGTCCCGTGGAATTGTTACGGCAAAACTTGTGTGGCTGTTACAAGTGGCCCTGTAAACCTACTTGGCCTTAGTCTAACCAATGGTCTAGAACAATTGTTCTCAACTGGGGATGATGTTCTCCCTTTCTCCCACAGAAGACAGTTGGCAATGTCTGGAAACATTTTGGGTTGTCATAACTTTGGGGGGAGTGCTACTGGCATCTAGAGAGCAGAGACTAAGGATGCTATCCGACAATGGACCAGATAGCTCCCTAAAATAAAGAATTATCTGGCCTAAAATGTCAATATTGCCAAAGTTGAGAAACGCTGATTTATTCCTAGAAGTTATTTTGGGGCATTGCCTATATTTTCCTCCTTCGAGGCAAACAAATACATTGCTCATATAGAAAATACCATGGTGATTTTTGTATTATAGCTTGGGGTGCATTCAGACTCCTATCAAGAAGCCCACACCCTAATCTCTCTTCCTTCCCCCACCTATGCTTCCTATGCAACCTGTTTTAATTCCTGGCTGGAGATAGAAAAAGCATCTGTAATCACTAAGTCATTCAATTAATTACCTGATGCATAAAATTAAGGTAATTAAAAAGGAAGAATTAGGTCATTCCTTCTCAATTGGTTACACTCTAGTTATCCTGTAAGTTGTTAGTCTAATTGTGGAGCCTCCATGGACTCTGAGAAATGCCCCAGAGGTATTTCTTGTCTTCTCTTAGACATTTGCAATTTGCCAAAGGGCTTGCAGCGGGAGTTCTGTTAAGTATCCAATACCTGGGGGGCAAGTTCTGAATAATGTGCTACTTCTCTGAAGAACTTTAATGGAAGTTTTGTGCCACAGCAGGTATTTATTTCGGAGACCAGTCCCCAGTCTCAGCTCTGCACTAACTCATGTGTCATCCTGGAGAGGTCACATTCCCTCTCTGGATTCAATTCACTGCCTGTAGTTTGAGAGGAAGGAGTAAATTAGGTCCGGTCCAAAGCTTGAATATTAGGCATCTCAGATTCATTTTGATAGGTGCCGAAGGATTGAACAGTGGAACTGACAGATCTGATACAGTCCTGTGCGGACACACTCTCCAGGGAAGGACAGTTACTAAACACATAACAATGAAAGGTGCTGAGTGCATGTAGGAGAAGGGCATAAGATTGTCAGGGCCTTCCTACTCAAAGTGTGCTTCTTGGACTGGCTTTATCAGCATCACCAAAGAACTTGTTAGAAAGGCGAGAACCCGGGTTCCCAATCCAGACTTACTGAATCAGAATCTGCATTGCAGCAAGGTCTCCTAAGTGACTCCTATGTGCATGAAAGTTTGAGAAGCACTGGTCTATGGATCAGAAGGGTCTCTATATATACTTTGAATAAGCAGGACATGGGAATAAAGCTGGAAAGATTGGCTAGGGCCAGGGTGAGTAGTTTGGGCTTTCCTTTGTAGACATTTGAAGGCAGGATAAAACATACAATCAAAGCTGTGATTTATGAAGACTTAATTGTCCATATGTAGAACAGATTGTAGAAAGTAAACTAGAAAAAGGGAGACAGTTACTAGGCTATTGCCACATCAGGTAATGGTATCATTAAGATAAAATGAAGAGAAAATAATAAATAAAACCTAGGGCTATTTTTGTATTTCAATGGCATAGTTACAAAAACCACAAGATTTTCTTTTGATTTTTAGAGTCTGTTTTAAGCCTCTGAGGACTTAAGATCAGCAAACGGATCTTAAGACTCTTTCCAAAGGGCTAGGGGTAAAAGTTTTAAATGACAGCAATATCTAAAATAATATGCACATTTCACATATACAAGTAAAATTGTCATCAGCCACTTATAGATGTAGATGTTTTTATCACCCATGGGTTGTTCTCCATTGCCAAAATAATCAATCTAAGAAAAACAACATTTGTTGAGCAATATGAATAAATAAATTAAAAACATACAGGTAGTCACTTCCCTTTTCTGGAACTCTGTCTTCCCATCAGCTAATTGTGATGATTAGTCTCTTAAGGGCACTTAAACTCAGGGATCCTAAAATTCAACCATTCAACAATATCCACTCATTCAATAAAAACTTACTGAGCACCTATTAAATAGGTCCTGGTATCAATTCCAGTGTGGGTGGGGGGAGTTCCCTGCACCAACAAGCAATTCTCAGGACACCAGCTGGGTGTCCTACAATGTAACTCAATTTTGACACTCCCTACCAGGAGACAGCGTGAGACTCCACAGGTTAAGGATTCAGCCCTACAAAACGGCCCTCCTCCCTGTCCTTCAGACACCGGTCACAAGCCCAGGCTGTTACCTGTGCTTCTGACGACTGGCTCTAAATCAGAGGTTCCCAAGATCCCCTCCTCGGGTACGATTAATTTGGTAGAGTGGCTCGCAGATCACAGAGACACATTTTAGTTACCAGATCACTGGTGTGTTATAAAAGGATATAACTCAGGGACAGCCAGATGGAAGAGATGCATAGGGCAGGGCATGGGGAAACTGTGCCACTCTCCCAGCACCTCCACGTGGCCACCAACCCAGAAGCTCTCAGAACCCAGTCCTTTTGGGCTTTAATGGAGGTTTCATTACATAGGTATGAATGCTTAAATCATAAGCCATGGCCAACTGAGCTCAATCTCCAGCCCTACTTCCCTCTCTAGAGGTGGGGGTGGTGGTGGGTGAGACTGTAAGTTCTAACTCTCTTTTATCTCAAACAGCACCTCTTCCATGATTCCCAAATCGTTGCTCCCATAATTCTCAGAACTGTTTTATATGGCTAATAATCCCTTCCCTTGCATTTAATTGTCTACACGTCTGTCCTGCAGCAGTCATCTCATTCAAGGTGTATCTGAATGGTGTTCTGGATGGCTCTTCCCTCACTGCACACATCCAAGCAGTAATTAAGCCTATGAATTTGACCACCGTGGTATTTCATCCCCCTCTTTCCATCACCCTTACCACTGCCGACATCACTTGGATAACGGTAACATTAATCTTAACATATCCACCAAGCTCTGGTCTTATTCGTCTTATTCTTCATGTACAGCCCCATTGTGCTACCAGAATAATCTTTTCTAAATTCACATATAATCATGTCACTGTTAATATCTTTTGGTAGCTCCCCACTGCCCTCAGGATGAAATTCAAACTCCTTAGTAGAGCATAGCCCTTCCGTATTTTGACCCTCTAGCATAATTTCTCACTTCTATTATGCAGTCAGACGGAACTTTCTAAAGTTTTCTAAATGCACTAAATTTTCTCAAGGCTCTGCTTCTCTACTGTCTAAATCCTCCCACGTACACACCTGCCCAGCTGCCCCACTGCCTTCATCAAACCATTCTTTAAGATTTCATCCAAGTGTCATCTTTTCCAGAAAACGTCCCTCAAAGCCACGCGACATGCATGCCTGTTCTATGCTTTGTAGCCCTGTGGACAGAATGCTATACATGCAAAAACTAAGTTAGTGTCCTATATACTTACTATTTCATTTTTCTATCTCCCCGTTAGACTATGAGCTCCTTGGGAGCTTGGATAAACAAACAAATGAACGAAGTCTACAACCATGTTCCAGGATGTTTCATCATCTATTTGGTTTTTGCTAGAAAAGACTGCTCTGGAATTAGTATTTTCCTTTGGAAGTACCTACCGCCTAGTTTTCTCGAGAATTAGCCTAGTTTATTAGACTATAAACTAGCCTTGCCCTGGTTGCTGGCGACCCGTTACAGATTCATTTCAGACACCAATGTGTTGCTCAGGAACTTTATTCAGTAGGAGGGATGATAAAACAATTCAATTCAGTGAAACAATGTATTAGTTACAGTCACTAATTGGGTGTTTTCAAATCAAACTATTGCCCCAGCCAAATAGAAAACTGTCCAATTTCACAGAATCAAGTTCTTAGCCAGTTGGCCCAGCGCCTCCTCATTCTTCTCAAGAAGCCAAATGCTGTTCTCTCGTGCATGAGCTGAGTCAGTGGAAAATTACCCAGTGTGAGATGAGGGATAAGGAGAAGACCTCGGAGGAAGGTCCCTCCAGTACCCTATCCAGAAAATACCTTTCCCTTAGAGAATTTTTTATTCCAACCTGCTACTCATTTCTTTAGCTACAGCAAATTAAATTCCTGCAATTGATCTAGAGCAGGTGGTCAGCAAATATTTTCTTAAAGGGCCAGAGAATAAATAGTTTATTGTTGGCCAACCAACAAAATTGAGGCTATTATGTAGGTACAGCAGGTCCTCGAATAACGTCGATTTTTTTGCAACATCGTGTAGTTATAATGTTGGTGCAATGCCATAGGAACTTAACTCTTGTTTATATCAATCAGCATAGGGTAAAATTGGTTTCATTGTAAATTGTTTCGCTTAAAGTCGCAGAACCGACCGACAATGTTAAGTGAGGATTTGCTGTACTAATATAACCATTTAAAATGCAATTATTTAAAAATGCGACAAATCCATCCTTAGTTTGCAGGCTGTGTGGCTGGATCTGGCTATTGGGCTAAAGTTTGCCAATGCACGCACTAGAGTATTCCTATCCTTTCCATGACAGCCTTAGGGTATTTGAAGACAGCACCCACGCTAGCATACCCAACCCCTAATCATAGCTTTGACTTCTTAATTCCTCCCATTTCCTGGTCTCCAGACACCTCCCTCTTAGTAGCACTTATAACAAGTGATCTATTGAAAAACCTGGCACTCAGATGAAATGGAATACTCTAGCTCTTGTTTGTACAGCATACATTTTGACAAGCATCACTCATTCAGAATCCACACTTCTATTTAGAATGCTGTTTTGTTCCCCCCTCCTACCTCTGCTGCACATAAATAAAGTCCAACTTAACCTTACTTAACCTTACTTAACTTTAAACATCCCAGAAGCAGCCTCCTCTGGCCACCATATCCAAAACCCTGCCCTCCTTCCCCATCTTTCATCTCTATTTCAGTACCTTTGCTTGTTTGTTTCATAGAACTTATCCCAGTCTGTAATTATTTTATTATCTTGTCTGTTTACTTGGAGGATTCTTTGTTTGTTGTCTTACTTAGTAGAATAAAGTAGAAGCATCGAGGAAGCTAGGATAGTTTCTCGCCTTGATGGAGCAGCTGGCATCAGGCTTAATCTCTGCTGTAAAAGCTGAACGAAATATGTAAGACAATTGTTTTCAGACATTGGACGATAACCGATGCGGGTCTCTGAGCCTCAAGAGCAGAGAAGCGCATGAGGCAAAACCTTTCCATTCATACCAGCTTTCTTCTTGAGGCAGTTTTCCAAATTGTGATACAGAGAAAGAGAGCCAAGCAGACAGCAGCAATTTTGATGGATTGAGATAAGAGTGGTGAGTGTTCAGGGCTGGCTGCTAAAACGACTAGGATTTGAGGCCCAAAGAAAGGAGAGAGCAGCCACGAAGGAGCCCCAAAGGTCTACGTAAAAAAAATCCCTCTTGGGTCCTGGGAGTGGCTGATGAAGACAAATTATGTCCACTGTAGACATAAGTTCCTGGCAGTTGATGAATTGCTGACACACCCCTGCCCTCACTGACCTTTACAACAATCCACATAGAGGAGGTAACATGAGGAGACAAGACTCAGATATTGTTTAACTAGTACTGGAAGACATGCTTGCAGCTAGTGGAAGCACTAGAGCGCAAAAGGTGATGATGAGACTAATAGTGATTTATTGTTTATAAATATGTATATTTATAATGCCAATAATTATTTTGACTAACGTCTACTGACCACCTTTTCTATGCAGATACTGTGCTCAGCCCTTTCCATCAAGGACCTCATCTAACCAGCAAATCTCCTGTAGGAAGGTCCATTGTGCTGAATCCCCATGCCCCACTCTTCCCCAGAGCCTCTGCCTCTGTCTGGTGCTTTTTCATCATAACGCTTCCTTGGCACCACGATTGTCAGTAACTAGACTTCATTAACACCATTTCTTTAGTTTATTTGTCTAGATGTGAGAAGTAAATCTGTTTCCTAGCAACTGTCCCCTGTTCCCTCAATTTCCCCTACTCATTATCTTCCCCGTAATCAACTACAAATTAGCCAAATTACGGGCAGGTTTTAGGTTTCTCAGAAATGGAAGGGGCGCTTGCAAACATTTGTTCTCTAGGCATAGAGTGGCTCTGAGGCCCCATGCTTACTGAGCACAAAGCAGGGAACTGGAAGTGGCCATCAAACTGAATGTGCCCACAGATTTGGGAGCCAAGTCTCCCAGGATAGTCATTGAAGTGCAGTCTTTTGGCCATTTCATGGGAAAAAAATCAGTGTTAACCCCAAGAGGCGTGATAATTTTGGTTAAAAGGAGAGCCCCCCCCCCCATGACATCCTTCTACGAAGTTAATTTTCAATATGGTGGCTTTATTCTCAGCTCTGTTATGAAATCCCTGAACGAAATCCCACCCACTCCACCTCCCACACTTTACTATCCTGAGAGTCAGACCACTATTCAAACTGACCTGCCACATACTCTCTATAGAAATATGAAAAAATGACCCCTACCCCAATCTAAATTGCAACCGGGGACTCAAGTAGCCCAGACCCTCAAGCTCAGGGCTTTCCAATCATAAATAATCTATAGCGAAGACAGTTTTCCCAAATAGAGTCCTTTGTAGAGTCGTCTCCTAAAGTGTTCTCACAAAGATAATTTCAGAATGTCCAGGAACCAAGTTTCACCCTGGGTGACACGAATTATTTTAGTGTCATATATGTATTGCTTCCTTTGTTTATTCAATGTATAGTTTTAAGCACCTACCATGTGCCAGGCTCAGTCCTAAGTGCTGGGGATGTAACAGAAAATGAGTCAAAGTCCCTAGGCTAGACTTCAGGACTGGGTCGCTTCTCTCCAGCACATAGTAGGATTACACTTCTGCCTACGTGAAGGGTTTGACTTGGTCAACAAAACAGAAACTGCACGGATGTGTATCGTTTTGGGGTACAAGCTTTAAAAGCCAAGGTAGGCTTTGCCTTGCTTCCCTGTCCCTCAGCTTCAGCCACTAGCCTCGGTCCTAGAATTAAGGGAGCTTATAGCAGACCTCCCAGAAGATCCAGCATAGATATGTACTGTCAGCAGTAAACAGATTTTGTGGTTGGATGCCATGGAAAAGAAATACCAAAATCTAACCTCTTCTGACTGATAAAGCCTAGCTGTATGGACACATAGATTCAAAATTCCACCTCCCATGGTATCCACCTGAATCCTACGTAGCCTGAACATCTAGGGTCAAAGCTAAGAGTCACACCAAGACCAACTGTGTTTCTAACGTGAAAGAATATTGTGATGTCCTTCTTGTACTATAAAGACAGCAAAGAGTATAAAGAAAAGAGCCCTAGACTGGCGGAGGGAGGACCCAGGCCCTGAATGCTGTAGGCTGGCTTAGAATCTGGTGTGTGCAGGCCACTGAAGTCTTAGTAAGTCAGAAGTTTCCAAACCTGACCTTCCATTCAATTCACCAGCTCATCCTGTCAAAAGAATTCTCTCAGCAGATTGCTTTATGTGGGTGTGTGCCCTGAAATTAAGCTCCGTGGTGATTTTGACGCATTGTATAGATTTTGCCATCATCGCTCTAAGTCATTAGCCTTCTCGTAATGTCATATGAGCCCATTCATTTGACAGAACTTCTACTTTGGTTCCTGATTTGCATGCCTACTTCCATTCTGAGACGGGGATTCTGTTCTCAACCTGAACTTGCTGGTCTGGAGTCTTGATCATACACGTCAACCTCTTTGTTCTGGTAACTGAATCTTGTCCCCCAGCTCTCAGCCATCGGTTTGAGTTCTCCTTAATATAGGTGACAGGGGACATGATACTTCTCTGATTCAGGGCAACATGGTTGCTTAAAGAAGACGCCCTCCTGGGAATCCTCAAGGGATAGAATGGTGGGATACGAGAAAGCGCACATTCCCTTCTCAGAGAAATTCCCTCCCAACCCCCGATGAAGGGGTGAGTGACGGTGGGTGTGTAGCATGTCGGTGGGTGTGAGCCACTGCAAGCCACAGTCAGGTGTACGACCTCACACACACAAAAGGCAGCACAACGGAAGCCAAGCCATTAACAGGCTAGCAAATAATCGGTGCTCTTCCTTGAGAGTCTGAATAAAGAGGAAAAAAAGAAAGAAAATATTACAATCAGACACTGGTGTGTGTTTAAACTGAAAGGTCATGTGGAGCCATGGACGGGATGGTCATTTTCAGCCATGTTCTTCCTGACCAGTTGTCTTAGAAAGTTGTTATTACAGACAAAAGCCAATTAACATTTTTTTAATGCAACTAGAAAGAGAGAAAAAAACAGACAAAGGAGGAAACTTAAGCCTTAGGACCTTTTCAACTAAGCATATACCTTTCTGAAGCAAAGTATATAGTGGTGTTTGATTTTTGTGAAATGCCCCTAGAAACTTTCAAAACTCTCCTTTACTTGAGTCAGCTTGCATGGGTGCAGTTCTTTGCAAATAAAAAGTTTTGCCTACGCTGAATTCCCGTAAGTAGTGAACCTTAATCTGATTCTAGCCTGGAGCTGCCTCTTGGGTATGACGAACGACACTATAAGCCAGACTGAGGCCATCCTTTCCTGCCAGCCAGGGCCACTACAGTCCCAACATTCCTCTCAGCTCAGTCAAGCTTAATTATTCAAATAGTTCTCTTTTTTTCCAGCTTTATTGTGGTATGACTGACAAAAGAGTAATATATTTACCAAGTTTACAATGTGATGATTTGATATATGTAAACGTGATGAAAGGATTCACACCGTCTAGCTAATTAACACATCCATCACCTCACACGTTTACTTTTTTTGTGCTTTTTTTTGGTGAGAACACGCATGCTCTACTCTCTTAGCAAATTTGAACAAAACAGTATTCAAGACAATAATACAATACAGTATTACCAACTATTGTCACCATGTACTACATTAGATCCTCAGATCTCACTTATCTTACAACTGAAAGTTTATTCCTCATTTTCCCCGACCCCCAGCCCTCTGGCCACCAGCATTCTACTATCTGCTACTGTTTCCAAGAGTATAATTTTTTTTTTTCTTCCAGATTCTACATATAAGTGATCCCATGAAGTATTTGCCTTTCTCCATCTGGCTTATTTCACTTTTCACTGACTATATGCCTTTCATATTTATCCATGTTGTCACAAATGGCAGGATTTCTTTTTTTTTTTTTAAGGCTTAATAATAGTCTATTGTGTGTACAATATTCTAATCAATTGATATATATTTGACAAAATATTAAATAGTTGGGTAAATAGGATATTAAATGAATCCTAGCACCTTAAATTGAGAAGTTTCTTCCATGCTTCCTTATAAAGCCAGATGTACCCTGATTTCAGGAAATTTATAATAACGAGCGTGGCAACTTGTAATACATGATGAGGGTAAATTTGCTTTTCCAAAGCAACTGTTGAAATTCACAGTGCTCGCCTCTACAGGTAGGCATGTATTTCAAAGATGAAAAACTACCCTGAAAAGCTGAGTGGGAGAGGGAAGAAATACAGTAATGCCCACGGAAGGATATCTTAGTAAACCATGGTAATCCAGAGGAAAGCAGGATTCGATTTGCATAGTGTATTTCTAGGACATGACACTTAGCGCCAGTCAACCCACAGAGCCTGTGACTCCTGAGACTCCGGAATGAGTTTAGCTGACTCGAGCCTCATTCAAACACACTCAAGACAATCCCCAGAAAATGACTTCACAGCATTATTCTTTCCAAGAACCAAGTCTTACTGTCAACTCTGGTTACCTTTGTCTCCTCTTTTCGCAACACAGATATCTTAATATTGAGAGTCTGACTGCCTTCACATCTGAAGGTATTGATTTCTTTTTTCTTTTTTCTTTTTTTTTTTTCCTGAAATGCAAATGCTATGACTAGGACACTCATTGTGAAAGGAAAACTGAGTCTTCCGCCAGATTAATCCAATGTTTGCTGGCAACACCTCTCCTTGCTGTATCTTGTCTTTCTTCCCAGAATCAGGAAAAAAATATTAAAACATAGGTTCATTGGAAGACATGTGGTAACAGTGCATTTATTTGCTCATTTTGTAGGAATTAATGGATGTCTAATATAATGAATCTATTATTAGTGATTATATTTTTATTAAGTTTCTATGTGAGAAATCTATAAATGATCAATTGTAAAACATTTATTATAGCATATTGGTTAAGGACGTGGCCCCAGGAGTCAGTTGCCTGGGTTTGAATCCCAGCCTTACCATTTATAATGTACTGCTATTGACGGACGTGACATAAACCTACTAAAGTTTAGTTTCCTTACCTTTAAAATAGGAATGAAAATAGAAATAAACTTTCAAGATCACTGTGTCAATTAAATGATATATTCTCTGTGTGATGGTTAATTTTATGTGTTACCTTGACTGGGCCATAGTGTTGGGGGCAGGGGAAGGGTGCCCAGCTAGTTTATCAAACATTATTCTGGGTGTGTCTGTGAGACTTGAACCAGTAGACTGAGTAAAGCAGGTTGCCCTCCCTAATGTGGGTGGGCCTCATGTAGTCAGTTGAAGGCCTGAATAGAACAAAAAGACCGACCCTCCCCCCGCTTCAAATAAGAGGGAACTACTCCTGCCTCAAAAAGACCTACTTGAGCTGGAATATTGGTCTTTTCTGGCATATAGACTTAGACTGAAACATCAGCTTTTCTTGGTTCTCAAGCCTGCCAGCTTGCAGACTGGAACTTATACCAATAGCTTGCTTGCTTCTCAGACTTTCAAACTAGGGCTGGAGCAGACGTATTGGCTCTCCTGGGTCTCCAGCTTGCCAACTACCAATCTGGGTACTTCTCAGCCTCCATAACTGCATTATCCAATTTCTTATAACAAATCTCTTTGGATAGAGATAGATAGAAATAGAGATAGAGATAGAGATAGAGATAAAGATAGAGATAGAGATGGAAGGAGAGAGAGAAAGAGAGGGAGGGAGGGGGGAGAAAGGGAGAGAGAGAGAGAGAGAGAGAGAGAGAGAGAGAGAGAATATAAAGATAGAGATAGAGACGTCAAGAGAGAGGTGAGAGAGAGGAAAGAAAGAGAGATAGAGAGAATGAGAGTGAGAAAGACAGAGAAAGAGAGATATATATATGAGGGGGAGGGAGGTAGAGAGAGATTGACCTTCTATTGGTTCTGTTTACCTGGAGACCCCCATCTGATACACCATACAAAGCATTTAGCCAGTATCAGACTCATGGTGAGCACTGGATAAAAGCTTAGCTATTATTATAAATAAGGGACTATATTGGGCACCGGAGGAGGCAACTACTGAGATGACTCAAAATCAAACATGTGCTTTCAGGGAACTCACAGATTGACAGAAAAATAGGGTGTGTATGTATTACTAGATGCTATTCCCTTGTTGGAAATCCTTCAATGACAACCTATGAGCTAGAGGGTAACGTGAACGATTCCTGAGTGTGGACCACAAGCCCCTTCATTACCTAGTCCCTGCAACACCTTGGCACGCCCTCTGTGTTGGTCTGGACTTTGTCTGTCACCCACTGAGTTCCCTCTTGCCTCGCTGGGATTTCAGCCACAGCATCCGCTGCCTCTGAGGGTGTGTCCTCTTTGTACTCCTGAAGAATTCCCACTTATCTGACTGAGGGTGTCTCATGTCACGCTCGATGCTCCCTTAGACCCTGCACGTTCCCTGTCGCATCTTTCCTTCTTTAAATTGTATCCCACACGATATCACTGCTGTTGGTTTGCAAATTCTGTAGAGGTCCTGGTACGAGACCATATCATGTCTGCACCTAGGATGCCAACCCAGTGAAGAGCTCCACAGGAGCCACCAGAAGGCACATGTTGGTGTAAAGGGCCCAAGAGCTTCTGAGGAGAACCTAATTTCAAAGAAGAGGAAGCCTGACAGAACCTGTTTGACCCAGGAACAAGAAAGACCTCAGGCCTGGGCGGGAGGCTACTTACAATCGGTTACCTGAACATCTAAAAAGCCAGTACTCAAAAGTTGGCATTTTGTTTCCCTTTCAATAGAAGCACTTATTCCATTTGTGCTGTCTCAGACCAGACTTTCTTCTTTTAATTTCCCGGAGCGCAGGACAGAATTAATTTGCATGGCCAGTTCAGCCCATGCAAGGTTTAAATGTACCTTCTTAAAATCAGCATGCGGCTGGTCATCTCAGTGGTCAGGAAGTCACACCATGGATCTGGGCTCCTCGTAAACCGAAGAGCTACCACAGCCTGGGTGCATTTAAAGCTGACAAGTAGTAGAGGATAGAGTACAGGACATGAGAGGGGGTGCAGAGCACCCTCTCGTCCAGCAAAACAAGAACAACACGTCCTCCTCAGGAATGTTGTAGAAGCCTTGCCTGGTGCCTTTTTGTCCCCAGCCCCTCTCCATAGCTTTCCAATCCTGAGAGCTGAAGCCGTTCAGTGCCCTGAGATCTAAGGCCCAGACTCTCATCAGAAATAAGCCTTAATAACATTCAGTATTAATGTATTTGATTATGTGTTCAATGGAACAACACTGGAAATTACATAAAAGTTCAAACTCAAAATGATCTCTAATCACTCAGAGCAACAGGTAATATTTTAATATATATCTTTCCTGTGTTATATCCACACACACACACACAGTGGCATTACACCAAAATATTGTTATGGGACTTGCTTCTTCCACTAACTACATAATTGGAGCATTTTCTTGTGTTATTAAACAATCTTCTTCAGTATTTTTACGGCTTCAAAACACTCTATAGTTAACTAGTCCGACTTTTTGTAGGATAACAAATTATTTCCACTGTTTTTGGTATTCCAAATAACCTCATAATTAATATTCTTGAGTATTGCTCATTATGAAGGGTGCCCAGCTAGCTTATCTGTATTTCTCAGAAGTCATAATACTTCTGAGCCACTAAGGATTTCCTTAGGTTAAATACTTAGAAGTGGAAATGCTGGATCAAAAGATGTGTGCACGTTTTCAAGAATTTTGGAGCAGATTTCCAGAGTCTCATCGGAGGGTATCTTAGGGAGTTATACTGACTCAGAAGAATTTAAGGAGCCCTAAGCTAACATAGAGGTAACACAGCTCCCATCCAGCCAGCCCTCCATCCATACACGTAGCAAATATTTATGGGCTGCATACTTTACACATGGGCTGGGAACAAAGCAGTGAAAAAAACAGAAATCACCCCTGCCCTTCCTGAACGTACAGGCTGGTGGGGAAATCCAGCTGGCAATGACAATACTGATCAGTGCAGCCCTGTGACTGTTTCCATCCTGAGAGTATGTCTCGTGTTAAAAACAAGGCCCCTGCCTGCTTGCTGGGACTCAGCATCCCGTGCTGGAAACTGGGTCTCCTGATTCTACCACACCGGGGGCCAAGTCTTGCTGTCATGAATTCTCGTGGAGCTGCTACGGGATCCTGGAACAGCAGCCGACCCTGCCAAGAGCATTTCCTTCTGTCTGGGCAAGTTACCCGTGCCAGACCCCAGCTGCACGTTACTCCTTTTCTGGAAAAGTAATAAAGATCATGGCCGCTTTGGGCTTCACTTTGCTCTATGCCAGGCCCTGTACCAGGCACTTAATATAAATGATTCCTTTTAATACAAATAACAGTAATGTTATTCCATGTAACGAATGAGGAACGGAAGGATCAGAGGGTTTTTCACTTGCCCGCTGGCAGCAGGGTTGGGATGCAAACACAGGTCTCTCTTCCCCGCATTTCACTGTACTGTTTACCTGTCTATGCTCTGATACAATGCTTTGCCCTCTGGCCAGCCACTGCCAGGTCCATCTCCAAAGAACTGTCAGACCCAGTGAGCCGCTGGGGCCTGGTATTCTCCAAACTCTACCTCAACGAGGTATCAGGATGGCCGGGGCAAACCCAGTGACCTCCACTGCTCGCGATTCCCCAAGTGGGGACCAAAGATCACCTGCTGCAGAGCAATGGGAGGTCCCCGTTAAATGAATAGAATGTGATATGCACACGCAGTGGAATATTATGCAGCCATAAAAAAGGACGGCAGTGCTGAGACATGGTGAGCACGGAGGGACCTCAAAACATTATGCTAAGTGAAATAAGCCAGATGAAAAAGGACAAGTACTGGATGATCCCTTCGATAGGGACTATTCAGAGACGGGAGCCGATGAGGGCTTGCCAAGGGCTGGGGAGGTGTGGGGAACGGAAAGTGACTGCTTCATGGAGATGGGGTCCTCTGTGGGGTGAGGAAAAGGTTTGGGAACTAGACAGAGGTGACGACGGCACCACACTGTGAATGTACTAAATGCTACTGCACCGTTCACTTCAGGATGGTTACTTTTACGTCATGTGAAGTTTACCTCAATTTGCAAGGGGCGGGGGCGGCCAACAACCTCCTGAGTCAATACATTTGGGCCGAGAAATGTCCTTTTGTACAAGATCCCAGGTTATTCTGCTGCACACTAATATTTAAAAAACATACCTTAACAAACTCCCAGTATGCCTAAACAGGACAATCATCCAAAAGAACCCCAAAATTAAAATGTTGTTATTTCAAAGGTTGATTTTCAGAAAACAAATCCTAAAGCAAAAGTGTGATTATAACAAAGAACCCTACAGCAACGTGGCCTCATTGATCTGCCTAATGCCATTTTGTCCCAGTTAGCAAGGAATTCAGAGGGTTGGCCTGGACCATGTGCACGTGTCCAGGCCCGTCACATGGGATGGGGGAAATGAGAACGGAAAGCAGGGGGCAAGAAAGGAACGGGGACATATGTGAAGACGGACCAAGGCAAGGTCAGAGGAGGAGGGATACTGGCTAATTGATACGACCGGGTACAGTAATGGCACCGCTCAGGCGTAGCCCTGAATTAAAGTAAACGGAAATCAATGGGCTAAGAACCATGGATTCGATAAAGCCATTAAGTCATTGCAATTCTTTTTGAGGTGAATTAATTCCTTCATGGCTGTGTTCCCTGTTGCTCCCAAGACTCAGTTCTCTCCTGGTGAGGGATGTGGGTGGTGTGGCTCCAGATAAAGGCTTTGTCACCATCTCCTCCCACCCACTTGCCCCTATGGAAGGGAGACGTCTTTGCTATGACTGTCCTCCATCAGTACATTGTTCTTGCTTCGGCCCCTAAGTCCATCGCTTTCTGTTGCAAGGGAAATGACTGAATCTCACCTGCTTACACCAAACAAGGGACCAGGAAATTCAATGGTTAGTGCCGCTGTTGGTAACCTGCCCAGGGAAACATATCAAGTCATCGTGTGTTCCCTCGCTCATCAACACACTAGGGAGACTTAGCCTGTGGCGGGTCCGGTATCAAGAATATCATATATATTTGTCTTGTTTCATTCCTGCAACAGCCCAATGACGTAGGCACTATTGTGCCCATTTAGTGGATGAAGAGACTGAGTCCTAAATGGTTTAGTAACTGTTGCAATGTCTCCTGACTACAAAGCCTGCCTCATGACAATTCTACTAGACTGTCTCCATTGCTCCCTAACTGAAATCCTGCAAGACTCCAGGAAATGACTGAGTCCCACCGCACCCACAACCCACTAGCAGTCAGAGAGGATATGACGGCATCAAACACACAGAGAAGAGGGGCTTTCTCCCAACTACAAAGTCTATGTGCTGAGGGACACTGACAAATAGACGTCCACAGTCCCGAGTTCTTATCAGCCAACACTCTCATTAGCACATAGGGGAGTCAGGAGGGAGCATGGGGATGTTTTAGGTGAGTGCTGAGGACCAACAGCCTAAATTTGCTACAAGGAGAACATACAGGCAACATTAAGATAAATTCTATTGCCAAGGGGTAAAACGTTTGCTTTGGATTTGAACAAACTGACTCCTAATTCCCAGCTCCTCCTCTAAATTGTCTGACCTCTGGCTGTTGTGACCTTACTAAGAATCCGCATTCTTATTTGTCAACTGGAGATGTTTATCTTACATGGTGGCTAGGAAGAATAAACGGGGTATTCCACATGAGAGCATCTGGTACGTGCCTGGCACAGAATGAATTCTTAAATGCTAGTTGGCGTTATCATTCCCAAGACCAGGCCAATAAACTACACATGCGTGGCAAAGGTGAGAGCCTGGCAAAGGTGAGAGCCTATGTTCACAAACACATGTGCCCACACAAACCTGGGTGCTTTTCCTTGCTAACCAGTGTGTGGCCTAGTTACTCAACCTCTCTGAACCGCAGTTTACCCAGCAGCTAAGCAGGGATAATGGTATCTCTATCTTCTAGGTTTGTGGACTGGAATGTTAAAAGGGGAAAGGCTTTAGTGACAGCCCGGCCCCTTCATTTTATAGATTAGATCACCTCTCATAATATACTCTTTGCCCGGAGTTTTAGACTCTGCCATGTTTTTTCTATCCCAAGACTGCAAAACATGCTGATCAGGAATTAATACAGTATTTTAAAAAACTGTAGGGCACACAGCCAGAGGATAGATAGCCAGAAAGAAGGCACTTGGAACCACTGGCCACTAGGGGCCATTGGTAAGCCACAGAAGCTGGAAGGATTCCTAACCTGCCCACTGGTAAACACTGCATCTTGTACATAAAGGGCTTTCTGGACTATCAGAAATCCATCTCAGGGCCCCTTGCAAGGAAAGCTGGCTTTATTTTCTCTAAGGGTGTTCAAAGCCCCATTTCTCCCCAAGTTTGGAGAGAAGGGAGGATGGGCTGTCGCCTGCTCCTACCTAGTGAGTGAGCCACAGGCCGGTGGGGAAGGAAAGACCAGTGTGGCAGGATTTGTGAAATCTGGGGAGATCCTCCAGCTGCAAGAATTTCCTCAACTCGCAGTGACTGAAATCCCTTTAAGTCTTAGAAGCACTGTAAACTCCTAAAGCTGCTGCTAAGGGCAGACATCCAGGGAAGGGTCCACATGTCAGGCCACTGTCAGATGCTATTATACAGGAAAAGGAATCAGTACACAATGAGGAAAAGTGTCCAAACCTGGAGTTCCCAGATGTGGATCTGAATTCTAACTTAGCCAGTTTTTAGCTGGGAAGCTCTGGGCAAGTTATTTAACCTCTCTGCGCTTTGGTTTCCTTTGAACCCCCTAAATCATGGAATTTTTGTGTGGGTTTAATTAAATGAGATAATATATACAAAATTTCAAACATATAGAAAGGCTAATAAGTACTTTTTATTAGTTGTTATTCTTATTTTGTCGGGTCAAAACAAGAGCTGAACCCAAGGCCTGGAGAACAGACATGCTGGCGGGGTGCCAGGGGTTGAGAGGAACAGGGGTGCAAGCAGAGTATAAATGGCAGGAGGAAGCCCAAGCAGATTTCCCCAGTTCGCTGAAGTTCAGAGGAAGCAAGTAAAGAAAGTTTGAGATGTGCTTCATATATTCAGAATTCTTTGCCTGCAGTATGTTTGTAGGGTATGTAATGGTATGTGTGTGAAGTTAGCAGTGTTAAAGCTATAGCTCAACTTTCTATTCCACATGCCAGAGAACTCGCACAGTCCCCTGGAGGTGGGACACCAGAGGCAAAATGAGAGTAGAAAAAACTATCAGTTGGCAGAGAGATCAGGAAAATGAGGAAGACTATATAACATGACCCACTTCTGGACCTCACGCTGTGAGAAACACAAAGCAAATCAGAGCATGTCCACGGGGGAATGAGTGGCGCGGGAAGGGTACACAAACAGTTCCAAAAGAGGAACTAAAGAAATGGGGGTGATCTGCTAGAGAGAGACACAAAGAAAACTCAATCCCTACCTTTGGAGCACTCAAGGACTATGTAGGCAGCTAGGAGCAGGTGACTGATGTATGGTAAGCGGCCCAAGGAGGCAGACTCGGGATCAGGAGTGTTAGGGAGTCCCTGAATCCCCCAACACTGTATCCTCACAGCGTGTGTGTGTGTGTGTGTGTGTGTGTGTGTGTGTGTGTGTTATATTGTGTATCTTTTAGGGAAAAAGGATCCACAATTTTCAAGCTTTCATCAGATTCTGATGACCTCAAAAACAGTAAGAATCTCTGATAGAAATAACAACAGCGAATATTTATCAAGCAATTACTAAGTACCAAGCACTGGGCCAAGTCCTTTACGTCAGTCATTAAATCCTCACAAGAACCCTCCAGCTGACTATGAATGCAGGCTTTGGAGTCAGCCTGCCCTGGTTTATATCCCAATTCTGACACTAGCTAGCTACATGACCTTTCGCAACTCACTGTCTCAGTTCTCTAGTCTGTAAAATGGAAACAATAACAACCTCCAGAAGTTGTGGTAGGGATTAAGTTCGTTAGTATATGGAAAGCTCTTAGAACAACATATGACAAATAAAACTAACAATCAGCTTTCATGACATGATACAAGCCAGCTACAGCACACCACTATATTAAAGCGCGCGCTCTCTCTCTCTCTCTCTCTCTCTCTCTCTCTCTCTCTCTCTCTGTCTCTCTCTCTCTCTCTCTCTCTCTCTCTCTCTCTCTCTCTCTCTCCAATAGAGATGACTAACAGATGTCTCCCTGGTCCCTTGAAGGAGTGGAATCTATGTAGAATTTGGAGAAACAAAGTTCATATTCTGTTAGAGGAGATAGGTTTTAAAAAAGGAGTTTAAGAGAGGCGGGCAAAAGAATGGAATCTGTTTGGGTCAAAGGATGTTTCTGCAAATGCTGGACAGGGGTGTTCCTTTGGTAAGAGGGAAGTCAACAGTTACCAGACACTGAGTGCTTATCACCTGCAAGGTGTTTTACAGTCATTCTTTCATTTAATCCTCACAATAGCCCTTTGAGGTTGGTGGTACTAGGTGGTACTTGCCCCAGATTCACAGCAGAGGGAAAGGGGAGTCTAAGACATTAAAATTGTACCCAAGGACATAAGGCACGAGGGCCATGAGGTGAGAGTGGAGACCAGGCCTACGTGACTCTGAAGTCCACGTTCCCTCCACTTTTCTGTGCTGCTGCTGAAGTTGCTTAAACAGCAGAAAAATATCCAAGGGAGACTACTTGGGTCAACATAAGGGTGGAGAGGGGCATCTGTGAACCCTCTTTGGGTAAATTCTAAGTGGAGCCTTTCACAGTCTTTCTAGCACTCTGCTCCAGAAAGCTCCGGCATGAAGAGAGGCCTCCCCCAGCCTCCCCCATGTGCTGCCACCATAGGGTAACTTTCTTTCCTTTTCCTTTTTAACATTTTTTTTATTATTAGTTTCAGGTGTATAAAACAATGTAATAGTTAGACATTTATCATTTATATCCCTCACACAGTGACAAACCCCCTCCCCCCATCCACTACTCCTCTGACATCGCACACAGCCATTACATTTCCACTGACTCTATTCCTAATGCTGTACTCTGCTTCTTGTATATATATAGTTATATAAAATATATATAAAATTATATATATATAAAATTGTAGCTGACATTCATTATTGTTCAGCCTCAGCTTCAGGTGTACAATGCAGCGATCAGGCATCTACATCCACTAATCATTAGAGAAATGCAAATAAAAACCACAATGAGAAACCACTTCATTCAAAATGGCTATCATCAATAAATCAACAAACAAGTGCTGACGAGGATGTGGAGAAAAGGGAACCCCCATGCACTGTTGGTGGCATTGCAGGTTGCAGGTTGGTGCAGCCACTATAGAAAACAGTATGGAGGTATCTCAAAAATCTGAAAATGGAACTACCTTATGATCCAGCAATTCCGCTCCTAGAGGTTACTTTCTAATGGTGGTTCCTGGGACTATCAATATCCCCTGTTCTTAACCACTAGGGTTCTTCCCACAGACTTAGCTCAAGCACCCAACTAGAGGCCATTTGAGGAAACTGCAGCCATGGAATCATAGTCACGTGACCCAACCAGATACACAAAAATGCTGTCTTCTACCACCTCTGATGGACTTCCCCTTTTATGCTTCTAGAGAGGTCACGCAGGATATAATTAGGATCCCAAGTTCAGGAATTAGATTGCTCAGTTCCACTCGTGGCTCTGTCATTTGTAAATGAGGTAACTTTGGGCAATTTACATAACCTCTATATGCCTCAGTTTCCTCATCTATAAAATGGAGGTGATACAGGGTCCCCTTCAAAGCCCTGTTGGGAGGATTCAATAAAATAATATCACAAAGGGTCTTAATGGAAACTTAAAGCAACACTGTAACTATCTCACGCACTCAGTAAATGTTTACTGTTATAGCCTGTCCATAAATCTATCTTCCAAATGCAATTTTGGGGACTTACTGGGTCACCTCCTCCCCTCGCCCCAAAGAGTAGTTCATAATCCTTTTCAGACTCGCTGGTCCCTTTGGAAAGTGAAAGCTATGTATCCTCTTTCCGGTACAATATACATATGCAAATTGTATATGTATTTCTAGGAAAATACATGGGCCTCCAAAGCCCATCCTGGGCCACGCTCACCAGACTACAATTCTCTGCCTTTCATTTAAGTGTTTCAATCTCTGATTTGCCACCCGAAGCCTTGCCTCTTCCTGCTCCTTTTCTATTGTGCCCGTTTTCTCTGATTCTACGTGCAAGTGTTTTTCAGCCTTCCCCTTCTTACCTGCCTCCCAGCCCTCAATAACCCACATACTTCTGTCATCCAATGGCAACCCCCATAACCACCATGAATCAAAATAATTCAGTCCATCTTTTCCAGGGATGACTTGTAATATTAGAGAGAAGGGTAATATTATACAAAGAAGAGATTCGTAAACCGTCTTCCCTTCTAACAACCACAATTCCTTAGACTCCACTTTACATGCCGCCATATCCACTTTTGCTATTTCTGAAGCTGCCTTTTGGTCCAGAAACATACTTTCAGTACAAGACACGCTTGATCCTGTAGCATCCGGTCTGCCATGAGGATAAGTCCAAAATATATACCTTCCAAAGGCAACACTTCTTTGGGATGCAGGCTGAAATTCAATAGGTCCCCAGAGATAAGACACTGTCCCTAGAAGTGGACAGCATTTTTGATCAGTAGGAAGGTCACGGTCATTTTCACGCCATGGAGACCTGTACGTATTGTATGTGTGTCTTTAGGCAAGCCCCTCTGAGCCTTGCCTTAGTCTCTGTAGAATGGAAATAAGAATGGGAGGAAGGGTGGCGGTGAGCACCAAGTAGGAAAGCCCATGGAGATTGGACAATTAGGGTCGTGAACTCATCCTACAAAATGTGCTCCACACCTCATTGCTGAATATCACTATGGTCACTTTTGAAGTATTCCCCTTGGGAAGCTATGCACTGATGCCAGCGCCTAGTCCACCCTCCAAAGCAATTCTGGAACTTTTTCTGGAATGGCCATTAGAGCTGTCATCGTATTACTCTTGATGACCTCAAGATCATCAAAATGTCTTCCTGTCAACATTCCCTTTATCTTCGGGTAAAGAAAGAAGTCACTGGGGGCCAGATCAGGTGAGTAGGGAGGGTGTTCCAATACAGTTATTTGTTTACTGGCTAAAAACTCCCTCACAGACAGTGCTGTGGTAGCTGGTGCATTGTCGTGATGCAAGAGCCATGAATTGTTGGTGAAAAGTTCAGGTCGTCTAACTTTTTCACGTGGCCTTTCCAGCACTTCAGAACAGTCCACTTGGTTAACTGTTTGTCCAGTTGATACAAACTCATAATGAATAATCCCTCTGATATCAAAAACCGTTCGCAACATTGTGGCTACAAGTTTGCGAACTTAACTGCCAGACCTCTTATGTGTACCACCCGACCATCATTCATTAATTGAACACCTATTGATTGAGAACTTGCTATGAGTGGCCCCTCGATGAGACTGCCAGCTCGCGATGAGAAGGACATAGTGCTCAGGGCAGCTCACAGAGCTTCTGGGAAAACAGATCTCGGCAGCTCTGTGTTAGAAGAATGCACAAGATGCTCTAGCAACCCAGAGAAGGGACACAGAAAAATGCTTAACATACAGCAGGCACTCAGCAAATGTGACTCCTCTTCTTCCCTTAGCTGACAAGTAGTAACCAAATCAGTAATCATTTTCCCGATGATACCCCAGAGGGTAAGTTCTTGGTCATGCCCGTCTTCTCAGACACCAGCAGGTGTCATCTCCCATCATCCCCCCAAAAATGCATGGACAGAGACACCCAAAACTTCATTAAGCAGAGGGCAGAGAGCCATTTAGACCAAATGAGTTGAGCCCAACTGTTCCCTCCATTCGTTAGAGCACTCACTGTTCTTATCTTGTGGCCAGGAGAGCAATAAGAAAGAAGGCAGCCAGGAAAATTAATCAGGACCCAGAGAATTTTAATAAAATGTTATTAGAACTTAGTGCAAACTGTAGGGAGGAGGAGTTGCTGCAGCCTCTGGGGCACCTGTTCCTGCTTTAATTAGATGACTCAGGTCAAGCCAGTCCAAAAAAAATGCCCCACTGGTTTCTAAGCTCTGCTTGCGGGGCTCACTTACCTACAGCAGAATCACATTTCTTAGCTCCTCTCCAGTACCCTCGCCTTGCCCAGCGCCTGCTCCATCCCATTTTTATTGGTAAACCTCTGCTATTCCTTCCAGAGGCCTCTGCTTATAGCACATTCATGGCACACACTCTATGGCAGATGAGTGCCCAGAACATATTAGAAATCAAAGATCAGGCTTTTTGTCCCAGCTTCTGCCTCTAATTCACCGAAGAACCTTGGTCAAATCCATCCTCCTCAGTAGGTCTCAGTTTCCACATCTGTAAAATGAGGACATTAGAATAGATATTTCATCATCTCTACTGTCTTTCTACTATTCTTTGATTCTAAAAGTGCACATACCACATGATCTGCAATAAAAGGGTTGCAATGACAGCTGGTGAGGAAGCACCCCTACCTGGGGTTAGAGGACAGGATGGTCTTCGTTCTTTTTCTGCTCCCGGTGAAAACTCAAACTTGAATCAGGTAGTAAGCTTCTTTTCCAGCTATCTGACAGGAACTGGCTCTTTCTTTGGATCTTCCTGCTCGCCCTTCCACTGGGCTCAGGCATGTCAACATCCCAGCCTTCCCTCACCTGTGTTACTGAGCCAGTTTCTTACCTGTGTGCAGCGCTTTGTTCTTCCAAAGGCTGTCTCATCTCTTATGTTACTTGACTTTCTCAAAATTTCTGGGAGGTAGGTAGAACGGGCATTATTATCCCCATTTTATCTATAAGGAAACCGAGGCTGAGAATACTTCATTGAATTGCTAAAGTTATACATCAATTCAATGATAATCTAGACTCAGACGCAAATCTCCCAATCACTGATCTTTCTACTATATTACCACACTCTGCTTAAACCACACTAATGACATTCCAAAACTAACATTCTAACAGTCTTAGGAGAGGGAGAGGGAGATACTAATTTAAAAATTACTAATGAATATAGGCTAAAAAAAAAAAACTGAGTGATGGACAAAAGCATAGAAAGGCCAATGGCCAGGTAAGTAAAGAAGGGAACCAAAGAATGATTTTTCTTGGCTTCACCAGAGAAAATGACACCAACTGTAATGGAGGGGGACCAGCTTCTTGGCAATCGGCAAAAATATTGCAAACACAGCTTTGAGATTAAAATTTTTAAAAAGAGCAATGTAAGGAATTTTTTCTTCCTCTTTTGGTTTTTTATTTGCTCTTTTATTAATATTCTGTATTTCATAGTTACAAAAAAAAAAAAGACCTTCCACTGCACAGTGAAAATAAATTGGTAACGTCAGCACTTTCTCTTCACAGCTGGGTCCCAGGTTGGTAATGTTTTTCTCCCATAAAACCATAATCCCATAAAATTTAAGGTTATTAAGTTGCAGGTGAATAATTCATGAGGCAATTATGAAACATTTATGATGGAATATTATGAGCTTCCAAATAAAAGAAAACATTTGGGGTCGCCGAATTGACAAATTTTGGTAGCTGTGCTTACATCTCCCATGAGGGATCTACATGGACATTCTCTGCTGCCTTGGATCTTCCGAGATGGACCTGAGTCCCTCCAAGACGTGTCTGGAATGGACCCCAACAATTCAGCCTGCTGGTATCACAACCTACCACAACAGGCAGTAAGTACAACCTGAAGCCAATAGTAACGGTAGAAGAACAAAGTCTCACAGAGGGCGTACTCTGTGCCGGGCACCTTGAAAATCACCTCCCATATATTATGTCTAATCCTCACAATGACCCCTAAAATCAATATTCTCTTTCTCAGCCCCATTATTTAGACCAGGAAAGAGGCGCAGCAAGATTTTTTCATTTGCCAAAGACCATATATCTAGCAAGAGGCAGAGGCAGGATTCCAATCCAGGCAGTCTAACCCTTGAGCCTCCACTCTTACCCACCAGGATGTACTGCCAGGTAAGACAAAAGCTGGAGAATAATGAACCGTATCATCATTAATGTACCATTTACACATAGTGTGTCCCGTTCTTCAGAGCACTTTCATAGGCGCTATTTTATCTTCAAAAGGTTTCTGTAACATCGTGGTTGGATATGGTTGGACAGGTGCTGTTGTCTCCATTTGCAGATGAGTACATTGAGGTTCAGAAAGGTTAATTGACCTGGTCCAGGTCACATAGCAAGAGAGTCAAAGAACTGCAACTAGAACTTCAAGGGTTAATCACAATGATGTACCCACCATAAAACAACAGAATTGGAAAAGAGTTTCCTTGCTAAACCTCCAATTCAAAATAGCATCTCTGAGGGTCGACCACCCAGCCTGGACGTGACCTCCAACACCCATCCCAACGACAAGGAGCTTCAGTGCTCCGTGAAAAACCCCTCCCGCTGCTGTAATGTTCTGAAAGTTTTTCCTTGTCCTGAGCCATCATTTGCCTCCTCACAACTGACCTCTGTTTTATCTGGAAAGACACGAACCTTCTCCC
Organism: Rhinolophus ferrumequinum; assembly: GCF_004115265.2. Taxonomy (NCBI): domain Eukaryota; kingdom Metazoa; phylum Chordata; class Mammalia; order Chiroptera; family Rhinolophidae; genus Rhinolophus; species Rhinolophus ferrumequinum. The sequence continues at coordinate 23,915,873 of NC_046307.1, read as the reverse complement.
TTTTCCTCTTAGTGATCACATGCCCCCTCATCATCACGGGTTCTTCCTGCATCATTTTTCAGCTTCTCATACCCTGCCCTCAGGATCTTCAATTATTCTTTATAGAATGTGTGTTTTTAACCTATCTTCTTTTTTAATCTCTCTTCTTAGATGTGCCCTATTTTAATACTCCCCTTCCAAACAAAACTGAATCCCATTTCCGGGGAAGTCTGTTTGGACTGAGGCATCCCCTCCCTCCTACACACAGGTGTAACCATCCCTACCCCTTCTGTTATAGGAGCATCTAGCTGAGACCCATTTAACTATTGTTATGATGTATTTATACAAACTTGCTACGCCACCCCCAAACTTTTTCATTTGAACTATTATTGAACTAAGTTGCCTTTATCACACCTCCCTTTTGTACACATTCTCTTCGCCTCCTGCAGCATGTGATATTTTCAAAACGTTTTCTAGTGCAGGCAAAAATAGCATTCCCAATGCCATCCCATTTGTCTGCATTTGCTCTGCCGAGCTGAGCAGTGAGCGTGGCCTGTGCCTCTCAGGATGCCCAAAGTGGTCCAAAGAAATGGAGGAACAAGTACGTCCTGAAGAACAGGATGAGCCTTCCTCTCTGGTGTACGTTCACCCTGTTCTATTAGCATCATGCAGCTGTGTGTCAGGAGCTGTGTGCATCTGGTCATTGCCTTCCTGCTAGAGTAGGTAGGTTATCTACTCTTCACAACGGAGAGGGATCTTAAAGACATCTCATCTAAACTCCCTGTCTTATAGGAAGCTGAGGCCCAGAGAAGACAGACGACCTGCTCAGTCAGAGCTTCATGTGGGACTAAAGCCTGAGCTCCAGATCTCCAGACTCCTCTCTGCCACATTTGAATCTGAAATACCATCTGGTCCCACACCTCATTTATAGTTGAGCAAACTGGGGCACAAAGAGAGGTCATCCCGCTCAGGGGTGTTCGGAACAAAGACCAAACCCAGGTTTTGTTACCAATGCTTTTCACTGAAGCAAAACGGAAATGTTCTCTTCCACATTTCTGTGCTGAGGGCATCCAGCCTGTATCACGGAGAATAAGCCCATATCATTTGACTTCTTTCAGTACCACAGGCATTTTGCAGTGAGAGCCGGGGCTCTTCTTGACTAACACCTCCCTGTTACATGTTCCTCGATAAAAACAGGCACGGTTGATTCTCCAGGTCCTCCGTAAATGAGGACATCAGGGAGGAGAATTGCAACTCAAAGTGGAAATGACAGAGAAATCCAAATGCACCCTCAGTGGGCGACTTCTGCCTGCCCCTCAACAATGCAGGCCTAAGAACTCACTCACGCGAAAGTTCTACAGGAACGCCCAAAGAGGACATCTCTCTAGACAACTCTGTCACAAAAGCCACTGTAATGTCACTCGACTGTCAATATCCTGCAATTAATACTCAGTTGCCACTGTTCTTCAAGCAAAATGCTATTTATTATCTGTTCTCCTCAGACAGCACGCTGTTCCTAACCTTCTGTCATGGATACTCGTTTTTCTGACAGGATGTGAGGAGGATCAGTGTCTCCAGACAGAGTTCCAACCCCATGCTCGGGAATGAACTGAGAACACTGTTAAATAAGCAAAGAAGAATGGCCAGGTGTCAGTGGGGGAAGCTCTAGATGGGCGAGCTTTAGGATGGGAATCTGCCCAGCACTACTTGTAACGACTTTCATCTTACCTAGGTTTTACAGGACAGATATTTTTTTAAAAAGCAAATTTTTTGTTGTGTTTGTTTGTTTGTTTAAAGATGCTGCTTTCTTTCACATTTTTAAGGTTGAGAAACATACCTGTAATTTCTCACATCAAAAAAAATTATTACCATTTCAATTTGGCAAGACTCAAGTAGGGGCTAACGGGGTGATAAGGAAGGGAAGCCCACCTCCACCTCCTTGGAGCCACTGTTAGGTACCAACCACTCAGGCAAGGAAAAGGACCAAACGCCCAAAGCCCGGTGGCCACCCAGTCCGGGGACTTCCCGGGGAGGTTCCCAGCTCTGTACTTTTCAGCCAGCCTCCTGTACCACATGGAGGCACTGCCATTCCTCACACGTACACAATAGGAGGAGACGTGTGGGTTCGTTCCAAGCAGGTGATCTTGTCTCAGAGAGCTTTAGCGGTAAAGCTTGGGTCAACAAAGCCACCTGCAACCTGCAGCAAGAATTTGATTACTCAGGCAGCACCTCTGAAGAAGGGTTAAGAGGACTCTATGTGGGGATAGCAGAATCTTAATTGAAATCCAATTAAGATTTCTGGGAGATCTGGGGCTTTCAAGTCTCCCAATGGTGAGCTGCTGTCGCTCTAAAACTCTGGCTCATCTTAACAGTTCTGAGCACGGGAAACCTCCTTGCAAGCAAACCTCCTTTCCTAATGCTCCCTCCGCCCACATCTAATTGGGGGGTCCAGAGAGCAGGATCCCACATTAGCGCAGAAGTTACAGCACACACACCCCTGTCCCCACTTGCTTCTGATTTTCAATTACATTCATATAATGTACTTAAAATCTGTCTTTTATTTGGAAAGATAAACACAGCAGTTTGGTAATTTCATTGCTATGTCAATTTGCGAAGAAAATTCTATTTAAACTCGGTGGCTGGCCCACTGCCACCACCCCAGCCAGCGGCAAGCTGTCTAAAGGGACAAGGGAGGTGCCAGCGGAGTCTCTTGGGTGGATGATGCAGCTGGCAGGAAAGCTCCCCTCATCCTCCCCACTGAACTCTGAGATGCTCCAGAGGTTTTCTCAGTGTCTAAAGCCGAGACTTAGAAACAAAGATTGACTTTTTGGCCTTATTTTTTTCAGCTGGTTTGCATGTAGCTAATATTAATTAGATATCTATGACGTGTCCAGCTCTACACTAAGTGTTTTTTACACACTAACTCCTTTGATCCTCAAGACCATCCATTGAAAAGCCTGGGTATATCCTCCATCTAATGGGTAAGAAAATGGAAACTCAGAGAAATGAAATAACGTGAACACATTTTCAGAATTTGTAGTTCCAGTGCAATCCCAAGGTTGTCTAGCCACAACTGACATGTTTAAACACGACCGGAAACTGACTTTTCCTCCATTCATCTGGCCCATCTCTAACCTACCTGGAACAGAGTGGACACTCGGTAAAGGTTTGTGAAAGAAACGAAGGATTGAATGGCCTCAAAGTTACTCCTAATGTTGGCCATCAGCGGACGCTTCTTTCAGCTCCTCAAACTCAAGCTTGTGCCCCCCCACCACTCACACACACACACACACACACACACACACACACAGACACACACACACACAGGGTTTTTGGAAATGCTGTGCCTTCTGACTTCTTCCTGTCCCTCTTTACGTAAATATCAGCTCAGTCATCATTTGGGGGATGCCTTCCTGGCCTTCCAGTCTGGGCCATGATTTTTTACTAAATAAATACCCTCCAGAGCCACATCTCTTGTCTTGTGTAACCCTTATCTCCATTTATGATTATTCAGCCATTAATGCCTGGCTCCCCTGCCAGACCATATGTTTCAGGACGGCAAGGCGTGTGTCTCTTTCAGAACAACAATGAAGACTCAGTGCTCAGAGCAGCACCTGGTTTATGTCAATAAACATTTGTCAGTGAATGTCTAGACCATGTCCTGGTCTCAGCCACAGGCTGTAAATCCTGGTCATGAACTGGAAACTTATATGATTCAAAGTTATCAAACGAGCTTGTTGGTATAATTGTGTGAAGGTAAGACATTACGAAAGAATAATTCAAGGTGTAGGTCCTACTAATATTAAATGATCTCTCTGAATGAAAGACAACACAGTATTAAATTACAAAATCTAGAACTTCAACTCATGTATTGATGAAACACAAAAGATGTTTTCATTGGTTTGGCACATTTCTTACCCTTTAAATTTCTTTCCCCCTCTTTTTACACAATGTTGAAAGGACTTTTGGTAAGTAAAGATATGATTACTATCTGTCAAAAGGAAATCCCATTATATCAAATTCTAACAGATAGTTCAAATTATTTTGTTCACCAGAACGTTGTTGTGGAAGATATTAATATATATTAAGTATCATTAAACCATTCACTAGGGCTGGAAATAGATACATTGTACATCAATTTCACTGCAACCTAATCTTTTGAAATAAACTTTAATATGTAAGTCATTTGAGGAGAAGATAAGCTGGGGCAAATGCATTGCTGAATTAATTACTTAATTCAGCGGGTGTTTACTGGCTGTCTGCTCTGTGCCTAGCACTACACTTTGTTGCTGAAACTCCATCCCGTGCTCAGCAAAGCAGTTTGGTTTGGTTACGGGCACTCTGTGTAAGGCAAGGAAAAGAGCACCCAAAGAAGTTTAGTTGCTTGCTCAAAAGTCACACATGCAGGGCTAACGCCAGAACTAGAAGCCTATCTTCCCAGCAAGCCTTCTCCAGTCGACAGAGGAGCCTCAGGGCACCGAGGGTGAAGGGAGCGTGAGTCTGCCACTGAGGCTGGACTTTAGGCCTTCGTTCGAATAAGGGATCACTCTGGCGGAGTCAGAGGTTGGCCTTGTGAGAACATGAGAACAGGAACACTCTCTAGCATGTAAGAAAATCCAACTATGAGGTGTTGTTCTACCTTTCACAGGAAGAAACAGAACACCAAGAAACAGGATTGTCGTTAGTTCAACAAAGAGAAGCGCTCTGGTATGGTAGCAGCAGCCCCAGTGAGGAGTCAGGACATCTGGGTTCCTATCCTGCCTGGGTCACTGACTCTCTTGGGTCCCCATGACTTCTCTGGGACAGTGCCTCTGTGGGCAGCCACCATTTCACCAACTGTAAAATCAATGGGTTGGTCTGCAGTCATGACTCTCGGGCTTGGTTGTATGTGGGAATCACCTGGGGAACTTATAAAACAAAACAAAACAAAAAAAAACACAAACACGGATGGCCTGGCCCCAGCCGCAGAGATTCTGATGACATTTGTGTGGAGTAAACCCTCCAGCACTGAAAGCTCTAAACTGCCCCCCAAATAATTCTAATGTGGAAACAGCAAGTTTGAAAATCGCTGAGCTAAGAGGTCTCTAAGATTTCTTTCAGCCCCCAATGTGTCATAATTTTACACTGTTAGATGGTAGTTCTCAAACTTTAATATGATAAGAATCACCTGAAAAAGCCTGATTTAAAAAATACATTTCTGGGGTCCATCCGTAGAGTCCAATTCTGTAGGTGTGAGATGGGCCCAGAAATCTTTTAAAGCACCCCAGGTCCTAGGAGTGCACTGTGAGACACAGTAATGGAAGGATTAGCTGACAGGCAGGACTCCTCTTGTCATTATCATAATCATTAAATAGGCCTTCAGACCCAAAGTTCACGGCTAGGAGGGATGGTGGTAAGGGAGAGCTGTCCAACCACCAGAATCAGGCTCGTCACTTGGCCTGTCATGGGGCTGACAGATGGCAGAGGGAGAGCCCTTTGGTTTGCAGGAGAAATGACATGGTGCTGCAGTATGTCGCTGCGGAGGCAGAGACAGACCTCAGATTGATAGTCCACAACGCTGCTGAAACCCACCAGCCACTGAGCATCTTGTGACATCAGCAACGATGCCACTGGCCATTATCAAATCACCCAGGATGCCCAAGACTGATTTTAGCTGTAGCAATGACGCCTACCATCTCTAGGTGCATAGGCAGGAAATGAGCTCCAAATCTGACTGTAATTTAGCATTCATTTGCATTTTTAAATTAGTTAGGCTGTGGACCGTTGCAAAGCAATGACAGAGAATTTTTATAATAATTAGCCTTGTGGGATGGGGGGAAGGGAGGCAGGGAATGGCTCTGCCTCACATTTTCACTGGAAGAAAAAACACAATTCAGCATCTCAGATCATGAGATCTGATTATGATTTCCTGGTCCCCACTGACCTTGTGGACCACGGCAGCTTCTCCAAAACCTCAGCCGAACTTTCTGGTCTGTATCTGTCCTCCTTTTCTGGGGCTAACTCCACCCTCCCCTCTTGTCTCCCCTACACAGCCCAACTAGCATTTTCCTTTTTAATGTTGGCTGAATGCCACTCCATTCCCTTTTGTTCACTCTCTTTATGGCTGAATTCAGCTCCACTCTGTACAAATACTCACTCTGTATGTGTCAACAGCATGATGTGTCTGCTAAAAATAACTGACATTGACAGAGCTCTTCACAGTTTGCAAACAACATTCCCATCCATTATCTCAAATGAGTCTCCCACCATTCTCTGGGGGGTAACCAGGGGAGCGGTTAGAGTCCCATATTTTATAGATAAGAAAACTGAGACTTGGGGAGATCTAGACACTTGTCCAACATCACACGGTCAGTGAACAGCTTTGCCGAGATCGGAATGGAATCTTTGAAATCCAAAATCTATACCAAGTTGCTTCAATCTCAAGATGCCTTAGAAAGGGTACAGAGCTCACAACAAAGAAAAGTTCTGCTCTCTGTACAATTCAAATCACTCAAACACAGGAATGACACCCCTCTGAGCACCATGCTTACAGAGGAATTTTGAGAAGGCAATTGCTAACTGAAAAAAAGCAAAGGAGATTTCTAAACCTTGTCATGCAAGGACTGACAGACACTAGGAATACTGAATCTGAAGAACACTCAGAAGGCTTCTAAAAGCTGTCTTCAAGCAACTGAAGGGGATTCATAGGAAAAAGACACACTTGTTCTGTATGGCCACAAAGAAATTACAAGGAGGCAAATTTCAACTTGCTATGAGCAAATCACTGCACAGTGGTTAAGGGCTCTGGAATCAAACTGCCAAGGTCAAAAACCCAGCTCCACTACTACCAACTGAGTGACTTGGGTCAAATTTATAATTTCTAATCCCCAGGCTACTTGTCTATGCAAAAGAAATAGTGATGGCTACGTTACAGGATTGCTACAAACACCAAATAAACTATTGCAAACAAAGCCATCAAAACTTAATAAAAAATATTCAATAGATAATAGTTACACTCATATTTTTGTTTTGTACATCAATAAAAGAACTTTATACTAACTTAACCCAGCCAATCTAATACGTAGAGTTTGGTCTTCCATACATAGCTGAATAACTCCAAAATAGAGTAAGGGCAGATGAACCAACAAATAATTCTGCTCAGCCGTAAGAGAGCCTTGCAAATAGTTACTAGCCCATTAATTCATTTCACTAAGGTGGTTTTTGGAGACCGAATAAATAAGTCATGTTGGTTTGAGAGGCATATGCCCCAAGCTAGGGAGAAACTGGCAGCACATCATGACCACTTTTAAACAACATTGTCCTGGTCCCAGCAACTGTAATAAAACAAGGAAAGAAAAGGCATAAGAATAGAAAAAACACACACATAAAATCCCCCAAAATCTACAGAGAAATTCTTTGAATTAATAAGCAAATTAAGAAAGGTCACTAGATACAAAGTCACTCTACAAAACTTAGTTGAATTTTCATTTATTAGCAACATTGGACATTAGAAAAATAAAATTTTAAAGAATATATCACTTACAATATCACCAAATAACTGGGAATACATATTATGAAAGGTGTGTGAACCTCTACATTAACAACTACAAAACCTTATGGATAAACATAAAAGAAGACCTAAGTAAATGAATTCTATGGGAAGCCATTGAAAATCTCATCAGATTTTTTAACACCAGTTGACTACCTAATCCTAAGTTTTTTTTATGGGAATTTAAAGTGCTAAGACCAGCCAAGAAATTTTAAAGAAGAAAAACAACTGCAGACATATGCTACCATGTTTCAAACACTATTGAAAAAGCTATTGAACACACACACACACATACTATAATTTTGTTTATTTTAATCTTTTGTTTTGTAGTTTTTAGGGTAGAGGGCTATGCATCTATTGTTACATTTATTCCTAGAAATTTGATGGGTTTTGATGCTATCATAAATGATGTACTCTCTTAATATATACATAGTGATTTCCTCATACAGTATTTATGCAAGAAAACAGCAAATTAATATACGACAATGGTGACACTGCAGTTCAGTGAGCAAAGAATTCTTAATTTAAAAAAGTAAATTAATTGGATATCCATATGGAGAACAAAATAAATCTTGATCCCTACTTATACATACCACACACACACACAATCATTTCCAAATAGATTTAAGATATAAAGGTAGGAAAAAACAGAAACAATAAAACAGAATAAAATGTATAAGATCATCTTTATAATTTTGAAGATGGCAAATTTTCTTAAACAGGACTCATAAAATGCTTGCCATGAAGGAAAATTAATGACTTAGAATATATTTAGAAATCTCTGCTCATCAAACAGAGTGAAAAGGCAATTCGTAGAGTAAGAGGTGACAATATTCACAAGACACGTATCTGACAAAAGACTCATACCCAGAATATATAAAGGATTTCTACATATAAATAAGAACACACAGATAATACAATAGGAGAAAAGACAAAAAGACTTAAGCATATCACAAAAGAGGATATCTGAATAGCCAATAAATGTATAAACCGATGCTCTGCCTCTTATCAATAAGAAAATGCAAATTTAAACCCCAATGAGATTCCACCATACACCCATAGAATTGCTAAAAAGGAAAACAAAATCAGCATCAACAAAAATCCAAGTGTGGACAAGCATATTTAGCAGCAATTGCAATTCTCAAACACACCTGATATGAGCATCTACTAATATAAACACACTGGAAAATGATGTGGTATCATGGGCTGTATGACTCAACAATGACATACTTTGGTATTAACTCAACAGACATGCCTACATAGAAAAACATGGAAAAGCATGTTCACAGCAGCGATAGTCACTGCAACTCCAAAGAGGAACCTCCAAATGTCTATTAACCGCAGGATTAATAAATTGTGGTATAACACACAAAGTGGAATTCATTAATGAGAATAAACAAACTATAACTACATACAACGAGCTGGTTGAATTTCACAACTGTAATTTGAGTGAAAGAAGCCAGACAGAAGGAATACTGACTTTCGTACTTACGTTAAACTCAAAAAGGGCTAAAACTGATCTATACCGTTAGAAATCAGGATAGAAGAGTGCATGAGGAGGGCTTCTGGGGTATTGGTTAATTTATGTTCTGTTTTTTGATTTGGGTGTCAGTTACAAGGGTGTGTTGATTATTGTAAAAATTCATCAAGCTATGCACTTTGAATATTGGTACTTTATATCGGTACTATATTACATGCATATAGAATGGTAATAATTGAATTAAAAAACTCAACAAAAAAACAACTTAAGAAGTATGAATCAGAGGACGCCTTTTTGGCTGGGACATGAGGTGCTTGGAGGGGAATAGAACTAAATAAAACAAGAAGAATTAGTAGTTTGGGACCATATTAACGAGGACCTCATTCGAGGACTAGATGATGTTTGGGCACATTTCTGTAGACCAGGACATGGCAAACTTAAGTAAAGGGCCAGATGGTAAATTTTTTAGGTTTTGTAGGCCATAAGCTCCCTGTTGCAGCCACTCAATTCTGATATCGTAGCATGAAAGCAGCCATAGATAATATGGAACTGAATGAGTAGGGCTGTTCCAATAAAACTTTATTTACAAAAACAGAAGGAGATTGTTCACCACTATTCTAGATAGTGAGAACAGTGGAAAGTTGTTGAGCATTTAGTGACATACATAGTAAGAGCTGTAGTTCAGGAAAATCATTCTGACAGCAAATGTAGAATAGCGTGATAAGGGAGACCACTGCATTCACCCAGAAAGACCGAACTGAGGCAGAAGACTATCCACATGGGTAGCATCAATAATTTTTCCTTTTGGTCTTTTGGGTGCCTCCACAGCTGCTGTCTCAGTCCCAGGGATGAATGTGGATGCAAGACATGAACCTCACCATCCTCTCCACTCCCACACATTCACGAAGAAGAGTCATGGTTATTTGGTTGTTCAGAGCCCAACCTGCTTTCACTGGGGGTGGTGCTCTCAGAGAGACACAGGCTTGGTATCACTTCCTGGGGGAATCTCTGTTCAGTCATCTCCACATTTCCGGATGTTTTCTCTTCCTCAGGCATAGTAGCCAGGCCTTAGCTTTATCGAGCCTGGAGTAGCTTGAGGAGACACAGGCGCAAGATGCCATCTTTCCATTCATCGCTTTCTCTGCTCCTTTCTCATTGTGACAAGCAAGTATAAATTGCCATAGTGTTGAATTGGCAGGTACCTAAATTTGGGGGAAAGCAGGCCATATTGAATTCACTTCCCCGCTGGACTGCCTCTAGCCTCAACAAGAGGAAGCTAACCCCTGATCCAGCCCATCCTTACTTTGGGGGTTAAGGTCAAAGCTCAGCTAATATTTGAGTTATTTCTGCATATATCTTTTCAGGAAGCTCATGGAAGAGAAATAACTGGGCCAGAGCAGGATTTGTGTACTCCCGGGTCCTCTGGCTATATACAATCACAGTAAATGCCCCCCTCCATGGCAACCCAGTATCCCCTAACGGCTATCATTTCACTTGCCAGGCAAGCCAGCCCTACATGCAAATAAGGGAATAATTATGGGACCTAAATTTCTAGACAATGGAGAAAATGGATAAAGGAATGCATTGCTCTACTTTTTCTTGCCTCTCTTCTTGTGTCCTTTTACGCCCCCTTTCCCCTCCCTGGTCCTCCACACACACCACTGAATGAATGAGAGGGAGAGCAAAAGAGAGAGGAGACAGAACAAACCATTCCTGGCATCTGAGCTTACTTAAAATTCGCATGGCTCCTGAAAATGAAGAAGGAAAGGCACGTGGCCTCCCATCCTGAGCCGTTTTCCCACGGGCACTTTCTCTCCACCCCTCCTTCCTCCGACAGATATATTCACCTTGTTAATCATTCTCCCCGCATCAAAAACATTACCTCCATGACCGCAAAATAGCAGCCTCATTACTGAAAGCACAGCCCACAGTCAGATGGGTTTCCCCAAAGGCCCCCATACCTTTCCCATTTTATTACCATGTCACTCCTCATTTTTACACATATTAATCACAAAGATAAATTTTTCTTGGGCTATGGATTTAAGTGGCCCTTGCTAAGCACTTGGTAAAGGTTGGTTCAGGGGAGGAGGAAAAAGGAATGATTAAATTTGCAAAGTCGAATTTCTATCCTAATTTGTATATGCGGAAAGAAGGAACTGTCTGGCTTATTGCAGACTTCAAAAATGTGTTAAGGACTCATTCTTTTTGTGGGTAGGAGACTGTAAAGTATACTGAATAAGTGTCTGGGTTAAAACCATCCTGGTTTAAAGCATGGCTCCACTATATACTAGCAGTATGAGCTTGGACAAATGGACTCACCTGTCTGACTGTCATAAAATGAGAATACTTCTTCCCAAGGTGGTTGTGGGACTTGAATAACATGGAATTAAGTACCTGGCTCACAGGAAGTGTTCAGTATACATTAGCCAGTGTTTTTCTTCTTTTCCCTTGGTTCAAAGAGCCACACTAAACCACCCATCTTACTTCATAAGAATAAGGACCACCCAGGCTAGTTTCCTTCTGCTTTCCAGCTGTGCACAGAGAGGGACTAGCATTCGTCTTTGCATTTTTGTTTCGTTTCAGATTCTCTGAAATCTTTACAGGGAAAAGAAAAATGTTCCCTCTATGTCTCTTAGTGTTGAATGGACTTCTTTCCCAGTTTTGACTATTTCAGAAAAGGAACTCTTCCATTTTTCTAGGGTAGAGAAGGTAAGTTTTATTAACTAGGGTCAGAATATCCATGGCAAAGCAGAAAATCAAAGTGTACAGCCCTCTCTTACAAAGACAGTGCTTTGGTGAGGCTTGGGGTTTGTTTCTTGTGTAGTGGGTCTAGGCTGCGTGGATCCGACCTTGCTCTCTCAGGCCAACCTCCATCTTCTCTTCTCAACCATTAGCCTGCAATGCCAGAGACCAGGTCAGGGTTACAGGTGTGAACTATGACACAAGGGAAAGCTCATTTATGAGGATGACAGCTATTATTGTGGTTTTGCAGGGGCTCCGCTCAAAGTATTCAGTCCACACGCATAAGATACGGATGGCAAGAGGAAGAATAACACTAGACTCAGTGTCAGGGGATCTGAATTCTAAACTCAGGTCTGTCACCAAATGACTGTGGGACAGTGACCAAGTCACCCTCCATCTCCTGATTTGGGTTTCTTAGGTATTTAAATGAGAACAGTAGATTGGATGTGCTCGGAGACCCCACTATGGCCCAAAGATTGTACATGTAGACTAGTGGGTCCAAGACTTGTGTAAAAGTTGTCGACCCTTGCTCTTGAAGGTGAGTTAATTGGTAAGTATAGTCATGTGATATTATATTAAAAGCGGAGACTCCAGTCCATGCTGGGACATTTCTGTCATGTGTCAGATTCTTTGCCAGCAGATGCTGCTCTAACTCTTGCATAGAAAAAGAAAGTTAACATGGAAATACACTGGGTAGTCCTCAGAATTAAAGGAGGATGAGTGATTATCACAAATATCACGGCTTTATGATGTCAGGAAAGAAGGAAGGTCTAGACCTTTCCATGGGCGGAATTAATGAATTGTCTTCTCCTTATATACCATGTTTCCCTGAAAATAAGACCTAGCCGGATAATCAGCTCTAATGTGTTTTTTTTTTCTATTTTCTTTTCTTGTTTTTTTTCTAATGTGTTTTTTGGAGCAAAAATTAATATAAGACCTGGTCTTATTTTACTATCATATCATATCATATCAATATAATATCAGGTCTTATATTAATTTTTGCTCCAAAAGATGCATTAGAACTGACTGTCCGGCTAGGTCTCATTTTCGGGGAAACACGGTCGTCTTAGGATGACTCGGCTCCAGCTTCTGGATTTTCTTACGTGTTTCTGTCAAGATTCAAGCTCTAAGGAAGGAGGATCTGATTGGTCTGTCCTGGGCCACCTGTCCTCTCTGTGGTGGGGGTTTGGAGGGTCCTGTGATTGGCAACCCCACCAAGCCATGTGGAGTAAGAGGAGGGCAGTTCTCCAGGGGCAGACAAAAGGGTGTCCCTATGTAGCTTGATGTCTGCTAGAGAAATTCACCTTTCACCCCCTGGCCAACATGGGGTATTGTCCACCAGTTCATGGGAAAGAAACAGGATTAGGGTTTGTCGTCTCAAGCCTGAAATAGGTAGGTCACCACTGCCACAGTATAAGCAGATTTGCCTATGTAGTTTCTCCAAGTAAAGGATCTACCCTGCAACAGGCCCTCTGTTTGGCCCTTGACTTTTGAACTTCTGAGAGATGGGCATTATTAACCCTTTCTGTATAGATGAAAACGAAGGCTCAGAGAGGCCAAGTGAGCTTTCCAAGGCCACACAGTAAGAAGAAAAGCTGGAATTGGAACCCATATTTGTTTGGCTCCAAAGTCTGCACTCTGCGCTACTAGATTAAAGGAGCAGGATGCATCCCACGCTCTGACGTGGCAAGGCCCAGAATCCTAAAGGCCTGGATGAGAATTTTTACCTTGATCTTTCCCAGGCAGTGGCATGCCCTCCAAAGAGGAGAGCCTGGAGACTGGAAAGGAACCTCCAGGAGGGTGGGGGTGTGGAGACCTCAGCCTTCGCTAAGTACAATTCATAATTCTGGTTACTTTTACCAAGTTCTGGAAGCTCACAGCTTTCGGTAAATAAAAAGAAAGTGAATGTGATTTTTTTAAACTTCAAAGCTGGGAAGGGACAGAAAATCAATCCTATTTCAATCTTCTCCAATCCTTCTACTTTAAGATTTACTTATATTCCATAAAGAAACTGAAGTGAATAAGAAAAAAGAAAATCTAAAACCTATCTCAAAAGCTGGAAGTTGTATCTCTTCTTTTGAAAGGTGGTTGCTATTTCTGCTTCACTCCCCTGAGGTGAGAAGGAATGGCCTCAGGTTCCCGTTTCTCAAATATTGAGACTTCTCTGTGTGGCTTTCGATTGAATTTATGATTTGTCTCTTGTTGATTTGAGCCCCAGAAAACACCACTGCAATGACAGGTCTCTTGCGCTCTCCCAATGACTGGACTAAATGGTCCAAATTTCCTATTTCAGGTCAAAAAAACTTAAGACCAGAGTGTGGAAGTGATTTTCTCCAAGTGACCATCAGGAGGATGGGGCCTTATATATGAAAACAAACACCCCCCCCGTCCCTGCAAAAATAATATGATTGTGTTTATGTGTGCGCATGTGCGCGGGCACAGCTGCATGTGTATTCCTTAGAGTCAAGATGATAAATAAATATCTTCCTGCCAGCTCTGATCCACTGGTGCAGTGACTACCAGAATCACTGAGTAGTGAGAGCTTGTGCGGCCATATCCGGGCCCAGGGGGAATACTCCTGTGATTTATTGCCAGTGTCTGCTGGGGTCACAAGATTGATGGAATATGCTTTGAGTATGCGTTGCATAATATAGCAAGGCTCTGATTCAAACTAAATAAGGTGAGAGTCTCAAATCTGCTAAGGAGTCATGGGAGAAAAAAACGGCAAAGTAGACTTGCCCCCTCATTGAATGTCACCAGATGAGGCACACGGCTGTATAACCACTTCCTCGCCCGCCACACCACGGTCCCTATCCTGTCTTTGGAACCATTAGGGCTTTGGGGCACTTCTGAAGTCTTGAGAGAGGAGTGAGTGCTTCGGGTCCCCCTGTTAGCTTGCCGTTTATTAGTTCATTCCTTAATCATCGGGTAGCGTCTTAAGGATTAGTAAGGCAGTGGTTCTCAAACCCCGGTGCACATGACAATCATCTGGGGAGCCTTCAGAGCTCCTCATGCCCCGGTCACATCTAAAATACATCAGAATGACTGTGGGTGAAGCCAGGTATCAGAGTTTTGAAAGGTCCTTAGGTGATTCCAAGGTGCACCAAAGTTTGGGAACCACTGAGCTAACATCTACACAAGTGAGAATCGAGGTGGTGCCAGAAGCACAGAAGGAACAAATGGAAGAGGGGACTAGGACAAAAGTTCGGCTTGTAACTCTATGGAGTGTTCACCCAAAGTAGAGTGAAGGGACCCTATGTGAAGACCTCAAAAAACCTTAGGAGAAATTAAAGGAAGTGGTATTTATAGCAGAAATTCACTGACTTACAAGAGGTAGAAGAAACTTCAAATTTCAACAGATTTGCATGACTTTAGATAGATCCATGGGTGGCAAGGAAACGTATTAGTAGAATCATGGGATGTCAAAGCTAGGCCAAGCACAAGATATCATCTAATCCAAGCCATACATATTATAGATGCAGGTACTGGGACCGAGACAGAGGAAAGAATTTACAGACACTCAATCAATTCATGTCAATACTAATGGTCTTTCCTCAGATTGTGCCACCTAGTGAAGGGAGTCAGGACAGCGTGTGACATTCCCACACAATCTCTTCGCACCCCATGAAGACAGACTCCCGACAAGACAAAACTCAATGGCTCTTTTTCACAAGACACATTGTGGCCATTTCAACAGCTCTGACTGCGGCTTTGGCCACAGGAGGCAGCAAGTGCTGAGTGAACCAGCGCTTGCTCTTGTCTTGGTTCTAGCTCTGCCATTTCCAGTGTGGTTGGGAGCCACCGATTTGACCTACCCAAGTCTCAGTGTCCTTACCTGTCAAATCTGAATATCACTAGAATACTAGTGAGGAATAAAGGAGATATCAAGTCAAGGAGGATGTAAAGTACCATCTATATACATGAGAACAATTAATATTGTTACTATCACTTTGTGATTTACAGAAATTCTACTTTTCCAAGCCCTGTCCTTTGTACTTCCCTCTCTTCTCCTAGCCCTAGCATTTCTTCTTTGTTTAATTATGAGCAGGAGGGGGAGAAGGAATTAGGAAGCAAAAAGAGGAAAAGACGAAGGAGGAGGAGAAGAGTAGAAGCAGCAGGTACCATTTCCTGATCACCTTCTACATGCCAGATTCTATAGACAGTAATTCTGATCTTCAGCAGCTATACGAGGTACGTGCTTTTATCATTCCTCATAGGACTTATAGATGAGAAGGCCAAGGCTCAGAGGTAAGTAACTGTCTCATACAGCACAGCAAGTGTAATAAATAGCAAGCTGGGATTCAGATGCGGGTCTGCTGAACTCCAAAGGCCATGCTTTTTCCCCACCATGTCATGCTCTCTCCCTAGATTAATGGAAGAAATACTGGGCAGCAGTGAAGAGTAAAAGGAAGCCACACTGACACTCAGGCCGCAGGTACATTTCCTGCTGGCTGTTCACTGTTGTGTTTTACTACCCAAGTGGCTGCACGAAATCATCTTAGACACAGAGACAGGTAGGAGCACTGCACCTGTTGGCGAATGGTCCACAAGTCTGGTCTATATATCTACGGAGACTTTCTTTGGTAGTGAAATGCACACGACACAAAGCTTTCATCACCCCAAAGGAGCACCATAGTACCCCTCAAGCAGTCAGCTCCCAGTCCCTCCCTTCCCCACCCCCAGCCCGGTAACCACTAATCTAATCTACTTCCTGTCTATAGATTTATGTAAACTCTCCTCATTTCCTCTTGCAGAATGTAAGACCCTTGAAAGATCACCATTTGCAGAAAATAGCAGCAATCTTTCCGCTCAAGTTTCTGCCTGGCTCCCCCGGGACTTCCCTGCTAATTACCTAATTGAAGGGCACAGGAGCTGGCAACCCGTCAGCTCCTTCCCTCAGGGGAGCCATTGCACCAGCCACCAAAGATGCCTGAGAATATTAAGGTCCATTAGAAGCTGTGCAGATCTCTGGGGACCCGCCAGGCTTTCCAGGAACACAGGTGGGCAGGGCTGCAGGCTGATACCGTGGAACAGCAGAGAGTTTGGGGCTGGACAGACCGGAATTGGAGTCATGGCTCCTCCACGTATTAGCTGTGTGACCTTGATCAAATCACTCGACTTTCCTGAGCCTCTGTTTCCAAAAATGTACAATTGAGATGGTAAAATCTATCTTGCTAGGGCTCGGGAGAGGTTACGGGGGAATTACATGCGACCCTTAACCTGTATTTGCTATTACTTTCATTCTTGGATCCCTGCCAACTCAGGAAAACGTTATATCTACTGTACATCATCTGAAAGCTAATAAGTCTTTACCACGTGGAAAATAAACCGGCATTATGTCGCCTCTACTGAGATGAAAAACAAATGTAGTCAAGTTTAGGTGAAATCTTGTTCTCACTCCACTCTGCGGTCACTAGTCCAGGATCAGAACCCAAGGGCTTGTGGGCCTGGGCATTTTAAACAAATTAAAGGCTTCCATTTGCTTTCCTTTCTACTGATGAAAATTATATCAAACCCTAGTATTGCTATTATAATCATATATGTTGATATCTGATTAAGGTGAAGGACACCGATTATGGAAAACAAACCATGATCGAGACACGGTGCCACATTGAAGGTATTTTCTACGTGCTGGCACCATTCTGGGCAGTGAGGTGATGAAACAAGAATAGTGTAATCAGACAGCCTTGATTTCAAGTCCCAATGACATTAACTGTATGACTTGGAATGAATTACCCCATCGAGGGTCAACTTGCTCATCTATAATAGCCCCAGCGATGATAATACACTGATGATGGTAAGAGTACTAACTCCATGAAGTTATTTTGAGGATTAAATGAGATCATCTATGTAAAGTAGTTAGCCACAGTGTACCAAGTCAGCAGTCAATAAACGTCAGATGTCAGAATTATAGTTGTTAACCAAAAGAAGCAAACACAGTAACACACAGAGACGAGTTCTGCTGGACAAAAGCTCTGGAAGACCAAGAGGGCAGGATTGTTTTCTGGAGGAAGCGATGCCTGAAAGGATGAATATGAATCAGCCCGACAGGGAGAGCAAGGTCATTCCAAGAGGCGTGAACAGCATAAGCCAGGCAAGACAGCCCTGAGCAGTGCACCGAATGAAACTGTTCCTATCGGTGGTTTAACTGTTCTGCGCTTTAGACCCTGAAGAGGCTGAAGAAGAGAGGACGCCAAGTGAGATCAAGGACATAAAATCAGAAAAGCCTCTTATTTAGAGAGAGGAAAAGGCTCAGAGAGATCCTCTCTCTCGAACCCTGCCACTTTTCCTTTCATTTAGGGAAACTGAGGAGCAAAGAGGTGCAAGATTTTTCAAGGTTCCACTGAGAGTCTATGGCAGAATGGTACCCATTTTTCCAGGCTCTCGGCCTAGTATTCTTTTCTTTACAAAGAGGAAAAAAAAAAAGTCTTAGCGCAATTGGCAACCGAAAAGAATTCAAAAATTAAGATTAAACACCTCTGGGATAAAGTAAATCAATGGAAAAAATGGAATTTGACTGGTACAAATATGATTCATATGCCATTTTCCTCAACACTGACTTATACAATAAATCAAGTAGCACACCGTGTCGGACGCTAATATGGTTCTGGGGTAGTTACTACGACAAGGCGTCCTGAGGCAACTATGTTCTTTTCATCCCTGAATGAAAGTAATAGGGGGTTTAGAGTGTGCCCAGCAGACCCCTAATTAACAGACCAGTTGCGTGGGGCTTTGAGAAGGATTATCAGAGGAGGATCACGGAAGCATACAGGCAGACAGGAAGCTCACTGACTAGGAAACGGGAGACCTGGGTTCGGGCCCAACTCCACCCTGGTTCTGGTCCACTGAGCCGGTCATTTCCCTGGTCATTTCCCTTCCGGGGGCCCCAGCCGCCTTTTGAAATGAGGAGTTCTGAACTAGAAGTGCATTTCCCCAACATTAGCTATGCCGTCGCGCCACTTCTGGGACGGCATGCCAGCGTTGTCATCGCTTCTTTAATACTTTTCTTTACATCAACTCTCTTTATTTAAATTTTAACAAGGAAACCTTACCACTGTTATAAATGGAAGATCGGCCTCACTTACATCGGTGGAGGATAACTATATCAGCACATAGGCAATTTCTCAAATAAAAAAATGTTCACCTGCGTTCCACACAAAAAATCCTCTTGATAGGAACTCTGAGCTAAACAAGTTCTAGGGCCTTCCAGCTCTTAGGAGTGGGTACAGAAGTCAGGTGACCTCACACATGAGAGAACCTCCTGCACCCCAACTCCCTGCTGTGGGGCCTAGCTCTCTAGTGTGTTCACCGTGCCCACCACTGCCCACACAGGGAGCCCAGAGCCTGCCTGGCCTAGGCTGGCTTGTTCATCTTTTCAAGGGCACCTCAATCCAAACCCTGCTATCAGGTTGGCTCTGAGAAGGACAATCTGGTAGTTACTTCCTGTTTTGTCCCAGCTCAGGAAATTGTGGATCATACTAGAGGACAGTGCCTTAACACACACACACACACAATTTCTAATACCAATGTTGGAAGCTCTAGCAAAGCGTATGAAGAAACCATAGGCAGGACGTTTCTCAGATTTCATCTATGTCTCTCATTCTGTCGCTACCATAACCACCTTTTATTATTCTCTCCCTCCTTCTTTCCCTCCTTTCCTTCCTTCCTATTAACTTATTTCTTCATCTATTTCTTTCTTCCTTTCTTTCTTCCATACTTCCTTCCTTCCTTCCTTCCTTCCTTCCCTCCTTCCTTTTTTCCTTCTCTCTCTCTCTTTCTTACTTTTTCTTTCTACTTCTTTCTTTTTTTGTATTTCTTTCTCACTAATCATTTTTGCCTCGCTGCTCCAATTTTCTCTTTATATTCTTCCATCTCATGTTCTTTCTCCCAACTTTCTTCAACATTAAGTTAGCAAATATCCATTTAGTGCTTTCTTGGTAGCAGGCATTGGTGTGGGGTTCCCCACTGCCTCTCCCTCACTTTTCTCCACCACCCATTCTTCCATCTTCACAGACACACCCAGTCCATTTCACCATTCACTCATCCAGTATTTCTTCAGCGTCCACTTCTCGGCCTTTGCTTACTTCTTTTCCATCCCCTGCTTCCGGCCGCTGACCTGTCTTCTGCCCCTGCCAATTGCTGGCTAATCACGCATAATCACTCGGAGGAGCTAAAGCAAGAAACAAGAGTGTTGAGTCTAGCAAAACTTACGGCAAATATCCCAGATTGGTCTGGAACTCAAGAAAAGATCTGGGACTGCAGAAAGGAGCACTGAGCCATACTCCCAGCCCCAGCCTCCGGTTGTAGCACAGGCATTGCCAGCTTGGGGGTTGGCATCGGCCTGATGGGCAACAGAGCCATCAGCTCCTCTTCCCAGGCAGGGCAGGTGGCCACTGTAGACCCCAGCCCAGTGTCTGGCCCAGACCCCAGGCCTGGTCAGACACGTCAGCCCTGCATGCCTCCAGACTTTGCAGAGGCTGAGAACGGACATAGATTACATTGCGGTGTTGGAATTACAGACTAGGACAGCTGAGAGTGTTCACCTATAAACTGTGTCCGTTTATAGGTGAAAGAAATGACAGCAGGAGAAAATAAAGAGCTGCGTGCACACCTGGTCACAGAGAAGTTAGTGGCAGAGTCAGACCCTGGCCTGGGTTATCTGACAACTAACCTCCATGCCTCTGTCACCAAAGCTATCCCACCTTCCCTTCCATCTCCCGAAAAGCTTCGATGGGTGAATTAAATGGTGAGTGTTTGCACTTTCTGCAAAGGGAGAGTCACATTATGCTGCTCCATTTTTTCCATTGTCTGAATCAGATGCCCTATAAAGTCAGTTCAATAGCAATGAAAACAACACCCACACTAATTTATCGAGTGTTTACCATGTGAAGTACTTTGCTGGGTACTTTGCATGCATTGTCTCGTTTAACCCTCACAGCAGTCCTCTGGCGTAAGTGTGAATATTACCCTCAATTTACAGACAAGGAAATGATGCTCGCAGAGGTTCCCTAAGGCCGGAGAGTGAGCAATTGTTAGGACCCATTTGAGCAGCGCAGGTTCTTTACA
Organism: Rhinolophus ferrumequinum; assembly: GCF_004115265.2. Classification (NCBI taxonomy): domain Eukaryota; kingdom Metazoa; phylum Chordata; class Mammalia; order Chiroptera; family Rhinolophidae; genus Rhinolophus; species Rhinolophus ferrumequinum. The sequence continues at coordinate 23,895,078 of NC_046307.1, read as the reverse complement.
GCAGAGCACAGACAACAGGTCTCAAATGCAGGAGTTTCAGAGGAGGGGTACTTGTGTATAGACTGTGAAGTTAGGTAAGTGGGACTGTGCAAAAATTACAGTGTATGCTGGTCAGAGGGAAGCCTCCTTGCTCCAGGCCCTGGGCCCCGGGGCTAAAGGAAAGGGTTGTTGTCAAAGCAGAACTTCACCGCAGTGGGGGGCCATTCCCATGCTGGGGGGCGGTGGGAGCCAGCACTGAAAGCCGATGGATGGAGAGGACTGGACATCCTGCGTGGGGGCGTGTACTAAGGGCTGAGAGCAGGGGGAGGTCTGGGTCCCGAGAAGGGAACAGCCCAATGAGCAGGACCAAGGCGCAAGATAAGAAGAAGGGTGCCTAGCCTTGGAGACTTGGTCACATGCAAGGCCAACCCTGGGTCCTCTGACGAGGGGCTGGTGGGTCCCAGAGGCCTGAGGAAGACTTAGCCTCGTGATAAAAGCTGACTAAGCCGCTCCAGCTGTGAAGAGATGACATTGGGGTAACAGTGCTAAACCAGAACATCAAAGATCTGAGGTCTAATCCAGGTGAAACGAGGCCTGTATCCCTTTACCTAAAACCTTCACCCCAGGCCCGATGACCACAGGATAATGTGAAGGTCCTTAGAATGGCATTCACGTGCTTCTAGATCCAAATTCTACACTCTCCTTGACTTCCCACTCTGGCTTTTTTATTCTCAAGCCATTTGTCCAGGCTATACCTTTGCTTGTGCTGTCATCCCAACCCCTTCACCCGGATTGCACCTCTTCAACCTTCAAATCGTAGGTGTTACCTCCTCCAGAAAGCCTTCCCTGATACCGCTCCTTCTCAGGCCATGTGGGTATTCCTCTTCCTCTTCCTTTATTTTCCTGGCATATTTATATCATTGTGTTAATCATCCTATATTATAATTTCCTATTTATGCGCCGGTGCTGGTCTTACCCACTAATACATGTTTCTTGAGGCCAGGTCAGTGTCTGGTATATCTATCTCCCCACGCCTAAGGTAGGCTCAGCACATAGTAGCTACTCAATAAATGTTTGCTGAGTGAAAGAACGCATAAATGGTGTTGTTGTTATATGATCTACATCATTCTCCCGTGACTCAGTTTACCTTCCTAAGACTAAGACATCCTCTCCGGCCTGCCTTGCTGGACTGCTGCAATGGATCAAACTGGGTGATAATAATGAAAAGCTCTGAGAGCTTGAAAGCCAGGAGTGTAAGGTACTCTTACAATCTCGTGCCTCCCTGGGGCCACCTGAGTGGCCGTACAGTCTTTTGCTTCCTTGTCAGTCTTCAGAGGAAGTTTTCCTCCCAAAGAAACCAAGTCAAGCTTGCTCCCGATAAATGAGGATAGAGATCGTACCAATCCTCCTCCACCTCCTCGCCACCCTATTTTCACGAAAACCGGCTGCCTCGGGGGGAGAGGGAAAGAGTGGCAATGTGACCAGCACGTCCTTCCCGGTAATGCCTCTGCACACTGCAGCAGGCCAGAGAATTCCTGGTGCAGCGGGGCGGGGCTGGGGGAGGCAGGAATGACGACTTGAGATCCCAGGAATTCAGGTCACAAGTGAGCCAATGGGTGAATGCCGTTTTCCCAGCGACACTTCAGATTTGTGTTTTGCCCAAAAAGTACGTGGTTAAGTAGAGATACAGGGTGTAGGGCGCCTGATAGGTAGGTAGGGACGTGGGCTTCAGCCCAGACAAAGGATCCAACTAGCTGTGTGACCCCAGGCTGGTCCCCTTTGCTCTCTGGTCCTCACATGTCTTCATTTGTGAAGGGGAACAACTATGATGATAACCAAAGTTTGGTGAGGACTGACTGTGTTCCAGGCTGGCCTCAGCTATGAGCTTGGCATAGGTTTCCTCCTTTGATCCTGCCCCATTCCTCCTCATCATTGATTTCAGTCTCTCAGAGGAAAGGGACAAAGTGGCTGGCCATCACAGAGCTGGCAGGTGGGGCGTGGCGTGCCTGACTTCAAAGCCCTCACTCCTACTACATTTCTCAGCCTGAACATGGGTCCTCATGGAAACCAACAGGATGGATATTTGGGGGGAAATTTAAATTTCACATGATCAGGAGGTACGATTATGAAAATAGAGTTTATCCCCAAAAACTTCAGGTGATAATAAGGATGCTTTTTAGAAAGCTGAAAGGGAGAACGAAAGTAAGGAAGCACCCCTCTGGAAGCAGATAAGATCCTTTTGTTTCATTTGAGCCTTCTCTTGCCCACGACGTTATGGAAATAGAATCAAGCATACTAAGCAGGCCTCTATTTCCTGCGCAAATATTTGCTCGGCCCAAGAGCAGGTCAAAGAAGTGTCCTTGTGAGGAGCCTAGACTCGCAAATGTGCTGCTGTTGGTTTGATCTTGGACATGACGCTTAGTATAGTGATTAGATGCAGAGACTTGAAAAGCAAACAGGCAGGGGCTAGACCTCCAGCCCTGGGGTTTACAAGACTACTACTATTTATCTTGCTTCACTTGGAGAAAAGGTCATGGAGCCTGAAGGTGACATTTCTCACCATGATTTAGTCAGTGTTCCACACCCCTGAAGCCTGGCTGGTGGTAATTAACCAGTCGGACATCACATGCTTTATAGCCAGGTGACTATGGCCCGGGAAGATGTGAAAAATGTTCGAGAGACTTTCAGTCCGCCCACCTCAGCTCAAGTCCCGATTCTGTCCTGCCTCAAGGGGACTGAGCCACTCCCTAACCTTCCTCAAGCCACAGTGCTTTGTCATCTGTGACAGTACATTACTGTAACCCAATCAGCCCTGGCCGCTTCATGGGGTTGACGTGAAGGTCACTGATTCCCCAGCCATGATTTCAGGGCCTACCTACAAGGGGGAGAGCTGCAAGTGCTCTCCACCCCCCGTTAGTGGTCTAGTGTGTGGCGGCCCCCCTGCAGGTCTCAGTCTATGTCACCTCCTTGGGGAGGCCTTCCCAAGCCCCTACACCTCAAGGCTTCATGTTAAACCCACTCATTGAACGGTGGAATCTGCCTGCATAGTACTTTTCACTGTCCACAATAAGAGATTTGGGGGCTCATTTGATTGACGTGCCTCTCCCTATGCGACCGTACGCTTCAGAAAGGTGGGGACTATGTCAGTTTTGCTCATGGGTGTATTGCTAGCACCAGCACAGTTCATGGAAAGTTGTAGGTGCTGAATAAATGTGGATTGAATAAGTAAACAAACAAATAAAAGGAATGAAAAAAGGAAGAGCAGCAGGAAGAGAGAGAGTCAACAAGACAGGCAGCCAATCGGGGAGGTTCATTCCATCTCTCCACACCTTTCAGGTACACCCTCTCAGTGCCCAGTGCTATGGCCAATACAGGAGAGTGAGAAGATGGTACGCATCATAAATTTCAGGTCAATGAAATTTCAGAGACCCAGAGAGCTTCTCTGACCCCATCTGAATCTAAATTAGATCCATAGTTACTCTCTCTCTCTCTCTCAGAACTGCTCTTTTCCTTCCGAGCTCTGATCACAATTGATTCGGTAGGTTATTGGGTGCATATCTATTGTCCACATTGGCTGACGACTATAACTCCAGCACCTAGCACACCTAGGTGGTAGGTCCTGAATGAATGTCAATCACCAATCTAGTGCCATGGAGGATACAGGGATACAGAGAAGAAATGCACAAGATGCCTGATGTTAAGAAGCCATTGATCCACTGAGGAGCGTAAGAAGAATGAATGTGAAACACCTTGTGAAATGCTGTGCGAATATAAACGGTTAGTGGGTTCCTGATCATGCATATAATATGCTGGAGCTTCTGAAAGCTAGAAATTTCAGGGTTGATAAGCCTAAAAGTGGGGTGCTTTTAGGGACCAATTCTCTTCCAAGGGATCATTTGTTCATTCAACAAATGCTCAGTGAGCACCTACGGTGCACCGTATAATGTGTTAGTGAGGAGAAAGCAGTGAGGAGGATGGGTTGGATCCCAGCTGTCATGGAACTAGGAGCCCCCAGAAGTAGCAAATCTTTCCTTCTTTCTCATCTTCCGTACCTCACTCACCTGCAAACGAAGGGCCTGCCGTCATACACTGCAGGTCCCCTAATCCAGGCTCATCTTTTTAAAAAAGCATTTACATGGAAGAAGTCAGTCTGCCAGGCATGGAGAAGCTACTCTATAGATTTACAACAGTCACATTTCACCCTAACTGCCTCGCATTTGAACTACCCAGCTCACCACGACCGTTCTTCCTACGTCCTGTTCACAAGCCTTCCCCGCACACCCCTTTCATTCCTCCGACACAGGCCTCCAGCCCCAGCCTCCCTGTGGTCTGCCAGCATCTTCCTTTTTCATTTCCAAGAGAAAGAACCACCGCAGCCATAAGATGAGAAGGTTCCAGGGAGGCGGAGGGAAAGAGCAGGAGCCAAAGCCACTGTCTGTCCAGGAAGTCATTTGGGGAGCAATTCAGACAGTGGCCTGGAGGGAGGCAAAAAGATGCTTTGGCTTCTGGGGAACCATAAAGTAAATAAATCAAGTTCCAAGAATAGCTACAGTCCCTTCCAGTCAAACTTGACTTAAGGAAGATTTGCCAAGCGACAGGGACTTTAAAGACAACTCAACACGGACCACACCTGAAGGGTCCCTTCCCTGTACTGTCCATCTTCACGACAAAGATGCCTCTGGGAGAGGAACTGACCAAGCTCCTACCCACATTCAACCTGGCCTTCTCCCGAGAGCGAGGGCTGAGGAGGAGGGCACCACAATGGCAGAGAATAGCGGCTCCCTTGGGGCCGGAGACAAGCACACACTGAGGCTGGCAAACGCTCCGATCTCAAAGAAAAAGAACAAGTGGGAGGCAGAGTAGAAAATTCATTCAAGGAAATCAATCAGAGAAAGCATGTTCTGGTGCCTGCACTGCCACTAATTCTGTGTCAGCTGAGTGGGTGATGGCTCTCTCTCCGAGCCTCAGTTTCCCGATCTGAGGATGGGGGTGGGGGGTGGGGCATGGTTTCCGTCTGGCTCTGCTGTCCTCTGCGCACCTGAATTTCACTTCCTGGATCTGTTGCACTTGTTCCCCCAGAGACGATGTGCCAAGCCAGCCAGTAATGGGCTGTGAGGCCTGGGGCAGGGTGACTTACTGCGAGGCAGCCTGGATACCCAGTGGTCCATTTGGAACAAGCGCGCCATCCACAATTCTGAGTGTCATCATTATGGGCCTCGTGGGAGGAGTTTGCTTCCTCCCTGCCCTTCGATTCGCAGCACAAGGTGAAAGGCTCCTCCTTCTTTCCCTGGGCTATGCGACATCTACATTTCAGGACACAGGGACAAATCCATTTTAAGGACTGGCTTCAACCCCAGATACGTTATCAGTGGGATACCGGGCATTCATTCCACACAACTGTTTTGAGATCCCACTACGTCATCCTATTATATGATCCTACTATGTGCCCTTTTTGTACCCCTCTCCCAATTCATTCTCCACCTCCTCTCTCTCTACCTGGAATGCCTTTTGCCATTGTTTTTTTTTTTTTTTAACCTCTAAAATGTCTTTTATCGGTCAGGTTCTCCTACAGATAGCATCTTCCCTGTAATGTCTACCAAACGAACTGCCCCTCCCTCTGCTCCAGCCCAGGGTCCTGCTGATACCTGCACTTCATACCCATCTCAGTCTGCTCTGTTTTATAATTAGTGCCCCGTGCATCTCTCTTTCATCTGATGATTGCAAGTTCACTGAACTGAAGGAAGACAGCATCTCTGTAAATTGAACCTGTTGGATATCTTGTACCCTTACGGTCCCCTGGATATGTTTTCTCAACTGGAGGAAGACAGAGTGAGAGAAAGCTGAAAGGCACATTTGCTGACCCAATGGCGGCTGTCCGCTAACATTTCTAGTGGACTTTTGCTACGGTACACTGTTAGTACTCTCTCCAGCCCTACAGCCTTAACTCTCAAAATGTGGACTTTGCCCCCAGTTTGTTTGCTGAGCTATCGCATCCTCTCTCCTCTAAGATGTCCAGTTCCATCTCAAATGGAATACGTCCACAACAGAACTCTTAAAGTTCACCTCCAAATGTGTTTATCCTCAGTATCCCCAGTTCAGAAAATGGTACCACCAGGCACCCAGTTACTCAAGCCCATCACCTGGAATCGCCTTGATTTCTCCTTTTGCTTCACCCCCTGCAGCGCCTGTCAGCTCTGCCTCCTGAGTACTCTCTGAATCTGTCCCCTTCTCTCCATCACCAATGCTAAGATCCAAGTCTAAATCACCATTGTCCCTCACCTGGTCGATGGCATCCCTCCACTCAATGACCTGCTTCCACTCTTGCCCCCTTACAATCCATCTACCAGCCAAAGTGATCTTTTAAAAATGTAAATCATATAGTATCACTCCACTTCCCGAAGCCCTCCCAGGGAATCCTGATGCGATTAGAGTAGAAACTAACCTCCTCTCTGAGGCCTGCTCACCTGTCCGGCCTCATCACCTGACGGTTCCCTGTCGTCTAGCCACTCTGCTCATCAGATTCAGCATGTTCATTCCTGCCTGCGGTTCCCTCTGCCTGGAACACCGTGCTCTTAGGTCTTCATATGGCATCTCCTCTTTATTATGAAGACGTCCACTGCAATGTCGCCTCTTTCCCTGACGGCTCAGTCTAAACGTCTCCCCGATTCCCACACCACATACTGTCACGTTGCCCAGTTTTAATTTTGTATAGCGCTTATCACTCACTGAATTACCGTCTTTCTTTATTTACTTGTTTGCGGTGTTTCCCCTGTAAAATTGTAAAATGTCTGAGACCATACAACTTGCCTATCTATCTTGTTCATCTTTGTACCCTTAGGATCAAAAACAGTGCCCAGCACATATTACACATTCACCAAAACCCACAAATGATCAGTCAGCCAGATGAAGGAAGAGGAGTGACAGTCTCAAAAAGGGAGTAGCCTGGGGGGCCAGAGGGGACTCTTGAGCCCAGAATGCCAACGGGTGACAAAGGTGAAATTGGAAACCAAGACGGCTGGGGCAGACTGCCTCCTTCTCTGATCAGACAGTTTCCAAGTTTTGTTCTGGAATCTTCATGTTTGGACAAGGAAAATACCACGACCCAGTTGATCTATAATCTATATGAGAAACACTAGAAACAAATTCCTTACATAATTGGTATATAAATCATTTCAGATGTGAATAAAGATATCAGGACAGGCGATGTATTTTAAACATCAGAGACTTTTAAAGCCCCGTTTATGTGTATTCAAACTCCTTTCTGGAACCAAAATGTGCTACTGCAGGAAGAAATGAGTTCCCTGGTACTGGAGGTAGTCAAGCACAGACTGGCTGGCCACATGGGATGTGAGAAAGCAAATGAAGTCATCTGAGCAAGGTGGGAGTAGACATGCTCCAAAACAGACTCTATGCTTTGATTTCAACTTGCCAATAACGGGAACAAAAATGGGGATAAAAATGCCAGTGACGCTGCTGATGAAGAAGCTGCGACCTTTGCAGCTCGTGACGGTGACCTCGATGGCCCACAGCCACTGAGCTCCACCCTGCGTGATCATAAGCATTTCAGGCACTTAATTGCCTTTTGCGAATGATCTCAGTGCATCCTCAGAACAAGCCTGAGAAGGAAGTATTATTACCTTTATTTAGCAAATAAGGAAACTGAGGCAGAGAGAACTTTAAAAACAACTTCCCCAAAGGCACCCAGCTAGTTGGGAAGCATCAGGGCAGGTATTTCAGTACAGCTTTATAGGACACACTCTTTTTCTTTTTTTTTTAAATTAGTTTCAGGTGCACAAAACAATGAAATAATTAGACATTTATCATTTAGATCCCTCACACAGTGACAACCCCCCTCCCCCCATCCGCTACCCCTCTGACATCGCACACAGCCATTACATTTCCACTGTCTCTATTCCTAATGCTGTACTCCGCTTCTAGTAACTATATATATATATGTATATAAAATTGTAGTTGACATTCATTATTGTTCAGCTTCAGCTTCAGGTGCACAGTGCAGTGATCAGGCATCTACATCATCCCTGAGGTGGTCTCCCTAATGGGACAAGTGTATAGGACACTCTCTTAACCAAAACCTCATGTGATCGATTGTATGGATCCAAGTGCAGAATGTGGCATGCTCTTCCATAGGTCCTGGGATTTGTGCAGAAAAAGACAGTTCGAGCAGACATCTTGAATACAGGATATGCTTGGCTCTTTATGCTTGAAGACATACAGAAGTGACATTCATACTTGGGCAAACTAGAGCAGCCAAACATTACTCAGAAGATATGAATTAGGGTGTGAGACCTGTCACGGCCTTGCTGTATGACCTAGGTACCTTGTTTTCCCTTTCTGTACAACATCAGGGCAAAAGGACAAAGGGAAACCAGACCATCTCTAGTGTCAGTTCCATAAGTGTCTAGGTATTTATGGAAACTGAATCCTGTCTATTCATCTATCAATCTATATTAGAAGTAAAGAACAAGTATCTCTTTACGTGGACATAAGCAAAATGCAAATTCAGAAATCCCCAAGCATTCCTCAAAACAACAGGGACCTCAAACTATGGGTCAAATGAGGAAATTCAAGGTGTTTCCAAAGTAAACAGTCTAGAACTCAAGAAAGCATCTATTTCTTCTCTAAGAGCCCCAGGAGCAAAAGGGGAAATATGACTCCCAAAATTATTTGCCCATTATTTAATGCAGTATATACTCTGTTTTCTAATCGAAACTGGAGGTCTTATACCTATATACTAAGGGGAGCAGTTGTTCAGAGTATCGATATAATCTTCTGCAGGTAAATAAGCACATTTCATCCTCTTCCTCTAGGCCTCATAAGAGAACATTGCCTCCTCGAAGATTGCCATAAGCTATAAGGAATGTCTTCTAAATCACAATCATATCCACACTTTTTTTCCTAGGGGCCAATACATTTTTTCTTTTTTTAAAAAAATATCTTTCAAAAGAAAAGTCACTATGCTGGTTTTCTGATTAACTGTCTGGAAGCCCTGATTTCCCATGTGGGTTCAAACCATGTATCTGCTGGAGGATTGTTTCAATCTAACTTCAGTCTCCTTTGGGAAGCACAGAAAAAGCATCGCCTCGCCTCTGCCACCTTCTAGCCATGTGATCCTGAGTGAGTTCCTTCATTCCTCTAAGCTTAACTTGCTTCTTCATGGGAATCTTACTGGTAATGGAAATCAGACAGTTTAAAGTGAATCCACTTAAAACAAATCCTAAAATGTTATACTGTTTAGTATTAAACAGTAGAAGAGATGTCACTGGGACCTCAGTTTTAAAATAAAAGCAAAATCTTGAAAATAAGTTATTTCTAGCTTGTCTTTAGGGTATTGGAACTCCATGCTACTTCTAAGAAGCAACAAAGAATAAGCAACAAACAAAGTATGGTGGGGTTTGGGGCACACTTTTTCAAAAAAAAAAATTGCAAAGCACACGCTACAACCTTCTTTAGGTTGATGTTCACAGATACTTATCAACAGGGTGACGTTTTAAAAAATGTTTAAAAGTAATAAATATATTCTCAAAGGCCTCTCGTGATCTTCCAAATAAACATTTACTTTGAAAGATCTTCCCATGTTTAATCTTCAGTGATACTCTCTTCCTCATTTGTTAATGGTGAAAACTCAGATCCTTATTTGCTCATAACTCAAGCACTTTTCCACATAACTTTCAACAGCGTCATGAAATCATCAGCTGTACTATAATTGGTCATCTTAATTTACGACTACGTTGAATTACTATCACTTGTATTGTTGGATGTGTAATTCGCAATAGAATTGCTGGCAAAACATTGATGTGATGGATGAGGAAACAAGGGTCAAGCGGAAAGGAATGCTTGCGTGGGTCTAATTTTACAAGGGGTCAATTCACCAGTGAATATTTTCCTGTTAAGATGATTTTTGCTGTCTTTGCAACCCCAGCATTACAGAGGAGACCTCCCATGGACGACCTCTCATCCACACGTGACCTCTCTCACCTCCTTTAGGTCTTTCCTCAAATGTCCCCTCAGGGAAGCCTTCCACGACATTCTTACCTAAAATAGTAGTGTAATCCCAAGCCCATACACATTCAGCCCATAGATCCTTTCTCTGCGTTGGTTTCTTTCCAGCACTTTACCAGCACCTAACACACTGTGTATTTTACTTATTTGTTGCTCTGTCTCCTTCCTTGCTCCCACCAGAATAAAAACTCCAGGAAGGCAGGGAATTTCGTCTGCTTTATTCACTACTCATCACCAGTACTTACAACTGTGCTTGGCATGTAGGAGGAGCTTTAAAAATATGTGCTGAATGAATGGATGAATATTCAAAGGAGAAGAACCTCCAGTATTTCAAAGGTTAGAGAACACTGTTAATACTCTCAGTGGTACAGGTTTATGCTTTGCGCTAGGAGAGACAGACAGATTCCATCACAGCTCTGTTAGCGACTCCCTGGAGCACTGAAATGAGTGAAGATCAATTAGCAATGTCTGCATTTAGGCATCAGAAGTGCCCACAGGAAAAATGGCATCAGGCCCGGTATTCTTCCTTCCCGCCCTATATTGCTGCATAAGCGTCCCCAACCCCATGTAGACTTTTCACTAGTTTCTACCATTACTTATACACACACAGACACACACACACACACCTTAGACAAAAGTGCAGCAAGTCTCACATCGTTTTAAAAGGCAACAAGCATTTTTAAGGCCTCAGGTGAGATGTTTTCTACTTCACACTCTGTTTTAGCTGCCATCTAACTGCTAAGTGCCAACCTGTTGCAAACAGTCATCAAATAACACGAGCATCCTTGGGAATGAGACGTTTAGGGTGGAAGACGCTTCAGAAATAATCTGATCCAAATACATCCTTTTACAGCTAGAGAAACCAAGGTTTAAAGGTTTAAGCATTTGTTCCCAATTTTCACAGCTAAATCGTACAAAGGAGAACTTCAGATTGTTCGCATGTATGAACAAAAGACAAACCAGAGGTTTAAGGAAATTAAGAAAAAATATTTTATAGGGAAGAAGAGAAAAACAATCACGCGTGGGCAGAACTGTGCAGGACACTCGGACGTACTTTGTGGTTTCTGCCTCAGTAAAACGAACAACCCCTGACTGGGCGTTTCCTCAGGTCAGCCCCGGGATCTAGCCTCACTGCTTTTGTTTCTGTTTCTGTTTTTGTTTTGCCGGAAAGAGAACATGTTGCTAATGTTATCTGATCACAAGTCTTCCCCATGATTTTCTCAGACAGGTAATTTAAGAAATGGCTTCACTTAAAACGGAATTCTATTTCTCTGGCCTGGGGGTGGCCCTTCTCTCAGACAAATGGTTTTATTCCTTCTGGCTCTCTCAGGAAGCCAGGTCTTGTCTCCACCAGAGTCAGATGGCACCCAACACAGCATTTTCAATGGACAAGTTCCTATTCTCCCAAAACTATTTGCTGGAAAATTCCGGCAAAATTTTCTTATACAAATACTAGTGCTTAAATTTTGTTAAAATGACAGAAACCAGCCAGCAGTTTCTCTGAGCCTTCCTCACACCGGTATTATGTTTTATTGTATCAAAACTGCCGTCTGAGCACTCACAAAACTTTCACCGATATGTGGGTAATTTGGAGGGCAGCTTGCAGGAGGTGGGGGACATGGAACAATCAGAGCAGTCCTACATTTGCCTCCCTCCCCACTTCTCTTTAAGCCTTACCCTTAGAGGGCCTCCAGCTCTGCCAGGCTATGAAAGAAAGACGTCTTTATTAGAAAAATCATCCAGGAGGCTGCCAAGCTCTGTGTAAACAGGAAAGATTGCTCAGCAAACGAACGGGTCACCCAAGAGTCTGAGATAAATAGACACACGCTGAGATTTCAGTGACCCAGAAAGCCCTGAAAAACTATGGTTTTACATAGCAAAAAGAAAAAGATAATTTTTATCTAAGACAGCTGATGGGTGTTTTTTTTCCCCTTCCAAATGGACAAAATAATACCTTGAGGAAGAGGAGGAAATGGGACCCCTTTTAATTCCCCCAAGGAGAAATTCTTGGGAGAATTAAGAGCCAGTGAAAAGGATAAGCCGGAATGGGAAAGCTGCTGCAGTGAGATCTGTGCCAAACAAGAACAGTGTGTGGCCAAGTCTATTTCCAGTGGCACTCATGCTCCCCCTGATGACGTCTCTGCTGCACCAGGCTGCGTGTTTCGTGAGGGGACACACTGTGCAGAGCTTGCCACAGTAACCCCAGCTCGTTCCAGGGGCCTGACCCATCATGAGTTCTCAGTGAGTCCTTGAAAAATGAGTTCACAAATCCTAGCCCAATTTCCTATCCTTATCTCACCCCTACTGTGTTCTTACCCTTAGACTGTGATGCCACATGCTGGGGGCCCTCCATGTGCAAAATTAGTTTCCCAATATATTAATCTAACTTTTGTTAAGGGTTGTATGCCAACACAGTGATAAAGGCTGTCTATTATGTCATTTAATCCTCACAATATATTTGTGAGCTAGGTACTAGTATTTTTACCTACCATTTTACAGATGAGAAAACCGAGGCTCAGTGATGCTAAGGAATATGCCCAAGGTCACAACGTAGTTGGGACTCAAAACCAGTCCTGATTCTATAGCCTGTGCCTTAATTCCTACCCCTAAGTCCTCACTAGTCATTTGTACAGCAACCTGGATTTTCTCTAACACAGTGCCTTTTAAGCTGCACCATTCACACAAATCATCTTATTAAAATGCAAATTCTGATTCAGAAGGTCTGGCCTCAGGCCTGAGCCCCTGCATTTCAAAAAGCTTCCATGTGGTCTGCAGACTGTATTTTGGACATCCAGCCTGTCTAAGGAAATTTTTCTTTCTGATGTCCTCCATTTCTATTAAATAATACGGTTTTGGTGGGTTTTTTTGTTTTGTTTTTACCTAAAAATTGATTGATTTCACTGTGTATTGGGGGCTAGGAGATATTTAGCAAAGGCTTTCTGGTATAATGCAAAGTCTTAGAGACTGCGCCTTGGATCTTCGAGAGAACACTGAAGGTTCAGGGGTAGAGATCCGACGTGATCTTGTTTGCATTGTAGAAAGTGTCTCTGGCTCTTACACGTATGTCGGGAATTTGGGGGGGAAAGACAATCCTGGAGGTGGCTGTATCAGAGGGGAGGCTGCTGCAGTGGTCCAGACAAAAGATGCCGGTAGCTTGGAGAGGCTCACGCTGCCTCCTTGCTTCTATCACCGATCCACCACTAACGTGCAATAATTATAATCAAAGGAGCTCAGAGAGAACTAGAAAACACATTTAACCTAATCATGTAATTTTACAGAGAAAGACTGAGGTGAAGAGAGAAATTCCCAAATATAATTTATCTATTGTAGTATTTTTTCAAAAGTCCTGTAAGTCCTCATCATCGACGTCGGCAGGTTCTGCGATTTTAAGTGAAACGAAGAAGAACAAAACCATCTACCATCGGTTAGTTGATGCAAACAAGAGTTAAGTTCCTATGACATCTCATCACTGTTACAACAAAATGACATCGAATGAAAAGACATTATTCAAGGACTTTCTGTACTTTCTATAGGGTGTTAACAGGTATTAGGAACCAAAAGGACAAAGGGATTCAGATGTGTTTAAGAAACACTTGATTAAATAGTTAAGCAGTTTTGTTTACTGCCGGATTGCTCAGAGCCTTAACAAGATAAAGTTCCCTGAGAATCTAGAGTGAGATAAACATGTTTCCGAAATGACCGGGGACTCGTCTTTCATGAAAAATACTTTGGGAAATTGGTGCCAGTGTTCTTTCCCTGGATCACACTGCCTCTCATTACTTGGGTGAATTACCTGCATCTTCCTGGGACAGACATGCCTTACCTTCCACCTGTCTCAGAAAACCTCCTTATAGCCAATATAATCAGCCGGCTAACTCTTTCCCTTTAATTTCTCCTGTTGTTCAGGAAGTAAAAGTGGTACTGTCTGAGCCCCTAGTGGGGAAAGTTATTTTCAAATCAAGGAAGGCAGAGTTATAAGATTGAGTGCAAGTCCTAGCTTGGTTAATATTTTTTTACATAGTCATAAGAAAATAAAACCCAATTAAGGCTTAATTTTTTCCGCGTTTTTCAAATATTGTGGCATAACCAGATTATCTCTTCTTATAGTTCTATGCCTGCATAGGCAATGCCGTGGTTAACACCTCTGATCTCTCTTAGCGAGGTTAGAAACTATCTGACAGGTCAGTGACGTAGTTAAATTCAATCGTGCCTGTTATATGCCCGTGTCCTCCCGCGGGGTCTCTGTTCACTGCCCCAAGAGGTATGACACCCCCATACCTGTCAAAACACACCTTCTTATGTTTCCTCACATCCAGACATAGACTTAGGAGCGGTCCTCCTGAGAGCGCCGCTGTCTTTTCACAGATGACCCCTTGTCAGAGCCACTGCCTCACGTCACTCCAAGATGAAATGGCCTAGCATAGGTTTCCCGATTTTCCATCCAGCACTCTCTCCTGGGCACCACAACCTTTTGATGAGGTCACACAACTCCTCATGTCCAGGTGCCTTGGTAATCACCAAAGCTGCCACCCTTCAGAGAGTGACACAAATTCCTATCAGGTCCACACTCTGTCATCATGTGCCTTAGAGCCGACGCCCAAGCTGCCACAGCCAATCCACACTACTTTGGTCACAGTGAAACAGCCTCAGGAAAAATCGTTGGCTCATTCAGCCTTGTTCCAGCTGCAAGCGCAACCTGCCAGACCTCATTCTACTCCCATCTTCCTGCCCGCTTCCTTCTCCTGGCCCGTTATGTCTCAGACAGGCTTCCCATGGGAACACTGTGTCTCTTGTGGTTGGACGCTGTGTGCATATGGAAATATTACCGGCACAGTTTCTTACTCCAAGTGTATTCTTATTCCCTTGACTAAAGGCTATGGGTCTCTATCCATATCAGGACAGAAAGATTTTTCCATATTGAATGTGTTTATGCATAAATATATGCTACTTGCCAATCCCTGAACAAGCCATACACTTTAACACTTCCATGTCATTGCTCAAGCCACTCCCTTACTTCCCTTCCTGTCGGCATCCCACCCACCTATGGGAGACTTGTATTTTCCAGGCTTTGTTAACAAAACTCTGATTTTCCTCTGGCAACCGACTCTTTCGTGTGATTAAGTTCATGTGGGTTTGTGCGGGAATGACCCATCCACCGACTCTGGGATAGATACATAATCCAGCTTTGGCCAGTCAAAGCCTACAGTCACCTGACTACCATGACCGGCTCAGGGACATGCCAGTAACTCAAAGAGGCCAATGACAGTCAGCCCAGAACTTCTGCTAGAAATTATAAGATAGCACTTTGCACTGAGATTCTAGGGTGTCAGGATGTAAGGCTAGACTCACAGCAGTTTTCTCTGCCACAATTTGGGAGTGTCAGTGAAACCAACAGAAAGGAAAATACGGTCCAGAGAAGAAGACATATTATTGATGATATTGTTAGAGTTTCTGAATCTAGCCATCTTGAAACTAGCTCTGCTCACTGGCTTTTCAGATCCGTGAGCCAATACATGGTGATGATGATGATGGTGGTGATGGTGATGATGATGATGGTGACAGTGATGATGATGATGGTGACGGTGATGATGATGATGGTGACGGTGATGATGATGATGATGGTGATGGTGATGATGATGGTGGTGATGGTGATGATGATGGTGGTGGTGATGGTGATGGTGATGATGGTGACGGTGATGATGATGATGGTGATGGTGGTGGTGATGATGATGATGGTGGTGGTGATGGTATGGTGATGGTGATGATGGTGACGGTGACGATGATGGTGGTGATGGTGATGATGATGGTGGTGGTGATGGTAATGGTAATGATGGTGACGGTGATAATGATGATGGTGATGATGATGGTGATGGTAATGATGATGGTGACGGTGATGATGATGGTGATGGTGATGATGATGAGGGCCGCCTAAGTCGGCAGAAGCTGGTAGAGTGGATGCTGTGGTATACCACCCTAATCCCCTCTAGGACTGAGGCACTCGTCCCATCAGTGGCCATGAGTGCTGTCGGCTGAGGGTCTGGCAATTGCCTTTAGCTGCATTAAACCATATCACGCAAGGTTTTATTCCCTTTCTAGAAGCAGCTCACATCTGATGGATGATCAGTGCAGGTGAACACAGGTCTAGACCCCTTGTCTTAATTCCAAAAAATTCTGAAAGCCTATTCCATATCCTGCCTAATCAAACTGCCTAATCCTGCTTCCCTCACTGCCTCACAGGTGCTATCCCCAAGAACAGTCTCTAAAAACTCCTTGCATGCAAATCTTCATCTCAGAGTCTATTTCCTGGGGAACTTTATCTAAGACAGTGGGGTTTCTGCCTTTGTAACCAAAGGAGTTCTAACTAATATACAATCCTACAAGGCCCAACCCAAATGCCACCACTTCCAAAAAATCTTCACCAACAGTTGTGCTTCTTCCTTAGTTCCCAGAACTTGTTAACGTGAACCTTCATTGAAAATTATCCATTCCTCCTCACATTACAGCTGATGGTCTGTGTGTCTGTCTGTCTCCTCCTGGAAAATTGTAAGCTCTCGGTCATTTTTATGTCTGCCGGCACCCTGACCACTTTGCATATAACTTGCACTCATCATAAATTGACAAGAACCATGAGAAGCATCCTCTTGAAATTCCTCCCTGGGATCCCTTTAGGCAGGTGGTGAAGACTGTATTAGTTATCCAGTGCTGTGTAACAAAATATCCCAAAATTTAGCAGCCTACAACAACAAAACATGTATTATCTCACCAGTTTCTGCGGGTAGGGAATCTGGAAGCAGCCCAGCTGGGCGGTCGGGCTCAGGGTCTCTTATAGGACTATAGTCAAGGTATCAGACAGAACTGCGACACATGAAGGTCTAAATGGAGCTGAGGGACCTGCTTCCAAGATGGCCATGTGCAGGAGGCCTTAATTCCTTACACGAAGACCTCTGCACAGGGCTGCTTGAATGTCCCCACACATGGCAGGTGGCTTCCCCAAGAGTGAGGGACCCCAGAGACAAAGCAAGGAGAAAACCACAATGGCCTAATGTCAGCAGTCGCACAGTTAAAAGGAGCAGAACGAGGGCCACCCTTTGGAAGAGAGGTGTCTCAAAAAGAAGTGTCAACATGTTTTCAAACCACCGCAAGGATACCGTTCCGTATATTGCATAGCTTCCTCTCTGAGCCATAGGAGAATCCTCTCTAATTCTCTAATTTCTAACTAGGAAAAATACTGACTTTTCATAAGCAGCTTGATTGTTTTTACCTCCTGTGTCCTGTAAATTGGGTAACTGATTTTGTTTTACTCTTTGCTCCTCAGAAATTTCAAATCAGATTTGCATCCTGCCTTCATCAGGGGTAAAGAATTTCATGGCAGGTATTTTATACGCCATCCTCATTTCTAAGTTTTGTTTTTCTATTCCCTGGGTCTCCTTGTGCATAATTTTGCTTATTTTAAAATTTACTTTACTTTGCTATATGCTATGCATGCTAACAAGCTGCCTTAAATTCTTTTATTAGGACAGGCTCGGTATAAATAAAAAAGTCCAAGCATACAAATGTATACACACACATCTAAAATAGGGCTCTGCATTTACAAGGATATGTCCCTAGAGTCAGAGCACCAAATCATTTAGACAAACCCAGGTCATTTAATCTGACAGATCCTGTGGTAAAAAGAATGACAAAATAAACCACTTACAATAACTGCTAACATTCATTGTGGCACTGTGCTCAAAAACTTCACTCACTCTTACATTTTAGCTTCATGACGTCTCTTGGATTTAGGTACTATCATGACCCCCACTTTCCTGGTAAGGCTTGGAGAGGTGAAGAAACTTTCTCAAGTTCACATTTCCAGAAAGTGGCAGAGCCAAGATTCAAATTCAAGGTCATTGGGCCCTTGAACCAAAGCTGTGTGCTGCTTCTGTTTTTTTTTAGGGCAAATGGAAAATAGGTTTTAACATGTTGTCAGTGAGAAGACTGAAGCCCACAGAGGTGAATTCAAAGTCATCAAGTAGTTAGTTATTCGACAATCCTGGTGCCTAATGTTATGGCTAGAGATTTGGGGTAGGTAAAGGAACAGGAAAACATACGACTGAGGATTTCATAGTCCACGCAGCAACAGGTAACTCGTAAAGCAATTTTAGAATAGAGTTTACATGAGTCAAAATGAATACAATACAAAGTACATGTTACAGGTAATCAAGGCAGAAAACTCCATGACTTGAGAAGATTACCGAAGGCTTCTAGGAAGAGGTGAGATTTAGGCTGGACCTTGAAGAATAGACTAAAATTGGATGGATAAAGAAGATACTGGAGCAACAACAGCATGGAAAGTAGCACAACAATGAAATTCTTCAAGCATCATGTAAATAATTCCACAACCTTTGGCCCCTCAGAAACTACCTCTTAGATAAGCCAGTTAATGTGTCTGGTAACTTGCACAGAGAAAATATGCATACACACACACACATACATACGCATATACATTTCAAATGTGGAAAGGAAAAGCCAAAAGTAGCAAGAAAACGTAGGCACTGGAATAGAAAATCAGAGATGGTACAATGGTGGCTCTCTCAAAAAATAAGAATCAAGGATATATAGGGCACAAAGGTGTTGTCAACCATTGCCCTGTCATTTCTGATTTATAAGCTGAATCAATAAACATGCTTAAGCCCTGTGGGAAGAGTACTGTTTGTGGGGTCATAAGCCATATGTCATACCTGTGTCCCCGAAAATAAGACCTAGCCGGACAGTCAGCTCTAATGCATCTTTTGGAGCAAAAATTAATATAAGACCCGGTATTATATTATATTATATTATATTATATTATATTATATTATAAAGACCGGTCTTATAGTAAAATAAGACCAAGTCTTATATTATTAACTTTTGCTCCAAAAGATGCATTAAAGCTGATTGTCTGGCTAGGTCTTATTTTCGGGGAAACACGGTAGTTTCAGCGTGGCCAGAGATGATTGCACTCCTGGAGTCTGTTTGCTCATCTGTAAAATGGGAATAGTGCAAATATTTTCTTTGTGAAGATCAAATCATGTAATTTACATGAAAATGCTTTCCAGCCCATAAAACAGCATAACAATCCCTATACCAAACCGTTTGTAGATATAAGGTTGACACAGCTATTGGAGATAACGTAGCACAAACATCTTCCTGATGTTTGAATGCCCACCACAAACTCGGTGACTTCCATCTGAACTTCTTCAGTGTCAGGGAGCTTCTTTCCATACAAGACTGTGTATCCCATTTGGGGGCAACTTACACTGAACCAAGAGTTGCTTCTTGGCATTTTTCACTGGTCCTGGATTGATCAGCCATTAATGTCTGCCATGTGTGCATAAAGGACAACACGTGCAGACATGCCACGTGTTTGCCATTGGTGGCGGATCAGAGACAAATCTGAACAGCTTTGCAACTGCTTTCCCACTGTCCACATCACGGTCACTCTTTTCTTACAGTCCCACTCATTTCCTGTACTCTATCATTCCTGGGGCTCACGAATGGAATTTTCAGTTTTCTGTGTCACCGTAAAGTAGAAACAATTCATAAAGTGTCCCCCAGCCTAACATTCTGTGTCCCTATCAGGGGCTAGTGCAAAGCACGTCTCAGTGACCTCTTGCTCAGTCCCCCAAACTGCCTACTGCAGGACGAATCTGCCTGGGGAACAAGGTAAAGAAATCATTTATTTCCATGCAAACGTCCCCTTGGTGGGTAATGAGGCAAACGACAGCAGCTGGATCTGCTCTGCGAGGCTGCAATGTCTCTAAATAGAATATGGCTCCCAGTTTTCCACTGGGGTACCTGTATTAGCAGTTCTGTAAGTAAGTCACCGAGGGGAGGCAACTTTCTCTCGGGCATCTTTGCCCCTAACAAATCACAGCTGTGTGAAGAGGAAAAGTAGGGTAAAGAGATGGGGCCAGAGCCTGGGAAGGGGCAGGAAGAAGGGAAGAGTCAAAAAAAAAGGAATAAAACAGGATACCGGCCTCATCTCTTACCACTCATTCTCCAAATTTTTCTCTAACCACACTAAACTACACACAGGTTGCATGCTGTGCTTTCTCTCTTCCAGGCCTTTGCACATGCTGCTCCTTCCCCCTGGAATGCTCCATTTTGCTTGACATGACTACTCGTGCTCACGCGTCAGGTATTCGCTGGGATGTCGCTTCCTCCAGAAAGCCTTCTGAAACCTGGATGAAGGTCCGCTAGACTTTCCCTATCACGACACTGATCAAACTATATTCTCGTTATTTTTTTACTTATCAGTCCCTCACTAATAAAAACAATAGCCAATGTCAATTGAGTGCTTAATATGTGTTAATACATATGTCGCTTAACAGCACAACAATGCTACAAGGTAGTATCCCCATTTTACAAATGGAGAAACCGGCTCAGAGAGGTTAAATACCTGGACCCTGGTAACAAAGGTTATGTATCGAGCAAGTAGCAGAGCTGTGCTTAGAACCCACGTGCTCTTAACCGCCACGCGACAGCGTATCCCCTTCCACATGGGGCAAGGACTGTGTCTTGGTCACATGGGATCCCAGCACTGTTGTGGCCAGCAAGTAGGTGACATTCAATGTATATGAGTTGATTGAATGAGGTGCCATAGACTGAACATGTGTGTCCTCCCAGATTTTACATGTGGAAAACCTAAACCCCAAGGAAATGGGATGAGGAGGGCGGGACCTTTGGGATGGGCTTAGGTACAAGCTTCCTTGTCCTTCTCTGTCATGCAAGGTCACAGTGGGAAGACAGCAGTCTGCAACCCAGAAGAGGGGTCTCACCAGAATGCCACCATCCTGGTGCTCTAATCTCAGCCTCCAGAACTGCAAGAAATGATTTCTGTTGTTTTCCAAGCCACCCAGTCTATGGCACTTTGTTGTAGCAGCCCAAACGGACTATGATGGAATGAATGAATATGGATGAATAGAAGAATCATTACGTATTTGAAATAAGAGATTCCATCGGATCAATTGCTATTTGAAGAAATGAGGTTATGAAGGGAATTACTCTCAGAAGAGTGTGTGCTTCTCAGAACCGCCAGAAAAAAACAAGCAAGCAAACAAACAAAAACCCATAATTTATCCTAATCAACAAGGGAAGCCAGAACTCCAAACCAGAGAGGTAGTGCCAAGGGTCAGGTCCAAAAAGGCGGCTGTGAGTAGGAAATGAGGCGAGGGGTCAGGAGCTCTGGAAGCTAGAAATAGGAAGGGCTGCAAAGGGCAGGAAGACCGAAAGAGACAGGTCAGGAAAGAGAACAAATTAAGGGGTGACTGGATGTCTGTCGTCACTAGTGCTGGCCACAAGTGCAGGCGTGGGTGGGTTGCCTTAGAGTCGTGGACAGATGACTCTGCATGCTGCTGTTCCCCTAAGCCATGTTTGCCCCTCACAGCATTTTTCTTCTCTTGTTTATAAAACCAGAGATTCTCTGGACCAGCCACTTTAATTTTTCCCATAGTTGTTCTCACGGTAGTTTCAATGCTCTTGTCCAAGACACAGGTAAGATAAGAAACGGGGTTAGGAATAACCTCTGCAAGGTCTAGGGTGGGTGGGGAAGGGCTCATTTATAAGTTGTCATATTTAGTACGCTGGGCCCATTAAGCTCCATCCCTGCACAATTCATTTATTACTATCTACAGTTGCTTAAAGCTTTTAAAATTCTATAAATGCCTATTTGGAGCCTTTTGTGTACTAGGCACTAACCTGGAAGATAAAGAGATGAGTAACACAAGGTTAATTTCTACGGGACCAGCAAAGAACTCTATGTTCAATTAAAGAAAGCCAGAAGAGAGTTGAAAATCCGAAGACCTCAGAGGTAAGGGGGGAGGAGGGTGGTAGATGAAGGTAAAGGGGATCAAATATATGGTGATGGAAGGAGAACTGACTGGGTGGTGAACACACAATGTGATTTATAGATGATGTAATACAGAATTGTATACCTGAAATCTATGTAACTTTACTAACAATTGTCACCCCAATAAACTTTAATTAAAATAAAAAAAATAAAAAATAAAATTTAAAAAAAGAGAAAAATTTATCATCATTAAAAAAAAAAAAAAATCTGAAGACCTGAGCGCAAGACAAGGTCCCAGTTCAGGTCTTCTAGGCTAGAACAGTGACCAGTCACTCACTGACTCTGTGATCCTGTTCAGTGACCTCCCTGTGTCCTCATTTCCTCATCTGCAGATTATTATCCTTACCTCATAAGGTTGTCCTGGGAATGAAATGAAAGAGCACATCCAAAAGCATTCTGCAAAAACTGTAAAGCATTCAGCATATTCAATGGTCATTGCTAGAAATTCTTCTAGCTCGCTACAGTGCCACAGTTTTCATAAGCAGGTTTAGCCAGATGCCTAGAATAGAAATTTGAATCCCACGAACGCAGACTTGACAAATAAACCTCATCTGAGTCCAACTGATCTGAATTAATGTGTATTGAGGATCTATGACACACAAAACACAAAAGTGAAATTGAGTCTTATACCAGCTATGTCAGCTAGTATTGCCTCCCTATTTTAAAGAGGCTAAGACAGGTAAAGTAACTTGCGTGACTTACAAATAAATAGAGCTAGTATTTGTATGGAGGTCAGCCAGTCTCCCCTATACCATGTTGCCGTCTTTTTTTTTTTTTTTGCAAATGTTTTATTCTGTAAATACTGCCCCCCTCCAGCCCCTGAATCAGTAACCCCCAGACAGTCCATCACAAAGGATCTCCATACTCCATAACCCAATGATAACTTTTCTCCTCACTTCACAATCTCATTATTCTGTAAGAAACCCATAAGGGACAAGCATATCAGCAATGAAAGGAAAGGCAAATATAAGCCAGTTTCTTTATCAGTGTTTCCCATGCTTGTGATTTCAGGCTGTGAAGGAGGAATGGGAGCAGTACGTAATACTAATAGCATCGTCCAAGGAGCAGCAGATAACAGCACCCAAGGTCCCAGGAAGGAACTGCCTTTGTGCCATATGGATTTTTTGTTACTGTCCTGGCTGTGAGATGAGATTCAGAGAAATCAGATGTGATGGGTTTAGAAACCCCACGAACTCATGACTGGTCCACAGATTCCCAAAAGAGGAACAGGAGCAAAGAATGGGTTTCCCTATGTACTGCCTGTGCAGACGCTTTGCAATTTCTTTCAAGGCAAGGAAGACAAGCCATTCTGTGGAGAGCCTGGCACTATTCCCCTGGGAGGAGAGAAGTGTCAGGAGGCAGACCTTACCACTGCTGATGGACTCCTCAGGGCTTGGAGGGCTGGAGGGCTGAGCAGGTGGAAACTGAACTTTTGGGGAGAATCTATAGGGAGACAGACTGTATCTCAGTATGAGGAGGAAACTAACATTCCATAAGGAAGTGGGTGCACTCAAGAGGAAGTGGGCACTCTGCCCCCCGAACACTCAAGAAAAGCTAGGAAACCTCAGAAGGGATGTCACAGAGCATATCTATGCATCTGATGTGCTGAGATGGTCAGAGGACACCAAATTCTGTTCCAAAACTGGGATTCTGACTGGGGGGTGGGGGTGGCATCATAGAGTAGAGAAGGTCATAGAATCAGAACTCCAGCCTCTCAGTTTATTACCTATGAAACCTTATACAACTTACTTAACTTCTCTGGGCTTCAATTTCGTCTGTGAAGTAGGGGTTATAATAGTAGTGATCTTACAGAGTTGTGAGAATTAAACGAGTTCAGGCACGTGCAGTGCTTTAAAAGAGTGCCTGACACGTGGTCAGTACTCAGCAGACATGTAACATGTACTAAGTACTTATCAGGTGCCAGATTCTCTTCTGAGCCGCAATCATACACGAACAACACAGACAGGACTTACTCTCAGGAATAAACAAATGTATATAATTCCTGATGCTGAAGCTGATAAGAGCTATGAAGAAAATAAAAGAAAGTGATAAAATAGAGTATCTCTGAGGAAGGGGTGAGGCGGAATTAACAAGGGCACATAGAGAGGACCTGTCTGGGCGGAGCTGTTCCAAATCAAGAGAAGAAGCCAGCCACGCTGAGTTGGGACATCCAGGCCGAGGGATAACAATCACAGAGGCCCTGAGACAGACCAAAGCTTCATGTGTTAAGAAACAAGGGGAAAAAGGAGGGAGACACAACGGGAGACGACATCAAAGGTGTGGGCAGCGTCCAGGCGTGGAGGGCTCTG
Organism: Rhinolophus ferrumequinum; assembly: GCF_004115265.2. NCBI lineage: Eukaryota > Metazoa > Chordata > Mammalia > Chiroptera > Rhinolophidae > Rhinolophus > Rhinolophus ferrumequinum. The sequence goes on along the minus strand of NC_046307.1, from coordinate 23,870,901 downwards.
TAGGCTCCAGTGAGTTTGGAAGTTATTCTATGGCACGTGGGAAGACACCTGAGGTTTTAGGCAGGGTAAGACACTGTACAATTTATACTCGAAAGAGATCATGCCCTTGACTTTTAAAAACCTCCCATGCAGGATCCTTCCCGTTCTTTCCTCATTTGCAGAAGTCCCCAAGGCCCTAAAAGAGCTCAGAGTTACAAGACAGAAGGTGTCTGGGTCTCTAAATAATCTCGCAGGCGTCCTCGTGCTAACCAGGAACACGGATGTTGGGTTGTCGTGGAGTAAAAATAAACTTTACGTATTAAGCCAGTGAGGGACGGCGGGAAGGAGGGAGGAAGAGAAGAGAGAGGAGGAGGAGAGAGGGCGAGGAAAAGAATATTTCTGCTGCTCTATGAAGAATGCCAACGCAGGGTGAGCAATGAGCTATAGTGGAAGCAGGAGACCCTCCGTCTATCTTGCTCACAGTGAACAGAGTGAGCAATTGTTTTTAAGCAAATGAGTGGACTCCATGGCTAAGCCATGGCATGAATCAGTAACCAAGCACCTTCCTTGTGAACGTTGGCTATAAAGTAAAACAGCAAAAAATAAAAGTAGCAGACCAGGTGAGGCCGAGACAACATCCTCCAGGTATCCTACGTCCCTTTTCAGGAGCCAGGTTTGAAATAAATATATATATATATATATATTTTTTCTCTATCAGACCAGACCACCTTCTTGAGTCCTCTCTAGATAGGCAACATTTGCTTCCAGGGGTATAGAGTACAAAAATTACAAGGCACCAGTAGTCAGGTTTTAGGCAATAACCAGGCACTTGCTAACTCTGTGCATCCTGACAGGTGGCCCCCTCCCCGAGAACAACAGGAACAGTAGGTGCACACATTTGTGCATAGTCACACATTCGACAAGCATTTACTGAGCACCTACTTCACACGAGGCACCGATCTAAGCACTGGGAATACAGCAGTGGACCAAACAGGTAAAGTATTTTTCTTGCTAAAATAGTCAATCATATACAAGACAGACACGTTTCCTATTCTCACATGTGAACAAATACCATTTCAGATGCTAAGTGCTATGAAGAAAATAATAAAGTATAATGTAATAGAGTACATTTGTGGAAGGGCCAGGGGGACAAAAACTAGGGCTGACATGGAAACTGACATCCTGGGAGGAAGGAAAGGGACAACAAGCAAACAAGTAAAAATATGTGTCAGGTGGTAAGAAGCACCATAGTGAAAATAAAACGGGAAGCAGTGGAGCGATGGTGGGAAGGAGGTTAAGAAGTGGATTACTGGAAGGGACACCTCGGAAGTCATATATTCAAACCTTATGATGCTTTAGTCATGGGGACAGGGAAAAGGAGGGAGATAAGGATATCCCCTTTATTTCTGGTTTGTGCAATGCGTGGAGGTGTCATTTACCAAGATAGAGGACAGCGTAGGAAAAGCAAATTCGCATAGAGAAAACCCTGAGTTTGGTTCTGAACATCCCTCTGCGATGTTCAAATATGAGTGATGATATCATGTATCATCATGTAGGTGATGTACAACAACAACACACAGGTGGTAACTGAAGTTTTGGGCATTGCTACGAACTGAATGTTTCTGTCCCTTCAAAACTCAGATGTTGAAATACCCCCACAGTGATGTATTAGGAGGTGGAGCCTTTGGGAGGTGATTAGATCATGAGGGTGCAGCCCTCACGAATGGGGTTAGTGCCCTTGTAAAAGAAAGCCCATAGAGCTCTCTCACTGCTTTCCACCATTTGAGGGCACAGCAAGAAGATGGCCATTTATGAACCAAGAAGTAGGCTCTCACCCACCACTGCCTCTGCCAGCACCTTGACCTTGGACTTCCCAGCCTCCAGAACCGTGAGAAATAAACATTTGTTGTCTAACGCACCTAGTCCATGGTATTTTTGTTATAGCAGCCCAAATGAACAAGGATTCTTAAGAATCTGAAGGTCTGTAGTGCAGGGTAGTAACGGCAGCTCTACGAATTTGTCCATGAGCTGGACTCCTACCATCTTTTTGCTCCACCATTTATAGAATGCAGCCCTTGTCACATGGCCCAAGATAGCTGCAGGAGCTCCAGCCAGTAAGTCTGGCCAGACAGGAAGCACACAGGTGCTTCTCTTCTGATGTTAATTTGCTCTGAAACCTTGGGAAACTTATCTCCCCTCCCTGGACCTGTTTTCCCATCTGATCTGTCAAGTTCCTTGTTGCTCTAACATGTCCTAACTCTGTCAGAATAGGGGCTTAGTAGCTTCCATCCAAAAGCAAAAAGTCTGAGACACAACCATACAGAGTATTGATTGATTTCACTGAGAAATCTGACCTTTAAATATTCCATTTTCATATTTGGTGCTTTGGATAGGAACTCTCCAGGGAACTCTAAGGGTAAGTGCTTTTGCCTCTGCTTTAGAAGGGACTGACTTTGATGCAATGCTGTTCTCATCTGCAGGTTTAATTTAGCTCTTTTGTCTGTATTAAACTCACTGGGAAGTATCCTTTGTGTGGTGCCAAACACATCACATGCCCGGCCATTTCTAGCTGAATTTAGACTTGCCCTTTCAGCTAAGCATCCTGGGATGCTCTGATGGCCGAGGTTGGACAACCTGCCTTCCAACTCCCCCAGGATCTTCTCTCTGGGAGCTGCGAGTAATCTGGACCAGCCACTGGGTGTCAGCATTGCTTTGTCCAATTATAAGGAAAAAAAAAAAAAGATGTGTGTGGTTTGGGAGTTGTTTACGTAGTAAGTTTGGGGCTCTAGAGTGGACACAAGCACAATTTACATTTTTACAGCTCTTAGCATTAACAAATAAGTTCATGTGTCTGTCTTTACATCCTGACTCCCTGTACTCGTTTCAGGCCCTCGGTGTCCCTTGCCTAGGTTACTGAAACAATACCCATTGCCAGTTTTCTGTCCCTCAAGTCTATCTTTTCTCATCTGGCTATAATCAGGACTATAACAGACTCAATTACAGAATAATGAGCCCCCGGTCAGTAGAGATTTGTAAACAGAAGCTACAAAACCACCCAGCAGATGTGTGTGTATGTATATCTTATAAATATAAATACATGTATAAATGCATATACACCTGTGTTTTTTTTCTGGCTTGAGAACCTTTGCTAACTCCCTATTGTCCGTAACAGAGAAAATCCTGAACTGTGTGGCTTTGCAAACAGAGCTGTCCGTTATCTGGCTGCCTGCAACCCTCAGTCTCAAACAGAGTGCTTCAGTAAGAATGAACAAAGAAAATTTCACATGCTCCGTGTCTCTGCCCACCCTGTTTACCAGGGAAACCTCTTATTCTTCTTCTGGAGCCGCCCCCAGGAAGCTTATGGGAGCCCTGCCCCAGTGCCCACTCCCCAGCCTAAGCTCTGTGCCCTTTCTGTGGGCACCCAGGGCACATGGACTAACTGGACAATTTACCCTAGTCTCTCACCCACTAGATTAGGAACTGCTTTAGGACAAGGACGTCAAGGTATTCATCTTTGTGTCTCTGGCTTCTGTCACTGCGTCACCTGGTTGTCGACAGTTAATATATTTATTTAACCAAATGCAACGGAACCTATGGAGTTATTAAGCTTATTTTACTGGATCTGCATCGTCTCTTACAGGCACCTCCTGTTCACCGTCCCAATTGCAATCATCCTGGTTCAGGATTTTCCAAACTTGTCACGTCCTTTGGCAGGTGTTTTTTGCCATACCTGGGTATCACATGGGCTAGGTTTTTTTTTTTTTTTTTTTTTTTTTTTAAAAAAAGCTTTTTCTTTACACCCACTTATATTTGTCTCAAATAAATTTGTTTTAAAAGAAAACTTTATATTACTACCATAATCAAAAACTTGTATCATTTGCCACAAAAAGTTAGTTTAAGAAAATAGAATGAAAAACATGCTATTGAATTCTAGCTAGACAATCTTGCCACTCTAGTAGACATACTGAGACCGTTCATGAGTCTTCTATCCCTTGCTGTATCCAGGCCTCTTTGACACATGACTTTGACTTCCTCTCGCTAAATAGACAGAGCCCATTTCTCTATCTCTTGATTCTGAATTCAGCCATAGAACTTGTTCTCGCCAATGCTGTGTTAGTGGATTTGACACGTGCACAGGCATGACAAGCTCTTACCTGGAATCGCTCCTCTGCAGTGACAATGTGCCCAGGCTAGTCCAATGGAAGGATGTACGAAATACATGAAGCAGAGCCCAGCCAAGAGTCAGCTGAGAATCTAACTGCTAAATTTGAGAGCAAATCCAGTGCAAGACCAAAAGAATCACTGGCCTTAATGGCTAACCTCAGACTCCGAAGCTAAATAACGGTTTATTGTTGAAAGGCAGTGAGGTTTTGTTGAATGTTTGCTACATACATTAATATAGCAATGGATAACGAATATACTTGTCAAGGCTCTGAGCCTGAAGTGTGTTTTCTTTTTGTTAAAAAGATAGATTAGAAAGTGTTAGCGAGGTGTTAAAATACTAGCTCCCAGTTGAGAATGTTTCTTTGAAATAATCAGATGGATTGAAATAGAACGGAAAAGGGAGCAATTGCCTCACTTCATAATTTCATGTAATTCACCATAGTTTATACCTAAAATTATCTCTGTACCTTTCCCTCACTTTGAAATAGGCTATCCTAGTTCTTGCCTTTTCTACCTTTCTTGCCCTTTCTGGTCCAAAATGGTCTTGGGCATATTGCTAAAAACTAAAGCCCAACATGATTTAAATTCCAAGTGCCCCAAGATCTGGTCCCAGCCCTGCCCTTCCAGGCTTGTCCCCGCTGCTTCCCCACTTTATATAACCAGTACAACAACCCAACTCGTTCAGCACTTACTGAATATTTACTTACTGCAGCTGTTCAGCTAGAGCTAAGAACCTAACTGAGGGAAAGGGGGGGAAAGGGGTGTGATGGTTAAGATGCAGCCTTCACTTTCATCAAGTTCTCAGCCCATAAGTAAAGCATGCAAGCAACCACGTAACTCTAAGCTAATATGTGAAGAGTAAGCTATAGAAACCCATAGGATTGACATCTAATGCAAACAGTCAGGAGCAGGAGAAGTTTGAATCACAGAAGGATCCCAAGGGCATTGATGTCCTTGGATACAATGAAACCTCTCTTGATTCTTCCACCATAACTTGGAAGAAGTGTTCATTTTTCTGAACCCCAGCTCTTCAGAGCTCATTATATATGATTTATACTTATATTATCCATTCTCTCAGATGATCAACTCTTTACGGGCATTGATCATTTATCTTTACACCAACCACGGCAGTAGCAGGTCAAGAGGCAAACACTGAGAACTAACACATGTTTGGTTGATGGATGGATGGACAGATGGATGAATGGGTGTATGAATGGGAGGTCATAAGAGAAACAAATCATATTATAAGAAAGTCTTTTGGCTCTGTTTAAGTCACTCCTTTTAGGTGGTAGCCCAATCCCATGGTTCCCCAAAACTGGCAGCCCATAAAGTGTACCTAGGAAGCTTTAAAACATGCATATTCCTGGGACCTACTGCTGTAGGGTATTCTGATTCAACAGATACAGGATGCAACCCAGTAACACATATTTTAACAAGCTCCCCAGAGGATTATGAAATATCTGGTCCAAGGGATGATGCTTGGGGATTATATGTCTAACACACCTGAGTTTCACATGGCTTCATACTCACAGGTGTTCTGTTTGTGAAATGCTCAGACTTTCTTTTCATGAATGGTTCAGCCTATCCAGATAATCTGCAAGAGGAAAATACTGCTATGACTTGGAAAAATCCACAAGGAGCTGTAACAATAGTAATATAATGTACTGACATGTATTGAATACATACTTAATAAATTTCAGGCCTTTTGCTAAGTGCTTTCATTTAGCATTACTTATTTAATCTTATCAGCAACGCTAATTAGAATTTTTAAACCATTTTATTGAGATGTGATTGACATATACATTTAATATATGCAACTTGATGAGTTTGCAGATAAGTATGCAACTGTGAAACCATCACCACAATCTATACCATAAACATATCCATCACCTCCAAAAGTTTCCTCCCACCCTCTTAACAATAAATTATTTTATGTGATAAAAATATTTAACATATGATATACCATCTTAGCAAAATTTTAAGTACACAATACAGTATTGTAACTATAGGAACTGGTATGGTCTGAATGTTTGTATCCCCCAAAATTCATATGTTGAAATCCTATCCCCAGAAGTAATGATATCGGGTAGGTGGACCCTATGGTGGTGAGCAGATCATAAAGGTGGAAAGTTTGTGACCCCCTTCCTTACAAGCAACTGTAACAAAAGTACCATAGACTGAATCACTTAAACAATAAACATTTATTTTTCACAGTTCTGGAAGCTGGGACATCTAAAATTAAGGCACCAGCAGACTCGGTGTGTGGTGAAACGCAGCATCCTGGTTCATAGACAGCCATCTTCTCTCTGTAACCTCACATAGCGGAAGGGGCCAGGGGCCACTCTGAGGTCTCTTTCATAAGGCACTAATCCCACTCATGAGGGCTCCACCCTCATGACCTAATCACCTCCCAAAGGTCCCACCTCCAAATACCATCACATAGGAGGTTAGGAGTGTAACTTGCGAACTTTGGGGAGGGGGGTACAAAATTCAGTTCATTGTAACATGTTATATCCAACGACCTTCAAAAGCTCACTGCCCATCAGTAAACATTTGACAGGCCCAAGTCTCCCTTAAAAGAAGAAAATAATTTAGAATGTACAAGTCAAAAGGAGGAAAACAGTCTTAGACATAGCTCTGCAATTGCTCTGAGAGACATAGTCTGTCAGAAGTCACATCGAGCAAACAAGAATTCTGAAAGAGCCAACGTAGTTGGTTTAAATTGTGGTTCTGTCACCTATGAGGTGTGTGACAACTTATAGGTGTCTAAGCCTTGATTTCCTCATCAGTGATATGGGATAATCATAGTACCTGTTTCACTAGGTTGTCGAAGATTAAGCAAGATAGTACAAGTGAGTACAGGTGGCAATTACATTAATAATAACAGTAATATCATAAAACTATTATGTGCTTATTATGTAGTATCAGGTATTGTTCTAAGCAATTTATAACCTCCCAGCCAATAAAAACAAATCTATAACATCCTAAAAAGGTGATCTCCCATCCCCTTCTTGGACTTTCAGTGATGGGTACCCATTAACTTCCAGGCTCTCTGTCTAGAATGTAATCTTTGCAGAGGGAGAAGTCATCCCTTCTCATTTACGATGGTAGTCCCAGACCTAGATATCTTTCCTCAAATAGTTTTTTAAGAATCACATCAGTGACACACATAAAGGATGAACTGTTCTATAGGCTTGTCATTGATATTAATAAAAAACAATTCACATTGAGCATGTATAATATTAATCATTAATGATAACACTAAATTGATTGAGCATATTTCTCTACAGGGATGATCGCATCTAAGCCTCGTGGTAACCCAATGAGATATGCACGATTCTATGATCACTCCTGTTTTATAAAAATATATCCTGTGGCGCAAAGAAAGCTAAGGAAGCTGCCCAAATCCCCAAACTTCGTTACATAGTAGAGAAGGAATTTCAACCAGGCAGTCTGACTCCGGCATTCATGCTCTCACAATACACATTGTCTCTATGGGATGCGACACTGGAAGGACCCCAGCAGTTAGCATCCTTCCCTTTGCAGTAATCTGCTTTTCATCAAAATCTTTTTACTTTATCCAGAGTGAAGTGCACACAGCTAGACCTTTAAGGACCTGAATGTCCTGGGGCCCGTCATATATTGTCACTGAGCTTCCTGGATTCCAAGTTAAATAAAGGATGAGGCCCTGCTGCTCAGGTTCTGCACAGACGTGCAGATGATGGGTTGCTGGTTAGCACGTCAGCTGAAGGACAATATATTTTAATGCAAATGCAATGAGCTGGAACGACAGCGTTTTCTCCGAGAGCCTTAACTAGGTTAGCATGACCTCCGAGAGGGACCAGAATTCTAACAGCCAAATTAGAATAGAAAGTCTTATGGAGATGTCTATGCTAATCAGCCATGTTTTACTGGAACGATTATGTGCCGCACAATGGCCATTTGCCAGTTTCAGCCAGGGCATCATTTGGTCAGGTGACCGACAGAAAATGATGACTCTGAAAGTGCAGGGGAGGCCGGAAAAGTAGTGGCAGAGGTGGGATGAAAGTACGAGGACCCCAAAGAAAGAAGATTTTCCTTACAGGAATTCTAGCGCACACCATGCCTGCTTTGCGGTTTGTCTGTGCTGCAGTAAAACCCTCTGTTTGAGAGTTAATAGGAGCCGTGTACCTCTGGACCCTGAAAACAGGGACGAAAAGGAGAGAAAAACAAGAAAATGGTTCTGTCCAGACTGAGAATTTCCCCTTGCACCTAATCTTTGCTCTTAGCATGCAGACCTTGTGTTCTGTGGAAGTAAATGGGAGATGCCATCTTCTTTGACCTGGGCCCCCAAAAAATCTCATCATCCCTTACATTTGTTTTGTTTTGGACTTTAGGGAATCGACAGAAGCTGAGCTGGTGAGACACAGAACTTTGCACCGACAAAAGCTAAAAAAAACAACAACAATCAAACCTGATTTTCCCGACCGTACATGTGTCAGAGTCAACGACGACCAGAGAAGGAAAGTTATAACTGAAGATGGACCATAGTGCCCTTTGGTACCATGCCATTTGAGCCGATTTTTAATGGTTTTCAAAAGATGCCTTGGCATCTCCTCAGATACACTGAATCATAAGCACAAGGGGAAACAGAGGAGAAATCGTCCCCCGTTTTAAATAAGCTGTTGGATGATTCCAGTGTAGGACCGCGTTTGGGAGTCGCTGCTCTGGACCACACGTCCTCGCACCATCACCACACAGAGGAAAAGCACTGGTGCTCTTTGGGTCCACGTGGCCCAGCATTCGGGCTCTACATGCAGAACCAAGAGCTGTGATCCGAATAACATAGCTGTTCTGCATGTTGACATCGACCCCAAACAACATCAAAGTAATTAATATTCACCTAGCCCTTGATGTGCGCCAGGAACCGTTACATATATTATCTTGTTCCAGTCAAAGGTTAATGTCACTTAAATATTCAAAAAGACAATGTTTATGTATGTGACTCTCAGTCAGAAATGTTTAACAACAATGACATCATATGCAATTGGATCATACGATTTTGTTCACGCTTCAACCTGGATGAAGACGGAAAATAAATTTATTTTGCTTGCAACTGAACTTTCATTTGTCTATAACTTCCATCTGACAGAAAAATGAACTAAATGATCAATCTAGTTTAAATTCTGTCTCTTCTTATTATCTAAATTGCCACTTTGGGTAGTGTCAGTCTCCCTAGAGTAAGAAGTTTTTTAATCTCTCAAATAGCCTCTCCCTGTTTCTCCGCCAAGATGAATTCTGGGTAAAAGATGAATTCTAGGTAAAAGTGGAGAGAGAGGGATGTGTGATTTAGCGCATTCACCCTGATCGTTGGGTAGCGGGATAGCGTCCTGCCCATCCTGGTCCAGGGAGCACATCCCTTGTCCTGCTTTCCGCTTGCTCCTCTGGCCTGCACAGCAGACATGGAAGCTGGAATGACATTACTCTCATTTGCTCTCTTGCCTCAACCAGAGGCGACCCCGGCAATCTGGGCCTCACCTAACCTACTGCTAGCAGCATCGATTTCTCTAAGGTTTGGCTGGAACTCCACTCTCCCCACCTGGCAGGTCTGACCTGCTGTCTTTACTGCAGGGCCAGCTTGTCCAAACCACCGTGCGCACTCTGGCGAGATCGCAAACACACTGTCAGGTATCTGGGACCAGCCTATACCACGCAGGACCAGCAGGTCCGTTTTGTGCCATAGGCAGGTGAAGAAGCAAATCTCCTCTCAGTCTTGCCCTCATTTATCTAGTGAGCCTCCTGCTCCCTGTGCCAAAGCCAGCACAGGGACGAGAAAATCAGGGCCATGGCTTTGCTCTACTCTCCCATTCCTTTCTGTCTCCTTCCACTTCCCACTCCCTGAAGCCAGCGAGGGGCAGGCTCTTCCACTCGGCCTTCCTGAGGAGACCTTCCTTAAACAATGTAGCAACCCCTTCTCAAAACTATAGCCTAGGGATCAAATATATGGTGATGGAAGGAGAACTGACTCTGGGTGGTGAACACACAATGTGATTTATAGATGATGTAATACAGAATTGTACACCTGAAATCTATGTAACTTTACTAACAATTGTCACCCCGATAAACTTTAATTGAAAAAAAAAATGTAAAAAACTATAGCCTGGTTTCTTGTGGATGGTCCTTTTGGTCTGTATCCTTCCTCTGGTATTTCTAATCTCCCCCTTTCTTTCTCTAAGCAAAAGAAACCTCCAGCCAGCTCGGGCAAAGCCCATGTAATTGGGAAAACGAAAGATAAACAGATGAATATTTTTTAAAATATCACCCCATTGTACATGTGTATGATTTCAAAATGAGTTTTGTAAGGAAGGCAAAAATAGGCATTACCATCTCCAATTTACACAGGCAGACACTGAGAGACCAATCATCATATGATGAGTAAATGTTCTGGAATATGGTCCTTTACCGAGCGCTGTCTTCTTTGTATGGTACACATTACTTTTCTTCGTTTGGTGGTTTTTTTCAGCCAATGCTTTCTTGAGTAATGAGTCCCCTTAAGTCGGGCCAAGTCCCACATGGATGGTCCCATCATTTTACCTACCTATTCAAACCCTACTGCCTAAAAGACTCAGGTCAGACCACCTCTCCCGTATCAATCCCATGACTTTGCTCTACTTGGAATCCTTTTGAAGGTGCGGTCCATACCACATCATTCAAGACAGAATTCAATACCACAATCGCTTACATTGCTTTCTAAGTTATCTATCACCCGTGGAACTCCTGCCTCTCAACTAGTCTGTAAGCTGTTCTGCGAGCTCTTTGAAGGCGGGGACTATGCTTCTAAAGCCCCATTCTAGTGGTAAGACAATAGATTCTCAAGTTAGAATGCTTAGGGTCACATCCTGGTTCTGCTGCTTATGAGCTGTGAGACCTGGGCGTGTCATTTAGCCTCTCTGAGTCTCTGAACTGCCCCCGTCCCCCCACCCCTACCTATAAAATGGAGATAATAATATGCCTACTTACAGATTTGTCATGGACATTGAATTAATTAATACATTTAAAGCATTTCAAAGAGTATTAGACACATCGTAAGCACGATATGCATTTCAATTTTACGCCCCTTAGCATGTAAGGCTGAGTACAAAGCTGATACTTGTTTATGCTTCTCAGTTGAATTATTTGAATTAGCTGAAGAGTTTTATTTCAGTGTTTTATTTTCAATGACATTTCTGAGATGCAAAGCTAAACTTACCAACATTTAAATTCTTTAGATAAATGAATATAAGAAATAATTTTATCATAAAAATAATCCCTGCTCTCAACTCCACGTCTCACAAAAAATAATAGTCCTCGTCATCTTCCTGCGTATCTACATCACCCAAAGAAAGCATTTTCTTAACCTTATCCCTTTTAAGCAACACAACACCTCAGAGAGGTTCAGAAGTCAAGGAACGGTGCTCTCATTTTACATGGCAAAACTAAGGTGCTGGAAGTCAACTGGTCGGACCACGTCATTGAGAAAGCTATCATGGGAGGCAGGGATGGAACTCGGCTTCTCCTGCCCCCAGATGCTCTGGGATGGTCAGTTGCAAAGCACCGTCATGCCCCTGATCTCACTGGACCCTCATGGGCACTCCCTGAGCATCTCAGAACAGGCATCACAATCCCTATTTTGCAGGTGAGAACACCACAACTGTGAGGGCTCAGAAGTGGCAGAACCCGGGCCAGAATCCAAGTCTCCTGATCAAGAACCTGAGGTGCCTCGATCTCCTGAGTGTACCCAAGCCCAGCGCGGAGTCCTGAGACGAGGTTCGGCAGCGTGGTGCTCACAAGGTAGGTCTGGCCTCATACAACCCTCAGGCTGGATCCCATCTCACCACACACTGGCTGCGTCACCTCTGGAAAGTCCCTGACCTTTCTGGGCCTCAGTTTCCTTATCTGTAAGATGAAGATAATACTAGTATTTTCCTCATAAGATTTAAAAGAGAATTCCACTGTGTAGTCTATAGGTACCTGACCATAGTATGGAGCAAATATTAAGAACTCATTCAATATGGGTGGGAGAAACACTCCAGACTCATCATGTTTTCACGTGCAGGGACTTCCGTTAGACTAATGCGTGGCCTCCCCTCCCACCCTTACTCATACTCCACAAGAAAGAGGTAAGATTTATTAGTGTGCACCTGTGGAAGTGTACTTTGGGGTCTTCTCTCACCTATGCATTAGGCTCAACACACGAGGTCCCCACTCTGTAAGAGGAAGCCTGTGGCGGCACAAGCTCACCTGGTCTGAGAAGGTTCTTTCCTGGGGTGTGGTAGTAAGACATTCATTGTTGTCTCATTCCTCAGCCAAATCCTCCAGACTGCCTTTCATCAGCGATACAGCTCTCATTTTGATAACCATTTTTCTGATTCTTGCATCTACCTCTCAATTGGCTTAGACTTACAGAAGAAGGTGAGTACAATCCACTGGTCCCCTAAGATCCTAACAAATATGAGCATATTCCATGGTTATCAACGTTACATAAAACTTGTTTCCAAGCAGAGGTCTCCATCTTCTGTGCATTCCATCAGATGGGGTTTGGCTGCTACATTCAGCAACAACCAACCACCTGCCACATCAGGAAGCCAGAGGTGATGCAGACCGCAGTCACCAACAAGTCCCAACCTCAGGTCTCAGGGAGGCGTTGAGGACAAATCTGATTCATGACGTTCTCATTTCTTTTGTGAGTGGCCCACTGTGATTCGGAACCAAAGCCCAGCTAATTCTCTGTGGTGTTCTCAATGTTCTGCTGGGCGAGTTTCACCTTGGATGTCCCTAGAACTTTGTCAGAGTAGATGGGGAATTCTAGGAGGGTGACTAGACATCCAGTCTATTTTGGTTCTCCAGTTCTCCAGCAGCCTGGTGTCTGAGCTAAGAGAAATGTGACTGTGTCAGAGTACAAGAGAGCGCCAGTGGCAAAGGCTTGCACATGTCTATTTCTGGCTGTCCCCTGATGCTGTGTCATTGGAGGAGCTGTGACATCACAGCCTCTACTTTTTTACAAGGGCCTGACATTCCAAGTGACTCATAGAGAATGTCTACTCTGGCTGCCAGTACACACAGACTTAGGGAGTCACACAGAATGACTTACGTTGGGGTTGGGCAGGGGCATGAAGACTATCACAGACAATTAGGACTAGCAGCTACCTTAACTGTCCTCTAGTAAAAGCCCTGTCTAAAGCCTGAGCCCCAGAGAGGTGGGCCTCCCGGTTGTGCCTGCATATCTCCAAGGACATGAAGCTTATTATCTTACAAGCCAGCTGTATCAGGATAGCTTGAGGCACAGATAACAGCATATTTAAGCAACACAAACTTTTCATCTCACTCAACAAGAAGACTGAAGGAAAGTGGCAGCAGGGTTTATTAGTGGCTCAGGAGAGTCACCGAGGGCCAAGGCTCTTTCCGTCTTGTAGGAAATCAGCGATGGCTTTCCTCATTGGCTCAATGCTCTTTTTCTCATTTGATACTATCAAAGCAAGAAGAAAATGGTGCATACCAGAGGCTTGCTCCTCATGGGTCTCTCTCTTTTAATCAAGGTGCAAAACCTTCCACAGACCCCAGAAGCTGTCCCTAGCATCTCATTGGTCAGAAGAAAACCGCATGCTCATCCTTAAACCAGGGGTGTAGAATTGCCCCAATTAGCCCTGACCAATTGTGAATCATGCCTTGGAGTTGGACCCACTGCCCTCTGAAGAAAAAATGGTTTTATAAGCAAGAAGAAAAAAAAAAGAGGGCAATGGCTAGTAGGTATAGGGAGTCAACTTTACCTGCTCCAGTAGCCCAAGCCCTTGTCGAATTATTTTGAAGTTCTTTCTAATACGAGCTGGAAATGGGTTACTAGCGTATCTCCCCACCCATTGATTCTAGATTGACTCTGATGCCTCATGGAATAAACACCACATGTTTCCACATGATAACTTAAAGCATATCTGAAAACTGATTGTTCTAGAAAAGTTTCCAGCTCTGAACTCTTCACTGGGAGAGAGCCTAGTGCAGAGCTCTGGAGTCAGGCTGCCTGCGTTCAATTCCCAGCTCTGGTACTTACCCACTGGGGGATCCTTGGAAAGTTACTTTAACCTGTTTGTACCAACTTCCTCTCCTGTACAATGAATATAATAACAGTGCTTACCTCATAGGGCTGCTGTCAGGATTAAGTAGTTAATATCCATGAAGCACTTAGAACAGTGCCTGGCACTGAGCTGGTACATTTAAGTGTCTATTGTTGTGTGATCAGTTAAATTTTTGGCTGTTTTCTGTTGTCGGTATCCTATCTATTTGCATCTTTGTCAAAAAGTAGAAGCTGAGAGTTAAATCTAGATTTAGATGAAAGCTTTACATTTAATTCTATCTCATTTCATGGAAACAGAGCAGGACTGAAAGTATGCCAATCACTCCAAGAAAGGGGAAAAAGTATAAAAACTTTCAGTTCACCAGGTAGACCGTTCTCCCATTCCTGGGACCACCTTCCTTATCCTCTCCACTCTACCACTTGGATTTCATCCTGGGCCTGGTCTCTCAGCCCCGTTACCAACTCTGTGAGCCCAGGGCAATGCTATGGGCTGAACTGTGCCCCCTTAAAGTGCATATGTTAAAGTTCTAACCCCAAGTACCTCTTGGTCTCTTACTTCTCTAACTGGAAGCAGGTTTAGGTCAGAAATAGGATGTCATTTCAGCCTGATATTAACCAATTTTCAAATCGCGGTGCTTAAATTCAGACAGTACCCTGGGAGGAAAGGATTAGTGCTGCCGCATAGTTCAGTAAGGCAAGAACTGACACCAGACAGAGGAATTTATTGGCCCATGACCTAGGCAAGAAGATTAAAAGGCGAAGTTTAGCCGATGGTCAGCCAGTCCGTCACAAGCTATCTGAAACATCTCCAAGTCCTGCTACTCCAGGAAGCCCGCCTAGACTAAGCAATGGAGCAGCGTGATCATCCTGTTCCCAACCTGGTGACCTAGGAGTCACCAAAACAGGAGAATTGTGTCACCAGGCTATGTGGCTGCCTGTGATCACAAAGATCTGGGGATAAGGGCGGAAGGAAGGGAAGAGACTTAACTGTACATCCTAACAAGGATTCAGCTGACTCAAGCCGCAGCACAAGCATTAGCTCTAACGCCCAGGCAATCTCCAGTGGCCAAGAAGGTAGCCAGGCTCTGAATCAGGCTCCCCTGCCCTTTATGCGGAAAATTGGCCAAAGGTCTTTCTAGCTGAATAGGGAGGAGTGCGGTGAAGAGGACAGCGAGGGATGGATGGTAGAAGACAGAATGGGGGTGGGATGGAGAACTTAAAAGAGTATAGATAAAAGAATCCTTGGGCACAGCCAGCCTCCCTGCATCAGTCAGTTATGCTATCAGATCCTGTCACCAGCTTTGAACCAATCCTTTGTCTTGTTCCAGTCCTGAATATACTATATAATTTAAATCACTTTGTATTTGTCATCCTAAAAGCAAGGAGACCTTTTTGCCTTTGCACACAAAATGAATGAAAAATGCATTCATGCCATCATTAAATATAAAATATGTTACCCGATATAAAATATGGAGGGACAGCTTGCTCCGAGGAAGGACTACTACTCTGGAATTTTAAAACTCAGGCTCTATTCCCAGCTTGTTTATTAATGTATCTTTAATATATGCATCTATTTGTTCATTCAGTCAACAAATATTAAGAACTCTCTATGTGCTAGGCATTATGCTAAACACTGAGGATAGCACAGTATTAAGACAAACCCAATTTCTCCCCACAAGGAGGCCCCGTCCAGTGGAGGAGAAAGACAATAAACAAAACGTAAATAAACAGCTAGGAACTTTCCGTTTTTATCAGTGCTATGGAGGAGACGTACAAGTTGCTCTGAAAATGCTTGGTGGTTGCACCTTGCCTATGCAGTCAGACAAGGCTTCCCTAAGTCTGAGCTGGCTCTGCCACTGTCATATATGTATGACAGTTCTACTGGGCAAGTTCCTTCAGACTTATTAGGACTCAGTTTGCCTATCTGCAAAATGGCAAGACTGTACTATGATTCTTGCATCGGTGAGTCTATATAAATAATGTGTGTTTATATATAGCCCATTATAAAATGAATTTAGGAAACCTGGCACAGACAACAAGGTTACCTTTCTTGGTACAGAGACCACAGAGGAGATAGCCCTCCCCAGGGAACAGTTTCTCCCCCTTGAACCTGGTCAAATGTATCACTCCAGCCCCCTCTCAGGGCCATCTCTGGGTTGGCGGCTTGCAAATTGTCTTCCCCCAGCCAAAAGCATATTTCACCAGCATGCAGGCAGGAGTGACAGAATGGGGTTAGGAAATGGAGAAGAGTGACATGGTTTTTTTCATCCCAGGCACTGCAGAGGAAGAGGTGGCAAGGAGCCAGTGATGGAGCTCACTGGAACGAGACAAACAGCGATGCCTACACAAGTGGGGTACTGGGGTTCATCAGGAGAACAGGAGTTCCAAGTCTGGAGAGGGGGCTGACTCAGGAAACTCACATGGAGATCTGGCCGTGCAATGAAATTTCTATTTAATTTTAGTCAAGTCATGGACTGTCTCTGGGCCTTGGGTCCCTCCCAGATAATTAAACCACTTCCTCTAACTAGCTTGATGATATTAAATGAGGATACGAGTTATGTGATAAATGTGTTAAAGAGATAATAAATTATTTAAGACAGCCATCTCAGCTTCTCATTAGCAAGGATAGAGCTAAAATTTGGACTAAGTGGGCCACCTTCAGTAAAGAGCCATAAAATAGGGATAAACCATTGTCTCTCAGGACTGCTACGAAAATGCATACCAAAGTGCTTCGTAAACTATAAAGGACCATGTACATGCAAGGTACAATTACAATAATGATTTAAAATGGCATTGTGGTTAGTATGATTATAATAATTATGATAAGTTAAACATTCATAACTGGGTAGTTGGATACATAGATGACTACTTGGAGAAAAAGATGACCAGGCATTTCAAAAGTCATATATAAGCACATTCCCCACCATCTAACAGAGATTGCAAAAACAATCTTTATGACTCTTGTTACGGAAAAATCTAAAAGGAACTGGCTCTCCATGTGAAATAGACTGTGATACTGGAATGTAAAACGCCAATAATTTAAGGGAATGGTGCAGAGTACTTTAATAAATATTAAGTCATTTGGTGCTCACAAGATAAAGAATTAGTTGGGAATGGTGCTATTATCCCTTTTGGCAATTATGGAGACTGGGTTGACAAAAGTTAAGGGCTTGAGTACTATGCACAAGATTTTAGAGAATGAACAGAGAAAAGAATCTTGCTTCAAAACCATGGCTCCCTCAAAGACAACCTATAGAATGGGAGAAAACATTTACAAACCATATGTCTAACTAGGGTTAATATCCAAAGTATATGAGGAACTGCTACAAATCAATAGTGCAAAAACAAATAACCCAATTAAAATGAATAGACATTTCTCCAAATAAAATATACAAATGGCCAACAGGTACATGAACAAATGCTCAAAATCACTAATCATTAAACATGCAAGTTTACAATGAGGTATTACCTCATACCTGTTAAGATGGCTTTTAGAAAGAAAGAAAGAAAGAAAGAGAGAGAGAGAGAGAGAGAGAGAGAGAGAGAGAGAGAGAGAGAGAGAGAGAAGAAAAAAACAGAAACACAAACAAAACCAGAAAATAACCAGTACTGGTGAGGATGTGGAGACATTGGAAACCTTGTGCACTTATGAGAACGGTAGGAATGTAAAATGGTGCAGACACTATGGAAAACAGTATGGAGGTTCCTCATAAAATTAAAAATAAAACTAGCAGATGATCCAGCAATCCTACTTTGGGAGTATTTATCCAAAAGAATAGAAAACAGGGTCTTGAAGAGATATTTGGACTCCCAGGTTTATTGCAGCATTATTCACAATAGCCAAGAAGTGGCAACAACCCAAATGTCCATCAACGGATGAACAGAGAAAACATGGTATAAACATAGAATGGAAAACTATTCAGTTATAAAAAGAAAGGAAACTCTGTCACATGCCACAACATGGATGGACCTTAGGGACATTATGCTAAGTGAGATAAGCCAGTCACAGAAGGACAAAACTGCACGACTTCATTTACATGAGGTATGTAAAGTACTCAAACTCATGGGAGGAGGAAGTAGAATGGGGGGTGCCAGGGGCTGGGAGGAGTGAGAAATGGGGAGTTGCTGCTCAAAGGGTATAGCTTCGGTCCTGCAAGACGGAAAGTTCTAGGAATATGCTGGACAACATTATACTGTACTTAACAATACTGCACTGTTCATTCTGAAATTTGTTAAGAGGGTAGATCTTATTATGTGTTTTTACCACAATATTGTCTTTTTTAAAGGGGGGGGGCTCTCTGGATTTCTGTTCTAATTGTTGTGATCAATTGCTCAGATTTTATGTCCTGTGTTATAACAATATACCTATCTTGGCAAAGAGCAACAACCACAAACTACACTTCTACTAAGCAGTCTAGAGCCACATATTGCAATTGCTATACTTTCAGAAATAAAATCATAAAACAACAGTACCAGAAAAACTTAGAGATAGGCTAACTAACCTCCTATTTTACAAGTGGGAACTAGAGCGGGCAGAGGACTTGAATGAGACCCTGTAACAAACAAATAAGTTAAATAACAACTAAGCTTTCATTCCTAAACCAATATTTGCTTAGAGAAGTTGTCCGGGACCCGATTATATAGCAAAACCACTTGGGAACATAAAATAGAAATTCCTTGGTCCCAATAGAACTACCGAATACAGACTCTCTGGGGACGAAGCCAAGAATCTATATTTTTAAAAGTCCTTGGTGATTGTAATGCAGATAGTCTCCAAATGGTGTTCACCATTTTGGTTAACCCAAAGCCTTGCTTTACATCTAGTCTATTCTAGCACAGGGAGAACAAAGGCACATTATCCCAGCGGGTGTTCAGTCTAAATCAGTCTTGATGTGACCTACCTAAAAGGAGAGAGAAGAATTATCTCATGTGAATATCATTCCTTTTTTGAAAATAACTGGATACTGAGCGTTCATCAATGGCTGAATATTCATTCTCTGTGAAATAACGATGAATGTGTTTGCTCTGAGGAGTTTCTCTAACTATACAGCCTGAAAATAATGTTTCTCAAGTCAAGCTCTAAATGTCATCCTTTTGGGGATGCAAAATGCATCATTTTGACTCCCGTGTTTGCCTCGCTGAATGAGCGTCATGAGTGATTGGCTGGCAATAAAACAAAGAGCTCTCCGAAGGGCCTGCCCGGCCCACCATTGTGAAAAGGCGGGGCCCAGAGGCTGTGGCACAGAGGTTGTTTTTCACACCATGAGAGTACAAGGAAAGGGAATACCAAAGCCTGTTAGACTGAACTCTATCATCCAAAACATCATTAAGAAGAAAAATTTGCATTTGTTTACTTTTTGCTCTGTACCACATTTTATACCCAACTTTCCCCTCAGTCCCCCGAGTGCTGTTTTCACTGTGCTTTATTTATATTTAGGGACGTGGGCCACAGCCATCTGTCGGCCCATACGTGATGGAGCTAGGATTTGAACACAGGTCCCTGGGACCACAAAGCTTGGCTTCTCTTAACCACTATGCCATGGTGGGTCCCAGAGGGAAATGCTGTGTCTCAGGAACTGGCTCTGTCCCCACAGGGCTAAGAGTTCAGCTGAGAGACCACATGAACACAGAAAAAGCATCCTGTTTGAAAGGTTGCTGAAATATGAAAATCATGTATTTTACCACTTATAGAATATTGGTCAAGTCACTGCGCCTCCCTGACTCTTGGTTTTCTTATATTTTGCATGAAAGTGTAAGAAAAGTTAGCATAGCTGTTATAAATCCAGGCTCTGGTCTCTAATAATTGCCTGATTTGAAAGGTGGCCCTTTTACCAAGAACTACAGATCTAAATTCTTTTTGCAAAAGCCTTTAGGGCCAGATGTGTCTCCAAACACAGGATTTGGGGCAGGACGGTAGGGCTAAGAGAGTAATATACAAATACTACACAACACACCCTGTGCCTAGCAAGGCCTGAAGCACTATTCAAATATATCTCTGCAGTGAAACCTATGAATGCTAACACTGAGATAAATAGTTATAAATAGTCTAATGTCAGGTCAGATCAGGCTGTGCCACGAAATCAGTTCAAGTCAGATCAGGTTTTGCTGACAAATAAGCCTAAAAAAAAATAATAATAATAACTTTCCATTTCAAAGCCTTTTAGATGTAACTGACTGAACCTGTAGCTGTTAACCATGGAAAAATTAACTAATTTCTTTGCATTTTCTTTCCTCACTTGTAAAATGGGAATAATACACGAGCATACTTGACAAGGTTTTGGCTGGATGAAATTAACTCATGCAAGTTAATCACTTAGAGTGATAGTTGATAGTAAATACTCATATAGCTAACAACGCCAGTCATTTTTATTATCTCTTCTGTCCCTTCCCACTTCTGGTATTCCCGGATTCTAAATAATCAAACAATATTTATGTAAAGTTTAAGTTGACTGTAGAAGACATTTCATGATGCTTGATCTTATGGAGTAACTGCCATAAGAATTTTATAGAACTGAATTGCTGTAATGGCTCGTAATAGAAAGTTGAACACCCCAGGATGGGGTAGTCAGAAAAAGGTTTCATAGGAGAATTGGGATTTAAGATAACCTTAAAAGCCAGTGTGGTTTTGACAGCTGAAAAGGAAGGGAATTGCCATCAGTGAAGAAGTGTTAAGAGAATAGGTTACAGAAACAGACTTGGTTTCAAATATGATGCCAACATTTACAAGCTATGTGAGCTCATTCAGGCCATTTAAACTCCCCGAGGCTTCTTTGTTCCTGTTTAAAGAGATGGCAGTAATAATATCTATTTTTCAAAATTACTGGGCGGCTTACAAAATACGTATGTAGAGCACACAGCACAATGGCTACTTAGTCCTCCATAATACTCGCCACTGGAAGAACACAAACAGATTTCAAGTCAACATCGGGATGACCTTGCTTACAGCCCGAGCTTCAACTCTGGGATGGCTTATCTTGGGAGGTACTGAGCTTTCCATAACCAAGGTTGTTTGAGAATCAACTATCTCACTTATTTGAGAAGGGATTACTGTTTGTGCAGGTAACAAGGTTGGGAGCGGGACACTCCTTCCTTCCAATGCTGAGATTTTATAATCAGAGATTACGAACAGTTATGTTGGAGTTCATTTTAATTCAAGATTTCCTTGTAAGATGGCGAACTCTAGATCGTGAGAGTTGGTGGTCTGACTCAGGCAAGATTGAGGGCAAAAGAAAGAAAGTTACATAGGTTGGGGGAACCGAGCTATGGCTGCCCTTGAATGCCAGAATGAGGGTGTGGCTCCCAAAGAAAATAAGGGTGATGTATTTTTGAGGTGCATTTTATTCTGAGTAACATTACCCAAAGAGCTTCTTGTCCCTCCTCAGCAATGACATTAGAACTCTTGCATTATGTCGTTTCCTTGCTCTTCTCGGTGTTCTCTTCCCTTTCTCTTCTTCTGTTCTTCTTCATCTCCATTCCCACTATCGTTTTCTCCAACGTACATCTCACCATTATGATCATCCCAAAGTGGTTTGTAAGAGGCCAAGTACTATAAGTTAGAAGGAGCAAGGGCAAGCCCGGTGGCTCAGGCGGTTGGAGCTCCACGCTCCTAACTCTGAAGTCTGCCGGTTCGATTCCCACATGGGCCAGTGGGCTCTCAACCACAAGGTTGCCAGTTCAACTCCTCGAGTCCTGCAAGGGATGGTGGGCTGTGCCCCCTGCAACTAACAACAGGCAACTGAACCTGGAGCTGAGCTGTGCCCTCCACAACTAAGTCTGAAAGGACAACAACTTTCCTTGGAAAAAAGGCCTGGAAGTACACACTGTTCCCCAATAAAGTTCTGTTCCTCTTCCCCAATAAAATCTTTAAAAAAAAAAAAGAATCAAGGTTAACATCACCAATTATAAAAAAAAAAAAAAAAAGGAAAAAGAAGGAGCAATATGGCAGCTTTTCCTTCCCTGTGTATCTGAATGTCCTCTCAGCTCCTTGGAGGAAAGGTACCAAATAAACCCAAGCTATTATTATCACCAAGTGCCACACAGTACAGAGCATATTATTGGTGCCAAATAAATAATTCCTCTTGGCAAATCAACAGAGCGAGAGTGTGACTGGCCTGCAGCCTGGCTGGGACACAGGTTACACTGAGATAGAGCTTTGGAAGGAACCATATATCAAAATAACAGTCTAAGATGTCAATGCAGGATGCATGTCCTTTCATGTGGGTGGTTTTAAATAATTCAAAATTCATGGATACTTTGCTGGAAATACGTATCCAGTCTCTCCCTTACAAAGACAGATGTGGGCCTGCTACGGTCAACAAGGTTCACCATTATCGATATTTACAGTGATGATATCCTTCGCTTACTAAGTCTTTCTCATCTTCCACTAATACATAATTTGTGATAGTGTGAAAGAGGGAAGCCAATATTTGAAATGACTAACAGTGGTATTAATATACACAATAATAATACTGGTATTCACCAGCACTATTTTACACCTATGTGAGAAGCATAGCACTAAACGCTTAACATGTATTGCCTAATTGAAATCTTACAATCATCCTACAAAGTTGGAATTATTGTGCCCATTTTACTATTGAAAAAACTGAGGCTCTACAATATTGACAAAATTTCGCACAGCTACGTAGCCGGTAATGGTTAGAACAGGATTATTCTGACTTCAAATTAACTTAAGCCATAAGCTAAAATGCTTCCTGTATAAAAGCAAAGTTTATTAAACAAATTAGTAGTTTTAACATATTCAGAGGAAATGTTGAAGAAACCTTAGAGAAAATTATTTTTCATACATTCTCCCACAAATTAGAAGCGCGCACTTATAGTTTTAATTATATGTTAATTCCATATCATTCCTATCTGTTATTTCAATGAAATTAACTAAGGATACCCACCAGGCAACACTTACTTTGCTTTTAGGAGGTAATGGAAAAGTAAAAGTGTCTGCATTTCCCAATTTGGGCTAAGTTTCTCATTTAGGATGAAATTACTCTGAAAAGCTTTAGAGAGAGGAGAGTCCTGAAATTAGGTTTATGATGCCGACTGCCTTGGCAAACTCTTCACAGGTCCATGGAATGCATCTCAGTTTGCATTAGCCAGCTCCAGATTCTGGAGTCTCAACTGCTTCGTACTCTGATGTTCCTGAGCCCACGAGATGTAAACAAAGATGGTTTATTTCCAGTTCTCCAAGCTCCCCTGCAGCCAATGACTGGGGACTAGACAATGGCCTTGTTTTTATCAATATAGTGCTGGCCCCTCCTTGCTCTGTGATTAGGAAGATGGTTACATCATGATGAAACTGTGAATTTAAACAAAGGGGCATTTTTTGCTTAGTGGTAAGAGTTGGGAAAGGGGAACAGAATTCAGATAGTTTCTATCTGGTCTCAAATCTGCCACCACATGGCTAACTTCCGGCAAGTCTCTTTTCTTGCTGTAGGCTTGAACTTTCGCGTATAAACAGTTGAGATGTCTGATAGATGCTTTGTGAATGAATACTGGAATGAATGGACACATAAAGGATACATTTAGCTGACCTCCGACATGCTCTCAACTCCAACAGTTCAGGAAAACCAGGTTTCTTCCTCTAGCTGGAGCAGTTGTTTCTGGCCCAAGGGAGCAGAAGAACCGTGGCAGTGGAAGAACTATGGCTGGGACTGAAAGAACTTGGAATGACTATGTTAGCTTCTGCCTGGTTTTAATTTGGAGAAATTAAAATTCCCTGGACTTCTACTCAGAGATTAAAATTGTAGTACCCTAGAGTATCAGCACTCACAATGACAGTAGATCATCTAATCCAACTTTGTCATAGCATTAGCATCTCCAAGGGAATCTTTGATGCTTTGAATCAAGGAAGAAATGGGCATTTCAAGCTTCCTGGCAGGGCCACAGGTCGTCAATGGGGTCTTTGTCGTCCCAATGATATGATACAACCTACAATCTACTTTATTTCTATGTGGAAAGCCAGACTGTCTTTCCTCTCCAGGAGCAAATGTCTAAGAAAGTTGCTTCAGCTTTGCTTTTGATCTGGCCTAGTTTAGTAGATGAATCAGCAGCTTTCCAAAGGCTATAGATAAGCAACTCCAATTTAAATCTCCCTCCATCCACACCAGTCCCTGCTCGATGGGCCCAGCTCCCCAGGCTGAGGAGTCCTGGCAGAAAGTCTGACTTGGTGCAACTTACAGCTTGAATGTCCAGTCTTGATTACTTAGCCCTCATTTCTCAATGAGCAAAATCAATGTCAGTAGTTACAACGGGCCTGTGCCCAGAAGCTAGGCTACTGGAAGGAACAGACTTGAACAAGGTAACAGGGAAGTGGACGATGAAGCTCATAGAATCTATCTGGGTAAAGCTGTCACTGTTTGAAGCTTTTCAATCACTACTGAGCAGTCAGCAGATAGTTGGCTTAATATAATTATTATCTTGCTGCTCTGGTATTATTAAAACTCGGTTACGTAGAGGAAAAAATAAGCAACAAATAGATATCAAATACAAATTAGGACTTTTTAAAATTTAAGTAGGAAACGGATAACTTCCTTCAAGATAATTTGTTCCACTTGCATTCCTGTATACAGGCAAGCGTGTGTTTATTCATTCATTCAACATATACCCATTATTAGTGCAAGGGATTTTTAAAGAACCAGGTTCTGACCGCGAGAAGCTTAAGTCTATAACTAGAGGCAGATGAGTAAACATATCAAAATATGATGACGGCAATTCCTCTTTATTCCCTTACCACCAGCTTCCAATTTTCCACTAAATCTGACACACACCTGGAATTCTTCCCCTTCTCCCCATCTTCACTACTAATACCCTAACCCAAGCCTCCATCATCTCTTACCTGGACTACTGAAATACCTCCTAGCATGTCTCCCTGAGTTTGCTATCATTTCAATACTATAATCTATTGTCCACAAATAAGCAGAAGAAACTACTAACCTTTTTAAAACACATATTAAACATATCACTGTACTGCTTAAATGATGCGCTTAGAATCACACAGCCACTGAGACAATTATAACCTCATCACTCTCTTCTCCTATCCTTCCACCTCCCTATAAGGCTCCAGCTACACTGACCTTCTTTTGGTTTTTCATTGTCTGAAATCTATGCAGGTCTTTTTCCTTCGCGTCATTCGAGCTTCCGGTTAAATGTCACAACTTCAGAGGTGACCTTTCTTGACCATACCATCTATAGTCGCCCTCTGGGCACTCTCTACTTCATCACCCTACTTGGTTCTCGTCATAGAACTTAACTAACATATTTCTGATGATTTGCGTACTGTCTGTCTCCACGAGAACAGGGACCTTGTCTATCTTGTGTCCTATGCTGTCACCGTGCTTCAACAGAACAGCACCTGGCAAATAGTCAGAAGGACAAATGTAAGCTTCCTGAGGATGGAGAGTACGTCCATCTTGTTGTAGCTGATCCTCAATCTCACTATTGTAGGTGCTCCAGAATTATTAGCTGAACGAGGTTCCGAAGAAAGAGTCCTCATCTAAGACGACGTGGGACAGGCATGGAAGGCTTCCTATGTGGCACGGGCTCCTCATTCAAGATGCTGGATCAGTAAGTATGGGCAGAACATCTTGCTCATAATGGGTTCAAAGAGAATACTAATGACAGAACAGAATCAAATATGTCTGTCCTGCTATTAAATAATAGCACGCATTAATAATAATCTCTAGCAAAAAAAATGACTCATTGATAATCATGGTAATTTGCAAGAAAAGATAATCAATTTTATCCTCAAATTGCTCCCATTGTCATGTATAAATTTGCACTGTGTTTGCATGTTTACATACATATGTGAATAAGTGTGTATTTGTATTCAACCAAAAGAAGGAATGTCTACGCATATAGGCAGAAATCAGTTTTCGATAAAAATCCCTGAAAAATGCCCATCATCCCAGTCAAATATAGGTTGCCCTGACCTGTTCTGGTACCTTTTATGCACATACTAGTCATGTCTTCAAGTTATCACATTGAAATCCCTCTTCTAAGATGAAAAAAATATGACATGCGAGAATCCATAGATTCTTCTCTATTCACAGAACCTTGTTTACAGTGCACTGACAAATTTATTGCCTCCTTTAGACCTCACAGAGAGCATTATTCCCATTTTACAGATGAGAACAGTGAGATCTAGAGAGATTAAATGGCTTGTGCAGAGTATAACAGCTGATTTATGACAAATCCAAGAACAAAACCGGGGTCTTTTGGCTCAAAGGAGAGATAAGAGTGTAAGACCCTACAATGGCGAGTGTGATCACGAAATAGTAACACACCTCTGGAAGCTGAGGTGCTATACAGGAAGGTGTAGCAGTCTGAGAGGAGGTTCTATATAGCCACGCAGTGATTTAGGTGGCGGATAAAATTTGCCCAGATCTGGGGAAAGCGCTTCCAGTGGTCATTTCCTTTTCAAGGCATTTGGTCTCCCAGTTATTCCTTCTCCACTGAGATTAATCCATCACAAGACTCAGAGCCATTTTCCAAGTTATTAATCATTTCGGAGCACGGCTGCCTCAGCAAGAATCTAGCAAGGTGACTGCTACAAACCAGGAGAGGACAGAAGAAACCTGGAGGTGAGCAGTGGGATAGACAGCGGAGAAACTCAAGATAGACACAGCATCAGAGTCAGAGAGACACCCCAACAGAGGTGCCAGCGACCAACATTTAACTAGGACAGAGAGTGAGCACATGGCACCACTGAACAATTTAAAACCATGACTCACCCACTCCTTTGCTGCCCAACCGTCACTGTGAGAGAATCCCTAAGCTAGGACCTGAAATTAAGCCCTTCATTTCCAAACTCTAAAGTGAAGCCTGCAGCAGACGATGAAGTCAGAAATCCCCTTACCTAAAATTCAGCTGAAAACTACCTTTGACGTGCATGCTGTAGGTGCTGTAAATGCTGTAGAGTCCATCCACCTACTGCTCTGGGTTGAAATCAGGCAGTGTGTTCTGGGAAATGTGTCCTGTGTTCAACCTTCCATTCCTAATAAATAGAAAATGCTGGGGTTCAGCACTCAATGACAATGAGCCTGCCATGAAGAATTCGATCCCATTTGGACCAATTTGCCCCCTTTGTTCCTTGATCAGGCACTGACTCCCAGCCCTACCTTCCCACTCAGCCCCAGGCATGACTACAAACTGTGCCCGACCCGCAAACGATACAACCTGACCTCAGCTACAAACAACTACATTGACTCCTGAAACTAGCCACAGACTGCCATCTAACCTGGGCACAAAATGAGCCTCAAACCTGGCCGATACTGGGCCCTAATCCTGATCACAGAATGAGGTCATTTATTCATTCTTATTCAACAGCTATTAAAGTGCCTACTATGTGCCAGTCTCTCTGCTGGGCAATAGGAACGTGGTTAACTGACAAACTACCCATGCAAGACAGACCAAACGTCAATTAATTACAGTTTTTGTATGTATTTACTGTGATGACTTAACTCCAAACATAAATTGACTCCAGACCTCAGTCATAGACTGACTCATAACCGCAAGGCACAGACTGAGCCATCCCTGAGACTGAGTATCTATGCCAACAAAAAGTTTGGAGGAATTATAGGAAGAGCTTCCTAAAATCACTTCAGGCAATGCTGAGATTGGGTCCCCAATAAACACCTGACAAGCTGCAAAAGCAATCATTCAGTGTGTGCTGTTGTGTAGAAACTAACAAGTTTTCCCCGATGATATTGAAACAGACAGAGAGAAACACACGTGGAAACAGACTCCAGTTTAGTAGCACCAGCCAGGAGTGAGGGATAAAGTCTGCTGTGTGCACATGAATTATTAATGGAGCACAGAGAACAAGTGGAGGCAGAGGGTGGAGAGAACTATAGGATCTAGACTCGCAGGGGTGTCAAAACTGCAGCCCGCGGGCCAACTGTGGTCCGCAATCCATTGTTAATTGGCCCGCAGCAAATTCCAAAAATATATTTAGTTTACTTAAATAAACCAGGTGAGGCAATACTACTTCACCTCGAGTGAGTGGCCCGGCTGTTTGTGTATTTTACCGCATATGGTCCTTGGTGAAAAAACGTTGAAAAAAGTTTGGACACCCCTGATCTAGAGCAATGCTTGAAAAACTATCAAGGAAGGCAATAGAATTGGAACGAACAAGACACAGGGAGAGAGGAAAGGGATTCCATATAGAGAGATCAGCACCTCAAACTTGGAATGTGGAACGCTCACACTGTGTTTAAGGGATGAGATGGACATCTCTGGATTAGCAGATATCTGCGGGGACAGATGTGGAATACAAGAGTGAGTGAGGCCATTTTATGGCCTCAGACAGCAAGAGAATGTGCCTATGCATTCAGCTCCGTTTGGAAGGCATGTAGTAAGGATCAGCGCTGAGCTTTTCATTCATTTTTATATACCCAGAACTTAGTTTTAATCTTTTAACAATAATTAATATGGAATGAACAAGAATAAAAGGGAAGAGAGAGAGAGAGAAAAAGGCAAGAGAAGAAGATGAGAAGGTTTTGCTGATAATTCTCAAGGCATAAAGCCATGACAGTATCATCAAGAACCTGGAAAACTCTCTAGAAAGAGATCTCACTGATTAAAGCGCCTTGAACTAGCCTCCTAAAAAGCAATTCGGCGGCCTCCACATTGGGACTGTATGGAGTTGTCTTTTTGGCCCCCAGTGCTCCCCCAAATGGTCAGGGGTGCTGAAGCAGTAGTTGAGCCTATGATGTCGGGGGATAGAGAAACTCTAGTGATACAAGGGTGAAAGGCAATTTTTCCTCACCGCTCAATGGAATCCCAAGAGTGTACAACACAGGGAAAGTCACTTAATAAATCCTTCCCCAGGTTCCTTTAACTGAAGAACCTGAACCTGTGTATTATGCCCACTGTCCTACCTGCCTCTGCCCAACACTCAATTTATAGGGAAAGGAAGGAAAAAGGATGAAAAAGAGGAACAAATTAACTGCAATTGGGATTAATCCCACTCAAATCCTCAGTCCATGTTTGCAGATAATCCAGTTAGTACTGCTTTCATGGGGAGCTTTGCTACATCCCTGAGCCTCTTGCTAGAACTCCAGGCCCCTGAACAGCTCAGCATTCATGAGGAGAGTCATCAATAAGCCAGCACATCTGGCACTTGTCAGGCTTATCGACACATCAGCCCAAACCTGCACAGCACCCAAGGTCACAGCCTGCCCATACGTCACCAGCCCTTGCTGTCACTCACCTACCATAGTATGTCATACTTTTAAATCACTCAACGCAGCTCTTAAATTTTTAACCTTTCATTTCTCAAAAGTTGTTTTACGCATGATTAAACTGTTGTTTCCAAGCAGATTGCAAAATCCTTAAAATTAGGAATTACATTTTAGATTTCTACAGAAAATCCAGGAGAGAGCTTGACACAGAGAGTCGGAACTGAAAAAAATATTTGCTTTATTGGTGGATTGATAACACCAACCTCTTAGATAGCACGACTCACCGCATATACCAACGACATGGAGTTTGAGGACCAGTCTCCTCTTTCTCTGCCAGGTTACCCTGATAAACTGGGTTGCCATTTGGGGCCTCACAATTTCATCTTGCACATGGGAATCCAAATTTTTGACTAATTCTATACCACTCCACAGCAAAACTGTGCAGATAAAATTCAACTCTACTATTTCTAATCTATGTTTGAAAACATATTTTATTGTGACAAATGTGTATAACATAAAATTTACCATTTGAACCATCTTAAAGTACACAATTCAGTGCCATTAAATACATTCGCAATGTTATGCAACCATCATCACCACTACCCACTTCTAGAACTTTTTTATGATCCCAAACAGAAACTCTCTACCCGTTAAACAATTACTCCTCATTCACCCCTCCCCCCGGGACCTGGGGACCTCTAATCTATTTTCTACCTTTATGAATTTGTCTATTCTAGGTACCTCATACAAGTGGAATCTTACAATGTTTGTTCTTTGCATCTGGCCCATTTCACTTAGCATAATGTTTTCAAGGTTCATGAGTTTGGGGGCTAGAAACCCCATGTTGTGGAATGTAACAGAATTTCATTCCTTTTTATGGCTGAATAACACTCTATTGTGTGCATGTACCACATTTTGTTTATCCATTTAATCTGTTGATGGAGATTTGGGTTGTTTCTACGTTTTGGATGTTGTGATCCTGTTGCTATGAACATTGGTGCTCAAGTGCCTGCTTTTAATCCTGTTGCTTCTCTGCCTGGAAGCAAAATTTCTATCATATGATCATTCTACGTATAATTTTGTGAGGAACCACTAAACTGCTTTCCATATCAGCTGAACCGTTTTACATTTTCACCAGCAATGTACAAGGATTTCAGTTTCTCCACGTCTTCACCAACGCTGGTTCGTTTCTCGTTTTTGTTTTGTTTTATAACAGCCAGATTTTAATTTCCCTAATGATACAGAGCATCTTTTCCTGTGTTGATTCGCCATTTGTGTATCTTCTTCAGAGAAATGTCTGTTAAAGTCTTTTGCTCGTTTTTTAATTGGATTATTTTTTGTTATTGAGTTGTAGGAGTTCTTTATATATCGTGGATATTAACCATGTATCAGATGTATGATTTGCAAATAGTTTCTACCATCCTGTGTGTTGTCTTGCAATCTATTTTTTAATGCCCCATCTGCTCCTTCCTTCTATAATATGTGGCCTTCTTTCCCCCTAAAGGCTGTCAGGTTCTCAATGTATTCAGACTGGTCCCTGAATACCCAAGAGGCCTGAAATAGTCTTCCTGATAGCATTGGTGCCATAGTTCAGGTATTATTCTCTTTCACCATCATCATTAATTATTAGCTGCTATCTCTTACTGAGAATTTATGTCTGATACTCTAGTATGAATTTGAAATACTTTCTCTCAATTTCTCTTTATAGCAACTGAGAAGTGTATGCCGTCATTATCCCAATTTGACAGATTAGGAAACTGAGATTCAAGTTAATGACATAATAAAGACAATACACAAGGTGAAAGGTTTCCCCATTGGTCTTTATCCACAGAAACTCTCATATCAGAAAGGATTATATCAACTAATTCACACTAAAATATGAAATGACTAACCTCTAAACAGGCTAGCTATGTTATTAAAAACCATGCATTTACTGAGTGACATTCCTTTTATGGTGGAAGTTTTAAGCAACAGAGTCAGAGATATTTTAGGGTTAGTTGGGACAAGCTAAATTATTCTGGGTAATTATTTGCTTGTTCTGCTCATAAACAAGGACAATTCTTACACAAGTCTCCTGACTACTTAACAGGTAAAGGAAAAAAAGAGACACAGTCAGCCAAAGGACTATGCTGCAGTGGGAAAGAAGTGGGCAAGGTCGGAGGCCCGAGATGCTCCCTCAGATCTGCCTGCAACTGTGTGATCTCAGTCATTTCAGATATTACATGGAGACAAGTATTAAGTGCTATACACTGAACTGTGTCTTCCCCAAAATTCGCACGTTAAAGCCCAAATCCTCAATGTAGTGGTTTCTGGAGATGGGACTTTAGAAGTAAATTAGGGTTAGATGGAGTCAGGAGGGGGGACCCCAGTCCAGGAGGACTGGTGTCCTTATAAAAGAGGGAGAGACACCAGAACCTGCTCTCTCTCCACGCATATACACCAGAGAAATGCCATATGAGGACATAGCAAGAAAGCAATCATCTGCAAGCCAGGAACAGAGACCTCCCCAGAAACGAAATTGGCCAGAATCTTGATCTCAGACTTCTAGCCTCTAGAACTATGAGAAAATAATTTTCTGTCATATAAGTCAACTAGTCTATAGAATTTTGTTATGGCAGCCCATGCTGACTAATACATTCGCTATATATTCTTCCAGGTCTCTTTCTTTATTCCAGGACTTATTTTTCTTTTAGATGGTTATACAATGCCATTCCACCTATGGGTCACGCACTGCTACCTCATCTGCCTAGTAAGCAGTCCTACCTCTGATGGAAGGACAAAGAACATAAAACAGCCCAGTAAGTGAGGTCAGAAAGACACCAGGTCTGCAAGCTATGCATGTGTTTTATCAACACTGACATGAGTAAAATAGCTGAGTCATTGCAATCACTTTCCTCTTTGGCTATTGTAGAGGCTAAAATAAACACAGGGTGTGTCTACCACCAACACGCTGAGTTTTCCCTTGAGGTGACACCATTTTTTAAAAATTCTCTACCCTGAATGACTATAATGCCCAGTACTGTAGAATTGTAGCTAAAATTACATGATTTAAAGTCAGACTCTGTACCACTTGCAAGCTGGATAATTTTGAGGAAGTAAATTAATCTCTTAGTTTTATTTTGCTCATCAGGAAAACAGTGGTAATAATAATTGCTAATTATTCTATTATGAGGAAAACTATAATAGTAAATCATAGAGTAGAGAGAATTTCTAGTTCTAGTAATAATAGGGTAGCTTGTATTGGACTAATCCAGCTACAGATGATAATAATAAACTGTGGATGAAATATTTCTAAAAAACATAACTCTTTTAAGACATTGAGAGTGATTTAAAAAAGGAAGAAACTGGAGTGAATTCTACCCATGAAAGAAGGAAACTACAGGGGGTAGGATCTCTGTTTATTTAGCTCTTTTTCTGGAGGGCAGTGTCTGGTCCACAAGGCACAGATTGGATAGTAGTCAAATAGAAACTGCAGTCTTATTGGCCAAAGGTGTCAGAGGACTTCAGTGCCCCAGAGTGGCTGGAAATTGATGGAGGAAATACAGGAAAGAGGAATATATGCATGGGGAAGTACCAAAACCTTAGTATATAAACACCTGTCAAAACTTTGGCCAACTTCAGTAAAGAACATTGAGGAGAAACTCAAGGAACCCAGCAAAAATCAACAGAAGAAGGCAACAGACCTCAGATGAGATTTCAGCTACTGCCCACTTCAGAGATATTGCTTGGGGGTTTAACCATGCCATGTTAGAAATACTTGATAAATGCTGTGGGC
Organism: Rhinolophus ferrumequinum; assembly: GCF_004115265.2. Classification (NCBI taxonomy): domain Eukaryota; kingdom Metazoa; phylum Chordata; class Mammalia; order Chiroptera; family Rhinolophidae; genus Rhinolophus; species Rhinolophus ferrumequinum. Next base: position 23,837,702 of record NC_046307.1, on the reverse strand, counting down.
ATTCTATTAATGCTCCAGAAAGGTCATTACATCGGGTAAACACTAATTCTCAGGATTAAGGATCTCTCTCAAGGACTAAGGGCAAAAAGGAAACATACATATCCTAAAAATGTATAAAACCAATCCTCCTCAAATTCAGCGTGATCACTCAGTGACATAACTGCCTGCTAGGACAAATCCTGTTGAAGGAAAAAAATTGAAATATAGAATATCTACAATTTGTCACCCAAAATATCCAATAGTACTATCTGTGAGAAGAAAGAAAAAAATGTGACCTACAGTCAATGGAAAAGGCAAGTACTAGAAATAGATCCCCAGAATATTCCAGATGTAATTATCAGACAAGGCCTTTAATGTAAATATTAGAAATGTTTTCAAAACTTAAAGGAAAAAAATGGTCACAATGAATGAAGAAACGGGATTATCAAAAGGGATATTTAAATTATAAATGACAGAAAAGAACCAAATGATAATTCTAGTCTTGACAGATGCAATACTAAATATGAGATATTCATTGAATGGTATTAACAGCAGGATGGAAACTACATGCACGGGGGTTAGTAAACTTGAAAGATCAATGGAAATTATCCAATTTTAGGAATAGAAAGAAAAGTATTGGGAAAAATACGAACAGAGCTTCCATGACCTGTGGGAAAACACCAAGCAGTCTAACATCTATGATTGATGAAAGACTCATAAGTAGACAAAAGAGATAAATGAAGAAAACATAATTGAAGAAATAATGGCTGAAAACTTCCCAAATACTGTGAAAAAGATCAAATCAGAGATTAAAAAAAAAAATTACAGCAAACCCCAAGCAGGATCAATACAAAGAAAACGATGTATCAAAGTCAAACTCCTAAAAGTGGAAGATAAAGGAAAACAGCTTAAAAGCAACGAGAGACAAAAGGCACATTACATACAGGAAATAAAAAATATTATAATGGCTGATTTCTCATCAGAGAGTATAGAAGTACCAGAAGCCAATGGAATGACATGTTTAAACTTCTGAAAAAAATAAAATTGTCATTCTGTAAATCTATATCCACTGAAAAGTTCCTTAAACACTAAAGGTAAAATTGAAAAAAATATATTCAAATAAATAAAAGTTGGGGGAGTAAATTGCCAGCAGGCCTGCACATAAAAGCAGCAAAGGAACTTTTCAGGCTAAAGTTAAATGACACTGAATAAAACCTTAGATTTATGGAAGAAGTATAGAATGCCAGAAATGGTAAACACGTAAGTCAAAAATGAATGCTGGATGTTCATCTTCTGCTAATTTCTTTAAAGATAATGAATGAATCATAGATTCAAATTTTAAACTATAAGATGGTGGGGGGAGAATCTTTGCAACTGGCACTAGGCATAATCTTCTTAGATACAACATAAAAAGCATGATTTATAAAAGAAAAGCATTGATAAACTAAACTTCAACAAAATTCAAAAGTTGTGCTCTGCAAAAGACACTGTTAAGAGAACAAAGAAACAAGCCACAGACAGGGGGAGGTATTTGCAAAATACATATCTGACAGAGGACTTTTATCCAGAATATATAATGAACATTCAAACCCCAATAAAAGTAACAAGACAATTTTTTTTAAAAAATTGGGCAAAAGATTCAAATAGACATTTCTACAAAGACATGTGTATGGTAAACTAAGCACATGAAAAGAGGCTCATCATCATGGGCCATTAGGAAAATGCAAATTAAAACTACAATGAGACCCTATTGTACATCTATTAGAATGAAATCCCTCCCCCCACTCTCCGCCCCAGAAAAGAGGAAATAAGAGGGGAAAAAAACAAAAAGCCAAATGCTGGAGAGTATGTGGAGTCTATTAGTTTCCTAGGACTGCCATAACAGATCACCACAAACTTGGTGTTTCAAAACACAGAAATCTGTTCTCTCAAAGTCTGAAGACCAGCAGTCCAAAGTCAAGATGTGAGCAGAAGAAGCATGCTTCCTCTGAAAGCTCCCGGAAAGCATCCTTCTTTGCCTCCTCCAAATTTCCCGACATTGCTGGCAACTCTTGGTGTTCCTTGGCTTATAGCTACATCACTCCAGGTTCTACCTACTTCTCACAGGACTGTCTTCCCTCTATTTATCTCTCTTCAAATCTCTTTCACCTTATAAGGATCCCGGTCATTGTATTTAGGGCCACTCTATTCCAGTATGACTTCATTTTAACTTGATCATAACTACAAAGGCCCTATTTCCAAATAGGGCCACATTCACGGGTACCAGGGGTTAGGATGTCAACATATCTTTTGGGGGGACACAAGTCAACCCACAACAGAACAACCACAACTCTCTTAGAGGTAAGAATGTAAAATGGTACAAGTTTTGCAACAGAATTTGGCAGTTTCTTATAAAGCTAAACATACACATACACTTACCATATAACTCCAACAATCCTACTCTTAAGTACTGAAAAGAAATTAAAATTTATGTCGACAAAACCTCTATAAAAATGTTTATAACATCGTCATTCTTAATAAGAAAAACTCTTGATAGATGCAACAACACGGATGGATCTCAAAGGTATTAAGCTAAGTGAGAGAACCTGGTCTCAAAAGTTAAATATATGGTTGCATTTATACGACACTCAGGAAAAGGCAAAACTATAAGGAGAGAGAACCCATCAGTGGTTGCCAGAGTTGGTGTGAGAGAAGGATTTGGCTATAAGAGGGGAGAACGAGGAAGTTTTTTCAAGTGATGAAACTGTGCTGAATCCTGATTGTGGGGTGGGGGTAGTTATGAAAATCTGCAGAGTTAAAACTCAGACAGCTACACACCGGGGAAAAAGTGAACTTCACAATAAATAAATTTAAAACATAATTTTTACAAATAAAGAACACATTTATATACCACGACACACCTACTAGAATGCTTAAATTAAAAATACCAACAACGTCAAATATTGGCAAGGATGTGGACTAACTGGAACTCTCGTGCATTGCTGGTGAGAGAAGAAGGCGGTCCAACTACTTTGAAAAACGACTTGGCAGTTTCTTAAGATCTACTTCATGACCCAGCCAAAAACCCATATCAACCAAAAGGCTTAAACAAAAAAATGTTCAAAGCAACTTTATTTGTAACACCCTTAAAACTGGAATCAACTATCTATCAACAAGTGAATGGTTAAAAAAAAAAAGTTGTGGTATATTCATACAATGAAATACTGCAATAAGAAGCAAACTACTAAAACTTACAATAATACAGGTGAATTGCGTCAAGGAGGCCTGATTCAAATTCTAATACACTGTATGATTTCACATGTATTTAGTCTTGGAACAGGCCAAATTAATATATGGTATGAGAGAGCAAAGCAGAGGTTGCCTCTGAGGGAATAAGAACTGTCTAGAACAGGGCACATGGGAACTTACTGGGATGATAGAAACGTTCTCTATATCTTGATTGGGATCATGGTTACATGGGAGTATACGTGTATTAAAACATATTCTACACAGAAGATTTGGGGGTTGCCCTATATATATTTTATTTCAATAACAAATATATAATAATATATGTAGATCACCTAGCAACATATTAACAGTAAACATTCAATTTATGCTAGTTACTTATTGGAGTTACTATTAAGTCTGCCCTCGCCACATTCACAGCTAAAAAATGTGAGCTCCTGAGGATAGCCACACGGCCTCTTTACATTTGTATTCATATTCAGTGTCCAGCTTAGCGCTGACACTCAAAATGATATCTGTTGAATGAATGACAGACTGACCCAGTGGAAAAAGCAATGCCAGAATTATAAGTAAAGCTCCTCAATTTTTACCTCCCACTCAATGCATAAATCCCTCCCCACCGCCACCCCCTTAGCCTCCTGGAATGAAGTCACCTGATCTGGATTGTCCTCTCACAACGGCAGGGCAATCATCACCTCATAGGCAAACTCTTTTGTTGTTGTCCAGAGTATGTTGGACAAAAAAATCCCTTTCTAATGTTTACCTTTAGGCCTACCAGGGGACCACACGGTACAATGACAATCTCTGTTCTTTATGGCAGAGGTGCCATTTGTCACTGTGGAACTGGGAACGGGGCTAGGATAAGATTGAGGCAGGTGAGTCACTTGTCACAGGTGCCAAATTCAAAGAGGAGCTAAAAAAAACCTCAGTGATCAAGATAAATAATATTTTAACACAATATTTTAAGAAATCATATCAACAAACTACAGCCCGCAGAGTAAACTACACCCACCAGGGAAAACCTCAAAAAGCTTAATGAAGATTTTCTCTTAGGGCTGAACCACAGGATTACATTTCAAGCTTCACCAAACCACGGCCTATTTTTTTAAAGGATATTTTTGTTTGTTCTTTAACAACCCAGAAGCTAAGGCTTCCTACACAGGAATAACAAGTAAATCCACCTCCCAGCGTGCCCTAAAGGCTGCTTTTCCATCAAGCGTACTTGCAATCAGTCTTCTAGTGATAAAGTAGCCTCAAAGATCATAGCATGCCTTTTCAGAAAGTGGCAAACAGACCTCTGGGAGCAAAGGTGTACTTAACCAGCTATGATCGTACCTGTTCAGTTCAGGAGAAACAAAAGAGGAGGTGGGAGATTAAAAACAAGGCTGCTGGCTTTTGCTGCTTGATTGCTCTCCCCATTCTTCCATTTTCTCTGCTTTCATTCATAATTATAAAAGCTCAGCTTTCCTCAGAGCTACCATGTCTTTAGCACGTAAGAGCTGGGCACTGTGCTTTGAACTTGTCATACATATTTCTTAATCCTCACAATAACCTTGCAAAGGAAGTATTATTATTTACTGGTGACTCTCTGAGACTCAGAGATATGAAGCGTCTAGCCCAAGGTCACACAACTAACTTTAGTGGCGGGAGTAGGAGTCAAATCTGTGTTCCTCTGAGGACAAAATGGTGGTCACTTCAACATGACCCAGACAATGGCTCTGGACCTGGCTCCTGTGCAAGAATTCTCCAACTTCATTTGTTCGTTGGAATCTTGATTTTTGCCCTATCTGTGTACTATCACCATAATCTGCACTATTATGTGCATAAGATTCTTCTATAAATCAGCTCATTTTTATTTAAATAAATTTTGGATAGAACTTCAGTAAAGTTTTGAAGAATCCTTATATCATTTAATGAATTGAAAATGAATATCATTTGTCGTATGTGCAAAACGTATACAATGAAAACAAAACAATGTCATTAAATTCTGGCGAGGCACACTTGCCTACCAAATTTTCTAAGCCTGAGGCCTATACACTCTTCTAAAAAGGGAAATTAGTAAGTGTCAGAGAGGTGTTCAAGTCAGATTAGAATCCAAGAGAGGCTGTATCTCTATGCAATCAGAAAACGTGAAAGAAAATTACAGACTTTCTCAGAGCCTGAATGAATATTGCCTTATTCTATGACGGGATGACACCAAAATTTACCTTGCGTACCACCAATGGTTGGTGTCCTCAGAAGTACTGCAGAATCTTTTAGAAGGTCACCTAGTGTGTTACCCCACAGAACATTGACTCTCCAATCTTTTTAGGGCAACAGGAAGTTGGGAGACCCATAGTCTTGTCTGGTCTATATGATGGACTAGCTATAGGATCTGAGGTAAATGATGCAAACTTCTGACTCTATTAACAAGAGAATTATTCTTTTATTCTGTAAACCCTTCCAGATCTAAAATTCTCTAAATTTAATCTTATCTTGCCCATTTATATTATTTTCCCCAAATTCTGTTTGTTGTCATTGGAATCAACCTCTAATCGTTTGCAAAAGGTGAAAAAATTCACAGACTGAAATGAGAACAAGGAAGTAAGTTTATTCAAGAAGAAAGATGCCGGCAGAGAAATTGCTGAGGCTGACAACTACACCTAACTTTAGGTTCGCTTTTTCTTATGTAGGAAAGGGTAGGTAAATTTCCTTACAGCAGGAGATGTGAGGTATAGACTGAGGTCATTTGATTGACATATGTCAGTTATATAACTAGTTTCTTTCTGGGCATGCTCTTACCCAGAACGCATACAGAAAAACCCGCAGGGGCGGGGAATCAAGCCTTAATGTTCATTTTATTTTAATTATATTATAATGAGGCTAGAGTTCATATAACAGACAGGTTTTAACAGTGTGCACATGTGTGAGGAACCAGTTACCACCAATTGGGTCTCGTCTCCTCTTTTTAGGAGTGTTTGGACATTTTGATTTATTTCTAGGGGACGAGCCTGGGCGGTTCCTGGGGAGGGGATGCAGGCCTGGGCAGTCCCCCTTCAGGCTTACTTTTATTAACCCTTTTCTGCCTCATCATGTTATTTAAATTTTACTCCTGTGAATTAAAGCTCAATTGACCCTGTGTTTGTCTTTGGGCTTGAACAAATATGTGACTTACAATGGTAAGATTTGAAAGCCTTAACAGTGATCAGTCTATTAAATTGCTTTGGATTATTACTCAAGTAGAAGTTCCTTGACTATAAAGTCACTATTTGATTCACGTGTGACACAGAGACAGTACCCAGAGCCAGACAGATGAATTCTAGAACTGGCTTGCAGCTCACATGTGGTGGGACCCTGAGCAAGTACGTATCTTACCTTTTCTGATCCTGTGCTTGTATCTATAAACCTGGGTGAATAATTCTTATACTCCCTTATTTTACAGAGTTGTTGTGGGGATAAAATGATCTCATTGATGAGAAAACACTTGCAAAAAATTCCACCCAAGTCCCATGTGTCATAGGATTATTCTGACTGTCAAATGAGATAAGAGATGCGGGACTTTGATAGCTTATGTATCTTACATAAATTGTCAGTTCACCTTAGACAAGTCAGTTAGTCTCTCCTGGCCTGTTTTCTCATTTAAATGATAAGCCCACTTATGCCCCTTTTATCTCTAAAATTGTACGGTTCAGGGATTGATTTACTGTCATATCTGATTACTGTTATTCCACAACATACCAGTCAGGATCACAGAAAAGTAAGATGACAAAGGACCAGTGCCTAACGTGGAAGGAGCACTAGGATTAGAGGCACTGCTTGGGGGAACCTGCCCTTCCCTCGTCCTCATCCATGAAGTCATGTGCCACTGACCCCATTCCCTGGAGCTCCATGCACAGAGCTCCAACACACGATCAAAGGCCTGGCCAATGTTGGTTCCATTTTCCTGGCCATAATGATTAACTCAGGGATGGGCACTCGCCCAAAATGGGGCAATGAAACCGTATCCCAGATTGCTGGAACGACCGTGTTTCCCTGAAAATAAGTCCTAGCCGGACAATCAGCTCTAATGCGTCTTTTGGAGCAAAGATTAATATAAAACCCGGTCTTATTTTAATATAATATAAGACCTGGTCTTTAATACAATATAATATAATATAATATAATATAATATAATATAATATAATATAGGGTCTTATATTAATTTTTGCTCCAAAAGACACATTAGAGCTGATTGTCTGGCGAGGTCTTATTTGCGGGGAAACACGGTACTGTGTTAGAAAGGACAAACCTTTCCCTAAAGGACAAACCTTCCCTAACGGGACTGTGAGCTGTGGAGAACCTGGTGACCATCTGTCTCCCACATGGGAAGAGGCTTCCTGAGAAGGGGATGAATGCAAAGGAAAGCAAAGAGCAATGGCGGCCCCGATAGCATCATCCGGGCTCCTGATCCAGCCCTGTCAGAGGACATACACCCAAAGTTACCTAAACCCATAAATTATCTTTTCAGCTAAAGCTAGCTCAAGTTGGGTTTCTGTACAATGCAACTGAAGGAGTTTCTGACTGATACACAAACGTCTTCAAACTTGATATGTGGAGTCCTGGAGGTTCCCCAGAGGTGCCTCGTGGGCCACTGAAGCAAGACTGGGGCCGCTCACTGGCAGGGATGTTGGGTCTCTGTGTCCCATTAGAGCAGAGCACAATATTACATTTTATAGGGTTTGTATACTGGGCTACCGTAGAGACTTGCGTTGAGGGCAGCTTCCAAGGGTACTTGACCTCATGATTTCCTGAAGATCTCTCTTTCTGGAACCCAAAAGAAGTATCTTTAAGAGGCAAGGGTTCTTGATCTTAGCCCCTTCTAGGGTGGGGGACAAAATTCAAAGGCCTAAAAGGGGGTGGAAGGAGAAAGGACTGTAGACAACCGGGTAGCTCTTTCTGAGTTAAAAAGGATAGCATAGCTCAACCCAGCTGATGGCTGCCACACGAGCCCAAGGGTGCCAGACGTTTGGATTTCTTAAGAGAAGCCAGATATTTGGAGTTTTATGTGACAACTCTTCTGAGTTTAGTTCTTTACAACTAATTTAATAAAAATTTTAAAGCGCTTTTAAGCCAAGCAAGATACATCTGCAAACTAAATTCAAAATGTGAACCAGGATGGTCTCTCTTCCTTACTGAGTCCAGACATGCTCTTCAGTGGGTCTCCGGGTTCTGTGACATCATATGACAAACTGAAAATACATGTGCACAGATGTGCTTTCCTGGGGAGAGGTCCAGAGTTTTCAATTAGATTTTTCTAAGGTCTCCATAGTTCAGAAAAGGTTAGAAATATCTGCTCTACCAAGAGAAGCTTATCCCCAGAAGTGTTACCAACTGCATGTATATGTGCACTCGTGTGTGTGAGTATGCATGGATTTTGAGGGGATACTGTCTCTCCAAAATTCTTTTCTGTCAAAGCTGAAAGGTCAACCCCTCCTCTCTTGTTTCCCTCAATCTCCTCTCAGTGAGAAAGAACATTATATCACCATCGATATTTACTGTGCTCAGCCAGCAGAGAAATAAAACGTTCATGGGCCGTTAATCCAGCTTTAACCCTCGGCAGAATTTACCCTGGGACAAGGCAGCTTGCAGAGATGCTCACTTGTTCTTGGTTCGGGGGCAGGGCTGCTGCAGGCCTGGGGCATACCAGCGGGTTTTAGGGAGCCTGCCATTTCTGCTCTTCTTCACCACAAGAAACTGATACCAAAGGAGACTTATTTGTTGGCTCACTCCTTTGCTCATTCATTCATTCATTCATTCATTCACCAAATAAGCATACTGAGGAGACCTTCCCTAGATGGAACTGTGCTGCGGCCCAGGAATACAAAGACTCTGTTCCTATCTTTGAATTCATAGCTAAGAAAGAAATAACTCTTTCTTTTTATAACATGCTTTTCAGTTTACTCTGCAGACTCACTCCTACTGTTTCTTTTGATCTTCACAATTGCCCCTGCAACCAGTAGGGAGGAGGAAATTATTCTCATTGTACAGATGATGAAACTGAGGCTAGACAGAGTTAAATTAGAGCGAAAACGATGGGTCAGGCAGGTCGAATGTTGCAGTTAGCCTAAATCAAAAAGCTGTAAACTCCACAATAAGAAGAGATGTGTTTTCTGTCCAACGAGTCAATATTATTAAAGTATCAGATACCACTTATCAGCTTTGGAAGGGAAATTTAAAAAGAAATGTGCCCCAATTGAGTATGAGAGCACTGGCAGTTCATGGGAGGTAATAAAATAGAGAACAAGGGCCTGGTAAAGTTCATCCCACATTACGAGGAGAGAAATTATTACTGGCTGCTACTAATAACTGCAATGTATTAAACACTTGCTTGGTCTAGGATGACCCACCTGGGTCCAGACGGCCCAGTACTAAGGAGTTTCTGAGATGTGGGTCTTAATGCTGAAGCCAAGACGGTCACAGGCTAACTGGGATACCTGGTCACCCCACCTGTATCAAACACAGTGCTAGAGCATTACAAGTTTCCTCTTACTCCTTCCTCCCAAACCCAAAGCAGAGGTCAAATTAGCCTCATTGAACGGATAAAGAAACTGATTCTAGAAAGTGTGGTGCATGATTTAAGCGGCAGGGCCAGGTTGAAACCCGGTCCATCTTAGCCAAAACCCTGCCCCTACCAACACCTTATGATGATAAAACACTAGCCCTCTTTGAGGTAAAAACCGATTTTTCTCTGTTTAGGGGGGAAAAAAAAGAAAGAAAGAAAAGAAAAGAAAAGACACTCCAAATCATCTGAAAACATTTAAAGTAAAACAAAAAGATTTGGTTATGAAATCCTGGCTACCAGGCTAACACTGCACCCACTGATGACGGAATTTCCTGCACTACAGAGAGACATAGTCTCCGCAGCACAGCGGGGTGGGCAGTGCAGGGAAGAAGGAATATTCTGTTTTGTTCTCCATTCTGCTCTCACCGTGAGTGTAGTACCCAGCATAGAGTCCTCACTCACCAAAAAAAAAAACACCTCACTAAAATTCTGAATGAATACTAAGATTCTTCGGTCCATGCAGAGATGTTTCAGCCAGCTTCAATTCTGTGCACATGAGTTACCCACTCTCAAGCTTAGCTTCAATAAATATATATGTGTATATATATATGCATTTATATATTTTCCATGCTAGCATCTGAATTGCTCTGTGAATTGACTGGCCTTCCACTCCTACCCACCCCCAAAATCAACCTTCAGAACATGGGTTCCATTCATCTGAAACAGTGTTCTTTCTTCTCCCCACCCCACAGACACTATTTCCCACTTTATTTTCATCATAGCAATGATCACTGCCTGTCTTTTTCCTGTTCATGTATTTGTTTACATGTTTATTTTATTCTCTCCACCCAGAATGTGCTGTCTCCATTCTGGATTTTACATCTCAAGAGTGACACAGACAGACTCAGTGTCCACAAAACAGGAGACGAAGAGAAAGGAAACAGTAGGTTATTTAAAATGGGAAGAAATCACGCCATTAACCTGGAAATTAAATAATTCACGGTTAGAACTGATCACAAATATATAGAGAGCTGCCCTAGGAAAGAGGATTTCAACTTTAAGTAGGTACAGAATATAATCATCACCAAAGTCATAAGACTCAAGAACTCAGACAAGACTCTGCAGAGTAGGAAGAACTTTCTAACCATTTGAGATCTTCAAACTTGGAAAGGGCTTCTTTGGAAGGCAGTAAGTCCCCATTAGAAGAGTTCCACAGTTTAAGGCAATTTCTGATTACCTGTTAGGAATAAATTAAGAGCATTTGCAATGAGAGGGGAGTTGGACGTCTCAGATCATTGCTATATCAGTGACTCTGTGACTAAATAAGTTCAGGGAGCCAGCGGCCCCTCTCCTTTCTACACAAACATTTCATCTGTCCCCTTCTTTTTCCCTTCCCTTCCCTTTTCACTTGAGGAAAAGCAGTTGGAGCATAAAAAACCTCCAACATCACCAACTTTCTGCAATATTTGAGTGGGGGGAAGTGCACGCAAAAATCAACGTTGAGGTGTTGGGGCTCACAGAGTAGGTAGCAGAATCTCACTTTTCTTTGAGCCATGAAGAGATTAGATCCCTCCTTGCCTGAAACCAGCTTAAAGTCATCCCAAGTCCCATGTCTTACTCTTCTTTGCTGGGTAATCTTGGGAGACTCACTTAATCTCTCTGCGCCTCAGTTTCCTCATCTGTAATGGGAAATGATGGCCAGGGTGCCCGTACCTCATTGGGACTACAACATGGATTAAATGAGATGGTGAATCTGAAGCACAGCGCCTCGCACACGGAAAGCACTACATGACTACACTGTCGCATTGGTGTTATCATCGTCACTGTCACCATAAAACCATAAGAAAGGTCTGAAGATGTGGTGGTCATGGGAAAAACCAGATCAGGAGACAGGAGCTTTAGTATCAGATCTGCAATTTGTTCACTGAGTGACCTTGAGGAAAATCACTTAAATTCTTGGGGGTCTTTGTTTTGTCAGATAGATAGATAATAGCTAGCTAGCTAGATGGCAGATGTAGAATTATTTTTTATTTACTTATTTATTTATTTATTTTACCTAATTGCTCTGCTACTTTACAGGGGGGACTTGTCAGATTTAAATGAAATCATGAATCATGGCTGAGATGTTTTTCACTTAAATAATAATAATAATAATAATAATAAGTGTTATACATGTGAAAAGATGCCTAATATGAGACACTAACGAACTGCAAAACAAAGCATCCTGCTGTTCATGACGCATTTTCCTCTCCATACCCACAGGTAACCCAGTGGCAAAGGAAAGACCAATACTTTACAGATGAATGAATCCAAACTCCAGTTCAAGCCGCGCTCTTTGATAAAAGGCTAAGACAAGAGTAGGATTTTTGCCCAGTCCCCTGAAGACCATTTTTATTACATACGCAATGTGTTTCTTAAGGAGTCTTGGGGTGCTATTGTCATCTGGATGGGACCCTTCCTTTTGTCCCAGTTGCACAGAGCAGAATTGTACCATGTATCACAGGAAAAATGGTGTCCCTGACCTCCTGTACACTAGATGGCAGCAGGGCTCCCGCTTCATTGTGACCAACCCAATGTCTCTGCCAATTCCAAATGCTCCCTGGGGGAAGGGCACTATTACCTGGTAAAGAACCCTGACAGGAAATGTGTCATAAGAATGGCCCCTGCCCACTGGAACTGCATTCCTCCATTTCCCACCCTACCCTTATTCACTCTGCAAATGCTCACGGAATAGTCGCCGTTTGCCAGACACTATTCTAAGTCCTGAAGACACATCAGTGAAGAAGAAAGATGACTTTCCTGCCTTTGTGAACATTATAATCAAGTCAGGAAAGGCAGGCAGAAATAAAGTGAACCAATACATACGTAATTTTAGGTAGTGCTAGGTGTTAGAAGAAAAAGTAAGGGAAGTAAAAGAGTGAGGAACCAGGTGAGGGAGGGGAGGCAATTGTCATTGACAGGATAGTCAGGGGAGGTCTCTCTCGGAAGGTGGCGTATGAGTTGGGGAAGCAGCCATGCAAAGCACTAGGGAAGAGAGTCTTAAGAGAGGGAAGGGTAAACACAAAGACCCAAAGGAAGAAGAGCCTGGCATGTCTGGGGATCAGCAAGAAGGACAGTGTGGCTAGAACAGAGTAAACAGGCAGATGTGAAAGAGAGTTGGTCAGAAGTGTTGGCAGGAGCCAAACCATGGAGGGCCTTGTGGGTTTTTTGGGCTATTGCACTCCTCCATGCCTCTGCCCAAGCTGTTCCATCTGCCTGAAATGACCTTCCCATTTCTACCATCTAGAAAACCTGGTTAGGAATTTCCTCTGTAAAGCTTCCCTAGGTTACAATGACCCTTTTTCCTTGCTTCTACTATACATATTGTGCTTAAGGATTAAGAGAACTGACTCTAGAGCCTAATCACCCAGAATCACTAACTCTGTATCCTTGAGCAAATGACCGAACATCGCTGGGCTTTTCTTTTCTCGTCTTTAAAACTGGGGAAAACACTAGTACCCTTGGGAACTATCGGGTGAGAATGAAGATTAAATTAGTTAATATAAGCGCTTAGAACAGTACATTACACATAGTAGGTGCTCAGTCAATGTTATTATAAAACATTGTATTACGTTCATGTATTTCCATGTCTATCTCTCCAAATAAATTCTAATATCCCCTGAAGGCATGACATAGGTCAACTGTCTTACACACATGTCCTCCATAACTAATATTGTGCCTAAAACAGAGCAGATGCCCAGTAAAGACGGCATGAAGGAAGGAGAGGAGGAAAAAAGTCAATGAATTAGAAGCAAGAGAAGAAAAGTTAACATTTTTCAAAGTATTTTGACATCACTCTGCTTATTTCATCTTCAGAGCAAATCAGTGAGCCTTCAGAGAAAGATTTGCTCATCCCATTTCACAGATAGGATAGCTGAGTATCAGAGAGGTGCATGACTTGCTCTTCACAGTGAATGACTGAGCCCAGAGGACTCTCACCAAACACTGACTACATCTAAAGCATGGGATACCCTCACTGCAACAGAAACAATCACTGGAAACCTTTTGTTTGTAGAAAGATTTGTGTTTATGAGATACTTTATTTTTTTTTTTAGATTTTTTTTTTAATGGGGAAGGGGAACAGGATTTTATTGGGGAACAGTGTGTGCTTCCAGGACTTTTCTCCAAGTCAAGTTGCTGTCCTTTCAATCTTAGGTGTGGAGGGTGCTGTTCAGCTTCAAGTTGTTGTCCTTTCAGTCTTTGTTGTGGAGGGCGCAGCTCAGCTCCAGGTCAAATTGCCGCTGCTAGTTGCAGGGGGCAAGAGGACGCGCTCCAACCAACTGAGCCATCTGGGAGCTCAGTGGCAGCTCAGCTCAAGGTGCCGTGTTCAATCTTAGTTGCAGGGGGCGGAGCCCACCATCCCTTGCGGGACTCGAGGAGTTGAACCGGCAACCTTGTGGTTGAGAGCCCACTGGCCCATGTGGGAATCGAACCGGCCCCCTTTGGAGTTAGGAGCACAGAGCTCCAACTGCCTGAGCCACCGGGCCGGCCCCTATGAGATACTTTATCTTATTGGAGCTTTACAACATACCATTGAAGGGGTCAAGTTGACCCTCTACTTTATAGAAAAGGAGATTGGGCCCAGAAAGCTTACACCTGCCATGTAGTTGGCATTAGTGCTGGAACTAAAACTCAGGGTTCCTGGCTCCCAGCCCAATGCTCCCTCTTTTCCAGCATGCTTCCCCCAGGCCAAGGGACCAGAGACCTGGGTGTGACCTCAAATTGTTTGAATTCTTATTCTCTAACTATTTGGGCCTGTTTCCTCAGTACCTATAGTCCATACCCACTTCAACAAAAAAAAAAAAAAAAAAAAAGGACAAACATCCATTGTCTAAAAAAGATCTGGGTGATGTTCAAAAACGGTCAGAACTGTGTTCCTATACCAATTTCTATTTTAGGCACAGCCAGTGACTCACTGGCAACCTTGGACGAAAAAGAGGTAACCTTTATTCCTCTGACAAGTTTCTATTTCTCAGAACCCAGAGTCACAAGCAACACAGTTTCTGCCAAGATTTCTCCATCGCCCAAAGCCCGTCTGAGTCCCCCAGAGATCAGCAATCCAGCCCCTTCAGCATGTCACAGATTTTGACAAACCTGTTGTAGGCTAAAGCCACCAACTGGAAATACAATCTGGGGACTGAGCCGTCTACTAAGTAAAAATTTAAATGGCTTTTCCAAAATGTCTTAGCCTATGAGCAATGGGGGTGTGACCAGGAGGCACCCCGTGATCTCAGTGCAATGCTGATGGCAGACTCCTATGGCAGGTTCTCTGCTCGATACATATGCCCAGAAGAAAGTACAGAGAATCTTCTAGGGCTTCCAATAACCAAAGGATCACATGCCGCAGAGCCCAGTATTGGCCCGGGGGAGGAGTCAATGTCCAGGTGAAAAAGGATTAGATGAACTTGACTTTGTCCCTTTCTCAGTATGTGACACAACTACCCCAAAATGAAATCCTGTAGGATTAAAGAACATTCCTGCAGTAGTTCAACCAATATTTATCAAGTGTCTATTGAATCAAGTATGGTATCAGGTGCCAGGCAAATAGCTTTGAAAAGTGAGTATCTGCCCTCTTAGAGCTTACAGTCTAGTAGAAGAGGCAGACAGGCAAACACAAATAATTACTGACTATAATTGGGCTGTAAAGTACAGAGGCTAAGGGAGTTTATAACAGGAGGCCAAGTCTGGAGGAAGTTTCAAGGACGGCTTCCCTGAGGAAGTGACATTTAAGCTAAGCCCAGAAAGGAGCTGGAAGGAAGAAGGAGCTTTCTAAGCAGAGGGAACATGTACAAAGACCCTGAGACTTGAAGAAGCATGGAACACTTGAGAAATTAAGCACAGACCTTTATAGATGGAGAAGGGGGTTGAGGTGTGGAGAGAGGTGAACGATAGGCGGAGCACAGAGTTTGCAAGACTAAGCGACAGGAAAGAATTTGAGCTTTAACCTTGTCTGTGTCTTCGCAAGGAATATGAGGCTGCCTACCCCGTATGGAAATACCTGGAGGAGCAGAGCCCGGAGCCCACATCAGGCACACTCCCTGGGGATTGAGCAGAAGGCACCAGAGATCACACGCCCAAGGACGGAGGAGAGAAGAAATATCTTCTCAGGAGCTTTGTTAAAGCCAGAGAAAAATAACACATCCGATGCAATGGCTTAATCTAGTCAGAGGCTTCAAACACACCCAAGTCAGGGAGGCAAAGCCCACACGCTCCACAATTCAGAGAACCAGAAACCGAGCGGATCTTTGTTCGTACTTTTGCTTTCATTTCCCAATTCCTAAAGACACAAACATGCTACCTTTACTTGACTTTTAAGGACAATTACAGAAGATCGGAATAGGAAATAACCTTGGATGATTGATAATGATGATTTCCTACATGAGCATTTTATACATATACATACACACATGTGTACACAAATGTATATATACATATATATACACACATACATATATACATAAACATACATACATACACACACACTCACTTATATATATGTGGGGTTTTTTTCTTAATGAGGGGGCTGGTCTAGTATTCCCTGCTGTTTGCTAATTAAGGATATTTTACAAAACAAAGACAAAAAAAAATTCCATCTATGTGTCGCCATCATTTAAAGGTGGGGGGGAGATTTTGACCAAAAATTTCAGGAGAGAAAGGACACACACTTGAATTTCTCAGCAAGTAGGAAGGCTGGCCACCATTGTCACCACAGACAGGCAGCCCAGCACTGGAAACCCTTGGCCTACTGCTTTGCCACCAGCCACGTGAGGCTACTGAGCCCTCGAAATGTGGGGAGTTGAAACGTGGTGAGTTGGAATCAAGATATGCCTTAAAATGGACATGAGCTCTTAAAGATTCAGTAAGAAAATGTCACCTATATCATAAATTTTTCAGTGATGACGTGTTCAAATAATATTTTGGATATACTGAGTTAAACAAATTATTCAAATTAATTTCACCTGTTTATTTTTACTTTTTTAACATAGCAACTAGAACATTTAGAAACGCTTATGAGGGTCACACTGCATTTCTATTAGACACCGCTGGCCTAGAGCACGTCTCCCACTGCACAGGTGGAGAAATTCAGAGAGAACCTTTGCACAAAGTAAACAAAACAGAACAACAACAATAATCCTGGCAGTGAGGTATGGATATGGTTCAAAGAGCATCAAGTGGAAATTAGGAAGCAAGGGCTCTGACCTTGACTCCGCCTCACACTTCCTAGGTGAGCTGAGGTGAGTGGCTCTCCCTCACAGGGCTTCTGTTTTCTCCTTTCTAAGATGAGGAGACTGGGTGAGGTGGAATCCGAGGCCTCTGACAGCTCTGACGCTATTCTCTCACCCTCCGCCTCGGAGCAGGCCATCGCTCAGACTGCCCAGCATTGGAGGCGAATGTTCCATCTGCCCAGAACCCCCAGAAAAGGAGCCTTGGAGATCCCTGTGGCTGACACATGTCCGAGTATCACAATGTTGATGATGTTCCCTGAGATCCCAGAAGCCGCCTGCCTCGAGTGCAGCCTGTGTAATTGTGTAATGCGAGCGACGGTCGAGCCAAAGCTGTCAGTCTTGTCTCTCGCCGCCAAGCTCTCCTTTGACAGAAGAAATTCCTTGGTAAGAAGCAGGGAAACATTTATTGAACATTCACTCTGTACCCAAGATTAGGCAAAGTCCTTTTTTATGGGTTGAATTGTGTCCAGACATATCAAAATGGGGAAGAAGAAGTATGGTTGGAGCTATGGGAGACTAAAAGGATAGGAGGATCTAGACATAGTGAGGGATGATTGAATTCAATGTCATGGGGAGGCAGTTATGAGGGACGTTGGTGGCATGGCTAGGAGTATAGGCTGGAGGGGTGGGCATGAAAGTCATGGAAGTTAAGGAGCTCGACGCAGTAAGAGGCCAGGGGATTGGCTCACAGTCCATGCTCTTTTCTTTACTAACCACAGTATCTCAACCAAGGCGGTCAATCGACAAATAGGTCTTGTCTGTCCACTGTGTGCCAGCACTGCCGACATAGCAGTGAGCCAGAGAAGCAGCTTTCCCACATAACCAAGCACCATCATATGGTTACCTTCGTCTCACCGTGACTTCTAATAGTGGTGTTATCCACGGAGATAGGAAATTTAGTAAAACGAGCAGTGCTAGCGATGGGTAATGATGGGGGTGGGAGTTAAATTTAATTTTGAGATGCCGGTGAGCATTTAGTAGGTAGATGCATAAATAGGAGCTCTAGGAGAATTCTAGGCTAGAAATTGAGATTTGGCCATGAGTATAATACAGATGGTGACGGATATCATGTAAGAAGGTGCAGTTTCGTGGGGACAATATATATAACGAGAAGCAAATGCTGTAAGAACATAACCCTGAGGAACAGCTACCTAACCGTTCTGAGCCTCATTTTTCTTGTCTGTGAAACGAGAATTGAAAATAGTGCCCCTCTTATAAAGTGGTTGTGAGGATAGAATGAGCTAATACATGTAGGCATCCAGTAGTGTCTGGCTTATCTCATGTGCTAAATAAATGTCGATTTTACTGTTAATTTTACTGTTAATTTTACTGTTATTCTGCTAAGACAGAGAGAGAGAGCTAGGAATAAAAGCTGATATGAAGTGCAGGTGGCTAGACGAGTCACCACACGATGGCCTCTATCTGCCCTGCGAAGAGGACGGCAAAGCTACCTTTCAATAGTGAATGCAAAGTGGTGAGACGGGAGGCTCGGAGATGGTGATGAAGGTGGGTAAGATGTTTTCTGAGCAATGAGGGACTAGGGACAGGTGAGAGGATCACCAGACACTGTGAGGTAGGCTTCTGCGATGGGCGCCCATAAATTGGAACTAGAAAGTCACAACGCTGTGCAATTTTTCTCCTACAGCATCAGCAGCCCTGAGAGAGATGAGCCAGGCCGAAGGGTTAGCACAGTTAACTGGTTAAATAACAAGGCATTTTGACAGCTGAGGGCATAGGTGGGTAAGCAGATGCCGCAGGTTGCTCTGCAGTTCGCATTTCTGGGATAGGAGATAAAGCTCCGACTACACTACACACCAAAGTTTCGACTTGGAACCCTGGAGGTAACATCTTCCATTCCCAGCCCATACTAAGCACTTCCTTTGCCTCCACCCATTCCGATTAAGTGCTTTATTTTTTCCACACCAGATCATGAAGTCCCTGGATGTAGGTTGGGGCCATATCACACTCTGCGCACTCTCAGTGTGGTACTTCTGGTGATGCACGTTGGGTAAGAACATGACCTCTGGTGTCAGGTTCCTGTTCCAACCCCAGCTCCATCCCTCACAATCTGTGGGGCGTTGGCCACGTTATTTAAGATCGCTAAGCCTCTGTTTCCTCATCTATAGAATGGGAATTCTACTCACTTAACAGAGAAGAGTTAAGTTTTAGATAAAATAATCCATTCAAAATCCGCACAGCACCTGGCCATAGCAAAGATTTCAATAAATGTGAGTTATAATAAATACAATGATTTTAAACCAGCGTGTAGCATGTTTGCTTGGGGTGTTGGACCAGGTCAGTTCTGACCCAGAAGGGAATGTAGTAATACGAAGTTAATGGTGGAGCTGAAAGAAGATATGAAAAACCACGAGGACCACTGCAAGCTGGCGGCAGGGCTCCCCAGTGAGCACTGCCTGAGGAAAGGCTGTTTGCCAGGGCCTGTGAGCCCAGACAGCTTCTCCAACATAATTGAGAAATATGTTTTTCATGCATTCCTAATTGGAGGATAGCAGATGGCAGAGGCATTTGTTTAATGAAATATGTCCATTCGATTAAGCTGGGCCACTGGGGATTTGGGACTTCAATACAATCTCATTGCTATCCTGACTCTTTGGAGGCCAGGGAAGTTTCAGGGATTTTGACAAACTTGGATTAAAGGTTGGCAAGGAAACAATGCCAGTGAAGGCGTCTAGAAACCCAAAGCTAAGCTTCTGAGTTTCTGTCTACGTTTTCATCTGTGGCAAAGAACCATTGTACCGAGTGTCTCTTGTATGAGCTCTGGGCATGTGTGGAGTACAGAACCAATCGACCACCCTATCTGTGAGCCATACACACTGAACTGATGGGCGTCTTCCCCACATAGGCGGCAAGTCTCTCCCTCTGCGCCCTGCTCAGGTTAGTCCTTCTGCCTCAGATCCCTTCCTGCTTATTTCCATATGCTCAAGACTCTGCTTCTGTTCGAGTCTCTCTCTCTCTCTCTCTGTCTCTGTCTCTGTCTCTGTCTCTCTCTCACTCTCTCTCTCTCTCTCTCTCTCTCTCTCTTTCTGTGTGTGTACATGTACATGATTATAACCTCCTACATGAAGACTTCCCCAATTTCCCTGTCAGGAAGACAATACCAAAACCCTCAAACACATCATCTGAAGTTTTTAATGACCCATTACTTTCTACTTTGAATTACTTGTGTTCCTGTCTATACAAGACTTTCCCTGTGATACGTCGATCTCTTTCCTCAAAGGTGAGGGCCACAGAGGTGGCTGACTCTTACAGCCTTGGCTATTAAGCTCACCAGGTTCACAGAAAATGAAAAGAGGAAGGGCATGATGGGGGGGCGGTGAGCCCCGATGCCTTTTCCTGGTTTTCTGCTCAACCTGCACCTCTACTCCCAACCACGGGGGAGAAGCAGTTCATCTGATTTGTAGACTTGAAACATTTTCTTCCCTTGGCTTCTGGAATAACACATGCTCCTTGTTTTCTCCCAGACTCACTTGCTACTCTTTCTAAGTCTCCTTTCATGAATATTCTTTCGTTTCTAAGTTTCTAAATATGGCAGTGCTCCAAGAGTCAGTCCTCAGACTTCATTTTATTTCCCTCTATTCTCACTCCCTACGTGATCTCATCTTGTACCACGACGTTAAACACTATCTGATGTTCCAAGGCACCCAAATCTATAAATCTACTTCTAACTACTCCCTTGTGATCCAGGCTGAAATACAAGAAGTCATAGATATCTCAAAATGAACGTGGCTGAAAGACAGCTATAGGTTTTGGCCCCATATCACTATCCATCCTTTTCTCAGGTCAGTGACCTAGAAGTCAGTCGTCTTTCATTCCTCTCTTATTGTTTTTCCCCCTAAACCCATCCATTAGCAAGTTTCATCGACTATAGCTCTAGAACATATCCCGAATCCCACCATTTCTTACCACCTCCCCTGTTAGCAACCTGGCCCAAGTCATCATCGTCTTGCCTCAGAAATGGCACCCGCCTCCTTGGCGATCTCTATTTCTCCATACTTGCCCCTCTCTAGTTTACCCTTCATATAGCAGCAGAAATCAGTTCACGTATCCCCCACTAAACCATCACACTTCAAACAAAATTTAAGATCCCTTGAATGGCCACTCAAGGCCCCCAAAATGATCCAATCTGCTGATCTCTGACAGCAAGCTGCAACACTCTGCCTGCCACAGCACAGCTCCACCGTGCTGCTCCTCCTTCTGTCATTTAAACACAGGGAGCTCACCCCTGTGGCAGAGCTTCTTTACTTGCCAGCTCTTCTGCTTGGCACACTCACCCCCCCAGGCTTCACATGACTGCCCCCTTCTCGTCACTCGGGCTCCACATCTTCCTCCCTTCAGAGAGCCCTTCCCTGACGGCCTTAGCTAACGTAGCCCTTCTCCATATGACCTACCGTTCTTATTTTCTTCTTTATTTGTTTATATTTTTTTAAACTCTGCTAAACTTGAACATAAGCTCTTGGAGGACATGGCCTCTGACTCTGGCTCACTGCTATGTCGGCAGGGCTGGTACACAGTAGACAGACAAGACCTATTTGTTGATTGACAGCCTTGGTTGAGATACTGTGGTTAGAAAAGGAAAGAGCATGGACTGTGAGCCAATCCCCTGGCCTCTTACTGCGTCGAGCTCCTTAACTTCCATGACTTTCATGCCCACCCCTCCAGCCTATACTCCTAGCCATGCCACCAACGTCCCTCGTAACTGCCTCCCCAGGACATTGAATTCAATCATCCCTCACTATGTCTAGATCCTCCTATCCTTTTAGTTTCCCATAGCTCCAACCATACTTCTTCTTCCCCATTTTGAAATGGCTGGCCCCTGGAATCCCCTCTGTCAGTCTCTTCCAGGATGCTCTTCCATATATACCCAATGGAGACTCTGCAATTCATCACTTAGATTTTGATTTTCAGTCAAGGTTCTGAATGATCATTGCACATCGTAAGCCTCAACCCTGAGGTAATCTAACAGTTGGCATTCCTTTCTCCTATATCAGGGCAGCTCTGTCAATTGGGAACAAAATCCAGTTCACCATCATGACAGATTCACTGCCTCTAGTGCGGCCTGGCAGTCCTCCTACGGTTCCCCGTTCAGTGCTCTTTCCCATTTAACACAGAGCATGTTCCAAACCTTCTTTGACCTCCCAAACCACCTACAACCTCACTCTTCCTGACTCACTCAAATAGATGACTGTATCTCCTATGACAGAGACAATAGAAGCCTGTGGATTCCATCTCCTCCGTCATTCTGATTGATTAACCCCTCTCTCTCCTGTAGTTTTAACCCGTCTGTTTTCTAGACCCATTCCAGCAGCTTTTAGACATGTATTAATAAAAATCTCTCCGATCTTATTTTAAAAACAAAATTCCATCCTCATGTAGCAGCCATCTACTTCTCTCCTTCAGAGTTAAGCTTCCTGAAGAATTCATCTATAATAGCTATCACCACTCTGTCCCCTCCCGTTCTCCCATCCACTCTTCATCCTATTGCAATATACTTTTCTCCCCTATCATTCCATTAAAATTACTCTTGCCAAGGGTACCAATGGCTTTTGTCAACAAATCCAAAGGACAAGTTTTAGCCTGTTTTTAAGACCAGTCCTTAATATCTGTGTAACACTGAACATTTGATCATCCTTGAAATAGCTTTTCTTTCTTTTTTTGGTTCTATGACACTGTAATCCCCTCATTTTCCTCACACCCATCCAGCTATTTCTTCTAAGTCTCCTTCAAAGTTTCCTCTTCCTCTACCCACACAGTGAATTTTTATGTTCCTTGGGGTCTTATCCTTGGCCTCTTCTCTTCTTGCCACATATTTTCTTCTCTTGCTAAGAAACCTCACTTAAGCACTTGATTTCAATTATCACATTTGTGCTGGTGATGACCAAAACCTGTAACCCCGAACTGGCTCTCTCGCGCGCGCGCTCTCTCTCTCTCTCTCTCTCTCTCTCTCTCTCTCTCTCTCTCTCTCTCTCTCTCTCTCTCTCTCTCATCGTCACCCCCCCACCTATTTATCCTTCTTTAAATGTCCTACAAACACCTAAATTTAAAAATGCCCAAAGCTGAATTTACTACCTTCTCCTCTTTTCGAGTTTGATGTACACCTAGCATTCATTCTCTTAGTGAACAGCACTTTCAACTATGCACCCGCCCCAATACAAACTAGAATCTTCCTCCACATTTTCAGCTTCCTCACTACCTACATCTAATTTGCCATGAAGTCCTTCTAATTCTACCGTCTTCTTAAATTCATCTACTTAGTTCAAACCTGCTCACCGAGTTTGCAGAACCAGCTGCATTGCTGGTCTTCTTGCTTCTCAACTTTCTCGTGCTAAACAAGTGTCCTCACTACAGCCAGACTGATCTCCCAAAGCTCAAATTTATTCGTGACATTCCCATACCTTGAAACTTCTGGTGGCTCCCTCCATATTGCCTTTAGAATCAATTTCAAATTCCTCTTCATGGTATAGGAGGTCACAATGCTTAACTCCCGGCTTATCTCTCCAGCCTCAGTTCTGGTCAAGCCCCCTCCGAAGTGGAGCTCCGGCAAAGCTGGACCCTTCTACCTCTTACAGTAGGTAGACCGTACATCCTCTTACTAGCCTCAGACGTGTGCTCATGTTCATTTTTGCTGCCCAGTTCAGTCTTTCTCCACTCCTTCCCCAGGTATCCCTCATTCATTCTTTGGGTCTCTGCTTAGATATCACTTCTTCTAGAGGCCTTTCCTCTGTCTCTTTGAATATGGATGCGCTTAGGAGTTCCCATAGAATCCTAAAGTTATTCCATCACAGTACTAATCGCTCTGCTTTCATTGGTGCGTGTTAAACAGCTTTATCAAGATATAATTTATATACCATAAAATTCACCCATTCCAAGTGTACCATTTAATACATTTTAGTATACCTACAGAATGGTAGAACCATGTCCACAGTCTAATTTGAGAGGATTTCCATCACCCTTCTTCCCAGTGTGTGAGCAACTTGAGCAAGGTGCCTGCTTTGTTGATCTTGAGCCCTCGGGGACAGCGTAGTATCTGCCACCAAGTAAGGATTTGTTGAACAAATAAAAAATAAAAGAAAGGAAAAAAATTCATGCCAAAACCACGACAAGTTTCATTTCTCTTTATCAGATCTGGCAACCTAATTTTGAAGTTCTCACTTTCCTGCACATTCTCCATCCTCTCTTCCAAATGTCACCAACTTCCCCATGTGGCAGTCACTGATGAATTTACTCTGACAGAGAAAATAGGACTTTAAAATATCCAAGCAGCCATGAGAGCCAGCAGTGTGCATTTACGGGTGATTCAAGCATGTCTAGAAACTCTTATTTGCCCAAAATGAAGTTGGGTTTGTTCCCCAAACACTTAAGATTTCCTCCAGGAAAATTCACCAATATGTGTTAATGTAAACTGTCTGTTTCTGGAGTTCTATTTTTCCTGCCCTTCTAAATTCTTCAGGCTGAGAGTCAAAAGACTTACGTTCTGGCCATAATTATGACAATTATTCACTAAGTTGACTTGAGATTAATCACTTCACATCTCTGCACATGTTTTCTTATATTATCCATCTTACCTTTCCCCCCTCTGATTTAGTGAGAATGAAGTAAGCTAGAAGGCAAAACAAAGTACTTTAAAAAGCAAAAAGTACCATGTAAATATAATGGATTTAAATTGGCTACCATTCTCTCTGGTTTCTGTTAATCACCTCATTTATTTAAAGACACTTTTGTGGTAACCTGAACTATTAATACCACCCAAAACTGACATTGAAACATATAAAATCCTTCGTGCATAAAGCTGACGCACTCTGCTGCAGGAAGATTTCGGATGGCCCTCAGAGCATAATCTTATTTCACAAACAAATCGAATGAATGTGGATATATTGTTTCCCAAACCACAGCAGAGAAGAAATAGAAATGAAAAGGGCTAGAGGAGCCACTGAGGCAAACACACTGAGAACAAGAAGGTTGACAGATTATAAAAGCAGATATGAGGACTCAGAAATTACAGCCAGGGGACATTCAGAGTGGAGGCATGTGGTCCTTCCCACCAAATGAGTCCTACAGAGCAACACATTAATGTTCATGATGAAACTTCTGAGTCATCAGAAGACACCGCTTCTTGAGAATCAATTCTAAAGAGAGAACATGTGTGACTTTTTTTTTTTAACACAAATTAACTCCTGCTCTTTAATACAGAAATGAAATCAGAAATTATGTCTGATCTCTAAGATATTAAATTAGTGTTTTTGGTAACAAAATGACATTGACTTTTCATGTTACACCCAAGACTGTTCAACCGAGGCTACTTTACTATATTTTCTGACTCTTTTGAGACTAGATAAGAAAGTTCATTCCTAGTTGAGAAACAATCCTTTCCTAGGGACCACAGAATTATTCAGAAAATGGACAACCAATAAAATGAATCAGGTATATATCAGATAATCGGGGGACTCATTTCAGCGTAGTAAATTTATCACACAACTTCCTATGACTTTAATACAGTTTGTAATTATACATTTATGTTCGTGATTCTCTGCTTTTGTCTCACTCTCCCCACTAAAACATAAGCTCTATATGGGCAAGACTTATATTTGTTTTGAACTCGCTGTTATATCTCCAAAGCCTAACAGAGTGCCTGGCATATAGAAATTAGTCACTGCCTGTGTGGTATTGTTGCATTAATGAATGCCATAGAAAACATCCCACCCAGCATATTTGTAGTATGATACCGTAGAAACCGTCACCATTTTAATTTCTTCACTGTCCAATGAAGATAAGCCTGGAAGGCAGTAAACACTGAAAGGTTGTCACAATATTTTATTTTTACGGATGAGAGAATTGTGGTAAAGAGAAATAAAGTCATGCACCGTATGTTTTGCCTACTGAGCGATGGCCCATGGATGGACTCATTCTCACATACTTTCTGCCATTCCATATATGGGAAGAAATTTATGCACACAGGCCTGAAGATTTCAAGTAGGTTTTCTAAATTGTCTGTGGGAAAGTTCTGTTTATAGATGTCCAAATAGACAGGAAAGACAATGGATTGCTAATAAGGAAGAAAAAGCAAGATGGGTAAACACATTTCTTCCTCGAAGCCTCTCTGCCTCTGGGCATTTGGTCCACTAGCAAAATTGCTTACAAGAATATTTTCAAAGTCCTTGGCGATGGTTTGGGTTCAATTAAAACCTGATTATTTTGTCCCTAGGATCTGAAATGAGCTATAAAAGTAACAGAACTGACTTTGTCAGGTGTCATGTTTCCTCCTCTCTCCCCATCCAAGAAATTAACACCTCATCAGACTGACAAATAGCCATTGCACCTGGTCTAACATCATTATACATTTGTGTGCCTCCATAATTGCCCTTCTTAATGAACCTGTGTTGTTTGAGATCATATTCAATATTGTCAATATTGTTGACAATGCTTTACCTAGCAGAGTGACTGTTACATAATAGACACTCATTTGTTGAAGGAAGGACGATGGCTGGAGAGATAGATAACCATAAATGTAATCATGATAGAAGTCACCAATATTCCTAAGATGCTCGTGAGTGATGTATCATCCACAGCAGCAGCTATTTCTATATAATGAGTATTATGAAGTCAATAATTAGATACCCATACGCAAAAAAAAACACACCTCAACCAATACTTTACATCGCATATAAAAATTCACTCAAAATGGATCATAGACCTAAATATTAAACTTCAAACTGTAAAACTTATAGAAGGAAAGCATAGGAGGACATCCGTGTGACAGAGACAAGGCAAAGATTTGTTAGATACAACACCTAAAGTATGATTTATAAAAGAAAAATCAACGATTGGACTTCATAAAAATTCAAAACTTCTACTTTACAAAAGGCTGTTCAGCGAAGGAAAAGATAAACCACGACTGGGAAAAAATATTAGCAAAACACATATCTGACAAAGGACTTAAATCCAGATTGTATTAAAGAATTCTCAAAAAGTGATACTAAGTAAACAAATTATCCAATTAAAAAAACAATGAGCAAAAGACTGGAGAAGATACTCCACCAAAGATATACTGATGGCAAATAAGCACATGAAAAGATGCTAAACAACATTAGTCATTAGGGAAATTCAAATTAAGACTACAAGGAGATACCGTGACACACCCATTTAAAAGGCTACAATTTAAAAGACTAACGATATCAAGTGCTGGTGAGGAGCCGGAGTAACTGCAATCCTCATACATTGCAGATAAGAATGTAAAAGTCACTTTGGAAAACAGTTGGACCATCTCTTACAAAAATACATTTATCATAGGACACGCAATCACGCGCCTAGATATTTACCCAAAAGAAATGGCTACTTATATTTACCTAAAACTTTATACACAGATGTTTATAGCAGATTTATTCATAATTGCTCCATACACACTGCAAACAAACACAAATGTCCTTCAGCTAGTGAATGGATAAACCAACTGTGGCATATCTGTACAATGAAATACTATTCAGTAATATAAAGGAAAGACAGACTGTGAGAGATATAGTATATGTGACAACGTGGAGTAATCTCAGGAATGATTCTGAGAAAAAGACAGACAGACTCAAAAGACTGCATACTGAAACTGCATGGTTCCATTTAAATGACATTTTGAAAAAGACAAAATTACAGGAACATAAAATAGATCAGTGGTTGTCAGGTCTAGGAGTGGGTGCAGGGGTTGCCTAAAAGGGAAAACGTGTGATGGAATTTCTCTGTACCTTGACTGCAGCGGTGGATACGTGACCGTATGAATGTGCCAAAACTCAAAGAACTGTATGCTAAAAGGAGCAAAGCCTATTGTACGGAGATTTTAAAAGTGAATACATGTTACATTCTAAGAAAGTCCACAAAAACATATGGGTAGAAATGTCTTTAAAATCTTCAAAAATAATCATCGCTAACATTTGCTGAGTCCTTACTATGTGACAGACACTGTGTAAAGGGCTTTTGTACTTTATCTCAGTTAACCTCCCAACATCTTTTTGAGGAAGGAACTATTGTGACTCCCATTTGCAGATAAGGAAAAGGAGGGTCACAGAGGTCAAGCATTTTTGCTCTGGTCTCTGCTCACTGCCCAGGTAACATGTCTCCAGATGCTGCATTCTGACCCATCACCCTACACAGCACCCCACTGATCATGGCAGGAAACTGGACTGGGAGCCCGTGCCCAGTTTCAACCCTGGTTTACTACTGACACACTGGGTAAGCATCAATGAGTACTTAATCTCTGTACTTTCTTATTTTAAAATCCAAGGCACCGGAAAAAGGATTTCTCAGTTTCCACTTAATCCTTGTTTATAAATCTATGATTAGCTTTTAGTCACTTGCTGCCTAGAAAGATGGACATTTCTGACTTATTCAGGCTCTTTACTTGCCCGCCTGCGGCCCTGTTGGGTCCTGCTGTACAGAATTCCACCATTAGTTCTTTATTCCGAAAGATTGAGGCACAGCGGCTGCAGAGCAGTCCAACACATATGCCATAGCCCTCGGAGTCTGGGAGGAGCTGCAGGGGTTGATCAGTTGCTCACAGTCTAGCAGGTAAGACAGACAGATCAATGACCAACAGTGACGCAGAGCCTGGTGTTGTGTGTTACATTCTTTGCTGTGAAGCAGTGACATTGGGAGTGGTGGGTACGAGCGTGGGCTCTGGACACAGGGAGAGCTGGTTTAAAGTAAGTCTCTTCACCCTCCGTTTCCTCATCTACAAAACGGGACAATAGCAAGAGGTTTGGGGCTGCTATCTGCCTAACTGAGGCACGCACGGGAAGTGCAGTGGAGCCCGTATGATGCAATGGTTAGTCTTGCTCACAACTGTTATTGTGTTAGTAAGGAATTGGACAAGTTGGACGGTCTTGGGAATCAAAGAGGAAAGGAGGAAAAAAGTGCTTGGAGAAGATACATTGCTCAAGGTCAAGTAGCTAGTAGCCTGTGGTGATCACACCGTAAGGTATATAAACGTTGAGTCACTACACTGCACACCTGAAACTAATATAATACTGTATGTCAGCTATACTTTAAAACAAATAAAATGAAAGGAAAAAGAACACTCCCCAGAGCAGTGTAGCACTTGAATGGCAGATTTGACTGAATGCTCTAATATCCATGAGATTCTGTATGTTTGACCTTGTAGAATAAGCTGTGTCCTTCACATTTCTTTGAGGTCCCCCTCTCGTCACCAGCTATAACTAGAAGTTGGCAAGAACTATAAAGCGCTGGTCTCCTGTGCCTTGGGGGAAGGGTTCCTCAACAAGACTGGTCTTTCCATCTCTCTTTAGGGTTCGGAGTGTTCCCACAGGAAACACGAATGCCCAGAAGTCATGCTGCATTTGGCACTACCTTCACTCGTGTATTACCTTCTGTTCCTCCCTGGAGTCATCTCTGGCACTCTCTGGAATTCCACTTTATGTTACTTTTTCTTCTTTTTATTTGTTCCCTCTCAAAGCAGTTATATAATTAACAACGCCTGAAGTCTATACAGACTCCACATCAGTGGTTCTCAAACCAGGGTTGATCTGGCGCCCACCCCAGGGGACATTTGGCAATGTCTAGACCCTCTCTTAGTTGTCATGCCTGGGGTAAGGGAGCTGCTGTCATCTAGTAAGTAGAGGTTAAGGGTGCAGCTGAGCCTCCGACAAAGAATTTTCTGGCCGCAAATGACAATGGTGCTGAGGTTGAGAAACTCTGCTCTATGATGATAAAAGCACTTACACATCTCTTTGTCCATTTGACTCTTATCACACCCTTGGATAAAAGCCAGGTCAGTGTCCACATTCATCCCCAAATATCTCCTTCTCATGAGGAGCAGAGATAGATATTCCACCATCAAGCAGAGAAAACTGAGACCAAGGAAGTAAAGTGAATGACCCCAGGCGACAGAATAAGGTGGTGGCAAAGTCAGGACCTGGAATTTGCTGGCTTCCAATGCTGTCTCACTGTCAGCACATGGTTCTTTTTTGTTGTTTTTTTGTTTTTGTTTTTGTTTCTTTTTAAAGAAACATGCTAAATTTCCCTCCTTTACCAGGGAAGAGCGGCACAAGGCCAGAAAACTTTAAAGTAGTAAATAAATATATTTTCTTACATAACCATAAAATATCAGCTTGGGAACATCCGTAGAGATTGTTTAACGCAATTCTATCGTTTTGCAGAGAGAGGCTCACGCCACAAAGTAGATGCATTTGTGGAGCAGAGTATGCCGGAGACAATTTCCCTTCTGTTCACCCATAAAGTAGCCTATTGGCCACTGTGCTGGAGAAAATATCCGAAACCTCAGTGGTCTGTGTGGGCACTTATATGGGAAAGATACAGTGGGAGCTGTACAGAAATGAACCCAGGCATCGGATGGGGGCAGTTGGGCTAGATACTGAGGGTTGGGAGGGACAAAAAGGGCCCAAGAGAGAAAGTAGATTAGGTAGAAATGAGGGCTCTAGAAGGTGAGGGGAGCCCTGAAAGAAGTAGGAAAAGAGAAAGGGAAATTAAATTATACATTTCCTTTGTGTTTTGGGAGTGCCAGGTCCATTAAAGTCTCTTGCGTGAAGAGAAAAGAGAATCTGTCACACAAACTAACCTTAAACTGTACTTTAAAGAATCTTTATCATTATTTTCTACTATAAGTATACTATATACTTATTATTTTCAAAATGAGTATAGAAAAATAGAAACATAGAGCATGAGCCTTTTTTCTAGTTTCCCACACCCCTGAGATAAACACTATTAGCAGTTTAATTGATTTTCTAAGTTTCTATTCTAGTCTATATGCTATATTATAGGCTACTAACTTTTTTTTTTCAAAAGTGGTATCTACGTAAAATGTACGGTATCTTAATTTTTCATCTGGAATGCATAATGGACATATTATATATATAACATATATAATCACATTCGTACACAGAGAGATATCACATTCTTCTTCCTGTCTACACAGTATTCTATTGTTTGGATATATCATACTTCATTAGTGATAAAAACACATTTTCATTCTTGTGTGAATACTTCCGCATAACAGTTCCCACAAGTGGCGTTGCTATGGAACTCCATGGAATCATAGAGTACATATGTACATTTAAAATGTAATAGTCGAATTGCCCCCAATAACTTGAGTCAATATTAACTCCTCCCAAATGGACATTTTAAATCAGTGGGCACCTTCCCCTTGAAGCAGTACCTGATTCCTCCCGTTGGAAACAAGGCCGCACCCTCAGAACGTGTCCACGTCTTGTTGGCACACGTCCCCCAGTCTTCTTTCTCCTCACTGGCAGCTCCACGTTTGCGTTAGCTTCTAGT
This sequence comes from Rhinolophus ferrumequinum, assembly GCF_004115265.2. Taxonomy (NCBI): domain Eukaryota; kingdom Metazoa; phylum Chordata; class Mammalia; order Chiroptera; family Rhinolophidae; genus Rhinolophus; species Rhinolophus ferrumequinum. Next base: position 23,806,403 of record NC_046307.1, on the reverse strand, counting down.
ATTCTCCTGGTGTCAGCGCCTGGAATGGAAGGTTGGGTGAGAGGAAAAGGAGTGTCAAGTGAAGATTCCAAAGTTTCATTAGCTGCTTTTTCAGCTCCTTCCTTTTTTCTGCTGATCTCAACCTGAACAGGTTCTGCCAAATATGCATCTTGGCAGGTTGCGCCAACCAGTGAAAAACGAATTAAGAGGGGCAGCTAATTAGGAGATCAAACAACCCAGAGAACTGAGTAAGTGAGAACTTCTGGAGATGTTTCACTGCTCCTAATGTCCTAAATAAATCATGGGCCTTCTAGGGATGGTTCTTTGCACTTGGTCCTGAAAATCAAAGCAAAGTCACAACATTCTCTCTTAAGATGAAAGCTCTGAACTGAAGCCTCAGTATAAATCAGGCCTAAAATAAGAGATCATCCACTTCCAAGTGCTTATGCTGGACAGGAGGGCCGTAGGCCAGTTTTCCACAAAACCTGTTCCCTGACACCCCAAGCCCACGATGAGCTTTAGGAAATAAAAGACTGCTTCAAATAACTTGGCAAACACCACACACTTTGTTCCCCTCTTAAGTATTCCCAAAGCATGTTCACAACCTAGAGTCTCTAAAGAGGCTTTAGGAAACCCCTGCTGCCAAGAAACTCGTTTAACATATTAATACTCCGAGTTACTCACTTTGATAACAGGATCGTGGCCAAGTTTGCCTCCATCCTTCCTGCCTCACCCTCTCGAGCCTCTGCTCAAGAAATGGGTACTATTTAGGAATCACATAAAGCCACTTCACGGGTGGTAAAGCCTACTACTGATATTCAGGACTGTTATTATGGCAGGCGTGTCAATAACACAGATGTTCAGTCAATACTCAAAAATGATTTACTTAGTACCTATTGGGGTCCAGCGGTGGGAATATAAGAGCACGCAACAAGGTCCCTGTTCTCTGGTCTAATCTTCACACTTGCTGTCCTTATATCCCACCAAAACATCCTCAGTGGTTCAGGGAGCTGGGGAGCCACTCTTTGCTGAGGAAAGAAGAGAAGTGCTATTGTTCCTAAGGAACAAGAAAGTCACCAGAAAGAGGCTTCCCCTGTGCTCTGAGTTAAGAGAGGAGAGAAAGTCTAAAGGAAAGATAAGCTTAGCTCTACTGATGTTTCAGTGTAAACAAGACACAGAAGCTGTGAGCACTTAGCCAGATTGTTCTTATCTGTAAAATTATACAATATGAGCACATAAACCTTGAGAGCCCAGTTATTGAAGTTGTTTTATTGTTAAAATAACCAGAACTATATCGTACTGTTCTGAAATTTGTCCTAGAGACCTGGTAAATGGGTGGAGGTTGAGTTCATCATGTCTGCCTCTGGGAACTGGAGTTCAAAACTAAGAATTGAGACACACTCTTAATGGCTTGTGCATAAAAAGGAATGGGCTCTCATAGGTTGTCAGTGGAAGTGAAACTCTCATATATTATTAGTACTCAATAGAGCAATTTGCCAATATCTATCAAATTTTAAATGCACCTACCATTTGAACCACTAATTCATTCAGCCAAGTATTTATTGCAATTGTTGGAAGTGCTGGAGAGATGTAGCAATGATTAAAACAAGGTTTCTTTCCTCATGGGGCTTATAGTCTACTGGGAGGAAGACATACAACAAACAAATAAGCAAGTGAACGCATAATTATTTCAGGGAATGACAAGTGGCATGCAGAAAAACAAATCAGGGTAAAAGGAAGGGAGAGTGTCAAGATGGGAGGTGGGTATTGTGGGAAGGCCACGCTGATCATTGAAAACTGAGCAGATGCCTGCAAGGAATGAGGGAGTGAGCTATGTGGATACCTGAGGGAAGAGTATTCCAGGCATGGGACAGTCCATACTCTGAGGTCAGAGTGCACTTGGCATTTTAACGAACAGAAATGAGTATAGCCAGAGTGAAGTGAGATCACTCAGAGAGGTGGCAGGACCCAAAGCATGCAGAAGCCACAAATCAGATTATGCAGGGCCTCCAGGCCAGAGAAAGGATCTTAATTTTACTCCAAGGGAGATGGGAAGTTCTGAGCAGAGAGTGCATAACGTAACGTTTTAGAAACCAATGCAGCCTCTTGTATGAAGAATGGATTATAGGAGAGCAATGCAGAAAGAGAGAGACTAGTTAGGAGCCACTGCAATAATCCAGGAAAACAGGATTGTGGTCTAGACCATAGTGGTCGCCATGGAGTGGGAAGATCATAGTTGGGACAGGATTTGCTGATCAGACCTTCTGATAGTTTGGACGTGAGAGGAACGTAGAGAGGAAACGAGGTGACAAGGTTTTTCACCTGAGCCACTGGAAGGCTGGAATGCCATTGAACTAAAATGAGGAAAGCTTCGAAGGGACAGGTTTTGAGGGATGGATACAGGCAAATTAGGAGTTCAGTTGGAGACTTGTTGACTTTGAGAAACATTTTAGAGATCCAAATGGAGATATTATGTGGGCAAATGAATACACAGAACTGGAATCAGGACAAAGGTCAGGCTGGGAACATATATTTTGGAGTTGTCATTGTATATTGTCATTGTATATTGTCATTGTATGTTGTCATTGTATGTGTTTAAGACCACAAAACCAAGCAAAGTCTTCCAGGGAGCAGGTATAGACAGAAGATAAAAGAAGGCCATATTCTAGGAATTTATTCTACCTGTACATTCATGAACATGCGAAAAACTACATCTGTGTAAGAACATACATAGGAGCGTTATTATGCAAAATATAGAAAGCAATAAAAATCCACTGATAAAGAAGTGAAGTATTAATTATTGCACAATCTTACAATGGAATATTATTCAGTTGTCTTTTAAAAAATGAAACTACCTTCTATTAACATCATACTTAGAAGTGAAAAACTGAATGCTTTTCCCTTAGATCAGGAAGAAGGCATGGATGTCTACTCTTACCACTCTTACTCAATGCAGTACTGGAAGTTGTAGCCACTTCAATAAGGCAAGAAAAAGAAAAAAAAAGTCATACAAATTTGAAAAAAAGAAATAAAATTATCCCAATCTACAGAAGACCTGATTGTCTAATGCAAAAAATCCGAATGGAGAACTTAAAATAAGTTCTAGAATTTTTCAACAATAAGTGAGGTTATCAAGTTTGCAGAATGTCAGATTAAAGCACACATACCACATACACACACACACACACACACACACACACACACACACTCACAAACTACATTTCTATATATTAACAGTGAACCTATGGAAATTGAAATCAAAAACATAATACCATTGTATCAAAAATTTCACAATGTATGCATACATTAAATCATCACAGTGTACATCTGAAAAAAAACCATGTTGTATAACCTGAATAGGTACAATTTTTTGTCAAGCATACCTCAATAAAGCTGAAAAGAACACAGTATCATTTACAAGTCCAAAAAAATAAAACTCTTAGATGTAAATATGTACAGAGTGTCTGCTGAAAATTACACACTAATGAAATAAATCAAAGACCTAAAAGAATGAGGAGCATAGTAAATATTCAACATAGTAAAGTTGTCACTTCTCCCTAAATCTATCTACAGGTATAATGTAATTATTATCAAAACCCCAGCAAGGATTTTGATAAAAAGGCTTATTCTGAAATTCATGTAGAAAAGCACAGTTCCTAGGATAGGTAAAACAATCTCGACAAAGAAGAATAAAGTGAAAGAACTCAGTCTACCTGACGTCATGACTTCTTTTAGGTTACCTAATAAAGAAAGTGAGGCACTGGTAGAGGAATAGACACGTAGATCAACGGAACAAAACAGAAAACACATAAATATAGAGGGTGCCAAAAAAATTTATACACATTTTAAGAAAGGAAGAAACTATTAAAATTATGCTGATGGTAACCACTTTGATCACCTCTTGCAATTGCAAAAATCAAACGTAACTTGTATTCATCTTTTGTTATTGGTATATACTGAGTATTACAATTTTAATACAGTTTTTTCCTTTCTTAAAATGTGTATACATTTTTTTGGCACCTTCATATACCCACACGAATATGTTCAATTGATTTTTGATAAAACTGCTAAAGCAATTTGCTGGAAGAAGGATAAACTCTTTAATAAGTGGTATTGGAGTAATTAGACATTAATGGGGAAAAAAATGAAACTTCACATAAACCTCACATCTTATACAAAAAATTAACTTGAAATGGGTCATGGATTTCAATATAAAATGTAAAACTATAAAAGTTTTAGAAAAAACAGGTGAAAATCTTTGAGAATCTAGGGCTAGGCAAAGTTCTTAGATTTGACTCCAAAAGCAAATTCATAAAAGGAAATATTGATAAATTGGATCTCATCAAAATTAAATACCCTTGCTCTGTGAAAGTCCATGGGAAGGAGATGAAAAGACAACCTACAGACTGGGAGAAAATATTCACAAGCCACATATCCAACACAGGACTTGTATCTAAAAAATAATTTAAAACTCTCAAAACTCAACCGTAAAAAAAATAAATAAATAAAACAATCCAACTACAAAGTGGGCAAATGACATATACAGACATTTCAATGAAAGGATATACAGATGACAAAGGACCATGAAAAGATGTTCAACATCATTAGCCATCGGGGACATGCAAATTAAAATCATAATGAGATATCATTACACACCAAACAGAATGGCTAAAATAAAAAATGGTGACATCACCAAATGCTGACATAGATGCAGAAAAACTGGATCACTCACACATTGCTGGTAGGAATGTAAAATGGGACAGCCACTGTGGAAAAGTTTGGCAATTTCTTATCAAATGAAACATGCAATTACCGTACAAACCAGCAATCACACATGTGGGCATTGGTCACAGAAGCTTGAAAACTTATGTTCACATAATAAAAATCTGTCTATAAATACTCATAGCAGCTTTATTCATAATAGTAAAAAAAAGGGAAATACACCAAATGTCCTTCAACAGATAAATGGTGAAACAAATTATGCTATACACACAAATACCCAATAATAATGTTCGGTAAGAAAAAGCCAGTCCCAAAAGGAAATATAGTGTATAATTCCACTTGTATAATTTTATTAATGAAAAATAGTTACAAATGGAGGACAGATAGGGACAAGCAAGAAGTGAGAAGGTGGATGTGATTTCAAGGGATCCTTGTGGTGATAGAAATGTGTAGTGTCTTGACTGTGGTAATGGACACGGAAATCCACGCATGTGATGACATTGCACAGAACTAAAACCCATACGCTCTCTCTCACACATAAATGAATACAAGTAAAACTGGGGTAATCTGAATAAGGTCAGTAGATTGTATCAGTGTTTTACAAAATGGTACCATTAATGAAAACTGAATAAAGAGCACACAAGGTCTCTCTATATTATTTCTTATAACTACATGTGAATTGACAGTTGTCTCATTAATATTTTCATAAAAAAGTGATTGTTTAAATAAACCATAAAATATTTCAAAAAGAGAGAGACCACTCTTTTTATACTGTTAAGGAAGAGATCCGATGTTTGTTTGATTTAATTTATCCATGATATAGTAAGTAAAAACGCAAGGTACATAAGAAAGACCTACCATTGTAAGGAAAAGGGTACGTATAGGCCAGCTCTGGATAGGGCAATTGACGAACTGGCAATAGCAGCTGCCTTGGAGGAGGGAACTAGGGAGCCGGGGAGGGGTTGCGGGGAAACATATTTCACATTTCACCTTTGAATTTTCAGCTATGGGCATGTATTACCCATGCTCCCAAAGAAATAATTAATTACATTTTAAATAAAAAATACCGTGTGACTGGAAATTGGTAAGCTGAACAATAAAATAATAACACACAACCACTCAACCAACACGTAGAGAACAACTTTTATTGTTCCCCAAGAGAGAAGAACAGATAAGGGCTATGTGTCAGAAGGATAAACAAAAGGCATTACAAATACCAAGTCAGGGAGAAACGATTTACAAATAGAGAGAAATAACTGACATTATATAGCAAGTATTCTAAGTGCCAACTGAGTGGTCCAAGCAGTTAGAGCTACAAAAAGTTAGTGATAGGAGAGATTTTGGAGTTGGAGAAGAAGAAAGATTTTCTACAACAGGTGGGATGACTTTGACCTTGAAGTTCAAAAAGAATTTGAACAGGTAAAGAGTGGACTAACGATAGCTATAATAGGGGAACTAATAACAGAAGAAATATATTTCCATTATGCTCTAGACATTACCAAGTGTGTTCAAATTATTAGACAGCTAACAAAAGCCCTCTGAAATGGGTATTAACATTTTGCACATGTATAAACTGAAAATGAGAAAAATTAAATGAAGTTTCCCATGTCCCAGGTCTCAGAAGCTAACAAATAGAATTAGGGGTCCTGACTGCTAAAGATTCACTCATTCCACTCACGGATGAGACAAAAAGTCTTCAGGTGGCCAATATAGCGAAGATTCATGGGACTATATGTCTAGTCCAGTCAAAAGCAGCTCTCTCACTAGAGAGGAACATTTGCACCCAGAAAACTGACAATTGTGAAATCTTTTCTTTGATTCTAGATGCAGTAAGGCAGAAGGATGAAAACTAAGTTTTATTAAACCCTCACCATGTGCCAGCCATTGTGCTGAGTGTTTTTCATAAATCTACTTGTTTTATCCTCACCATAACCTTGGGGTGTAAATATATTTAATCCTGATTTTCCAGAAAAGAACCTTGGGGATCATGGCAATCAATAACAGGATGAGGCAGGTCACAAAGCTGTTACATGACAGAGTTAGGATGCAAACCCAGACTGGTCTGCTTCTACATCCAATGTTCTTTCCACATCACTAGGTGTCATGTTTTGCTGAGATTACCAAGACACCCTAATCGGCTATTTTCAGGAGAAGGAAAAAAAAAAAAAGTCTGACCTGGAATTTTAAGAATGGCTATAAAAAGAGTAATTATTATTATTTCACTGTTCACATTTATTTAATATTTCCATTTCCTCTTTTGATCTTTATGACCACTTTATAGATGAAAGAAACAAGGCTAGTAAGTTTTTCTGTTCATTAATCCGAATCTGCTTTGTCTTCACATACTTACAGATATGTAAATATCAGAGCTGGGAGTTCTCCGAAGGTATAAACCATCTGGTCTGACCTGGTCATTTTATAAATGAGGAAACAGAGGCCTAGAGAAGCAGAAGGATTTCCTCAGGGTCCCATAGCTGGTTTGTGAAAGAGATAGGACCAGCATTCGTGCCCCTGGTTTTAAACGCTGCTAGAGAAACTACTGCTAGCAAGATGCAATAGTAAAGCAAATCAAACCTTGAAACATACAGACTCGACAGACTGGGCCATCAATGAAGCCAAAAAGGAAAGGATGGAGCAAGAAATATTTAAACAGGAACCTCAACAACAGTTGGGCTTTACAGATCACAGCAGACAAAAATCAATCTTCAATCACCATCCAAAACTGAATCAGATATCTCAAATGGACACACGTAAACACACACACCACCATCTATGAACACAAACTCCAAAAAAATCAATTCCATTTGGTGCATTTGTATCCTGGGAAATATGTTACTCCACTGAGATTGTGACTTTGATTTTGACTTGGTTTTGAACAAAACTTTTAAAAAGCGGTCATCAGCCAGACTGAAACATGAAATCATAAAACCTTATATAGGCAGCAGGAAATACAGACTTCATCTAACCCATTCCTTCATTTTTGCAAATAAATAAACTAGGACTCAGAACAGAACAAGAGCACAGAATAAAACCAGATATTCTCAAGTTGATCATTTTCTATTGAGATTAGGAGTAAAAGTCAGGTTGGCTAATGCTTCATCAGTAAAAGCATGGACTTTGGAGGGAAACAAACCTGTGTTCCCGTCCTGGACCCACCACTCTATCTGCCTGACTGTAGCAGACACATTTGTTGGCCAACATACAACCATTACTAATCCCCATGTCCCTTGCTGCCCACCTCTATAAAGCCAGAGAAAGGCAAATACTCATTTTTCTAGCATCCCTTGCAGCTAGGGGTAGTCACATGACATAACACCGGCCAATGAGACAGAAGCCCCTGGATATAAGCCAGGGGCTTCTGAGAAGACATTTACTTTTCGTGATGAAAGAAACACACAGGGCTAGTGTTGACCCCATCCTCTCCTTCTTCCTTGAACACAGACTTGCTGCCTGAAGCAAGCACTCCAGGTCATAACTATCTCATGGCCAGGAGCATACAAGCATAAAGAAGAAAAACCAACATGCTGAAGATGGTGGAGGCAGAGCAGAATGTTAGAAAGAACTTGTGTTAATAGTGTTAATAGTGCCATCATTGAAGTGGGATCAGTAACAACAGTACCACCAGAATTCTTGTTTGAGAAGGAAAACATAACCCCACTTGTTTAAACTAAAATTAGCTGGTTTTCTATTCATTGCAGCCAAAGATAACTGATATCGTTACCTTTGACAATTCGTCTCTCTAAACCTCAGTAGTCATATCTCTAAGACGAAGAAGAATATCTAGCAAATCATTCTACTGTCGTATCATTAATTCAGTATATATTAACTGAGAACCTACTATGTCATAGATTCTGTTCTGGGAGTTGGGAATATAGCAGTAAATAAAAGGTTCCTCTGGCAATAAAACAGACTTTCTAATCTTAGGAGGCAAACAATAAACAAAGAAATATAAGAAATGTACTTTGAAGACTAAAGTAAAAAATGCATGTGAAGGACCTGGCACAAAGCTTGGCACAGAGTAGGGTTTACTAAATAGCAGCTTGTACTATTATCATTCGTATTGGCATTTAATAATACTGCTTAAATTCTTATGACCTCCCCAAACCCACATATATGTGTTATTAGCAATAAGGGGATCTCAAGCCATCCCAGGATGTCACAAGGAATCCTTGCATTCTGACCTGCTAATTAACACATTTTCTTCTCAAGCTGGGCACATTGTCTTTTAGATCTTGTGGCTCTAAGGTTCACAAGCCTTTAGAACTTTCCAATACCAGGACTTGTCCTGAATGATCAAAACAGAAAAGCTAAAATGGCTGGAAAGGAAGAAGGAAGTTGGAGAGGACTGGGGATTTGCTACAGATGGATGCCCTGTCATAACTGGAGACTTGGAAGGGCTTTCCCTGAGCGATTAACCCAGGAATATACATGCCAATGATTACTTCTCTCCAGAGATTGCCAGGAGATGCCTAACTGGGACTAAACAATAGAGTCCAAAATGCCTTTGTTTTTCAGATGTCATTTCAATTTAAAAAAAAATGATTTCATGAGTAGGAATTACAAGGCAATGGTGTAGAGAGTTAGGCTTTGAAATCCCTTAGAAATACCATTGGATAAATCCAGGCTCTCGTCCTGGTTCCAACAATGATTTTGTGTGATCCTAAGCAATCCCTCCCCTGTTGGACCCCGATTTTCCCATCAGTATAATGATGGACCTGGCCTGGACTGGGTCTAAGGGACCTGCCAGCTCTGACATTCTGTCATTCTACTTCTCTCACATCTCCTGCTCTGGTGAGACTCCCTCCTCCCAGCAGCAGTGGAACAGGGTGCCTCTCTCAGCACATTTGCTAATGCCCAGCCAACAAGGGAAAAAACTGCTGACGGCCACTCTGGCTGCCTCCGTGTTGTTAAACACCTACTTACAGTTCTGATTGCCTGCTTTTCACACCCAGGAGATGGGGATTGATTGCTGACATTGACCTGGCAAAGAGACCATCCTGCAATCACCAGCCAAAGCGACTTAGGTGTGCAGGCTGGGAATTTGGCAAGTGGTTCTGTGGATGGGAGAGAGGGTGTGAAAAGGAAGAATGGGAGATGGTTTCGCGTAGTGCTTAAAAACAGTGCTTGCGAAGTCAGGCAGATCCAGATTTCATTCCTTTCTCTGTCACATTCTAGCTGTGTGAACTTGGACATGTGACTTCACATCTCTAAACGTATTTCTCGACAGCAGCAGACCCTGCCACCCTGTCCCAGGCAGTGAATCTCGGTGGGTCTCAGTGGCATGGCAGTCTTTCTGCTTGCTAGTGACTGTGTAAATGGGCCTGTGACCCAGCGCGGGCCACTGAGACCTGAGAATTTTTCTGGGTAACTTCTTGGAAGTGTTCCTTGCCAAACAAACAAACAAACAAGCAAGAGAGGCATCTGCAAGGCTTTCGGTCATTAGGCCATCCTATGGACCATGAAGAAAGAACATGCTGATAGAACGAGTGTGACAAAGCAAGAAGATAGAAGGAACCCGGGTCTGGGAAGATGTCACTGAGCCATCAACAGCCCTGGAGCTGCCCTGTTCCCAGACTGCTGGTACCAGGTGAAAAAACAAATCCCTAAACTACTTTTACTGGGTTTTCTGTTCATCAGAAGCCTTTTAACTGCGATTGGCAGTCATAATAATTGTTTTTGTTATCATTGCTAAAATCTACTAACCAGAGTAGCATAAAAAGCAAAAATTCAGAGTGCAAAGAACCGGGCTCAAATCCTAGTAACTCCCTTCAACATCCTGTATCTCCGTTTCCTTACAACTAAAATACGGACAGACCTCGGAAAATAACAAGGATCTGAAAAGTCGTAAAAATCTATGTAAACGTAGGGGAATACTATTAGTACTTTCTCTGCCATCGGTAGTCTCTGATATGCAAGGAAAAGCACAGTAACTAACAGTCAATAGAACTGGTTTCTCATTGCGGCGCTGGCACTCACTCCTTGGTGACACTGGACAAGTCGCTTCCCTCATGTCTTAGTTCCTCTTGCTGTAAAATTAGGGTCTTGGACTGGTTTAAATCTAAGGTCATTCTTGGAATTGATATTCTATGAATCAAAATACCTTTTTCTTTCATAGGCAGAAAAAAAAAAAGAAGAAGAAGAAAAAAGAAGAAAAAACTTTGGGCTGAGATGACAACAAATTCAGTGGAAGAGCCATGGGACCGCCCATGAGTCCTGCGAGCTCTGTCAACCGTCACACACAGAAGCCCTCCCTCGCACGAGCTCCCCCTTCACTCTCCTGTCAGCATGAGGCTGCCTACTGCACTTCTCGTGATCCTATTGGACAATTTCCCTAGCATCTCCACCAACAAAGACAATGCTGCCTCCAATTCCTACTTTTTCCTCGTGAAGAGCTAGTTATTTAAAACACAAGGACACTAAAAGCTAGGATTCCCAGACGGAAATTATTTTGGCTTGATCTAGGAGTTGTTTTAAAAAGCAAACTAAAACTGCCACCCAAATCAACGCAATAGAAGTTCCAAAATACCCATTTCAGACACAACACCAGATGGGATGGAAGTAGGTGCAATTTTATGCGTATTCCAAGTGGACAAAGCAAGTTTGCCTTGTGTCACTGCACACAGACTGGCAGAGAACGTTGCCGTCTGTGTAGCACGTGGTCCTTTTAAAAGCCCTCCTATATGACTCTCCCAACCATGTTATAAGGAAAGTAGACAAAGGGGGTGGCAATATGACACAACACTTAAGATCTAAGCTGTGGAAAACATGATATCTGGAGCCAAAATCTGGCTCTGCTCAGTTCATTCTTCTTCTCTCTCCCTCAAAATGTGTGTACTCTATACCTAGTATGTGCCTGGAACTGTTCCAGGCTTTAACATCACCCTTCAACATATATACATATTCACCCCTATGCCCCAATTAATCCCACAACCTCAAATGTGTGTTCAGGTGGCATGTTGGGTCCCTCCCCAGGCGAAAAGGATGCATTGTTTTGGTCTACACTAGTCATTGCAATCCCCCCTTTCCTCCTCTTTGATTGTTATGGGTCTCCCAGCAAGCGTGCGCTCTGGGGGTCTTGAAGACTATGCAAACATTTGATGATGTGCTAGAAGCTCTTGGGGCTAAAGCTTATTATAGCAAAAAGATACACAATAGGACCAGCAAAGGGAAAAGACACAAGTTGGAATCTGGAGAAACCCACGCACGGGCTTTGTTCCAGTATCTCCTCCATCTGGTGAGGAGACACGAATGTGCTCTCTATGCCAGCAACAAAAAATGCAGCAACATGTGTTCAATGTTTCTGCTGAAGGAAACCCATGTGAACTCAGCATCCAAGGTTTTTACTGGGGGCTGGTCATATCAGCACCCTCTGCCCAGCATGTACCAAAATTCCAGACTCTTAGAGGGAAAGCAGGCGTTTAACATCAATTACCTTGTTTGTACAAACAGTTTAAGAGCCATAAACCATCCTCATGCATTAGGGAATGGATCAAATACCAAGTTCCCCGATGCCAGGCCAGCGAAAACCTTGCAGGCTCTTCTAAAAGTAGCAGACTCCGTCCTGCTATGTTAACTCTGTTCTGCATAACACATGACTCCATTCTGATCAATGAATCATAAAGAGACGTCTGCTAGAGACTTTCTGTAAAAATAATAGATCTGCATAAGGAAAAACAAGTTTTCTTTATCCCTTTACTTTCTGCTTATTGAGACGTTGAATCAAGATACAGTATCTGCAGCTGAGACCTCAATCTTGCAACAGTGAGGTGACAAACATGAAGATGAAAATACAACATGCTGAGTACGGCCTGAAGGAGAGGGAAAAATGCCTGGGTCCTGAAAGTATCACCCAGCAACTGAACCAATGCTCACAGCCACCAACTTCCACATTTTGTTTCCTGAGGGAAACAAGTTTTAACCTACTGGCAGTAAACAGCCTGTTACTTGCAGCTGGATTCACTCCTAATTGATACAAGAGTCAAGCGAAAACAGCCACAGCTCTTTTTTTAATGAAGTTTCTTGTCCAGTGGGGATCACAGATGACCAAATAATCACACTAATGAGAATATAATTGCAAACTGAGACTCTGAAGAAAAGGAATTTTGTTACATAAGAACATATGAAAAAGAAACTGACTTAGGTTGGTTCCAAAGGTGGAAGAAAGTACCCATGGAAAACGTTAAAGTTATTGATTTCCACATAACAAATCACCCCAAGACAAAACAGCTTAAAAAGCTCATTTGATTCTGGTCATGATTTTGTGAGTTAGGTATGCTGGAAAGGCTTAGCTGGGAATTCTTTCTTGGGGTCTCTAATGGGGTTGGAGTCACAAATCAACTGAAGCTGTCATCTGAAGGTCTGCCTGACACACGAGGCTAGCAGGTCACGCCGGCTGTCATGTCGATTGAGGGCTCAGCTGGCTGCTGACCAGAGCACCTATACACAGCCGCTGTAGCACAGGGTGTCAGGAGAGCAGGCATTCCTGTGAGGTAGCTCAGGGCTCCAGGCACAGCTGTTCCAGGGAACAAGGTGGAAACTGCAGGGGATCTTATGACCCAGCTTCAGAAGGGACATAGCATCTCTTGCACTGCAGCCTTAGTCCAAGCAGTCAGAAAGCGGCCCAGATCCAGGAGCAGAGGTAAAGACCCTCCTCTCCATGAGAAGGCTGTCACAGAAATTCCTAAGGAGATGGGAGTTCAGCCAATATCTGGAGAAGGAGTAGGAGGTACTAAGCAAGCACGAGAGGAAGGGAGACATTTCAGCTACAGAGAATAGCCTGTGCAAAGGAAGACCCAGTGGTGGGAGAAAGCACAGCATATGGGAGAATAAAGAGAAGGCTAGCGTGGCTGGAGCACCGAAAGGGAGATGTGGGGGATGGGTGCAGGGGCAGTGGTTTGAAGGGAAGTCATGCTGGGCCTTGCACACAGTGCTAAGGATTTGGATCTTTAGCCTAAGAGTCAGTACCGATGTGACCTTGGATAGGTCACTTCACCGAAGTGTCACTCTCTTCATCTGTTCAGTGGGGTAGTTACTGATCATAACTACCTCACAAATCTGTCATAAGGTTTAGTGAGATAATACCTGCATAGTACGTGCTCAGTCAATGGCAGTTGTGGCCATTATTGTGGCTCCCTTTGTCACAGTTTGATTTCCTACATAGGACATCCATACCCAGAGAGAGTGAGTGGCTCAGAATAGTCAAAAAACAAGTACTTGAGCAGGCATTGAAATCCAAGCCTCTTAGCCTCTTGTCAAGTGTTCAGTCCTCCTCCCCACCCCTAACCGTGAAGTTTTAGGGACAGGTACGAGGCTGAGGGCAGGGCTGGTGAGGGAGGAGGGCTCGAAAGCTGGGCAGCATGTCCAGAAACTGACACCTTCTATATTTCTAGATGCCATCTGCGAGAAGCAGCCGTGGCTTTTAAGAATTCCATTAACAAACTGAGGCCTATCTCTGCTGCCAGCTGAAGGACCAGAGAGTCTTATCTACAGAAAAGTGACACTGGAAGTGATGTAACAAAGGGCAGGCACATTGACTTTGCCACCAAAGAGAATCCCAGTTCAACACTTACTCGCCCTGTAATGTGGCTTAAGTCACTAAACCTCACTGAGCCTCATTTACCTCATCTCGGAAATGGGAATAACACTTACCTCATTGGGTTATTTTGAGAATAAGGGAGAAGATGCAGGTAAAACACTTGGAGCCCCAATAGTGCCAAATAAATGTCTCCTTTCCCACTCAGGGGTCTAACCCTCAAAACACTGAAATAACACTGGTTCATTCAAGCAGGTCTACCATGACTGAGGACCACACAAAGCGTCTGATGCACTCGGACGCAGACTGGTCTCTGCGCTGGTCTATGAATCCACCAAACAGCTTTCAGGCTCAGAATCTTTCCTTTGGCCGTTTCCTCTGCCCAGAACCTTCCCCCTGAGAGTCTTGCATCGATTGCTCTTCAGTTCATCCTGGTTTCCGCTCCAATAAGGAGGCGGTGAGGAAAGCCTTCCTCAGGCAGGATTTGATGAGGCAGAGAACAAGACGGAGGGCACGGCAAGTGAAAAGAACGATATGAATCAAAGCACGAGGCAGGAAGAGTGGGGATCCTCTCTGGAAACGTGGTGGACGGTTCATGGACGTCGGTCAGAGGAGACATGGGAGGGTACGATGGGTATGGAACACTAACACTAGTGGGACCGGGAACGTCACTCGAAACATCAGTGACCCAAGGCCCTGACCCAGGAAGCCAACCATGCATCAAGTGACGGATTTATCTATTTATTCATTTATATCCCCCTCCTGTTTCCTTCTCTCTCCTCCCCCCACAACCCCTGAGCGCCTGTGCTCTCTTACACACATACTCACAAAGGACCACCTGTCCTACTCTTCTCTTCTAAACCTAGGGGCTCACTTACAGCCAGGAGCTGAGGCTTAGAAGCCCCTCACGGATGGAAAGCCGAGCAGGCCCACAAGTTGTGGGAACGTAACTGAAGGGGCCACGGCCCGGCGTGCATGAGACGCCCAATGGCTGACTCAGACACAAAGGAATAAGAGGAGAAGAAGGGAGGAAGAGAGAAGGTGGGGAGGGAGAGAGGAAGGGAGAAAGTAAGGAAGACAGGGCAGAAGATGGGGAAGAAGAGAGGGAGGAAAGAGGAAAGGAGGAAACTAGAAGAAACTCTAAAATTCACACTTTCCCTGGGGTAAGAAAATGGCTGCCAAAATCAGTCTTCCTGAGCTGTCCTTGTGGGTCGATGGAGCAGAGAAAGCCTTGTGAGCTAATATTCAAGGACCCTCCCTGGAAGCCCGCAAGCATCCCCTCTTCTTGCCCCCTCCCCCCATCAGGTCTCATCACCTAAAATTCCTCCAGTTAGGGATGCAGGCAGTTTAGAAGTCCAGCATTAAAATGTAAATAGCTCTAGGAGGAATTCAACATTAAGCCATTATCAACTATTAGCAGTTCTACAGGGATTAGAATCACAGAACCAGAGGATCTAGCAGCAAGAAGGAATTTTTAGAGATTAGTTTGAGACAATTTACTAACATCTGGAACATCAGAACAATATATTCAGGGGAGAAAAGTACAGCCCTGTTCTGGCTCTTTCTCATCCATCTACCTTCATACCTCCTCCCTAGAATACATTCATTCATTCATTCATTCATTCATTCGTTCATTCTACAACTCCTTAGTGAGTACTGTTTTAGGCATTGCGGACACAAGGTAACCAAGTAGGGAAGGTCCTGACATTGCAGTGGAAAAGTTAGACAATTCAGAAGAAACTCTTTCATCTTTGATTCCTCATCCTTAGTCTTTGCATACACATTCCTGTGGTCCCCTGCTAATTCCCTCTTTGGAGAACCTACTGCATTATGCAAAGTCTCCCGTAGCTCAGTTCCTCACTGTGCTTAGTTTTCTGTATGTTTGTTCTGCTTTCTCACCCAGACTGTAAACTCCTGGAGGGCGGAGAGATTGTCGTGCCTCTTTGTCTCCCTTAGAAAGCCAAGCCCTAGGATGAGCTCAAGGACTTGACAATCCCTATGAATCACCAGTAATCTCCTGGCATTTAGTGGGTACTCTATAGACATTTTTGAATACATAAAAACTCCTTTATTGATATGCAGAGAAGACATGCCAGGTGGGGTATCTTGGGGAAATGGGCAGGGCACACAGATGGACAGCACTTGTACACTGGACATTTGAGTCTGGTACCAGGACAAGGAAAGGGAGATACTAAAAGAGAACAGGAGGGCACAGACAAACTGTGACCTTATCATTTTTGTAATGCCTATTTCTCATGTATGAGGTGGGCTGAAATGCCTTCTAACGTGGCATTCAGTGATTGGAGGACTGATTATTCAGTTGATCTGACTAATTGACATGTGCAATCCTCACCATATACTGAGTACCTACTCAATGCCATGCACTGTGCTGGACTCTTGAGAGGATAGCATCTTGGCAATAATTAAAGTCAGACTCTGCGTTTCAGCAAATTCCGAGACCACTTTGTTCTGATTCTGAAGGTCTCTTCTCTGGGTGTCCAGCAGGCAAGCAGCAGATGAATATCTACAGGTATGAATAGCAATGACCTTCAATCCTTTGGTCACCGACTGGAAACATCCAGTGCCGCAGGGTAAGACAAAAGAGCTCTTGATGAAGTGGTCAAATGGGGCCTCCTAACCTCCCTAGGGCACTGGGGCTGCCTGGCCAGTTCAATCATGTCTTCATGAGCTCATTTATCCTACAACCGGGTCTGAAATACTCTTTATCTGGCAGGCTCTGCAAGCAGACATCCTGGATTCCATTCCTGGCTTCTCCTCTATTTACTGCGAAAGTGAACTTGGGCAACTTATCCAATAACAGTGCCTCCGTTTTCTCATACATAAATTGGGAATAATAATGGTGCCTACATTTAAAAATTATTCTGAGGATTATATAAGTTGGTGTATGGGAACACTTAACTATTTCTGCACACGGTACATGTCTAACAACTTTTGCTGCATGTGTAATTTGTGCTGGAATATGTACTTTACCAGAACTCGCTGTCTAGTTACAATGCAGAGGGAGAGGTGCTGTGGTGGGATAAAGTAGAGCCCAAAATGAGAGGGCAGAGGAGGGGCCCTGAAGACATATCAGGAGGTCAGGAAGACTTTCCAGGAGAATGTGAAGACTGAAATGAGACATAAAGGACCAGCTCATCAAAGAGCTGGGAAAACAAAGTTCCACGTAGAGTATATTTACAATCTCAGATGTCAGAGACACTGTGATCTGTGGGGAAACTGAAACTTCAGTTTAAAAAAGAGACCAGAAGAAGCCACAATAGCAACAGAGAACAGAAGCTGTAGAGCAAAAAGTAAACTGGTAACGTCATTAGTAAAACCAAGAAAGCAGAATTTTAAGGTGGCTGTGGGAGAAAACAACCACCACCATCCAGTTTACACTGAAGAATCTCCAAAAGGCTCAGGGATTGGTGATACCAAGACCTCTGGAAGCAAGCAAAGACAGGGCGAAATGTGGGAGGACAGGTTACAAGCACATGTAAAGTAGTTGTTGAAATTTTACAAATATTGATAAGTATTGAAGTTGGATGTTAGGTAGATGGCAGTTCATTATACCCTTGAACAATCTGGGGGTTGAGGACACTGGCCCCCCCACACACACACATAATCAGAAATCCACATATAACTTTTGAACCCCCTCCCTCAACTTAACTAATAGCCTCCTGTTGACTGGAAGCCTTACCAACAACACAAACAATAAACATAAACAATCAATTAACACATAATATATTGTATTCTTACAATAAAGTAAGCTAGAGGAAAGAAAACGTTATTCAGAAAACCATAAGGAAAAAAATACATTAACTGTATTTACTGGAAAAAAGAAAATCCATGTATAAGTGGACCTGCGCAGTTCAAGCCCATGTTGTTCGAGGGTCAGCTGTAGTCTCTCCTCTACTCTGACATATGTCTGAAACGTTTCATCATAAAAGTGTAAAAAAGGAGTTAGCCTCCCAGATGCCCTCCACCAATCTACACAGCTGGGAAACTGCCCCTAACTGGCCCTGGCAGAAATATTGAAAGAATGAATAAAACCAAGATCTGTGAATATGCAGGCATAAGGAAGAACTGAAGCAGCGGGCATAATACTCAAAGCAAGGATTCTCTGGGAATAGTTATCACCTGAGTGCTGAGACCCCAAGCTTTTTTCTCCAATTGGATGGCCAAAACAAGGACAGCCATGTTCTCCAGGCAAGATATTGGAAGCATCTCATATAAGGAATCTAACCAGCTCAAGAATAAAAGACTTGAAGAAGCCAAGACCAGGACTTTTCCCCAAAAGTAGCCCAACTTGATAACCTTAAAATGCAAGTATGCACACAGACACAAAACTTCCCATTGGTTTTTATTGTTCCCATCTTTATATATGAGCAGACAGCAAAAGACGACTAGGTAGCTGAAGAAAGCCTTTAAAAATGAATTAAGACAGCAAACGAATAAGGAAAAAGGCAACTTGGTGAAACAGACTATTCAGGAAGATAAAAGCCTCTAAAAACCCCCCCAAAAACCCTGCCACTAATATCCCCGAGAGAAGAGGGGAGGTATTATATCCATAAAGTAAAAATACAATGTTACTAAAGGAGTAATTAGAAAATACGAAAGAACTCTTAGAAATTAAAAATGTGATAGGAGAAATGAAAAGCTAAAAGAAGGATTTAAAGATAAGCTGAAGACATCTCCCAAACAGAACAGCAAAAATACAAAAAAGAAAAGATGGGTAGGACAGGGAATAGGGAACAAAATACAAGAAAAATAGAGAATTCCCCCCAGAAGATTCAACATCTGTGCAATAGGGATTCCAAGAACAGAGAAAAGAGGAAACAGTGGAGAAAATGGTGAAATAAATGCATTCAAAATAATTTCTTATAACCAAAAAAACCTGAGTTTCCAGAATGAAAGACTCACTAAAAAGTGTAACACAAGAGATGAAATACAGCTAAGCAAGGCACACCTTTGAGAATTTCAGAATGCTGGGAATAAAGAAAAGATCCAAAAGTGTCTACACACAAAAAGAGAAAAAAAACGAGTTACATGCTATGAATCAATAAGCTAATAGGCCTCAGTTTATCAACAGTACTACTAGATGTCTGGAGAAAATGAAATTATGCCTTCAAAATCATAAGGGAAAATAATTTCCGAACCAGAATTCTACATCCAAACAAAATATCAATTAAGTACAGAGATAAGCCAGAGACATTTTCAGAATTGCAAATTAATTTTCACCTTGTGCATTCTTTATAAGAAAACTACTGAATGACATGCTTAAGATGGGAAAATTAAGGAAGAAAAAGGAAGACTTGGAACTGAAAGCAAGAAAGAGTAGAAAGAACATCTCAGGATGAAGATAAAAGGAGACCCTACAGTGAGAGGGGTATAGGAGACTCAGAGAACAGGACATCCAGAGTAAGGCAAGTCAAGTTTCTAAGAGTGATGGCTCCAAGAATATTTAATTGAGAAGAATACCTAATATGTGGAAATGTAATGAGAGATTAGGACAGTGGGGGGAGGGGTATTGCACTTGGGCATAAATTTTGGAAAATTACATTTTAAAAAGCTAAACAAATAAAGAGACAATGATTAGCTCCACAGAAAACAGAAAGTTAGCAAGGAAAAAAAAAGTAATCACGGTATTCTACACGGCTCAGCATGAATAGCATTTACATGATATAAACACAGAATATTCATGCAGCTAACTAGGCAATAACTGCTTGAGGAGGGAGAAGAATGGAAATGAACTTGTGTGCATTGAGGGAGATATTTTGGGTGAAAGATATAAAGGGATATAAAAAATATGTCTAAACTGAAAAAAAAAAACCTCACAAAGAAGCTCTATAAGCATGTGTCTTAGAGATGAGTTTTTTTTTTTAGCTAAAAATTATTGGGTACAGTGGTGTGTTTTTTCATAATAATCCTGATAGAAGTATTTGTCTCTAACTTTGATTAAAAAATAAAAACTATATTAAAAATAAAAGTTAACAGATAAATCATGTTACAGTCCATTCATGGGCCACATACAGCATTTCAATAATGAGGACAGATCTGGTCCAATCCCCAGCTCTGCTTTACAGATAATATATCTGAGACCCACAGGAGTAAACAGACTTGCCCAGGATCACCCCGGGGGGTTCATGGCATTGACTGGATTAAGTATCAGATCTTTAACAGTTTATAAACTTACAGTTTTTGTTTACATTGCCCTGGTGATGTGCCATGTCTGCCCAAGGCAGTCCCTGCAGGACCTGAGCGTCAGTCATTTCTGACTGAGTGCTGCAGGTTCAAGCGCCAGGTGATGAGACTTGAACACTGCTGCTGGGACCTCAGGACCCATACGGAGCAAGCCATCAGAGAATAACTAACTGCCCTAGGAACTCACTTTTAACACTTGGCCCTGACACTCTGGCACCAGTATCTCCCCTTGGGCCTCACACTTTTTGGCTATTGAGCAGTTTCAGCTAACTGAGCAGTTTACACACGTGGACTTGCCTTTTTTTCTTATATTGTTGGATAAATTAAAAAATAAATCAATCTTTGCTATCACACGTATGACCAATTATGTTTTCTCTGGCCTCATCTATAATAAAGAAAACAAACCAAACACAAATAGAACATATATAACAGCTCAAAAGATAACAACAAATATATATATATATATATATATATATATATATAGTTCAAAGGGGGATTTTTAGAGGTAATAAATAGGGTTCTACCTACCTATTTTAAAATAGGTTTTTAAGGTTGGCCAAAAAATGAGCAATAAAAAAGAGAGCTGTGAGAAAATAGGCACTCATCCACTGTTGGTTGGGATATTAATGAAGGCTAACTTTGGAAGAAAATACAGCAATAGTTATCAAAAATTAAAATTCACTTACCTTTTGACTCAGCAATTTCTTTGCTAGGAATTTATCCAAAAGTATGTCAAGATATATGTACAAGGAAATTTATTGCAGCATTGTTTATAAAGCAACAATAAAAGAAAAAAATAAAACAACTTAAGTCTCTACCAAGAGCAAACTGGTCAGATCATTAATTATTCTATATCCCTATAATTTAATAAGTAACCTTTAAAAACAATCGGTTAGCTCTATCTTGCTGACATGGAAAGATTTCTAAGGTATATTGTTTAGTTAAAAAAAAACAAAAACAAGGTTCAGCATAGTATATTCCCATTTGTTTTACACACACACAGACACACAAACTGTTCCCGAGAAAAAATGTTGTCGTCTTTGGAGAGAGGAACGAGAATTCAAGAGGAGAGGTGAGGAAGAGATGTGCTTGGTTTTATACATTTTAAAAAGTTTAAATTCCAATTATGTACAAGTATAACTTTTATTTTTTTCAATAATGAATTTTAAAGCTAGATAATTAGTGAAAAGCTGTGAGTAAACGTTCATTCAGAAAAGAGAAATTATTTTCCTAACCTCACTCCAATGGTAACTGCAGTCCTGGAACTAAAATGGAAGGCTCTTGCCTACTGATCTAGCATGGTTTCCATAGCTTCCCTGCTCGGTTCCCTAATCAGTAAAATGGGAGCATTTCTTCCCTCTCTTCTGTAGAAGATTTCAGAAAAAGATGCTTGGTATCTGGTAGTTGTGTCATAGCTACTTATTCAATGAATGAATGTGAATTAAGTGAGACAATACATGTGAATGTGCACTGCTGAGATAAAGGATTACTGCCTTGAAAGGGTTAATGTACTCTGCCCACCTGGGACTTGACTGTCTGACCCCCGAGTTCCCATTTGGAAAGAAGGCGACTGTCCCAGTGACTACTATGTCTGACGTGATAGATGAGAAGACCACGAAGGAAACAGCCCCCAAAGGCTTGGCAGTGGCTCCTGTTGGCTTTCTGATCACATCGCAGCTGGCTGTCAAGTCCATGGCCCAGGGATTTATGGCGGCCCTGGGCAGGAGCAGCCGGGGAAGGCTGCGGCTGCAGCAGCCCAGGGATAAGAAGAGCAAAACTCCTGTTCTCCTTGATGCTGAAACCATTCCCCCGGTGGTCCAGGAGCTCCTCTGCATCAAAGCAGAGAGAACGCACCCTGTGCACCCACTCCCATGCCTTTCTTTCCAGGATGCTACAGCACTAGGCTGGTGCAAGGCAGACATCATCATCAGACCTAGCTGCCCACACCACTGACAGCGAGCGAAAGGCATTCACTATCTCTGTCTTCACCTCAGGCGTGTGCCTGCCTACTGCAGCCTCTCAGGAAGAGTTGAGCAGAGAGCTTTCCATAATTCATTTAACCAACTCTAAAGCAGAATGCTGCAGGCAGCAAGGGTGGACAGGAAGGGGTACTGGGTAAGAGTGTGAGCTCTGAACCTCAGAAGACCTCTGTCTAAATCCCTGGCTCTGCTGCTTGTCAGCTGTGTGACCTTAGGCAAGTTACTTAAGCTTTCTGTGCTTCAGTTTCTTTAGCTATAAAATGGCAATCCTAATATTAATACTTAGCTCATAGGTTTGTTGTGACAATTAAATGACATCATCCATTTGAAGACTTTGCAAATTACATTTAGGTAAGCTGTTCGGCAAAGAATGGATCCTGCTTAGAGTAGAGGGATAAGAAATCATATCCATTTGGAGGAATCATAAAAGGCTTCTCAAAAGAGTGAGTCAGTCGGACTGGGATGGTCAGAGATGAAGGAAGGGCGTTCCGGAAATAGGAAACACTAAAAAGGAAGGCACGGAGGAAGAAAAACAGAGAACGTCTTTAGGGATGATGCTGAGTTCAGCCTGGCTGGAATGAGGAACAGACTACGGCAGTGATGGGAGAGAACATGGCTGTGAGACTCTGAATGCCAGGCTAAGGCAGTAGAGCACAATCTGGGAGTCGGTGGGGAGATATCTAAGCTGTGTGAGCTGGGGCCAGGCAGGAGCAGAGCTGCCCCTTAAAGGAGTCATTTGGCAGCATCTATCTTGGCATAGATGAGAGACCATGCTGTAGGAGCTAAACAATAATGGCAAGGTGTCATTGGGACACTCACCTCCCAAACTTCTACTCTTCTGGAGACTACAGCCTACAGAGTCGTTGGTGGGAAAACCAGTCTAAGAGCAGAAGTGCTTCTAAAATGCCCCCAGGCAATTCCCTGAGTCTCCTTTATTATAAATGGGGAGCCTAGGGCTACAGCTCTGTCCCTTTCCTTCCCAAAGAAACATGCACCACCAAGGGACTTGTGGGATTTGTACTTGTACATTAGAGCACTGCACCGAGAGCCCTTGCAGCCAATTCCAAGGGCCACTCAAGTCTCTCCTCCCTGCCCTCCGTTTCCCCATCTGGTCAATACCGAGTTTAAATCAGACAAAAGTCGATTAGCCTTCAGGGAATCTGACCACTTTTGCGATTTTTTGCCACATCCATGTACCCCAATTACAATTATTTACCTAACCTTTTTCATCGGTGAACCCACATGTTTTGTTTATGCTTAAATATATTTGAAAAGAAGCGATCTTTCTACCATAGCCCTGAATGGAAAATTTCTATTTATTTACTTCGCTAAATAGAAGGGAACCACTGTAAAAAGTAGAGAAAAAAATTCAACAAAAACAAAGCATCATGGTGACAGATGTTAACTAGTTATTGTGGTGATTATTTCACAATACATACAAATATCAAATCATTATGTTGTACATCTGAAATTGATATAGTTATATGTCAAGTATACCCCAATTTTAGAAAAGTATCATGAAAATCTCACTAGAGCCTCTTGCTATTTTTTTTCCCAATGGTAAACTGACAAGTGTTAATGAAGTGACATATAGCAGCAACTTGAAATTTTCTCCTCCCCCAGCTAACTACAAGGGATAAAACAGGATTTACGGGGAGACGCCTTTCTCACAATGGCTTCAGGGTTATTTAACAAGGTGTCACCTAAAATCTTCTTTGTAAACCAGACTTAGGCATTCTCACAACTTGGCCAGCAATGAACTCAATGACCTCTAAGAATCCTCTATTTCATTTTTCTTTTTCCATTTTTCCTTTTTTCTTTCTTTCTTTCTCTTTTTTTTTTTTGACAAATATTGAGTACTGTAAGTATCAGACACTTTATGAAGCTTAGGAGGGCAACAAGATGAATAAGAAATGTTCCACTGCTGCTACCAGAGCTTACAACCATGCATTCTCAACTCAGGTCAACTGAAAACTTGTCCAGTGTCATTGGACAAATTCTCACTCACCCACACTCGTGTCTCACTTTCTCCACCTCTGAAACACTGAGGTTGAACTGCACGCATGACTGCTGCAGGTTCTTCAGACCTAACTTTTTATAGTTCGGTAAAGCCAAAGTGGGACACTTTGGGGTTAGGGCAGGGGTTAATGCAGAAACTAGGGCAGGGACAAATTCAGATAGCGACACAGGCAGGGTGAGCTGGGGAAGGTCTGAGGCAGGTGCTCAGGTTAGCTGACGTAAAACTCAGGATTTTGGTACAACCACTTTAGAAAACAGTTTGGCAATATTTGCGAAGTCTAAGCACATGGATATATAATGATCCAACAATTCCACTCCCGACTGCTGGGTGTGAATCCACGCTCTACCTCTTTCTAGCTGAGTGACCCATGACTCTCTGAGCCTCGATCTCTCCACACATAAAATGAAGTAAAAATAATTCCTACTTGAAAAGTAGAACTACTTGAGATCTAATTGGGGCTACAGATAAGAAATGCTTAGCAAAACAGCAGAGAATAAGTGATCTGTAAATATTATTTCTAATTATTATTCTTGTTCTTAAGCCTGGGAATGTGAAAGTAAATAAGATTTCGTCTCCACCCCCAAGAAACATCAGTGTAATAGGGGAGACAGACAAGAAAAGAACTGATTACAAAAAGTGCAACCAACGCAAAGTGAATACCCAAATATAGGGTGCAATTGGGGGACCCATAGAAGAGGAGTCATTTGGCAGATTTAGGAATAAGGAACGACTTCCAGAGCCAAGTTACATCTAAGCTTAGAAAAACTGAAGGATTGGTAAGAAACAGTACAAAGGCCTGGAGGCAGAAAGAAAGCCATTGGCATCTTGGGGGACTGACATTCTGAATGGGACAGAGAGTAAGAGGAGAGAAATCAAAGGACATGAGGATGGAGAGGTCATCAGGGGGCAGATCACAGCTCCTAACACCATGCCGTGAATTTAATCATGGCTCAGTATTTGTTCATGCTGCAAATGAATCTGCCCACTTTATGGATGAGACAAATGAACCTAGAAAAGGTCACAGCTGGCCAAGCCAGAACACAGCCCAGGACTGTTGGTTCTCAACATTGCCCATCCTTTATGCCACGTGCTATTTGAAAGTGAGCATTTAGGACACGTTAAGGTCTAGTTCCCTCGAATTGTGCTGGGCAGCGAGGAGCAATGGGAGGCAGTCACCTCTCTCCCAACTTTCTTGTGCAACATTCTCTGAACTTAGGCAGTGGGGTGGAAATAGTCAACGAAATCATTCCTCCACTTGAAATGCCAGGACCTGAAATTAAGATTTGACAGATGAGGGAAAAGAGAAGCCACACCGAGGAGCTATCACCGGAGCCCTTGTTCATTTTGCTTTGCAAGAATCTCTGCTTCCTGAGGAAGGCAATCGATTTTTAAAAAATTAATAATAATAATAATAATAATAATAATAATAATAACAATAATAAAAACCACCTTTCGGGAGTAATTTGAAAGGGAATAGTGACCCTCTGAAAGCATTAGAATTAAAAAAAAAAAAAATGAAACTGACCATTGAAATAATGCAATTTGGCTGAGCCAAGGGAAAAGAAAAGAGTGGAAAAAAAGAAATCAGAGCTGTGTTGGTTTCCAAGACTTTGCAAGCAAAGACCAGAATTTGGAATATTATGCTGAAGCAAAGGCAAACCAGAGAAGGAAGAAATTAAGGGTGACTTGACTTTGAAATGAAGAAGAAAGAAGTTATAGGCTTTAAATCTGTGATAAAATGTGCAAATAGAATTAACACCCTTTGTTCCTTGACATGGAGGCCCATTTACCTCAAGGGAAGGCAATGGATAAAGGATCTTTGATGACAATTCAGATCTCAAAGCTTGAAGGCTCTTCTGTGGAGCCATAAGGAAGTACCCCTTTCAAAGACCTTTACGTGGATGGAATAGAAGAATACCAGGGCTATCATGAGAAGGAGAATAATGGGTGGGTCAGAGACTAGGATATTTTTAGAGAAGAGTGTGTTATGTTGTAGATAAAAGAAGAGCATGCTTTAGAGATAGCTCAGGAATAGGACATCAAGAAAAGGAATGTGTTTCAAGAAAATCCAAACTCTCCCTCTTTTGACATCAAAGGGCATTCATAGTCTTCGCTACACACTTTGTCATTTCATCACCCACTGCCAGGGGTTCTCCAATAATTTTACATAATCTTCACTAGTAAACATTTGTTGAGGATTTCCATTATGTGAAAAATAACTCTACTTAACACTAGGTGGAACTCAACGAGGTACAGGACAGAGATCAACCCAAGAGGAGGTTACAATCTGGTCTGGAGGCAAAACTACATGTGAGGAAAAGTAAATGACAGGACAGGAGTATATACGAAGTGACGATGACGATGAGGATAACAATTGTGAAGGCAGCAAGTGCTATAGAAGTTCAAAGGGCAAAAATTTGTGCTGGCCCTGTCACCCCAGCAAGGCTGTATGCTTCCCACAGACAAGAGAACGGTTTTCTCCTTCTCTGTGTATACCCAGAACACCAGGCTGAGGGAAGAAAGCACACTACAGAACTCTTTTCTTTAAGCAGAAGTAATAATGTCAAGTGCAGTCCAAGCCTAGAGTCATGTATTTGCAAATTGGTGGGAATGAAACAGCAATTGTGGTTAATGTTGACACGCCACTTACTCAGTAGACAGAACAGTGCTGTAGTGAATAATGGGTGCTGCCACTATACTCCCTAAACTTGAAACTTGGGTTTGTTTGGTTTTTTGTGACTTATTAATTAATGTGCAACTCTGGATTACTTGCCTCGCTCTCTATGCCTCCGTGTTCTCTTTTTGAAAGGGGGATAGCAGTATTCACCTATGGAAACCATCCTCGAGATGGCTCCCTAATATCGGTGCAATGGACCGAATGTTTGTGTCCCCCTAAAGGTCGCATAGTGAGGCTTGATCCCCAATGTGATGGTATTAGGAGGTGGGCTTTTGGAAGGTGATGAAGTCATGCAGATGGAGCCCTCATGAATTAGTGTCCTTATAAATGAGACCCCAGAGCGCTCCCTTCTGCCATGTGAGGACACAGTGAGAAGTCAGCTGTCTGTGAATCAGGACGCGGGTCCTCCCTGGACACCGAATCCGCTCGTGCCTTCGTCTTGGACTTGCCAGCCTCCAGAACTGTGCGCGATAAATGTCTGTTGTTTAAGCCACCCAGTCTATGGTATTTTTTTATAGCAGCCCGAACAGACCAAAACAACCTGCCTCCCAGTATTCACGTCCTTATACGGTCCCCTTCCACATTGTCCCAGCGCTGGTCTGCGCCACCACTAACATACGGCAGAAGTGATGGGACCTCACTTCAGAGATTAGTTTATAATAGACTGACCTCCATCTTGGACACACTGTCTCATCTCCTTTCTCTCCAAGCTCTTGCTCTGGAGAAAGCCAATTGCCATGTTTTGAGCAGCCATGTGGACAGGCCCACTGGGTGAGAAACTAAAGCCTGCAGTCAACAGCCAGCGAAGACTGAGACCTGCTGAAGTCCACCTGAGCAACTTTGGAAGTGGTTGGGCTTTGAAAAGAGTCCAGCCCTGGCCAGCAGCTTGCCTACAACCTTGTCAGAAACTCGGAGCCGGGACCATTCAGCTAAGCCCTCCTGATGTCCTGCACCTCAGAAATTGTGACAGAGCAGAAAAGCTTCTACGTGTTGTTTTAAGCTTCTAAGTATTGGAGTAATTTGTTACACAGTAATACATAACTAACACACCCATCTCATGAGGTTATTGTGAAAAGTAAAAAAGAAGATCTACCTGAGGCATGTAGTGCCTGGCACTTAGTAGTACATAGTCAGTAATTACTAATCCCACGGGCAAGACACCGTGCCAAGGATTTCATGTGCGTGATCTCCTTGACTTCTCACACCCTATGAGTTCAGTACTGGACAGCCAAATTTTATACAAATTTGAAATACTGTGATAAAAAGATAAAATCTCACTTTATGCACAAAATGTAATATAATGCCAATCTCCACTCCTCCCGTGTTGGTCAAATATTGCATATAGTTTATAAACTGAGGGATTTATAAATTACATTTATGCTTTTGTTTAAATCTGAAATGGCAATGGTGCCAATTTAGCTCAAAGACAGTCTTTTGGTGTTCTGAGCACCCTGTTCCAATGTGTGTTGAGAGAGCTTCCTGAATAATACCAAGAAATTCTAGGACACCAGCAAGATGGCCAAAAATTCAACTCAATTCTGACAGCATCTACCCGGAGATGGCGTCATATTCCCCCAGTTAAGGGTTCAGTCCTACAAGACTGCCCTCCACACCCCACAAAAGCCAGTTGCAAGCCCAGGCTTCTGACCAACTGGCTATAAATCAGAGAGGTTCCCAAGGCCTCCTTCTCAGGTTCAATTAATTTGCTAGAGTAGCTCACAGAACTCAGAAAAACATTTTACTTACTAGAGTACCAGGTCACTGTAAAAGGATGTATCTCAGGAAGAGAGGGCACAGTGTGTGGGGGAGGGGTGTGGTGCTTCCACGTCCTCTCCTGGCCACGTCCTCTCCTGGCCCCCCACTCTCCCAGCACCTCCATGTGTTCACCAGTCCAGAAGCTCTCTGCACCTAGTCCTTTTGGGTTTTCCTGGAGGTCTCAGTACATTGGCATCAGTGATTAAATCCTTGACCACCGGCCGTGGATTCAACCTCCAGCCCCTCTCGCCTCCCCATAGGTTGAGGGATGGGACTGAAAGCTCTACCCCTGTAATCCCATGGTTGGCTCGCTCCACTGGCAACCAGCCACCATCCTTAGTCGGGGTCCAAAAGTCACCTCATTAACATAATGAAAGACACCTATAGCTGTTCTCCTCACTTGGGAAACGCCAAGGGTTTTAGGAGCTCTGTGCCAAAAACAGGGTCAAACACCAAATGCATATATATATATATATATATATATATATATATATATATATACGCATTCGTCAGTCCTACAGGAAGAGTGAGTTTGAAATATGTGAGTTTTGAAGCATACAGAGTCTTCAGGAATGCATCCCTCAAATAAAATTATTACCATCTTCCAAATTTGCAGTTAAGGAAACGGAGGCCTAGGGAAAGGTGGGGTCACTTGCCCAGAGTCACAGCAGTCGGTGGCAGAAGATAGCATTTGACCCTAGACAGTTTGACTCCAGGGCCCTGCTCTGAACTGCTACAGATTCTGGAGAGAAAAAGGCCAGCTCCACAGTGTCCTCCGAGATGCCCTGGGTAAGCCCACAATTCACATTCTCAGCCATCGATCACAGACAGTCCTCTCTCTTCCTCTATTATTGGTGCGTTTTAGTTAGTGTCAACATTCATCAACAACCTCAACATTACCCTTGGACGTCAGCCACAATACAAACATTTACTGTATACAATAAATGCCAATGGTGTTTAATTCAAATTTATACACCAGTAATCTTTTCCTTACTTCTTAATTACACTATGCTTCCATTTACGGTTATCTCGTCAGATACAGTTTATATTCAGAAACACATGGCCGGAGAAATGAGCAGTGGCACTGATGAGCAGAGACATTTGCTGCAGCTTTCAAATGAGCCCAATCTTCCCAATCTGCTTAAGCAAATTTTCCTGATGTGTCTATTATAAATAGAGTTTTTCCTTCAAGGAATGGGTTCCCCCTAGGCCTGATAATTTGAGAAATCAACAATAACAACAAAAGATAGAGAGCACGTGAGCAAATTTAGCAGTGGACAAAAAAACTAGTGTACCAGTTCAGGGTCACAATAAGAAACAGACTTCACCACTGTGGAGATTTTCGCGAGGGGACTACAGATGCTTCTTGACTTCCGATGAGGTCACGTTCCGAGAAATCCGTCGTAAGTTGAGAACATCATCAGCCAAAAGTGCATTGACGACACCTAACCTACTGAACGTCATAGCTTAGCCTCGCCTACCTTAACCGTGCTCAGAACACTCCTTTGGCCTACATTTGGGCAAAAATCATCTCACTGCTGCGGCCCAGTATCACAAGAGAGGTTTGCTAGCCCAGGAAAAGATCAAAATTCAAAAATTCAAAATTCAAAATTTGAAGTACGGTCCCTACTGAATGCATTATGCTTTTTCACCATCGTAAAGTAGAAAAACAGTTAAGTCAAACCATTGTAAGTCGGGGACCGTCTGTACTGAAAGAAGCGCAGGGAGGGTGAAGTGAGAAATGAGGGATGCTGAGGTGCTTGGAGATTAGCAACGGGGGGAGCCAGGAGCCCCATAAGTCTGAAAGGGCAAGCGCGGGGAGGGCTGTTGTCAGATTCCACGCAGGAGGGACCACCAGCCGGGGTTACAGAGACAGAGGGATGTAGCTACCACCAGAGCCACGCTGACGTAGGTCGAGTCGGACGAAGGACCCAGGCCTCCCTCCTCCTGCCTTCCAATCACTCTCCTCTCCCTCCCAGTGGCCTAAGTTAATATGGCACAAATCAGCAAAGGATTCGGGTGAAGTAGGCTCCTTGGGTCAACTTCCCAAGGCAGGGAACAGGACAGAAAACAGTGGAAATGGAGGCAGAGAGGAAGGGCAAGTGGGAAATAACCAGCACAGGTGGCAAGGAATCTGGCAACTCCTCCATGGAGGTAGGACATTTCAGGCAAATGTGGGTGTGTATAAGCAAGGAGGGTCAACCTGTAGAAACATCTTTACCACAATACAGCGTCAAGGTTTGATGTGTACGGCAGCGATGAGACACTGCTCTCGTGGACAAAACAACGAAGAGCAGAACGAACGTGTATGTAGACTTGAACCTGATATAAAGAAATTTTTAACAAATATGAAAAGGATTGTCACAGAGAGTACTGAGTTTGCCATCACCAGAAATTTTCCAGCATAAGGTAGAAACTGCCCGTTGGGGGTTTTATAGAAAAGATCCCAGCGTAATAATGGGTCCAGATGACCTCTACAATGTCTTCCACACTAAGATCCTATAAACGTGTGATGTTATGACAAGCCAGGCCAGTACAATCTCACGGGAGACTGCTGAGTCAAACTGCGCCAGCAGCACAGCCTCGGGACTCTGCGAATGCCGCTCAGCCAGGCCAATCCTTCACCGCTCCCTGATATTGGGAGTGATATTACTACGTCTCCACAGCCAGCCTGACGGCTGGAGTCTTCTTTCTCACAAGAATGATACCCCCGACCCCTCTGGAAGGTTGTCGCTTTCCTGTGTGTTACTAAGAGCATCACATTTGATGATTTGTGTATTCAGAGGGTCTCACTCTTAAAGCACGTGAAATGAGCATCCGTTTGGGTTGAAAAATGAATCCCTCTAAAATTCACATGCCAGTGTTTCCTAATGGGACCAGGAGTTGGTCTTATCTCTGCAGCTGTGTGACTCTTATGGTTAAGGACTGGGGATTTGGTGTCAGCTAGACCTGAGTTCAAATCTTGGCTTCACTGCTTAACAAATGTATAGCCACAGGCAAATTACTTGGTTTCTTTGCACCTCTATCTCTTCTTCTACAAAATGGAGATATTAATACCAATAGCTGAAAATAATTAAGTGACCGAAGGTACCTAAGACATACTAAATATACTCACTAGACAACTGCTACTGTTGTAAACATCATCATTATTATTAAGAGTAAACAGAACACCCTGGGTCCAGGAGAAAGGGTAAAACACCAGACAGGAAAGTAAGGAACAAGGCCTCGAGACTGTTTTCAAGTCCCACCAGCTCTATCTCTTCGTGTGTTCAAATGTCAATCTGCCTCTCACTATTTCTAATTCGATTGAAGGGATATAATAACTCTTGCCCTACTTAGTAATCTCATGAGAGAACAAAAACATGCTAAGGAGACCACCTGTTCAAGGTATCACAAACTCCAATGCTGACAAGATCCAGGCAGCAAACTAAACGAGCCGAACGGGTGGGTGGAAAGTAAACCTACTGGGATTGGAGGGGCCTGGGAACACACCCCCCCTACAGATGGGAGGTTGGTACTCGGCTCCATCCACCTGTTCCAACTGCTCCAGTTTTCCAAAAGAACTGGATATCCTGGATATCTAGGGTTTCCTATGAAATCTCAGAAGTTTTAAGTGTTGATAACTAATTGAAAATTTTAAAACCCCGATGGGTCGAACAACACCCATTTATGGGTACCAATTTGGGATATCTAATAAAATGTGATAGCCTCTCTCTCTCTCTCTCTCTCTCTCTCTCTCTCTCTCTCTCTCTCTCTCTCTCTCTCCCCCTATTAGGAAGCAGGGGCACAGAGAGGTCTAGCAATTTGCCCAAAGTCACATGACCAGTTAGTACTACCGTTAAGGATGAAATGACGTCATGGATTTCTCTCCCTTCTCAGAAGCCCTTTGTTACCCTCTGTGAGGTAAGGAGGTGCCTCTTACTGTTGTTTATACGCACATGTCCATGTATTTTCTCTCCAAGGAAGCTCCTTGACAGCCATTGCATGCCTTATTCTGCCTAGCACGGATGGGGCATCTCTGCCTCACACACAAGCTCTGATCACAGCTTGCGGCGAGAACTGCAGGCTCCATTATAACATGGCCACTGAACGACGAGCACAGAGTGACAGCACATCTGTGTCCTGAAGGCAGGGCTTTAAAAGGCCCACTGATGAGCGATAATCTACTGGTGCCCTCTTCTAAATAGCGAAAATAAGAGGTGCCATTACAATGCCTTACAATTTGCACGACGTCTTATTTAGGGAAAACAATATGTTTCATTGGATACAATAATAAATTTTGGTGTGCACTGCTAGGTGACAGACCAAAGGCTTTGCATGACTTTCTTAATCCTTACAGCAATCCTATGAGGTATAAGTGATCACCATTCCCATTGTGCAGATCAGGAAACAGGCATGAGGAGGTAAACTAAATTGCCCAGGGTCACATTGCTAGAGAGAGAGAGAGAGAGAGAGAGAGAGAGAGGTGAACAAGGCACCCCGACCCAAAGCCTACACAGCACACAGTCTTCCTTGGATAATCTAATGTAATCTTCACAGTGACCTTACGTTGTCTCCATTTTGCAGGTGCGTAAACTGAGTCTAAGGGAGAGTCAGCATATGACTTGGGGTTATACATCTAGCAAGCGGTAAAGTTAGGACTGCGGCCATTTTCCATGAAACCTTCGTGGGAAAGAAATATCGGGGCCACATTTCCCTAAGTTGTTTTCTTCGTCCTTAATATTTTCTCTCCTGCTCCTTTTCAAGACTGGCTCCAAAAGCTATGCACAGACAAGGCAATGAGTGCTATGGCAGAAGAAGACAGCAGTGACCATCTGTTCACTGATGTGACTAGAACAGAAGCTCCATGTGTTAGGAACCAAGTCTGTTTTCTCTCTCGTGTATGTCCAATGCCTGGCACAGATCATCAATAAATATTTGCTGAATGACTGAATGGGGTGAATGGATGAGTGAGGAATGCACAGTGAAGCTGAACTCTCCAGTTATGTCTCAACTATATCTCAGATTCGAATGAGAAGTAAACTTTTAAGCTCTCTCTCTCTCTCTCTCTCTCTCTCTCTATATATATATATATATATATATATATATATATATATATATATATATATACACACACACACATACATACATACATACATATATATATTAGCAGAGAGCCAGAAGGTCAGAAGCAGAGTTTGGTTAAATACATCTTTTAATGCTAACCAAGCAATCATTAAAAAGAAAGAACAAGAGAGCCATCTGTTTGGAACTAGCAGTCTAGAGACTTGGGTACCCAAATAGAGTAAAGAGAGGTCAGAAGGAGAAAAGGCAGAGAAATATGGCAGGAGCCACTCTGCAGGGCCCCTAGAGAGGTGACAGAGAATTGGGAAATTCAGTCTGAAGCTCCATCTCTGCCTCAGTACCTCTGCCATCCCTTGTCCCCTCCAGCCCTGTCCTCCAAGTCTACTCCTGTCCTACAACAGCGGGTTAGAAGTACAAAGAGCCAAGGAAGAGTCCTTGCTCCTGCTGCCAAGGATGGGACCAGCCAGGATCCGTCACTTAGGGTACAGCGTCTGCAGGCTCCCTTGCTTTGCGTTCACCATGTTCTCATGGATCCTCACCAGGCAGCTCTCAGATACACTGCCCAGGCACGGTTATCCCCAGTGGGTGGCCTCCAGCACAGAAACAGTAAACCAAGCCCCATGGGCAGCAGAACCCCCAACGTCCATCCATGAAGTTTGCCTCAGATCCGAGAGCTCCTCCTCGTCTGAGGCTGCCTCTTAAGACCTGGGGTCCCCTGAAAGGTGTAGTGAACACAAATGGGGATGCCCTTCTTTTTGAGAAGCAGATTCTCCTCGTCCTCTCTCCATTCTCAAAACTGCACCATTCTTACAGCCTACGGTTGGTCAAGGAGGAGCTACCGCATCCAAGCTTGGCAAGTATGATGCCCCATCTTATTGACCACAGGGGTTGGTCCAACAGGTGGACATACGACCCAAGACCAGCCAGCCCAAATCCTTCTCTACAATTTTCTAGACCTTATTTGAGAAATAAGTACCCTATAATAGACAGAACGGTAGATGCCCCAATAGGCATGCAACCCCAGATAATTTTTCTAAACCGCTGGTGGTCATCTCGTCCTTCTTCTCACTGATGAAGTCAATAACAGGCAGGCGACCCAATTCTGGCTATTGAGGGGATGTGTGCTGGGAACGTGTCTAGAAAAGTTTCCTCTCTCCTGAGTAGAAGCCAGACTATTATGGGGTCTGTATGTGACAGTGGGGACTCGTCCAGCCATCCTACCAATTGTTTAAAGATGAAGCCAACACTGAGAATAAAAACAGGAACTGGAAAGACCGAGGGTCCGTGAGGACTCCTCAAACCACTAACAGTGTGTTCACAAGAGCCGGCCCTACCTCTGGGACTTCCAGTTATGTGACATGAATTTCCTCTTTATGGAAATTTGTTTGTGACTGGGTTTTCTGTTAATTACAGCCAAAAAGCCTCCTTGGTGATACTTGCTTCTTTCATTTCCAGCCATGCGGATGCTGCAAACGGGCCTGGAGCTGCTGGCCGTCGCCATGGACAGCCCCTCAGCATGGAAAAAGTTGTTCTAAAGCAGGAACCAGAAGGACCACAAGAAGTAGAAATACGAGGCAGGAAGGAACATCAATCTCAGAGCATGCAGGTTTTTGGTTAGCCAACCCTGCGCTGTGTGGCTTAAGGGAACTTGGGTCTTTCCGATTCCACGTCCCCAAAACAAGTTTTCATGTGAGGCCTCAGCCAGGAACAGGCCCTGCGCTACAGTAGAAAGAACCCTGGTGAAGTGTTGGAGACTCATTTCTCGTCCTGCCCCTGCCACTGACTCACTTGCTGGGGGGACTCTGGACCCTTCTTTTCACCGGATTTCTTGATCTATCTATAAAATGAGGAGGCTGGAACAATGTCTTTCATGACTTAAAAATAGGTCCCAGTGATTTCACTCCTATGAATTCATCCCCCAGATAAACTCAATAACCACTGAAAGATGCAGTGCTGTCCATGAAGAGACGTCTATTACAGCATTGCTTATACTAGCGACCCACTGTCCACCTCTGGGACTAGATAAATGAGTTACAGCCATGGACCAAACCTGGCCCACAGCCTGTCTTTATATGACTTGTGATATAAGGACGGTCTTTATGTTGTTAAAGTGTAGTTAAAAGAACGAGGAGGAGGAAGGAGATAAGGAAGGGGAGGAGGAGGAAGAGCAGGAGATGGTACTAAGACCCGATACCCACCATCTAAAATATTGGCTCTTTGCAGAACCAGATTATTAACCCGTGAGCTGAAGTATAATCTTGCTGTGAAGTAAGCAGCCATTGAAAATGAAAACCAAGAGATCCATATGTGCTGACATGAAAAGAGACCTACTTCATATTGTTAAATAAAAATGCAAGTATCAGAACAGCATGAATAGTCTGATTACATTTGTGTCAAAATATAGGCTGCAAGTTATTTATGATGTGTATGCAAATCAACTTTCTAGAAGGACACACCAGAAGCTAACGTAACAGTGGTTCCCTCTGGGGAAATGAGGCGGAGATGGAGACGGTGATAGAGAGAAAGCCTCTCGCAATTTACTTTATTTCCTTCTCTACTCTTTGATTTTTACCATGAGCACATGTTATGGCTTTAACCATAAAAATGAGTCAGTTAGACAATATGTCTTGGGGCTCCGAGTCTCTCCAGAATAATAACTTCTAACACTGAGTGTTATTTTTTGCCAGTGTAATTACTGCTGTGCTAAGCACAATCGATACCTTACTTCTTTTAATTTTCCCAACAACCTCCTGAGGTCATGACACCCACCCCTTACCAGACGAGGATACTCAGTCTGTGAACTCGTGAGCTTAAACTAGAGCTGCAGCTGAGAACTCTGGGCCTTTGGCTCCACTGGTCGGTTCTCAGTGGTGACTCTGTGACACCATTCCCCACGGTGACACTGTCCCCAATTGTGAAGCCTACCTGGGAGCCTGAGGGGCAGAGTGAGGATGATTTTATTAGTAAGTAGAAGCAGCAAAAGATACAGGATGTGATTTGAAGGAGGCCAGAAATATAATATGGCCAAATATTTCTCTTTCTTGGACCCATTGCGAACTGTTATGGAACAGATGGTGGGGGCAGGAAGTCAATTTTTCAATGGGAAGTGGGAAAGAAGATAAGTCTTTTCTACCACCCCTCAAATCACACCATGTAAATGGAGCCTACTCTGTCCATGGAGGAGGCTGTGTGACCTTGGTCAAATCACAGGCCCTCTCTGAATCTTGGTGTTCTTATTTATAAAATGGAGGAGTTGGCCTAATCGGGGGTTACAAACTATGCTGACAGAGCCAGACTTGTCTAGTTTGTGGATTGAGGGGCCAGGTGGGGACAGTAGGGAACTAGAGAACCCTTGCCTGTTTAAAGCTGGGCAAGGTCTACTGTTACTTACAGGTTGCTGCCAAGGGTGAATGCAGACCAATGTCATCAAGTGGTCTGGTTTTCAAGAGCAGCCAGAAATCAGACTTTTATATGAAAACATCCAATATCAAAAGCTTGCCATCTCATTCTAATATTGAAAAAAACAAAACCACTCTGGTGCCAAACCAAATCCATCCACAAGTACCCTGCAGGCCTACCAGTTTGCCACCGCTAACCAATCGGGTCACCAGGGACCCTGGCAGCTTCAGATTACTGAGTCCTTCCTGGGGGCCACAGGGGCTGCAGCACCCAAAGGCCAGATTCCCCTGAGCTTCCATTTGCAACATCCATTAGAATCCTACCTAGTTCCTTTCTCTAGGCCACATGTCCTGCTCACCCAAGCAAACAAAAATTGGCAAAACTCCAGGAAATAGAAGTGCCAAGCAAGAACACGAGAAAGGCATGGACTTGGGTCACGCGGACCCTGCCACAGGAAGTGTACCCTGAGGAGGTGGGGGCAGCCTTTGCTAAGATGACCGATTGCTCTCCACCTGGGGACAATCCTGAAAGCAGTTGCAGAAAGGACTCTCTCTCCTCTCTCTATGCAAACAGCCTAATGCTTCCCCTCTTTCCTCTCTGCCAGTGTCTTCAGTGTCTCTGCACCCACCAGAGATTTCCATGCAAGGGAACAGGCACTCAGTCTAGACGTGACAAGCCCCTCCTGGCCGGCCATGGTGGCCCAGCTCGTTCTTCATTCTGACGTGGCTGCAAGCGACACCAGGAAACCGAACCACCCACAGGGGGTGTGTTCACATGCATATGGGCACATGCACACGTGATGGGGGCAGCAGTCACTGGGGCTCTTGACAGCAGCCCTCACAACAGAGGAGCAGGAGAAACAAGTCATCCACGAGAAATGGAAAACTGCCCATTCAAGAAACAGCCGTGACTCCCCACGGCATGCAGAATAAAGCCAAGCTGGCATTCAAGGCCTCCTATCTTTCAGCACCAACCTACTTATCCAGTCTCATCCTCAACTATACCATTCCTTCAAGGAGTATCAGTCACACAAATATTTTCCCTAAGCTCTCCCGCCTCTCGGTGTGCTCACTCTGCCTAGAACGTCCCTCCATTTGCAGGGAGGCAGGTCTTCATGTTTAATGCAAAAAACAATTTAGGCAATTCCTTGGCACATGTTCTAGTAGTTCTATTATAAAAACCACTGATAATGTCTTCCAACCAATACTACCATGCAATCATAGAAGTATTGACAAGTGACATTTATTGAACACCTACTATATGCCAAGCGCTAGAGTGAATGCTGTAGTGCTTTAAATTATTTAACCCTCACAACCACGCTATGAGATGAGAATTCTGAGACACAGAGAGGTCAACCAATGTCACACAGATAACACAAGGTAAAGCAGGGATTCTAACCCAGGACCTATCTCAGGAGACTGTGTCCCCACCATTAGGATATGCTGTCTTCCTTTGAGGGTCTGTGCAAGTTGAGAAATCTTGGTCACCCACCAGATCTTGGGGTCCAGAGTAAGAGACAGCATATCAAGTAAAAGGGGGTGACATGAGAGTCGGGCCATCTTGTCACTGATGTGCTGGGTTACTTTACCTCTCCAAACCTCTATTTGCGTCTTCTCTGAAATGACTGTTTAAATTACATGAGCCAGCTTGATGCAGTTTGATGTCATATGCAAGTCATTTCATCCAGATTTATTACAAAAGAGCCAAAAAAGAAAAAGAATTTCATGGTGGAGTTTAAAGTGATATGAATGTCTTAGTGAACATATAGAAATAGGGTGACAAAGGAGAGAGATGTGCATAAACCAAGGTACAGAATGATCAATTTCTTTGGAACAACTTGGTGGGTTCTATTGTGACTGACGAGACCCTGGGAATTCTACTCAGAGGGCTCAACGCCCGCTGGGCGAGTGCCCAGGTAAGTATCACTGTAGGTTCTCCGGTGTCCAGCAGAGGGCACCCGCGTCCACATACTTGGCTGCTTGGAGGGGACTCCTATCTGGCTTCAGACAACCCCCTGCGAGGTCCTTGCCTGTCCTGCTTTTGTTTTCCCTGCTCCGTTTGCCAGTGGGGACTGGAATGAATGAACCAGGGCACGGGAAAGGCGATTTAGAAACTTAAAGTTGTCCTTCTATGCCTCTGGATTTCCAGCAAACCTTTTTAAAAGATGAAGAGTCCGTTCGGCGGGCCCATTCCTCTCTGCCATTCCTTCTCTTTGTTCCTGCGTCTCTCCAAGCAGGGCTTGGGAGATAACAGGATGTGCCTGGCCCGCATTCTTGCTGGGAACTTCTCTGGCTACTCTCGGGGGATCTCTGATTTTTGTTGAGAAGGGCTTCTCTTTATCAAATCATAGGCCTCCTTAGAAATGGCCCGAGAGACCATCACCGCCCGCCGGGTGCTGAATATGTTATCATTAGGCTCAACATGTGATTTAGTTAATTAAATGTCATGCTTTTGATGGCATTAATTAGACCCGCTGCCGAGTCCTTGGAAAACAAAACCAGACAAAAAATGAAAACATCACTCGTCACCCAGGGAGACTAGATGGAACCAAAATGAGATCCTCCTGCATCCCTCTTTCCTCCCAGGACAGAACCAGTACAAATGGATCTTTGGACAGTTCGGTGAGCTTCATGACGTCATGTTTCTTTGAGGGATGAGGTGATTAATGTCCCTGGTATTATAGAGCACTTAATGTTTTTACTAATAATGACACAATTGCCCCTCATGTGAATTTAACATTTTAAAGGTTATAACCTACTTTCACATTCAACACCTCTTTTGTGCTTCAAAAGAACCTGGAGGGATTGGTGGGGGCGAGGAAAGGGGCTCGCTTGCTGGGGGTCACTCAGCAGGCCAGTGAGGGTGCAAGCCCACAAGCCCAGACCTGTCTGTGGACACACACCCTCATATCCGTACAATACTTCCACATATGTTTTCTCATATGTGACATTTTCTCGCAAAAATCCAGAGATAGAAAGAAGAATTATCATCACTTCTTAACAAGTGATGAAACAGAGGCATCAAGAAATCAAGGGAGTTCGCTGATGAGCCTAAAATTAGGGGGTTTTAGTTAATAATAGTTAAGAAAGTGACAAAATGAGGACCAGCACCCCAAAGTCCCGGAATTCTAGTGCAAATGCGTAAGGAAATGTCTAAGAGAGAACCTCGAGAGACCAGAGCTCTTTCAGTGCAATTAGCTGGAACAATCTGAACGCCCACCAATTATTTACCACCATCAGACACCCAGCACTGCCCCTGTGTGTCCTGACACAGCATGGCTAAGTGGTCACAAAACTGTAAAACTAGGTATTGTTATTCACGTGAGAAAACAAAATCCTAGAGAGTTCCTCCTAAGGCTAGAAGAGTGGAGAGGCCAGGGTCTGAAATCAGGGCTTCCTGAGCCCAAGCACACAGTGTTTCCTCCTTACTCCGATGCTTTCAATAAGGCTATTGCAGTGTAAGCATTTCTTGGGTGGCCACTGTGTGCTAAGCGTTAGGACACATGGATGGAAGTAAGGGAGATACTCTGGACACAGGAGTGCACCAAGAGTGGTACAGTACCTCTGGTGCTAAGGAAGAATGTCTTGAGGGTGGTGGCCGCCTTCTCTGGCATGAACCTCAACCATCAAAAGGCTGCGGGCCCGTAGAGGACGTACAGTTTGCCTCCCCTGCGCAGTAGACTTGTGCATATTTAGTAGACGCTGGCATGCATTCAGCAGAGAAAGAGAATTTCAATAGTTGAGAGGCGTGCTTGCCATTTCCTGCAACAAGAGCGTGCCCCTGTATGAGATGGGGTGAGTGATGCTGACAGGCTGGTCCCCGAGGCTGTGTCTGTCCCCACGTCTCTGAGCACAGGCATCTGAGCAAAATGACTGTGATTGCTTTGTTTAAAGACGGTATTATCTGGGTATCCATTGGTTTCTAAACATGGGGCAAGCATTTTATGTGGGGCTCGACCAAAGAAACAGCCATCTAGTCTAGTGTTCAAGGGCAAACTGGCTACATCATTCCTAAGAAGGAAGATCTGATTATAACACCATATAGTTCTCTGAATATCTGTATAATTTTGGAAAAGTCACTTAACTTCTCTGAGCTTCCATTTTTTTCCTCCTATAAAAGTAAGAGGAAGGCTTGGTTCTCTTTGGCATTTTCAGCCTGAACATCATAGTATTTCGTGGTTCTTATAAACATGGGACTGTACCTTGGCACGCTGATGTTTCTGGGAGGTTTTAGAGTTTCAGCTTCTCCTTCACAGTATAATCCACCTAAAATCTCTAACCACGTCCCCTTCACTAGCTCTTGACATCGTGAGTGTCCAGTCAGTGTGATCTATTAGGAATGATGATGGCCACACAGTGGGGGACCACAGAAGAGTTGCCAACACCCGAATATCTCACATGTCTACTGCAACACCTATTACTCTGCTCCAGTGATCCAGGGTGAGATTACATTTGTATTACTCATCAGTCCTGATGATATCATTGAGCACCTGGATCCAGCTATGCCTGAAGCCAGCCGCCCCCAGATTGTCCAGTTACATCAATTAGTCACCTCCTTTTTAATTTACATGAGTTGAAAAGTTTCCTGTCTCACTTAATCCTACTGCATTCCATTGCTATCATGTGTAACTAAAAGAGACCTGAGAATATACAATCTATCCAGAAAGTGAGATTGTTGCAGACGGCACATAATATAAAGCTAGATTTAGATGTCTCTACGGGTTTTCTTTTCTATAGGTCAAGAGTCAGAAGGGAGAAATTGTAGAGTCAAGAACAGGCCAATGTCAAGAATCTGCCAGGCTGGGTTGCTGAACTGTTTGTTGAAATGCCCTTTTGCCCAGTCGTGCTGAACATTTTTTAACATTCTGCAGTTTGCTCTTGAGAAATTTAGCTGTCTAAAGAGAACTTTCTACCTCTTGTGATATCACAGCATTAATGAAATAGACAAATATGCCAAGGAGCTATGCTGATAGGTTCTACATGAGATAGGTTTGAGGAGAGATGACAGCCACTTACTGAAGACCTACTATGTGCCAGGAATGTCCCGGTACACTGATGTCCATTCTCCCAATAATTGTGGATAGTTGATATAATCATCTCCATTTTATTAATATTGATGTCCAAGGTTAGTAAGGTTAAATAATGTCAGTAGTAAAGGCTAGTCCCTACGTTCCAAATTTGGTCTCCCAGGTTCAAGTCCAATGTTTCTTCCACCATACCACCGTAGCTTTCCCTCCATAGAATGGAGTGGGCTCACTGAAGCACTAACAGCATGAAATGAGGCAGAATAAAAACAGCCTAGACCTGAAGGTGGGGTGGGCCAGGGGTTATGGCAAAACACCTGCTTCTGAAGGGACAGAGTTTATGGCGAGGACAGGCATGAAATGAAGCAGGCCATGTTCACTTCCTGATAATCTAGCAAATGATTTCCTAAAGCCATAAGTATCCTT
Organism: Rhinolophus ferrumequinum; assembly: GCF_004115265.2. Classification (NCBI taxonomy): domain Eukaryota; kingdom Metazoa; phylum Chordata; class Mammalia; order Chiroptera; family Rhinolophidae; genus Rhinolophus; species Rhinolophus ferrumequinum. Next base: position 23,763,623 of record NC_046307.1, on the reverse strand, counting down.
CTTCACTCTTATCCCTCCGTGTAACCCTGAATGTCAGGCTCAAAGTCATAAAGTCAGTAAATAGCAGAGACACGATTGGAATCCAGGCCTGTCTTACTCCAAGAACCCAGGTTTTTAACAAACACCTCAGTGTTTCCCAAATGTGACCTGCCCACATCACATTCTGGATTTTTCTAGACCCTACTACCACCTGCACTGTTACTTACTTAGTATTTTAATTTAAAATACATTTCCACTTGCAATCATTTTAAAAGGAAACTTCACATCACTACATAAATGGAAAAACTGTATCACTTGCTATAAATAGAAGGAAACCTCAAAATAAATACAAGGATAAGACCAAGTTATTAAATTTAAGATACACTGTTACTTGATGTTTCTGAGCCTAAGACTTACTCTTCTTTGGTTAAAAAAAAAAAAAAAAAAGGTTGGGAGGGAACCACCGAGGGTCTTAAAAATATGTTACCACAAACGTAAGTCTTTCTCCCTGACATGATCAAATGGGTTAAAGAAGAACTGAGAAGGAAATAACTGTTTTCACAATATACTCTACACTACTGAATCCCAAGCCCATGTACCACCTCGAATCATGGCGGGAGGACCAGCAGGGGAAGACAGCCTGTATCTAGGGACGTGCTGCTAAGACGACCATTCTGGCCCGGACAATCCTGCCACATCCCTAGTTCTGTTCTTTTGCTAGTGCTGTCCAGCCCCACCAGCCTTCTCTTTCTTCTAACAAGTCCCATTTCTCCTTCATGGAGCCTTCCACAAATACTTAATCCTGACGTTCAATTTTGCCTCTGGACCACACATTTAGAAAAGGCACCCTTTATTATCCTGAGTGGTAATGTAACCATCTCATGTGCACATTTCTTCTCACCTTGATAAGCTGGATACCCAAACAGGCCAGGTGACTGTTCCAATCAATCAATCCGCGTCCCTATCTGCAAAGGGAACGGTAGCACACCTAACAGCCATCCATTCCAGCTCTGGCAGGGGCTTCATGTATTTTAGAACTGGAGAATATTTCAATCATCATCTGATCGGTTTCCTTCTTTTGTGGATGAGAAAGCTAAGGCGTAGGTTTGAAGTGACTTTTTCAGGGTTAAATCCCCAGAAGATGATGATACAGCTGAGGTCGGAACCCAGAACTTCCGGGCAGGCAGAAATCTCCTCTTCGAGAAGAACCTCAGAGCCCTTATAAATACAATCCAGATTTGAAATATTCAAGAACAAACAGCCATGCCCCTGATTTGGTTGTTGAAAAATTCCGGTGGGCACAGAATCTTGCAGAAAACAAATTCCAGGGAAGATTTTCAACTTGCTAGCCAGGCTTTGCTGATTTTGTAGGGAGTTGTAAATGGGGACTGGCTGGGGTCACCAAAGAGGGGGTAGGAAGGAGCGATTCTGCCAGTGGTGACATTGTAGGAATAACAATAAATGTCTCCTTAGGGAAGGATTTCTTTAACTGTTACTATTAAACCTCTCAAACATAACTGTGTGAAGAGAGTCTGCCAAATTGCACCTACCTCTGCTGCACAGATGATTTGGATAAGCTTTAGATAAATACCCCGGATCTATGGCACTGATCCAACAGAAGTTAGAACTTCCAACACTCTGAGGTCTGCTCAGCTCTAAGTAATTATCCCTGGAAATATTTACTGTTTATCTACCTTCAAATTTTAATGGCAAAGATTCCACTGCTCCCATTGTCATTCAAGGCACAGATAAAAGCTCCCCCAGACTCTCCCTAATAAACCAAATGCTTAACTTTTTATAAGTCTGCAAAGTCACTTCCTCAGGTTCACCCTGTCACCCCTTTCCAGCTTTTTGTGTGGAGATAAAGAAGTGCTTCTTAATTTGGTCTTAAAAAAAAAAAAAACTATCTAGGTTACGGTTTCTATGAATTAATTACCTTTGTTTTAAGTTCTATTTCTCTGTCTTTGCTCTTCTGAGAACACAACCCCCTTCTCTTAGCAAGGGGTCTGTTCACTTGCATCACACACTCCCTGGATTCCAGGAGTATTCCTGTAGTGTTTCTCTATCCACAGTTGCCCAAAACAATGTTACCGTCTGTTTTCAAAGTCACCCTGAAGACTATGGCCTTGGGGTGGAAAAGGAGAAGGTGTGAGAGTGAAGAGACCTCTCTGGACCTCAGTTTCCCTATCAGTAAAGGGTGGGGCTGTGGCGAGACTAGCCCAAATGTGTCCGGCCCCTCTAACAGTCTGCGTATCTGCTCGTGACAAACATCCCGTCAGGATGTGTAACATCAGGAATGCTACACCTCCAGGAGAATTAGCTGTTCACCTGTCCACTGAGGACACCCGGCCACGAAGAAGGACTAACTCACTGGGAGTCAGGCAGTCTTCGCCTCCCAGGGAAGTCACAGCACAAGGAAAGGCCCTACTTCTCTCTTCCTGCACAATGACATGATGAAATCACCCTTCTTCCTCTGCTCCCAAAAGGCCCAGGATGTCAGCATCCAGCAACCAGATTTGCCACCGGGCAGTTTTTCAGCTGCTCTGTTCTCATCTCTAACAGGCAAGTAGGGCAGAGTAAGGGTTTGCTTTTCCCACGAGTCTGGCGACCAGCCTCCTGCCCACATCACTTGTCCATACTTACTGTCACACCAATGGCATCCTTTTGTTAATTTATAGGTAGAATTAAAACAAATACTGTTTGCGGGCTTTGCTAAGAAGCAAAATTCTTGATTAGCTTTGAGTACCTGATCTCTGTAACAAACATCTTCCCCTCTAGTGTATAACTGCCGACTCCTGAAGGCGTCTAATGCCAAAATCAGGCTTCTCAAGAAGTGAAACACTCCTAATATCATACCCTTGGCCTAAAATCAGGAGACTGAGCTTGTGGTGCAAACATGTTCTCCCTACCTCCCAGTGTCGCCTTGAACAAACCTCCTCGCCTCTCTCACTGCAGGAGAGTCCTCTATCAAATAGCTATAACTCAACTCATATTTATTACGTGTCTATTTAAAAGACACTAATGAGCAAGAGGAAGTTCTGCAAAGGCAAGCACAATGTGCTCTCCACCCTTAACTGAAGGCAAGATAAATACTGGTGACTGTGGAAATCATAGTTTTGGTCAGGGTGAAAAATGAGAGGAAGTTAATATGTGAGCATGGATGGAAAGGTGATAGGATTTCGAAGTCAGACATGACAGGTGAAACGAACACTTCAGGGAAAAGAAACATGAGCCAAGATACGAAGCAGAAAATGGCAGGCGGTGAGAGCCATGGATGTCTCGGCTCGACGAGAGGATGGAATGCTGAAAGTGGAACAGTCAAAGTTGACGGCTGGAGACAGACACTGAAGCCTGATTTTAGAAAGCATTTATTTTGGCTAAGGAGCTTATAATTCACTCTGGCCATGGGGAACCATTAGCGACTTTGGAGCGAGGGAGGCACGCGGTCAAAGCCGAGCTTTGGGGACTTGAATCTGGCAACTACATGGGATATGAATGAAGGGGGGAGAGAGGCTGGCGGCAAAAAAGCAGTCAGGAGGCCACTGCATTGCCTCTCCCTGGTGCCATAACAAGGCACTGATTTAAGGCAGTGCCTGGCTCCCGTGGTGGTGGAAAAAAGAAAGAAAATAGATAGGAGGGTATTTAAAATTCTTTAATTGCGTAAGAAATGGGTCAAGAACTGGGAAGGGTATGAGATCTTGTAAGATAATAGTTTTGCCTACCATAAATCCATGGTGTTGACAGACCCCTGGGTTTGAGACAAAGGACTTCATTATTCAAAGTACAACAGGCAGCCTGAGCTTCGTGTCTGCCTCAGTTTCCCTTGCCCCTCAGGTCTTGTGGGGCACGCAGCCAACACTATGTGTTTGTGACCTAGTTGAGGAACCCAAACCTTAGGAAACCCCCAGTCTTGTAATGGGGGATGGGGTACTAGTAAACCTGCCCAATCTTTGCCCCAGACTCATGGTGTCTTCATTTTCCTGGTCAGGAAAGAAATCTTCCCTCTGCCCTAGAAGCAGGTGGTACCTCTGTCTTCCAAAGTGGTTTGCTCTACACACATCCTTAAAACGAGAGTCCGGAACAAAGCTGTCAATGGCTCTCCCTCAGAAGGTAGGCGGAAACGCAAGAGACCCAGGGAGAATTGTATCCTAACCGTCTTCCCTGATGGAAATGAGTGTTTCCTATCTCCATAAATGACTGGAGGGCTGCCATATGAAAATGGAAGGTAGATAGACTTGAGCAGGGCCACGTAAGTGCCAAATTAAAAAAGAAAAAAGAACGGGCTGTGTCTGCTTTGATTTATAATAAACCACCAAGAAACAAACAAAACGAGTGCTACCGGCTGGTCTGTGATGTCTGTCGATCTACAAGAAAAAAACTACTTTGTTACCTTGTAAGACTGTGCTTTCAGGAGATCATTTCTTCTGTTGATGAAGATTAAAATACGGTTTGCAAGTTATCTACCCCGGGGAATCACCCAGTGGGCAGGCCCTGCTTCTCGAGGCTTCGAATCCAGCTTTATTGTTATTACTGTGCGTATTTTTACCCTCCCCTAAGGACAGAGTGCTGAAGAAGATAGTTTTGCATGGCTGTGTAAACATCATTTCTGCTTCCCAGGATGACAGGGAAGGGGGGGGACTCATAACCGCATTAGCATTTTCACTTACTGAGCACCTTTTACCTGAAGAACCCAATTAATGCTCTGCCTACGATGTATTCATTTATACTCCATGACACCCCTGAGAGGTAAGTGAGTGTTATTAAGTTCGCTCGGCAGTTCTACAATGAGGGCTATGAAATTGAAAGTCAGGTCAAATAGGAACTGTTCAGAATGACGCAGGCAGAAGGTGGAGAGCAAATATTGGGCTCCCCGCTCAGGGGTTATTCAATCTCTCACTCCCCTGATGAGGAAAACTTCAACTGCTGAGAACTATGTGACCACACCCTCTGCTGGATCTATCTTATCCAAGGGTTAAGCCTGAGACTTCTAACTGACTTTGTCTTCTGTCTGCCTCTCTGACGACCTCCCCTTAAGTTCCTCTGACTAAAGCGGACATGATGCCATGGTTGGGGAATTCTTTCCCACCACCCACCTTGGAGTTTCCACATCATGCTCATCTCTTAAGGTCAATGTCTTCTCCTCCCGGGAGTCTTCCCAGGATCCCTCTAGCCTTTGATCTACACCTCTTGTATGATGTAGGCATAAATACCAACGATGCAAAGTAAAAAGTGACATGTAGTACCTCCTTCCAAGACGGAAACTTTCTTGAGGCCGCAATTCATGTCCATTTCTTCTCCAGATCCCTCGTGACCCCTGCTCAGTGTCTGATTCTACATAGTTTCTCAATGAAGATTGAGGGAGTGAATGAACTAATTCACACTATAGAAATGGAGGTCACCTGTTCTTCTGCTGTGGTTTCTGGAGAACAACAGCGCAACATCAGATGCTGTTTCCTGGCAAGATATTTCGCCTAATTATTCTTTAATTCTAGTACACAAAAGTCATCGATGTGGTTTTGAACATCACCAAAGTATGGAAAACTTGAACAGACAGGTGTTGTCAATGTTCACAACTCTCTTACCCGGGACAGAAAAGTTAGAAGTTAAACCTTCAAAATGTGTGTGTCTGGGTGGGGGGGAATAATTCCTTGCGTTTCCATAGCCCCTTTTATACTCTTTATTTCATGTGATATGACTCAGAACGTACTCAGTTATATCCCTGCTTTAGGGATGAGGAAAGTGAGGCCGAAAGAAGTTCAGTGAGTTACCCAAGGATAGAGCACTAGGTGGTAGCAGCCTGGGGTGGCATCCCAGGTATCTAATTCTCAATCTAAGACTGCCCTCTGAACCGATAGTTAAAATAATCAATCCCCCATTCTGCCTTTGAAAATTATACTTCAGACTTAATGTGCCTCAGAGAAGCATTTACTTAGCATCTTCTTTGTAGTTAAACCCAGGTATGGAAGAAGAAATCAAGTTAGCACGTCTCTGCTCCTAACGAATTCAGTCTGATTGGGGAAACCAATAAGTCAGTCAGAAACTACAGTGTGTCGTGTGCTATGATCATAGTGTGTGTCTGAGTGGGGTGAAAACTTACAGGAGAACCTCGACTAGTTATGGGGAGTTGAAGTACCAGGAGGAGTGTGACATCTGCAAAATGGTGAGGTAGGAAGCACGCCCCACCACCAACACACAGATACAGCAACAATTCATGGACAGATGCCCTTAGTGAGACATGAGAAACTAATATAAAAGCTCCTGCACCCCAGGATAATGAGAAACCAGACTCAGCGAAGCCAGTAGGGAGATTCAGGACAGCCTCTCACTGGAGACCCTGCCCCAGGCACAGCACCATATGACCAGCAAGAGCCCACCTAGTTCCCAGCTTCGTTCAGGACAGGAGGTGGTTGGTTCACGTGTTCAGCACCCCAGCTTTTTCAAGGGGGTTCCCCAGAGGACTGGCTTGTGTCCTTCTTAGTGCTCTCGTGGGCCTAGCACGGTCTAGCGGCCTGGGGGAAGGGGAGGCCACAGGTTGGGCTGGTAGATGCCATGGAGACCCTCCCTGGGTGACTCCCAACCCCACTCAGCACAGAGTGAGTGGATGAAAAATCCCAGCTCTCAGCTCCCTTGTGGGGAAGGAAAGAGTTGAGCCATGCATTACGTGCCAACTTCTCCGAGGCTACACAAAGAATTAGGACCTGCTCACTGGTCCTCGAACTCTGATGAGTCCAGCACAGTCCGGCCTCCTCGGCGAGAACTCAGGAGGCGACTGCAGCTAGTAGACGCCACCATTCCCCACCCCCCGCCCCCGCCCCACTCAACGCAGAGCACAGGAAAACCACAGCTGTCATCTTCTCCCTGGGAGGGAAAGAGTTTATGGAAATCCCCAGAACACTCTTAAACCCATTTTACAAGGCCAGCGGTACCCCAATACCATGGTCAGACAAAATACCACAATAAAATTACTGGCTGGCGAGGATGTGGAGAAAGGGAACCCTGGTGCACTGTTGGTGGGAATGTAAATTGGTGCAGCCACTATGGAAAACGGGAGTATGGGGGGGGCTCCTCAAAAATGTGAAAGTAGAACTACCATATGGCCCGGCAATCCCACTACTGGGTGTATATCCAAAGGAAATGAAATCACTGTCTCGCAGAGATAGCTGCACCCCTATATTCACTGCAGCATTATTTGCAATAGCCAAGACGTGGAGACAACCTAAGTGTCCATCACCAGATGAATACATAAAGAAGATGTGTATATGCCATAAAAAAAAGAAGGAAGACCTATCATTTGCAGCAACATGAATACATCTATAGAGCATTACACTAAGTGAAATAAACCAGACAGAGAAGGAAAAATACTGTATGATCTCACATGTATGTGGAATCTAAAAAAAAACTAAACTCCTAGAAACAGAGAGCAAATTGGTGGACGCCAGTGACTGGGGACAGGGGGCGATGAGTGAAGGTGGTGAAAAGATACAAACTTACAATTCTAAGATGAACAAACTCTGGGGATGGGATGTGCAGTGTGCTGGCGATAGTTCACAATCCTGTATTGTATATTTGAAAGTTACCAAGAAAATAGATATTAAAAGTTCTCCACACACACACACACACACATTATAACTATGTCAGGTGACGGATGTGTTAACTAACTTTACTGTGGCGATCATTTCACGATATGCACATATATCACATCATCATACACTGTAAACTTACACACTGTTAAATGCCAATTATATCTCAATAAAGCTAGAAAAAATTTAAATACGAATATAGACAAATAAATGTTACCTAGGGAAAGAGTGGGCAGTAGGCAAGCATAAGGAATGGTTGGAATGAAAGCCGCGTGGGAAGTCTCTGAGAAAAGAGATGGAACCGAGCCAATCATGAATGACCTTACCTACCCAACAAGGGGTTCCAACTACAATCTGACAGATTAAAGCTTTGGTGGGGTTGGGGGGACCTTGAAAATACTGAGGCAGGGAGAAGCACAGTTATATTTGAATACTAGGTCAATCACTCTGTGGTTTTGGTGGCACAAGAGGGAGAAAGGAAATGAGACCCTTGGGAAGCTTCTACCAGATTGAAACCTAGCGATTAAGGGCCTGAATTAAATTTATATAAGATGTTAAATCACAAGCTATCAAGGAAGCAGGTACTAAGGAATTTAGCGAATAACTACACTAGGGGAGGACGTATGGGACAGGCGAGTTTAAAATGACTCCCAGGTGTGGCTTGGGTACCTGAGTAAATGCGGATGCTATTAGTATTTGGGCAAACAAGAAAGTCCAGGAAAAAGATGGTGAATTTATTTTGAACGCTGCCTTTGAGTTAGCTCTGGGATGTCTGAGGAGAGCTGTCCAGCAGACAAATGGAATGTCCACCGGGGTAGACACTCGGCCCAGAGGTGTGGCTCAGAGTTTCATTTTCAGAGCCATCAGACTATAATTGACTTATCCTGTCATAGGTTTAGAAAAGGTCACCCAGGGAGAATGTTTAGGGTCAGAAGAAAAAAAGGATCAGAGCGAGAAGGAAAGAAAAAGAGAGAGAAACCCAGGAAGAAAGCAGAGACAATGCCACTCGTTTCTCAGACATGGAGAAAATTAAACTGGACTCCCCAGAAGCATCCACTGTGTGTAAAAATTTAACGTCTCTCCCATACACCTAGAATGGGACTAGTTTTGCACTTTCCATGGAAGAATTGAGCGAATAGTCCCCAAAACCATATTTTGTACCCCATGTCTCAGGTGAAGAGCCCTGGTAAAGAAAGACTTCTGGACAGATGGGAGGAAAACCAGGAGACAATAGTGCCACAGAAACCAAGGGAGGTGATCACTGGAAAATGCCACAAAGAGGTTGAAATGGAAAAGGACAGGAAGTACCCACGCGACTTAGAAACACTGAGGTTATTGCCACTTAGCAGGATCAGTGTTAATGTCTGGGGGAGGAGAGGGCATTACATTGGTAGAAGAGAGAATGGGTTCTGATCCACCTCCTGTGACAAAAATGTTGAAAACCAGTATCTACTTCTGACGACAACTGACCATTTAGGAGAAGAAAGAAATCAGACCACAGCTCTCGGGGACTGTGGGATCGGTCACGTTTATATACTGAAGAGAAAGAGCACGCATGACGGAGGTAGTGATTGAGGATAAGACCACAAACGGATGACTGGCAGAACAAGGTTTGCAAGGGACTGGAGGAGGACAGGATTGAAAGACAAAGACACTACCCTTCACCAGAAGAACGAGTTTCTCTTTCACTGAGATAGGAAGGAAGGAGAAAAGTTATATGGAAGGAGATAAGCTTGTAGACATCAAGAGAGGCAATTTGTGGAGCTAGCATGATAGAATTCATCTTCTCGGAGAGGTATGTAAGGTCACCCACGGAGTGTAAAAAGAAACAAGACGGAATCAAGCATTTTCAGAACGGGGAAAAATTGTGTAAGAGCCATGGAGGGAAACCAGAGAAGGGATGTGGTTTGGAACCTGTGAAAGGATAACCAAGCTGCATGGAGGACCCAACTGAGATGGAAAATTTCTTTAAAAAAAAAAAAACAGTTCCTGCGTTATATTCTAGATTGTCACCATTTACTTGGAATGGAGTACATGGAATCATTGCTACTCTCTCAACCTATCCTTCTGGAATCAAAGACATGTACTTGCAAATAGCCGGCCAAGTTTAAGGCAATACTGAAAGAAGTTGTTCCTAAGAGACTTTTAACGAAGACAACCCTCTAACTTTGCCTCATCACTATAGTCTTGTATCCTCCTTAGCTAACAAGCCAAGATAACTAGTTCCTCTGCATTTAATATTCTCAAATGCACATTATTTGGGAACATTAGCCCTTTACCAACTAGTTACATAAAACCAAATGCTCTAATGTATTATTTACGTTGCTGCTAAATGCAATAGGACCCTTGAGTTCAAATGAAGCAGCAGTGATCGAAGCACATGCCTACATTTCTTTAACGGGCCCTTGATCAGTCTTAAGATGGAGTTGGTGTTTCAGGTCAAGCCCTGAAACACGGTGGGAAGGATTTCTCCTATCTCTGGTATTGATCTGTGGACCTCTGTCCTTGAATTCATAGTAGTCAGCACTCCGACTTTCATGAGAGCTCTGGTATTCAGTCAACAAATATGTTGATTCAATGAATTCATTATCCATCTACGGTGTGCCAGCTACTATGCTGGGAGCTCAGGAGGCACCATTGTATCAGACAGACATGGTCCCTGCCAGTGTGAGCCTTGCAGTCTGGTGTGAGAAAAGCCCATCTTACTAATGATAAGGTCATCAATGAAGAGGTCATTAAGAGAGAAAGGGGGTCGCCACTGGAAAGTTGACATAAAAAAGAAAAAGTACACTTGAGCTGGGACTAAGAGCTGGACTTGGTTTGGTCTAAAATCCCTTCGCCCCATTTGACAGTATAAGTGATGATATTAGATGGCTTGCTGGCCGTGAAGGATTTCTTCATCCTTGCCATCCCTGTATTGAGCTTAAGGAGGAAGTCTAACCCATGGGTTTCAATAATGTCTCCTTTATACATATAGTGAGAATAGTATATTAAAAAAAACTAAGAAACATAGACTCCTACATTTAGAAAAGGCTTTAGAGTCAATTCAATACCTGTTTGGTCCTTGAATCTCCCGTATAACATTCTCACCAAGTAGCCTTCTGGCCTCTGGTTGAATACTTCCTTTAACAGTGAACTCACTACCCCAAGGACCCCCTACCTAATCTAAAAAATTACTTCTTTATGGTTGAGTGGAATTCCATCTTCCTTTCTGCCCAGTTAATCCCTAAGCTTAAGAGGCATAGAAGCTTCAGCTATACCAGACAAGCTAATAGGGTTTGTATGTAGGTGACGCCATGTATAATACTAAAATCATTAGCACAGCTCCTAACTTGGGCTTACTTATACACGTTGCCGGGAGAAGCCAAGAATCTGCATGCCCAGCGCTACCACTGGGGGAGGGGAGAACATGCTATGCCTGTATATGTGCTTAAAAAGCAGTCACTTATAAAGAAAAATCTGGAATGAGAGACAGTCCAAGAGAAAAGAACTAGACGTTCTCATTAGTCTGACAAGATGAAGACTTGATTTGTCTTGAGCCCAGCTCTCTCCATCTCTCTCTCACCTTTCCTATATTCAGTCTCTCATTCAATCAACAAACATGTACTGACTATCTGTGTCCTACATGCCAGTACCATGCTAGGGTGCCCAGGTCCCTCACCTCACTCTGCTGACCTGAGCAGGTAGTTAGATCTCACGATTCAGGTTTGGAATAGGAGGAAGAACGTGTTCCCTTTGGCTCTGGGGCTGCTGCTGTGTACTCTAGCTCAGTTTGTTAGTGCTTTGCGTGGGGATAAGATGATGCCTGTTTTCCATTTACCACAATGCTCTGTAACCATAACTCCCTTGGGAGCCATGAGGAGCGAAGAATACAGTTTAGAATATAATGTAGACATTCCTGCGTCCCTAAGCAAATTCTGTATGAGAACATTCCACATCCTATGCGCTCCCTTAACCAAATCCTTGATTATTACAAGGTAGAATAATTCTGAGTCCAATGCACTATCTCACACTCCAATTTTAACTCAGCCCAGCTTTTCGTAGGTTTATGTCTAGAGGGTAAACAAACACAAAAAGAACTCTCACTGAAAACCCCATAAGCCACTGGGCGGCAAAGCTGCATGCACCTCATCGGAGAGCTGAATGAAGAAGGTGCGTTCTCCCCTGCTGTGCCCCAGCGCCCCGCACAGGAAGGGTCCTTTGGACCCTCGTGTACTCACCACGTTGGAAGAAGAATGAGTAAGTCACAGAGTGAGAAGTGATCTCTACCGTGGCCCTGGGGTCTGGTGGGGCATGGTGGGGACAATAACAACACAGAGCTCCCCTGGAGGCCGTGGGGGGGATGAGGAAATGTCAGGGCCCAGCAGGAGGTGGCTCGCCTCCGGGCACCACGGGAATTGCTGAGGCAATGTCCCCCCGCCAGCGAACACAGCAGAGCATCAGCTATGAGCATCACAGAGGACGTCCAGAAGGGGAAAATGGCAGGTGCCAGGCAAGAGCTGACCAGATTTATTTGTTAGCACATATGGGACTCTCCCTGGGGACCCCCTGAAATAGCTTGAAGGGCCTTGCCGGGGGCTGGAGACACTGCCTCAGCAGGTGCAGATGAAAGACACTGCAATATGGGCTTTTACCAACAATGTTTCGCTCCAGAGAGAGAACAAAGGGGTTTGGGGAAACCAAGACAACAAATGCAACAGAATCACAGAAGGTGAGGGCTGGACGAGAACGTAGAGATCACCATGTATGTTTCAACATTTATTGCTTCGATGGGCAAACTCCAGCCTGGAAAGGGGCAGGGACAGATGCAAGGTCGAACACCCAAGGAAGGGGCGGTGGAGGAGCCAGGCTCTCGTCTAGCATATCGCACACCCCTCCCTGTGTGGGGCCCGCATCTCTTAGACGCAGCCTGCATTGCTCTTGATGATTCACAGGCTGGGCCTCGTGTCTGTAGATGCAGACCAAGTATGTGTGGACTGATGACTTAGACAGCAAAGCTGACCATTAATTCCAGTATTTTTAGCAGATCTTTGGAGGGAAGGAGAGGGAGGAGGCCAAAGGCCAGGGAGAGGTCAAGCTGGGAGGTGCGTGCTCACATGCACACCTTCTTGAGGCCTCACCAGGTCCCACTCCCCTGTCGTCTACACGTGGGAGTCCTAGGGGTTCACGAGGAGGTGGATCACAAGGGACATATGTGTGCATGTGAGTGTGTTGTGTTTCATGTGCTTTTGATGGTTTCTGTGCTGCCAGGGAAGAAGGGAGGGAGGCTTTGGGCAAAGGGACAAGCTCTGTAGAGACACAGTCTGGGATGCTGGTTAAAAAAAAAAAAAAAAAAAAAAAGGCAAGCGAGAACGCTTTCCACAAACAGCCACTAGCAAGCCTGCGCCACCACAGCCATAAAACTCCTGCCACAGCCCGCAGCCAGCTCGACACGACGAGCCTGACGCCCGCCTTCTGCAGCGCGCTGCGCCAAGCTGCCGCAGAGGCGTCACGGGCTCCCTGGAGACTGCTGCCTGGGCCCAAGCCAGAACCCTACTACCTTCCTCGTCCTCACCAACACGGGTGGAAAGCACCTGCTGAGATGGGAAGAGGAGGGTTACGCTGGAATGACCCCTCACCTTCATAAGGTTTCCAGGACAACGTCCTGGAGACCGTGACGTTTGAATTCCCTACATCGGTCTCACAGTACCAGGTCCTTGCTCACACTCCCGGGGCCCCCTCCACTCACGCCCTCTCCTAGGCCTGGGCCTCTAGTCCTCCCGCACGCTCCTCCCACAGTGAGTCACAGCTGCCAAGAACTACTCGTAATATCAGGTTTTATGTAACACCTACAGTAGGCCATACACTTTGCTGAGGGTTTACCTGCCGTGCCTTCTTTAATGCACAACAAACCTATGAGGTAGATACTGTTGTTAAGATGCTTGCTTTGCAAATCAGAAAAACAAAGCCTAAATGTCACACAGCTGGAAGGAATGTGACCCAAAGGAAAAGCCATCAGCCAGAACCCATGCTTTTCAGCACCTCATTACACGTTTGCACTTTAATGGACACCACCAACTTTGAGCAAGCAGGACGGTATTGCCTCAAAGGGCTTTTCCAGCCCCTTGAAAACATCTGCTGGAATGACATCAGCCCCTTGAATGACCTACTCCACTTGGAGTCGAGGCCATGTTCCCCATCACCTTACAGCAATGCCTGTTCAGGACTCATTTTCTTCCAAGGAACAATTTTCTCTCCTTCGTGGTAACCAAGCTAGTGTTTGTAACACTCGGCACTTTTCTTATATGTTCTCCCACTCAGTCTTCCAACTGTCGTGCGATGTGGACGGATAGGGATTAGTCTAATCTTACAGAGGAGAAAAGGAGGTCTTGCCGGGGTGGTGGCACACAGCGTCACAGGACTCATGACAACACAGCCAGGGCTACAACTCAGGTTTTGAAATTCCTTACCAGCACTTCTCTCCATCACATCCAGGTGACGTCCAAGAACCTCACGTAGGAACAAACTAAGATTTCCCACGAGCCAATAGGCACACAAATCGATTTAAACCAGGAACCTCTTGGCAACTGCTAAGGAAGACCTTCCTTCTGCTTCCCAAGTCTGGAGAAGCAGTGAAGTCTTCCGGGCCTGTCTGCCCAGCTCCCGCCAGGGAGGTACAGCAGGGAGAGAAACAAGGATTGCTCTTCTCACAGAGAGAGAGAGCAATTCACAAGATGTCCTCACAGGGAAGGAAGAGCCACAGGCCTTCATTAAAAAGGAGATGTAAACAGCTGTCTAGCCTTTTGAAAACACTCCCCATTGGGAGCAGAGATGGCAAAGAGAAAACAAAAGCAAAAGGAAAGAACATTTAAATGAACAGGAGGCAGCTGCCCCAGGACAAGGCGCGAGCATGTCAGTTAAGAGTTCCAGTTCCCTCGGTGGCTTCCTTCCGTATGCCTGAAAAATAAAGTCCAGGTGCTTCCCTCAGTTTCAAGACTCCCTGTCTCAGTCCTAAGCTGCCTCTCCAGTGTTTTTTCCCACGACTCTCCTGCATGTTCTCTAGGTTCCAACAACAAGGATAACCATTTTCTGCCCATCCTTTCCTACGTCCTCTAAGCCAAGTGGTTCACACTCAGATCCCCAAAAGGCCCAGCCAGCAAAGTGGAGTAAAGCCAGCGGGTGTAAGTAAAACAATACGCCAGGCCTATGTTTAGTAACGAATGACCCTCGGAAAAACAACAGAGGGTCATGAGGCCTGAGACAGACTGGAATATTACTGCCCTGTTTAAAGGGGGAGAACTTGCCCAACTCTTGTCAATCATGGCCCCGTTTAAACTATCTAACTTTACACCTCAAGGCACTAGAAAAAGGAGAACAAACTAAACCCAAAGTTAGCAGAAGGAACACAACAAAAAATAGTAGAGTAGACATAAGTGAAAAAGAGATTAAAAAGACAACAGAAAAGATCAATGAAACTAAGAGCTAGTTGTTTGAAAAGATAAACAAAATATACAAATGTTTAGTTAGACTAATCAAGAAAAAAAGAAAGATGACTCAAATAAAATTAGAAATGAAAAAGGAGACATTACAACCAATATCATATCAATATAAAGAACAAATATAAAGAACTACATGAACAAGTATACAGCAACAAATTTGACAACCAATAGGAAATGGATGAATCCTAGGAACATACAACCTACCAAGACTGAACCATGAATACAAAACCTGACCATACTAATTACCAGTAAGGACATTAGTCATCTAACACCTCCCAACAAACAAAAGCCCAGGACCAGATGGTTGTACTGGTGAATTTTACCAAACATTTAAAGAATTAATATTGATCCTTCTCAAACTCTTCCAAAATAGAGAAGGAAGCAGCACTCCCAAACTCATTTTAAATGGTCAGCATGACCCCAGTACCGAGACCAGACAAGGACACTGCAAGAAAAGAAAATTAAAAGCCAATATTCCTGATGAACATAGATGCAAAGAGTCTTAACAAAATATGGGTAAACCAAATTCAATAGTACATTAAAAGGGCCGTACGTCATGATCAAGTGGGATTAATTCCAGGGATGCAAAATTGGTTGAACATATATTAACTAATGTAATATACCAAATTAACAGAATAAAAGATAAAAATCCCATGATCATCTCAATAGACGCATAGGAAGCACCTGACAAAACTGAACGTGCTTTCATGATAAAATCTCTCAACAAACTAGGTACAGAAGAAATGTACCTCGGCATAATAAAGGCCATATGTGACAAGCCCACAGCTAACGTCATACTCCATGTGGAAAGCTGAAAGCTTTTTCTCGGAGACCAGGAACAAGACAAGGGTGCCTACTCTTGCCACTTTTATTCAACATGATATTGGAAGATCTAATCAGCGATTAGGCAAGAAAACGAAACATTGCTACATGGTATTAGAACTATTTATAAAGTTGTTTTATCCCCCCGTCTAAACACCGTTGGAGACGTGAATGGTGCCGGGGACAGACCCTTGTACATAACAGATGCTCCATACATTTTATAGAGCTGATGAATTAAAAGTGAAAACACTGTTTTCTGAAAGGACTTGTGTTTTGAAGTTTCCTGTCCTCTCAAAGACACCGTCTGTCTTTGACCAAATACACTAACATCATCATTACCGTCCACGTCCTAATCACCAACATTTATTGTGCCTTTTCTACACGCTCCTGCTTTTACTAAAACAATGCTACATGAAGCGACCACTGTTATACCCATTATCAGTTGAAGAAACTGAAGCTCAAGAGGTAAAATAACTTGCTGAGGTGGCAGAGCTTATACAACAGTGGATCTGGGATTTGAACCCACGTCTGCCTGGCTCTGCAGCCCTTCGTCTAACAACCACCACACTATCCTGCCTTGAACACAATGGTCATCCAGGTGGTAAGGTTATGAGTTCACGAAAAGCTAGTTGTTGGATTTTCCTTTATCACTCTCTACGAAATACTTGTAACAAAACCACAAAATGTCTTCAGTTCCCACTGAAGGACAAGACACCATTTATTACTATCCCTATGAAAGGAAATCATTTACATAAATGTAGTGTGGCGCAGTGGCCAGTGTATTGGCCTAGACTTTGTTAAACCAGGGTTCAAGTCCAGGCTTATCCACCAACTCACTGGGGGGTTTGGGCCACCAGTTCAACCCCATCTGTGTGGGAAACAGTTGGACTCAGTGGTTAGTGGGTCTCCCTGTCTCAGGATAGCCTCCTAATTATATCAGCTTCCGCTCTGCCTTCTCCAACCTATTCTCCATCCAGTAGCCAAAAAACCAGATCCTGTCACTGTCCTACTTGAAATCCTTCTGTGGATACCTTTGCAGTTTGAATAAAGACAATGATGCTTAAAATGGCCCCTGCCCCCACCCCCCAAGCTCTTGTCCCCTTGCTCACTCTGGAGAAGCCACATCACCTCCTTTCAGTCCCTCACATGCGGGTCACCTTTGTCACCTGCTGTTCATTCTTCCATGAAGCATCTCCCACCTGAACTACCAAAGTCAAATTATATACCAGGGGATTTCCTACTTATTTGTGAGACCTTCAAATAAAAATCTCTTCCTTGGAGAGGTCTTCCCAATTCCTCCAATGTAAAAAAAAAAATAAAAAATAAAAATCTCTCTTTTAGCCACCTATATTTCATAGCTTGTAATTAAAAAGTTCCTTGTGTGATTGCTTGCTTGAAGAGTGTCCCCCACTAACATACTTCCCGGAGGTTCGGACTATGTCTATTTTGTCCACCATATGAACCCAGGATGTCGTTGCCTGATGTAGAGTAAGCCGTTCATTAATTAAAGACGAGAATAATGGTATGATCATTGTGAGTTCCTGGAACATACAGGTGGGAACATGTCAGAGAAGGGAAATGGAATATACAACTGGTGTAGGGGACAAAGAAAGGCGCTGGCAAGTAGTGTCTTGGCTTAAGTACTGAGAATAATAAGAACAAGACGAGAACACAGAAAGGTCCTTGAGGGTGCATTTGCAAAGCTGGGCTGGTGCCCTTGATATAGCACCTTGGGACAATGCATGTTTCTCAGGAGACAAAGGTGGACACGGCTCTGTTCTGGCACCTGCTCCTGGCACTGCAGGCACCTCAGACTGGCACCTGCACCTCCGGAATGCAGTCAGCGTGGGCAGGCAGTGCCTGCCTGTTGCATGGCAGTCCCGTCGTGCTGCACTGCAGCTGCTGCGGTCCACTGCCCTGAGTCCTGGCAGGGCAAAGGCACCCCGCTCTCACTGTCGCTCTACGGTGCCAGTTTTCACCCCAAGCTGGGACCGACCAAACAATAGCCACTTGTTCTCGCTGTCACTCAAGTCCTCCTCGCAGTAACAACACTATTTCCATATAGTGATTGATGCCTGAGATGCACTGGTCCATCCTCAGACAGCCTATCCCATCTCTCCAGGGGCGGGGCAGCTGCCAAGGGAGAGAGCGTGGCCTCAGTCGTTCACACTGACAACAGGAGACCAATACCAACACCAAAGTGAGCGCAAAAGGGAATATTTGCTCCGAATACGAATTTTATTTGTGAAATTATTTTCATGCAATATTTATTGTAACTTATCACAGTTCTGCATGAATGTGCAATACAGAAACGGATCTATACGTCTACCAAATTTTTATATAATGTATATTATCTATTTGATAATATAAAATAATATAATTATTATTTATTATTATTAAAATAAATTTATTTATTATAAATTTATTTATTTATAAATAAATAAATTATTTATTTATAAATAAATAATTTATTTATTATTAAAATAATAATATAATTATTATTTTATATGATTTAAATTATGTGTAAGCCCCATCTATAAAGCACTGTTGCATTCTTTCTCCTTTGAGCATCACAGCAACCTTTGAGGACAGTTGTATTCGTTTCCTAGTACAAATTACCTGGAACGAATAACCACAAACACGGTTCTTGAAAACAAAAGAAAGTTATTTTCTCATAGTTCTGGAGGCCAGCAGTCCGAAATCCCTTTGGGGGCCGTTGTGAAGACTGTTTCCTGCCTGGTCCAGCTCCTGGTGGCTGCTGGCCTCCCGGGATGGCTGGCTGCAGCACTCCAGTCTCTGCTCCCACCGTCACTGCTTTCTTCTCTGTGTGTCAGATCTCCCTCTGCCTTCCTCTTTGTAAAGACATTTGTCTGCATTTAGGGCCCACTTTGATAATCCAGAATAATCTCCTCTTATAACGATTCTTAACTTAATTACATCTGCAAAGATGTTTTTTCCAAATGAGGTAATATTGACAGGATTTAGGAATTCGATGTGGATATCTGGCGGGGTGAGGGTGGCGCATTTTTCAGCCTACCACAGACTCGAATGATCGTTCCCATTTTAAAGATAAGCAAATTAAGGTTAGAGGGTTTCCACCGTGACACAGCTAGTTACAGAGATATTACGGCAATGAAATCTAAACAGTAAACCCAGGACACTTCAACTCTATCATGTGGCCTCCCAAATGTCCCTCTGAGAGAGAGATTAGGAGAGAAACCTCTCCCCAGCTCTCAGTGACAGCTCAGTCTATGTGGGGAGTTCTGGAATGTTCCAGACGGACTCAAAGTCAAGTGATTTCCCCAAGTCTACTTAACCAGTTGGTAACTGAGCCACCAGGAAAGCCAAGCCCTGCAAGCAGACTGGATGGAGAAGCTTCCTATTGTGAGGCCTCCTGATTCAGTCACTTCTCAGGGCCATCTCTGCCACAGCCCCCAAAAATTCCAGCACCTATTCAAAGAGCGTAGGATCAACCAATGAAGACTTTCTGGAAGCAGCAAAACTGTAAGCCAAACCCAGAGGGAACACATAACTATGAAGCGGCAGGGAGGAAAGCATATCACCCGTTTGAGGAAGGCGGAAGCATAAGGCCTGGGCAGGAAATAGGATCACACTGGCTGGACTAGAAGACTTCCGCTGCACTTCGGTGCTTCAGGTGAAAAGCACACATTGACTGTAGCACACGCTTCCACCTTATCTGATCTGCCTTTGGGAACAATTTTACTCTGTAAGTTGTAGATAACTGATAGCCCTGCAAAATCATTCTTGTCTACCTACCTGCACATGAACCCTGTCCAGTGGGGGAACAGCACTCCCCACCTGGTGAATTTGCTTCCATTTGCAAATTCACTTCAATAGTTACAATTTCTAAATACTTCTCTTCTTTGGATTCTCCTTTGAATTGGCGGCAATAGCACAGCTGTTTCCTCATTAAAAGAGTTAAGTAAAATCTTTAACATGTGTTCATTTTTCCATCTGTATGAAAATCACGATTTTATCCTTTATTTTTAATTTTCTTTTAACAGTTCATAGGAGAGACAGAGAGAGATGGGGTCCTGCAATTGTCAGATCCAGAAACTGCCTTCAAGCTCACCCAGTTCAAAGTGTTTTATTGATGAAAAAACTGAGGCCCAGAGTGGAGAGAGGACTTGTCTGAGGTCCCGGGGACAGGAGTGGCAGAGCCTGGGCCAGTGTGTGGCACTAGGCCAATAGTTCCAGAGGCCTGGACTCCTATCCCAGCTAACCCCTAATGAATGTGTGGCTCAGGCAAGTCACTTACCTCAGAGAGCCTCAGTTTCCCCATCAAAGTACCCACTTCATATCACCCACCCACAGTGGGTTGCCTTGAAATCATGCACATAGAGCAATAAGAAAGAATGCAATGAGATGTGCTCAACAAAAGTAAAATAATACGATTTTTGTTACACAGTCCTGAGGTGGCAGGAGGGACGCAGGGCTGTGGCAGAGACGATCCTGTGAAGTGACTGGATTTTACATGTGTCTTATAGTCGATTATCATGTCATTGTTTCATTCTATATCTATCTCCTCAGTAGGAGGACATATTTATTGAGGGCAGGGATTATTGTATTCTCTTGGATAAACGCTCTCTATATGCTTGGGTACTGAGCTATGTGCTTTACATGCACCATCTCATTTAATCCTTATAGAACCTAAGGGGATAGGTGATACTATTTGGCTCCTGTGGAAAAGACTGCTAGTTACCTAGTCAACATCCGCTATCCACTTCTTCCTTACTAAGTCAACTCTGGTTTTATTAGGAGCTGCAAAATACCCAGACAAAACATTTTATCTCTCAACACCTCTTACACGTAGGGATAGTCACATGGCCAAGTTCTGGCCATGAAGTGTAAAAAGTTTGTGAGCAGCGTTTCTGAAGAACATTCTTTAACAGAGGACAGTCTCAGTTAACAGGTAACCTTTTTCCTTTCCATGTTTCCTCTATATTCCTGCAAAAAAACATGGATGTGATGGTTGGAGCTGAAGCAGCTATATTGTGACTATGCATTAAGAACAAAGAAAGTAGCCAAGCACTAAGGATGGCAAAGGAGAAGGTAGAAGAAGCCTGAGCCACTGTGAGATCATATTACTGACATTCATACAAGTCTTGGTCTGTCTGTCTATTCACTGACATCTTTAAGCAAGAGAAAACTAAAATCCTAATTTGCTCAAGTTACTATTTGGGGAATTTTTTTCCTTCCTACTAGCTAAGTATAATTTCTAACTATATCTCCATTTTTCCAGTCAAGAAAACTTAACCTCAGAGAACTAAGCAGCAGGTCAAGGTCACACATTTAGTAAATATAAGACCTGGGAGCGTAACCAGTTGTTCTTCACCACATATCTACAACTGTCTCCCTTGCCACACACACTGGCTTACGTTGGATATTTCGTGCCCAACACAGTTCTACTCACTGAGCGATCGATTTGGCTTTTGTAAAGCTGACCAAGATTCATCATCCTTTCCTTTTCTTCCATTTAAACCAGAATTCTTTGGGGACCTTAAGCATTAAAGAGAACATTATCAGGATCTTGACTGGGAAACAGGACCTCAATTTCTCTGTATGTGCAAGGAACTGCTCAGACTAAGTATTCCCTAGAGCCTGAATGTCATTGTAGAATATCAGCTTTGACATTCTACAATGCTAATGTCCTCCCAGAATACAGTTTTATAAGTCACCAGGCAGGGGAGTTGCTCAGACGTTCCTGCATCCTACCCTGGCTTACCCAATGCTGAATCTTCTCTACAGCAAACCAGGGCTGAAAGCCCACCCTTCACTTACAGTCTTCCATATTTTTTTTTTTAATCAATTTTGAATCCTCAGCATTTAGAGTGGAATCTTGTGAGACTGTCAACATTTGCTGAATGAATGAATGAATGAACTAATGAACAAACAATCAAATCCAATGCATCCAAATGTATTCAAGGGACAGCTCTAAGCATAAGGAAGTTCTATACGATACAACTTTTAAATTCACTTTTAAAATAATCACACCAGTAACAGCAATCACCGCTTATTGAGTGATTATTAGATGCCACGCACTGTGGTAATGCCTTCACGTAGGCGCTCTCATTGAGCTCCAAGTGGCCCGCCTATGGTCTCATCCCACTGGCCCTAATCCTACGCTGATCGCTGCATTTGAGGCCTTGCTCTGTGCCTGGTACTATACTATACACTCTGCATAACTCCCCTCACTCAACATCATCAACAAACCTGTGAGGTAGACAGCATGAGCTCCACTTACCAATAAAGAAAGATCAGGGAGGTTCAATAACTGGCACAAGAAGACAGTAAGGGGAAGCGTCTGGATTAAAAACCAGGGCTGCTAACGCAAAAACCCACGTACTTAAGCACAGTGTGTTACCTCTCCCCAATGACTACCAGGCCTTCGTGTTCTGCCCTAGAGAGGAATCCAACTGAGGATATCAACTAAGGTCTCGGAGAAGCTCAGGCTTTAAGACATCCAGGGTAGCAAAGTGAACAGGAAAGATGCTCCTCTCAGGCCTGGAGGTGCCAGCTGAGCACTCCAGTTGGCTGCTCCCAGAACAGCCCCGCCCTCCAGGACTCTCCACAGGGCAGGAGGTGGCAGAGGAGTCTTCCTGGAGCTGACCAGGAAAAGACTGTCACACCATGATGCGAGGTAGACCAACCAAGTCTTACAGCCCCACTAAGACCAGAGACAGGAGCCTGGCTCTCCTCCCACCTGGAAGCAGGGAAACCAGCACACGCTGCCACCTGAGAGATCCTTTCCCTTCTCCCTGACCCTGCTTACACATCCCTGTCAGACCAAACCCGCAGATCGCAAATGTTTCAGGACGCTTTGACATTCTAAAAAATCATTGAAGATCCCAAAAAGCGCTGATTTATATAGGCTATGTCAATAGGTTATGTATTAGAAATTAAAACTGAAAACTAAGAAAATGTATTTGAACACAATCCAATAATAAACCCATTAGCAAAAATAACATTTTTATAAAAAGTAATTATGTTTTCCAAAGCAAAAGTAAATCAATTAATTAATTAATTTTAAAAAAAACAAAAAACAAAAAACTGGGCAGTATGGTATTTTAGTTTTTTGCAAATCTCTTTAATGTCTGGCTTACCAGAAGACATCTGGATGCTCATATCTGCCCATGCTGTCGGTCTGTTGCAATACCGTAAATCATATTGCCTCTGGAAAACTCTGCTGTACACTCATGAGGGAATGACAGTGAAAAGGCAAATAATAAAAATAGTTTTGACTTCACTGTCAAAGTGTCCCCAGACCATACTTTGAGAACTCATGCCCTAAGCCAATCGCACGACGCATACGCTGTGCGGCTCAGGCCTCTCTGGATGTTGCAGCAGGGCCCAACTCTGACGGCTGCCCCCTACCTACAGGCTGGGAAAACGCTCTGCCTTCTTTAAATCCTAAAAGTCCTTTGCCGTTACTTCCTGTGTGTAACACATCACTTTCTAGTTTGTATGAGAGTCTTCTGTGGCTCAAACTCCAGGGTCCTTCCCAAGGGCAAACCAATTCCCCATACCCTTCTCCTGTCTGTCCCAGGTAATTCTCCACTAGGAGCTATCACCATCTTCTCAATTCCGTCTCCTAATTCCTTGCTGCTTCTCCCACTTTTTCTATTGGGAAAAAAAATAATAACTCCGAAGCCTTTCTCCCTAAGGATGACTGCTAGTTCTACGTGGACACATTTAGGAGTTAACAAAATTTGTAAGAATTTCAGAATCTTACAAAGATTCATGATCATAATCCTTGATCCGTAATTTCTGACTCCCTCTTGAGCGGGGAACTTGCTGCTGCGTGGGGCTCTGTCTGCTATGAGAACTGGACTCACTAACCTTCTCTCCTATAATCCTCAAGAGCCTCCCATCTCAGTCTGACAAGTCCATTCTTGTTCCAAATTGACACCATGTATTTCCAAAGGTTTCTGTAGAGTCCCCTGTTCTCCAGGTCTCTGTCATCCTCTCTTTCACTACCTGCCACTCACAGCTGGTAGGCAAGGATGGCTCTTATATCTAGTGGGAAGGTGAGCACTGATAGATCAGTAACCAAACAACGTACCAAGATAATCATCCTCTGTACCCTTCTGGCCTGGATGTCAGTGTGTGCCCTCTCCCAGGAACTGATAAATCTTTGCCAGTGAATTGACTGAACCATGGAGAGCTATGCTCAGCTGATCTTTATGGTTATAATACTTGCAAAGCTTATAAACATGCCTGAGATTACAGTACAGTGGATGGTATTATATGCATGCAGACTGGGAGAAAGAGCTTCTAGCCATTTAAATGCTTAGCACATCCTAAAGAAATCCCATTCTGTCTCCTCTTGCCACTCAAGTGGCAGGGAGCTGGAAGATAGGGTAGAATTACCTACCCATGTCTCCCCATGTCCACTGTCAATATCCCAGGGAACTTCTTTATTCTCATTGTTTGGCTGTGAGGTATTTGGCAAGCTGTTTTCAAGGCCCCCATGTTGTTGAATTCAAGGAACTCATGTACGAAGCCAAGAGAAAAATAACGACAGCAACAACAAAACACAGGCTTACGATGGCACATTACAGAAGTTTTCCCTCTGCTTCTCCATCCCTTTCCCTGAGACATTACCCCCTGCCTCGAGCAAGTGGCAGATCTGGACTCTGTTGATAGTGTCTGGTGTGCTGTGCCTGCAGGACCGCTGTTATTATCACTCAGGGACTGTCTGAGCCACACAAGAACAGCAGAGCCTGAGACTTAAGGAGCAGAGAGATGGATCCGCCCACTCAGGGGAAACAGACACCCCACGCAGCCTTTGGGTTTTCAGTGTCCTTCCATACGCATTGTATTGGGTGATTCTTATAAGATCCCTGCAAGGATATCTCTTTTTTAAAAAGCAGGGAGCAGACTCAGAGAGGTTTAGTGATTTACCCAAGATCACACAGCAAATAAATATAAAGTGCCAGTTCTCAAACCTAAGGAAGCTGATGTCTAATGCAGGTCTCTCACGTTAATAGTATTAATCCCTGTTTGCAACATATATTACAACCAAAGGTTAATATCCCTGTGTGAGATACTTAGACGGCTGCCCAATGTCCACCCCTACAAATGGAATCTCATCTCTGTTCAGGGCAACAAGGAGACCAGATAACAAATAATTGGTGTGAGCCAGTGGTTCTCAAAATTGAGTGTTACAGAATCACCCAGAGAGCTCGTTAAAAACGCAAACTACTGTTCCCACTCCAAGGGGTTCTGATTCAGTGGTCCTGTGGTGAGACCCGAGAATTTGCATGTCTAGCTAGTTTCCAGGTGGTGGTGACGCTGCTGGCCCAGAGACCTCTCTTAGAGAACCACTGGCCGGAACTCATCATGCCAGTCCTGGGCTCCAGCTCCCCTGCAGCCAGGTGTGGCCGTGGATATCAGCAGTTGTGCCAGTAAGACACTAGGTGAAGGCTGCTGGTGACTTCCAGGAATATTTTGCTTTTTCAGTAAAAAGAACAGTCTGCTTTGTGCCACCCCACCCCCTCTGTTCTGCTTTGGATAGAGAAGGAATGCCTGAGACTGCAGCACACATTCCATGTCCATGAAGCATCAGACAACATTGTAGGGAGGGGAAGGAGGACAAAAAAGAAGAGTCTGGATCATTCATGATGCATTTGAGCCCTTGCATTAGCCCTGGACCAACTACCTCTGAACTTCTTCCTATTTTAGGAAGTTAGACAAGGAAATGTCTTTGTGACTTAAGCATCAGTATTCAGGTTGATTGTTACTTTCAGCTAAAAGCAATTGCAAAAAAAAAAGCATTTGCAAAAAGCATTTGCAAAACAACTTAAAACAAAATAAAACAATGGCAATTGATACCTCACAGTATACAAAGGGTACCTTCATATTTGTTAGTATTTTCAGTCCCAGGGTAACCAGGCTGTTGGCTAAGACAGAGTATTTTTTTCTAATAGAGATGCCTTATCAAAGAAGATTGGAGTTCATTGCCGTAAAGTATGATTTGAGAAACACTAGTCAAAGTATAAATTCATGTTTGATTAAATCAATACTGAATGAAAGACATAAACTAGAACAACACCTGCCTAAAGATATAGGCTTACTTTCAAACTTGTCTCTATAGACCCATCATTCCTGATCCACGATGACTGTCCCCAAAGACTAGAGTCATTGAGCAAAATGAATCTTGACCTCTTGAACACATTTATTGCAGATTAAGGAATGACTTACTACTGAGAATTCCAAAATATGTTCCAAAGAACAGAAGTCCTGTAAAATGCTCCCCCACCAAAAAAATGTTTGGGACATGATGCACATTCTACCTCCCTCCTTGGAGGTACAAAACACATGTTGATGTTGAAGGCTTGACGACCTTGCACAGTAGAGAAATCTATGATATTCTACTAATGAAGACT
Source organism: Rhinolophus ferrumequinum (assembly GCF_004115265.2). Lineage (NCBI taxonomy): Eukaryota > Metazoa > Chordata > Mammalia > Chiroptera > Rhinolophidae > Rhinolophus > Rhinolophus ferrumequinum. The sequence continues at coordinate 23,737,355 of NC_046307.1, read as the reverse complement.
TTCCCAAACGTATCTGGTTCACAGACCATTCTCCTCCATGGTACCCACTGCCCCTTCAAAACGTTTTGAGGAATGCTGACTTAATAAATTGCTAGTCTGGACTGCCTCCACCTTGTGGTGTAAGTACAGCACCTTGGAAAGGCGAAAAGTACTGTAATTGATCTGCTTGGGTTCAAATCTCAGTTCTGCCAGGTACAGTCATTGATGCTGAGATGTATTTTTTTTCACATTTATCATTTCTTAAAATCAGTTACGTGTCTTAGTCAATGACGATCTTTTTCTCAGTGTGAACAAAATAAGGTGCATTTACAATTAACGCACCATTAATTACTGACGGAGATTAGTAAAATATTGTCTATGACTTCGAGCTAGTCACTTAACCATACTGTGCCTCAGTTTCCTCAGTGGTAAAAGCGGGGATATTAACTACCTCATAGAGTGCATGTGAGGATTAAATAGTGTCTGGCACAAAGCAGCGCTCAGTACATGTTAGCCATCCTGGTAATTACTTCAGAACAGTGGAAAGGCCTCCTGCACCCCAATTCCTTACTCGCCTACTTATTGATTCTTTCTTTAACAATGAATATTTTCCCAGAGATACAAGTCTTCAAATGCAAATGCTTCAGGGAAAGAGAACCACAGATGGTAGTCGTGTTCTGGTCTAAAGACTACAAAAGATTCTCTTTTGAGGGCAGATTTTGACAGAGGGAGGGAGGATCACAAAGCACACACAGTGTATGAAGGCGGGGAGATAAATTGGGACACATCCAGTGGGAAAGGACAGCGGCAGCCAGGGAACAGGCACATTCACGTTCCCACAGTTTTTCTCAGTATGGAATCCAGACTTGTTTCGCTGAGGGCCTGGTATTACTCTTTGCTTAGAAACTGAGCATGCCCAGGAGGCTTCAGCCCTTCAGGTGGGACCAGGCATCCATCCACATCCTCTTGGATGTGACGAACCAGACACCTGCGAGGCACCACGAGGGTGAGGGGGCCCAGAAACAGAAGACGGAAGGAGGCCAGAGACCAGCTTTCTCTTCTCACGCTGCTGAGCATTCAAGATGGGAGGGCCAGAGGCAGGGAACTGCCCCAACAGTTACAGGGCCACTGAGAATTCCTGAAACGTAAAAACTGGTCTAAAAAACCCAACACTGAATTGTGAGGAAGCCTCTTCTCTCTTTCCTTTGACAAATGTTTAATTCTGTGCCAGCATCCTTTTCATCATTACCATTACCCTCTTTAAACAAATGTGGCCATTTGTCTGATGGAGGCTCATTTTCTTTTCCTAGGGAACCATCCAAAAATTGAACCAGGGAGGAACAGAGGAGAAATATGTAATGGCTCAAGCACAAGTCTCAGAGACACAAGAGCTTTAAGACAGACGCGGCCATTTGCTGGCTGTGTGACCTTGGATATGTCACTTAGTCTCCCTGAGGCTCACATGCAAAACAGAGGTAATACCCTTCACCTTGCCTATGGCACGAAGGGACCACAAACATTAAGTTAAATAACGTAGGTAAGAGTGCGCAACAAAAAGTAATTAAAAGAAGCAAGACAAGCTATTAAAAATTAAAATTTATGTTTCCTTTGTCCCGATAATCCCATTTTGAGGACTCTGCCCTACAAAATTATAATCGTATGTATGAAAGGAATTACGATGAGGATATTTGTTACAGTTCAGTTGGTACAAGAAAGAAGAAAAGGAAAGAGAGGGAGGGAGGGAGAAGGAGAACAAATTTGAAATTTATTTGAATGTCCCTCAATAATGTAGTGGTCAAATAAATGTATGGTGAATCCACACTTAATTTTTAAAAAGAAAAAGGGAGAAATGTTTGCATTTGTAGGAACATAAAAAAGTGGGCAAAAATACAGACCAAACTGTTAACATTGATTATCTGGGGAAGGTGGGATTAAAGAAGGATAGAGGAAGATTATTAATGTTTCCTTCATGAATCTCTGAATTGTTTGACGTGGTAAAATAAATATGCATTACTTTTATAATGTGAAAAATCCAATAAAGCTGGGGGAAGGGAGGGAGGGAGCAGAGAGCGTGGAGGTGGGGAGGAGCGGGAGAAGAAAAGGAAACAAAGACAGAGATCTGGGATCTTTGATCAAAGTAGAGGGAAGTGCCTTATATGTCTATGAGTTTTAGCATCACACTTGGTTCTTTATGGGTATTGGGAATTTTCGATGTGGTACTGACCTAATAGAGCATGACTCTCTGTATCACATATTCCCTCTTCCTCGGAGTCTGCCAGGATCCAGAGGTCCAGAGAAAAGAGGTAGCTTGTGTTACAGTTCAGTGTGAGTGTTTATTTACTGAGTTGAATGTCTGTGGCACCTCCTTTGAATCACTAGTGTGAAATTCGTTTGCCTATCATCTTTACCTTTCTCTGCCTGATATGTGAGTTTCTCATCCCCCTAGAGCTTTTGTGGAGTTTCCCCTGGAGGAAGAGACACAGGGGAGATCCTGTATTTCTGAGTGCTTGGCCAGCCTGATACCCGAGATGTACATACACACTCATTGCTTCCTGGATCTCACTCCTTTCCTCCGCTCAGCTCCCAGACTCCACACCAGTGGAGTGCAAACATTTTTGTAGCTGCCACAGCAGCTATTGAGCTTTTACCCGCTGGACATTTATGACAAATCAGCACAAAGCTTCAAGGGTCCTTGGAGGTAGAGCGATGCAACAGACAGCGCTCAGGACTCAAAACATTTTTAAAGGAAAGAACAGTGTGCTGGTGAGAGTACAGAGAGAACACACATATTCTGCTGGTTTGAGGATAAACAGCTACCACATCTCTGAACAGCAGCTTGGTAACATGTCTGAAGAGCCTTAAAAATATTCTTATATTTTAAACAAATATTGTTTCCCCTAAGGAAATAATCAAGAATTACCAAAAATATTTAAGTACGTATCTCACATAGTTATTGTGGGAATTAATAAGTTAATGTATGCAAAACGCTTAGAGTAGTTTCAGGTACCTAGAAAGCCCTGTATAAGTATTAACTAATAATGATAACTGTTATCATTTCCCTCTTTATTTCCTCTTTAAATTTTGCTTACTTTTTAAAACTTCTAAAACATCCTTCTATTATATTTATAATCATTTTTAGGGGCTGGTATGAAACTTCGAGAATGTGGTACTCTTTCCTCTGGGATCAATACCTGTGATCAATATCTTATATCAATGATACAAGCCTGGAGTTCCCACACATATTCTTACCACCACGTGGAGAGACCATTCCTAAGGATCTAGCCAGTACATACACAGGGAAGGACTTTTAAAAAGACACAGAGAGAGCTTTTAATGACATAATTTTAACTGCTAGAACCAGCTATGCCTGAAGCTAACATACCCCTTGATTCCAAAAAGAGCCATTAAGTGTTGTTTTATTTTTGCTTTAGTTGGTTTGACTAGGATTTCTAGTAGAGCCCAAACTACTATGACTGCTGTATCACTTCTGCAAGTTCCCGGGGAGAACCTGATGTACACTCAAGTTTAACAATGAAACTATGGCTTCTTTAAGATCTAAGTGACAAGAAGAAGAATAGAGCAAGTTACTGAATTTAAACAAAATGAACATACAACTCATGGTCTAGCCCTGGCCTGCCTCTCTGGTTTAGATTCATGCCATGTTCTCTCTCTCCCACTGAGCTTCTTGTAGTTCCTACAACTGGACCTTGCTCACCTCAGGACATTTGAATAGGCTTATCCCTCATTCTTCAACACAGCTGGCTGGTTCTCAGTTTCTAGGTCCCAAATTAACTCTCAGAGTCTTTCCCTAACCACCCCCATGCGAAGGAGGTCACCTTTCTCATTATTCACTATGTTAATCACTTTGTTTTTAATTCATAGCTTTGATCAAATTTTTAATTACTTGTTAGCTAAATTGCTTTGTCAGCCTCCCTTATTAGAATATAAGTTCCAAGGGAGTAAGAACCGAGTCTTTCTTGATCACCATTATCTTCCGCATGCCTGACACAGAGCCTGACACTTAGCAGGGTTCTTAATAAAAATAGCTGAATAAATGAACGTAACCGCCACAAGGTAGTAGGCCCTCCTTGGGAAAAGGGAGGAAGGGAAGTCAGCATCACCCATTATGGCCCTGGGTGGAGTCACCCCACAAAGAGGGGGGACAGGGGCTAGGAAAAGAAATGAAGAATTTGCTTCCATGAGCATTTGCACGTGCCTGTCATGTGCCACCCCTGTGCATGCTTCTGAAACGGAATCGTCAGGTAACCCTCAGCAAGATGTGCTCCCTGTCTTCAAAGTGATTCCCATCTGCTGGAGAACCCATTAAAACAAGGAGCAGTGGCGGCGCAGGCAGAAACCCCAAGAACAGCAACTCTGAAATTAGACTTCATCTTTGCAGGCACTGTTAGCATCCTACAGCAAAATAATTTGTGAACCTAATAGAGAACAGGCAACGCACAGATGCCTCCATACTACACTAAGGGGGGGAAGCTGCAATTAAACTGACATCCCTTATTCAACAGCCTGCAGGCTTTGCGGCAGGGCTCAGGTTGGCGCCGCGCCTCTTTCTTCCTCAGTAACTTCCTCTCATTTCCCCCTTCTAGCGTCTTATTGCAGTAATAGGTTTGTTATTACAGCTCTGAAGTCAGAGCGACACGCCAGACCAGGGGAAAGGAGAGGAAGAGAAAAGAAAGCTGACCGTGCACAGACGGCCTCTTGCCTGAGAGCTCTTGCTACATTACAGAAGATACAGGGAGAGGCGCGTTTCCTCTCGCCCGTGCTCGCCTTTCTCTTTCTGTGGCGCTCTCTGAAATGAGCTGCAGGGTACAGAAGAGGCTTTCTTTGGGAATGCGTCGGTTTGGGTCCCTGAAAGAATTAAATTACATTCAAAAGGCACATACTTAGTTCCCTGTTAGGTGAGGGAAAAAGGAGGGAGCTTATAGATAGGAAATGTTCCTTCTCTGCCAGGTTCGGCTCTGGGTAACCCCCAGAGGAAACTGGTAAAGGAGAAAGCCAACGCCCACGCCCCCACTCGCATGGTGCCAATATACTAGTGGGGAGAGAGACAGATAAACAAATGAATAATATAGGCGAGACCAAAATAAAAATAGGAATAGAAACAGGCAAGTCTGAAATTCCATCCTGCCTAGAAGATGTTCCACCCGGGAAACTGCCCTCGCAGGAAACTGTCTGAGACTGCAGATCAGTAAGCAGGAGTCTGGAGACTGTGAAGACCCTGAGAAGGAATGAGTCAGAGCTCTCCTGACTCTGAGAGGACAGAAGGGTCCTCACCTCAGTCCAGTGACACAGCAGCCATGGGGACTTGCAGGTCTGGGACTTCCCACAAGAGAAAGGCTGCTCTGCCCTCTGTGGCTGTCTTCCAGCACCTGAACTCCTTTCATTACACTAAAGAACCATGTGTCCTTTCCCTGGGTCTGTTAATATCTCTTCATCCATCACAGTCTCCCTGGAGATAACCATACAAAGTAATTTCAGAGTGACAGAAGCCTAAGACGGGCACAAAACCAAGGAAGACAGCATGGAGTGCCTGGGCAAGGGAGAGCAACCGTCACTGGAATGCTGAGGGAAGGCTTCTCAGAGGAGGCCACGAAATGAGGCCAGACAGGCAGAGGAGCCAGCTAAGGGGACCCCCTGGGGGGAGAAGCAAGAGCAGCACGTGAGGAAGGGAGGAAGTCACGTGGCTGAAGTGGTGCTTTCGCTGTGGTCCCCAGACCGGCAACTTCAGCATCCCGTGGGGACTTACTAGCAAGGAACATCCTTGGGTCTCACCCAAGAATCAGGAACTCTGGGAGTGCAGCCCAGCAACGTGTGTGTAACCAGCCCCTGGGTGGTTCTGAGGCACGCGCAAGCGTGAGAACCACCAGGCTAGCAGATCGTGTGACAACAGTGGACCTGCAGGGAGGGTTGGGCCAACACATCCCCTGGAAGTGAACTGTCAGATCGTGAAAACCAACAGGTCAGTTCCTCTGAGTTTTTCATCATTTATCATGTTACCTACTACAGAGTAAATGCTGAATGCTTACTTATTGAGCAAATAAATTAATACAAGTATAAATATTGAGCCTCTGTTTTGAATGGCCTCATGCCAGCTCCTGGACAAAGATGTACAAGGTCAAAAGTAGCTTCTGACCTACAAATGGAGATAAGAAAGAGAAATGCAAAGAAAAGCAAAAATGAGACCACTAGGGTCAGATGCACTGATATTGGTAAGAAATGAGAGGCAAAGATGTCAGGAAGCAAGTAGGGTCATAAAAACCAAAAAGCAGACAGACGAGCTCAATAAACACAAAGGTTTTTAGCGTTTGGTTTTGGGGCAAACAGAGTAGTTCATCAACCCCCTAGGGAATGACTATATTAATGGCATAGCCCAACTATCATTCACTTGTCTCCAAGCAGACGAAAAAGGTTATATTGATTCAATCCATCTAAAAAATAAAATAAAATAAAATACATAACAGTCTCTACTTAAATGGAAAAATTCTCAGCTTTATGGAAACTTCCATTATCCGAAATGTTTCATTTCCTGAGGCATTTTAGATAGCCAAGATTTTTATTGTATTGCTGTCCTTTTTAGTACCAAAGAGTTCTCACAACCCATGGTAGGTGATATTGGTGCTAACCAGGTCAGTCTAGTAGCCAGTCAGAGGCCTCGAGCGCCTTCTGAGCAGATACTGGGGGTGGGGTGGGGAGTAGAGAGCCCCTCCAGGAGCCAAGCCCCTCCAGGAGTCAAGAAGTCAGATACTGCCTACTTCTCTCTCTTTCTTTAAGTTTCGGTGTAAGTTTCCTGTTGTGTTGTTATAATTCACAGAATTAGCTTTTGGTTTTGTTGGAAACTTCTACAGACTCATTTCGTTTTTTCCCTATCAATTATTTTTACTTTTATTTTTAGCATTGCCTTCATTTCTTTTTGTGGTTTATTTTTCGTGGTCCAGATTTGTGATTGAATGCATAACTCGTTAATGAATAACTCAAATTTCAGATTTTCTTGCTTTTTAACTTGTATGTTTAAAGCGGCAACATAACATTTAAAGCTCTACAATTTCCTCCAACTACTACTTTAGCTGCACCCTGCAATTTGAATACATAGAGCTTTCTTTGTCATTCGTGTCTAGATATTTTATCAGCCTATTGTGATTTCTTCTTTAATTCATGTGTTACTTAAGTTGCTGAATGTATGGGGAGAGGTCACTGAGATTGTTTTTGTTGATAATATTTCATTGTGGTCAAAGGACTCGGACTTCTTATCTTTTTTGTGAATTTGTGATAAATATACAAATATTGTTATAAAATTGCATGATATCAGTGGCCTGCTATACAATGATCAGATCTAAAAAAAAAGAAGCAGGAGGAGGAGAAGCAGAAGGAGAAGTCAGATACTGCATGAGTCATTCCGAGACACCGGCCACTCTTTTGAACCTCTTCTCAACGGAGTGGATTTTAATAGACCCTTCCTCTTCTTCTTCCTCCCTTCCTTTCCTACAGTTAGTAGATTCCTGGGGTGAAAGCACCTCCCAGATTTCTTTAATAAACCTCTGTCTCCAGACCAGAGAGAACCTGACACATGCAGGGAATCACGGGAGTGATCAAGCAAAGCCTCGACTTCCGCTGATCACTTCCCAGGCTGGAAGATCTTGACTGCCTAACCCAAATCCTTCCTGCTGCAGGAATCTCATTTCCCCTCATGGAATTTGTAAGTTCCCCCAGTAAAGGACAAAAAACGTTCCTATGGCTGTAGCTGTTCTCAGGTGATCGTAGTTCTCCATCTCCATTTCCAAATCATGCACAATGTCTTACTATCTTTCTTCTCATTGTCCTCGTCTCCACTGGCAATGTTTCATTAAGGACTCACTTTCTGTATTACTGAGCACCGGAAGTGATTCTGGGGGTGTGTTTAACACACACACACACACACACACACAGATACAAAAATAGACTTGCACGCCTATCATCAAACGTTCCTACACCTGGATTCGGCTGCCCAGAGTAGAGCATTCCCTGTAACCGGGAGGTAAGACTACTTCCGGCCAGTAGTTAAGGGACAGACGAAGTATTGAACTACATGTCCCCAGAGGTGCTTCCTCGCTGAACTGCCATGACGTTCTGGGATGCAATGAGACTCCAAGTTTAAACATGAACTTGGGCAGGAGCTCAAAGAAGAGAGGGAGCCGCAGTTTTGCTGGGCTATGTGGTGACAAAAGCTATGCTAGGAGCAGTCGGAGAGCCCATCTTTGGTAGTGCGATGGCCTCAGTGACGTCATCAGTGTCATCCCTGCCAACATTCCTCCAGCACCTACAGTGTGCCAGGCACTGTAGGTGTTATTTCAGTCCACCTTACAACAGACCTATCAGGGAATGACTATTACTATTATGCCCATGTTACTGAGGAGAAAATTGAGGAATGGAGAACTCAGATTATCTATCATCACAAAGGTGGTAAGGAACAGATGCCAGACTCGAACCCAGGCTGTCTGGCTCCAGAGCCAGTGAGCTCTTAACTAGCTCCATCACACTCCCTCCCAAAAGGGTCATAATAACCCCTTGTCTTTTTAGCATTTTATCTGCTAAAAAATGAACGCCATCTCTTTTCACCTTTACCGAAGCCTCCTGAGGCCAGGAAGTTACCCCTAAATGATAAACTGGAGTCAGGAACGGGGATGACGTGTCCATGGTCACCTAGCAGTCAGAAGCAGAGTCCTCTTCTTGCCCCCACACTGTCTGGCTCTCCTGCAGCTCCAACCCAGTTACCTCAGCAGAAAAGTAGCACCTGGTTAACTCTCTGCAAACTGGCCACTCAGCCAGGTACCCTGAGGTCCCAGATACATGCTACATACAACCACCACATCCCTGGGGGAGGGAAAGAGCCAGAGGGAGAAGGGAACGAAGAAAGAAAGCGGATGCTCAGGCTGCAAATCTAACAAACCCCTCTGACGCATCCTTTCCTTCAACCCGTAAGCCTACCAGTCCATACTTTCTAGAGACAATAATACTAGATCTCCACTGTACCGATGAGAAAATTGAGGCCGGAGTGGAATCTTCACCGCCCTGCCTCACCTACCACATCTATCTTTTTCTCTCCTCAGTGTTGCGATGACCTCTTCATTGGCATCTTTCCTCCCCTCTCTTGCTGCTCCAATCCTGTCTGCCATGATGCAGGGCTATGCTTCCCGGATCACTCTTCTGCTCGTGGCCCTCTCCTCCTCAAAGACTTTCAAGAGCTCCCACTCCTTACAAAATCAAGTTCCCACTGCGTAGCCAGCTGTGCAGTCCCTCCATGACTTGGTCACAACCTACATGTTGAGCCTCATCTATAACACACATAGCTAAGCTCCAGGCACAATCGTACGCAAGAAAAGAACCAAAGGAAGTCCTACGCACATGCTTCTCGTGATGATCCCTCCACAGGACCCCTCTGCCTATTTGAGGCTGTGCTCCAATGCCCCCCATCATGAAAACTTCTCTCATTCGCCCCTCAGTCTAAATCTCTCTATGCTACCCCCACCCCGAGGATTAGACTCTGTATTCTAACTATGTGTGAAAATGTCTGTTCCTTGGTCTCTTACAAAACTAAACATACTCTTACCATATGATCAAGCAATCACACTCCTTGGTATTCACCCAAAGGAGCTGAAATCTGCACACCCATGTTTATAGCAGCTTTACTTATAATTGCCAAAACCTGCAAGGCACTAAGATGCCCGTCCCTCAATAGGGGAAGAGATAAACTATGGTACAGCCAGACAATGAAGTATTGCTCTGTGGTAAAAAGAAATGAGCTATCAGGCCATGAAAATACGTGGAGGAAACTTAAAGCATATTACTAAGCGAAAGAAGCCAATATTAGAAAGGCTACATACTGTATGATTCCAACTACGTGACGCTCTAGAAAAGGCCAAACTATGGAGACAGTGAAAAGATCGGTGGTTGCCAGGGGTTTGTGGGGAGGGATGAATAGGCAGAGCACAGAGGAGTCTCAGGGCAGTGAAACTGTTTTCTATGTCACCATAATGATGGATACAAGTCATTCATTACATGTTTGTCTACACCCATAGCATGTCCAACACCAAGAGTGAACCCTCACATAAACTATGGACTTTGGAGGATGATGACGTGTCCATGTGGGTTCATCCCCTGTCACCAACGTGCCACTCCTGTGGGGGATGGTGATAATGGGGGAGGGGGGCTACGTATAGAGGAGGGCCGGGGAATGTGGGAGATCTCTGTACCTTCCCTCGATTTTGCTGTGAACCTAAAACTGCTGGAAAGATTTACCTCTCTATTTTTGAGAAAACATCTGCCCCGTACATAATAAACTCCCGAAGAGAACGGAGCATGCCTTCGGCTCCTGTATGGCCTTTGTACCCTCTCTCTCCCACCACCACAGTGGGTGCTAATAAATCTTTGTTGAATTGAATTAAATTGAGAGATCATCTGTGGACTAACAGCTAGAACTTTATCATAATTTGGACTCTGAGACAATGGGGAAGTTGGAGGACCAGTGACCTCTCTCTCTTCAGAACTCAATTATCTGCATAAGAACAAACATCTTAGATGTCTAGCTATTAATTTGCTCGCAATCATCTCAGCCACCAAAGTTCACAAATGTCCCTTTCCATTTCTCAGCCATGTCGTTCACGGGAAATGAGAGTCTCTTCCCATTCACTAAATCACAGTGGCCCTTGTACATTCTCCCTCCCCCCCCCACAACCCCTAAATCTCCTCACACATTCTTATTCTTTCCTATTTGCCACAATTAACCACCTAGGCATCGAAATGACTGTTACCACAACTTTCTTGGGGCCTGTTATGGGACCCACGGCTTCCTGCTCAGCATCTTAAATCAATAACTGAAGACCACAGGTTTTATTGGCAGCCTGGATCAAAGGAATCTATTCTAATTAATCCTCCACACAAAAATTATGGCCTTCAGCCATCTCACAGGCAGGAGCCAACAAACCCAAAGTGGGGAGAAAAAAAATTGCAGGCCTGGCTTCCTATGAAATCAATACCACCTCACTCTGAGCTCTGTTCCGGGTCACAGAAAGCAGCAGCATGTGTGGCTGAGATCCCTGCAGAGGTCGCTGGCCAGGGACCTGACGGCTGGGGTGGAGCGAAGGAGCCCCTGGCACACAGACCCCAGGGGACGAAGGCCAAGCCACCTAGAGGACTTTAACCCTTTGACACACATTTAGTCATTATTAGCAAAGATTTACAAAATTCACATGTGTCCATGAGTATGGCACGACAGGACCTCCATACCTTGAACAAGGAGGAAATGGAGAAATCCAGGACTGAATGGGACAATAGAAGACAAAATTCACATCATCACTGATGCAATTCTGCAACAGGACAGTTGGACGGTCCAATGCTCAGTGAGCAGCACATCAGGCTCAGCCAGTCCCTGAGTGACGTGGGGAGTGACGTGGGCCACCTCGTCAGCAGGTCATGGCCGAGGAAGGCTCAGGAAAGTGGCTCACAGACAAGGGGAAGTGATGCCGTGCTTCCAGATGACTCCCTGCAGAGTAGAGAGCTTGTGAAGTGTGGGCTGGGCCAGACACACCTGGCTTTAAGTCCACTTCTTCTACCTGGATGGCCTTAAGCAAGGTACTTAGCTTCTCTGAGTTGGTTTCCCCATCTGGAAAATGGGGTAAACAGGAACAGTACCTATTACCAAGCCTGCTTCATGTTGGGGTGGGGCGTGAAATACAAAGTGATGTGTTTCCCTTTCATGCCCCTGCGCCCAATATTCTCCTTTACCCACTGAGTGGCTCCGAACATTCGAGGCCAAGACCGTCGCAAGGATGAGAAGTATCACAAAAGAACTTGAGGAAAAATACAGCCAAATTCTTCACTTTTAGCTTCTTTTCAAGTATAAGATGGGCAAGACTAAGAAGAAGGCAGATCAAAACACACACACACACACACACACACACACACACACACACACACCCTCCACCCTGACAGTACGTTATACAACGCTCCAAGCTCAGAGCTCAGGAGGAAGAGAACAGTTGAAGAAAAAAAAAGACAGAAACCTCAGACACTTCGGTAATAATAGGACATGTACCTCACTCCAGTCATCCTCGTCCTATTTCCCAGTTTCTTTCTGGGGTTCTGGGAGGATGGCACACCCCTTCTATCAACCCTTATGCCATTCTGAGGACAGCAGAAATGAGAGGGCCACATGGGGTAGAGGAAAGAGAGGGCCACGTGACAGCTCGCTCCAGTTCCACCAGGCAGGCAAACCCGGTGCTGATGAGCAAAGCCCAGGTCGGGGCAAGGGCACCGCTCTCAGCCACCTGGCAGCGTCAGCTCCAATGGAAAGAAAGAAGGGGAAAAGCCTGAAGTTGCCTGAATTTAAACCCGTGAAACCCAAATAACTGGAATGACCGAGTTCTCCTGAAAGAGACTAGACTATATGTTCTGCCTTCTGGTAGCTCAAAAAGGAAAGTAGATTTAGTTTTAGGAAAATAAAGAAAGTTACATTATGGTAACCTGAGTCCATGACAAACATATATGTATATATCTACATATATTTATGAAAGGTAAAAATAATTATTAAGATAATAACTACATTGATGAAGGGATTCCCGTGTTAACACCAAGCACTATTCTCACAGCTTTGTATAGACGAGATCATTTACTTCTCACAATTACAGGCCTACGGGTGCAGCATTATTATCCCCCTAGTAGGATGGGTAAACTGAGGTAGGTCACTTGATAACTCGCCCATGGTTACATCACAGAAGTGGAGGGTCCAGAATTTAAAGTCAAGCCGTCTGGCTGCAGAGCCCGTGTTCTCAGTCACTTGTTATCTTGCTTTGACATTGAGCCTTCCACAAATTACAGCATGTTTAATTGTGATTTATTGAATGCTGACTGTGTCTTGGGCACAGTGCTGAAAGCTTTCCTCTTGTCCTATGTGTCCCCTTCATAATAATCCCAGGAAAAACGTTTATTATTATCACCTTTTTAAAAATGAGGAAGCTGGGACTCTGAGCCTGAATCTATCTGGATCCAAAAAGTGTGCTCGCCACCCCCTCCTCTATGCCCTCCAGGGAAACACAAAGAGACGGCTCGGGCCGCTGCCAGGTATACAGCAAAGGCTCCATATGTGTAGTTGCCAATATTTGGGTCGTGATGGTGAGAATGGAACATTGGTTCCTGGCAGCCCCAAGTCCAAAGCCACAGGCCCAGGGGAAGGGCTGTATAAGAACTGGGGTCCAAGTTCACCAAGGCAAACATGAGAGGGGTATCCAGTCACGCAGAGAGAAAGGGAAGACTCAGGTCCCAGCAGACAGCTGCAGTTCTTGGCAGATGGAGTGAGTCCTGGGTGAAGAGGGAACAGTGGATTCAGAGACCACCTGATGGTCTCTAGCCAACGAGACCTGACACAAAGAACCATGGCATGATGGGCCCGAGCTTTCTGGCTGCAGCCCAACCCAACAACTGAGGTGGTGGGTGGGTACACTGAGTCTGAGAGCAAGACACTGTTTCCCTGTTGGATTCTTGTTCCCTGAGAGCAAGCGTCTCTTCCAAGAAATGATCCTAGCAAAGCCGACCCTTCAGAGAACATGTAGCATCCTGCAGCCATTCCTGCAGGCAGCGCTCTAAAGTTTACAAAGCCCCTTCACGCCCACTACTTCATGTCTAGCTCAGAGTGACCTCAGGCAGTGACCAGGGCAGGCCTGAGACTATTTGTCTCATTTAATTGAGGAGGAAGCTAAGTTCTGGAGAAACGACGTACCCAAGTCACACAGCTACTTAGCAACTGTGCCTGGAACAGAGTCCAGGCCTCCAGATGCCAGCCTGACACACCAAAAAGGGACAAGGGTAAATACCGGTAAGAAACATATGAACATTTTTGTGGTGCTAATTATATGCCAGACACTGTTCTAAGTGCTTTCCATACATTAACTCACTTAATCCTTCTTACAACCCTATGAGGTTGGTACTAGTGTGGCCTCTATTTTACAGATGAGGGAACTGAGGCACAGAGAGGTTAAGGTACTTGTCTGACATCACACAGCAGGTAAGTGGCAGAACTAGGACTCAAACCAGGAGTCTGGTTCCAGAATCCATGCTCTCAGTCACTACATTAAATAGGGTGACAGGGTGCTCTTTTTGGGGTCCAGATTCCATGGCCCCCACCCTCCTTTGAGAGGAAGTTCTAGAAGGCTGGGCTGGGAAGGTACCCTGAGCCCCCACAGCTTAGGCTGATCTAAATGCAGGTGCCTCACGCTAAAAGCCTGGAAGGGAAGTGTGCTCACAGAGCAGGTGCTGAATTGCAGAAAAGTTAAATATGGAATGGGAGCATCGAAGGCTGCAATAAGAGCAAGGAGGGTAAAAACCAATTTCAAAACAGAGCCCCAGGCAATGATTTGGAGAGAAAAACCAATATATGTGGTACCACATAATAACTATAGCAATGCCTTCCATTTACCTCACCCTTTCCTTTGGAAGAGGCCAAAGAAGTTCACAATTGTTATTGTAATTCTTTCTTCTCAAGGCCTGGGACCTGCTGAGGCTGGCTGAGGGCTTTGTTATTATATTATATGCAGGGAAAAGAGAAGCACCAACAGGTCAATGCAGAAATCACAGAGCGGCGAAAGTAGCCACCTGAAGCCCACTGTCTGGGCTTAAAAGCTGATAGGCAAAAGTTAATGCATTGAAAATCCATTCAGCCAAGGGCTGATTTACATAAAGTTGTCAGACAAATACCGAAACTCACTCTAGGAGAATTGGCCACTGCCATTTTACCTCCAAGGCATGGGCAGAAGACGCTGAAAGAACAGCACAAACAGGAGTAGGGACATAAGGGAGAAAATAGGGAGCAGGAATAAAGAAATAGGGACAAAATTGAGACAGTGAAGTTCTCGTCAAAGAAAGCTCACCCATTCACAGATAAAGCCACAAGCAAGCCAAGACTAAAAATCTTCAGTGAATCAATGAACAAGTCATCTGGCAGATCGCTCGCTCAGTTCACTGGCTGTCGTCCTGTGGGGTCCCCTCTGCAATATAGCAAGCAGCAGGGAGTTATGTGTCTAAAGATCCCACCTCTTTCCCCACCAGATTCACCTTAGGAAACAGGCACTCAGACCCCTCTCCCCACCAAACTAGCTGTTTAGACATGAGCCGATAATTGTCATGACCTCTTCTTGTATTATTTATTTTTTTCCTTTGTATTAATTTTCTATCCTGACAGATGACGCTATCCACTCTTCCCTACACAATTTCTACATGCATACCTGCTACGCCTTTACTCGTTCGTGGAATGACTTCTCCCATCCTCTTGGATGATTAAAACATTTCAGTGTGCAAACTATAAGTCACCTAAGGAACGAGACTGCACTGATGGCTGCACAAGTCTGTAAATACAATCATTGACTTGTACGCTGAAAATGAGTAAATTTTACAATATGGAAATTATACTTCAATAAAACTTTTCCTTTAAGCCACCTACAGGGCATGTATTAGAAATGTATTATTTCCATCCCCTACCCCTAGAAATTCTGATTTGGTAAAGACAGAGGCAGCAATCTGCATTTTAAATAATCAGCCCATGGGATTCTGATGTCTGTGGAACTCACGCTAGGAAACACGGGTTTGCATGGAGACTCCCCCTCCCTGAAGCCTTGCCAGCCAGAAGTAATCAGGGCCTTTTCTAAACCTCGTGTACCTCTCTAAGTGAACTAACTCAGTCTGCCCGGTAGGACAGATATCTGCAACCAGATCTCTTTTCCTCCTCACACCTTGAAAGTCAGGAACATGTCTTCCTTCTCTTTTGATATCTTGCCATTCCTTGACATCCTTTGCTTGTGTCTACCTTGGTTTATTCCGCAGATTAGAGGTCATACTGTATAAGTCGTTATATACTGTGAGGACACAGTGGACACGGATGCCGAGAGGGCTCAGTAGTTGGTTAGATGCAGGATAAGTGAATGGGTGACAGAGAGCTGAACAGATCAACTGAATGGAGGACTGAGTCATGGCAAATGAATAGATGAATGTGGCTGGACAGATAAATGGGTGGCTGGACAAACGTATAAATGAAAGAAAGAACAGGGGAATAAAGAAATGGATGGAGTCATTTACTCCCAAATGTGAATGTCGGTCCTGCTGTTCCCTTTTCAAGACTAGTGAGGTCAGGGGAACATAGTCCCATTGCATACACCTTAGTACAGGTGACATCACTGGTCACACGAGAGGACACTGGACTGGGGATCAGATGCCAGTATCTCCAAGTGTCACCTCATGCAAGTCATTTTCATTCTCTGAGTCCCAGTTGTCCCGCACATTTCCTGCCTACAAATGGGCACTGACACCCCTGTTATGCTGCCCCACCAGGGAACTTTGAAAATCACACCATCTAATGAAGGTGGAATGCAATACGATCGAATGGTCTTACGAGACTCTTTCAGGGATACAGGGAAATAATTTTAGTTTTTTTTTAATTCAGGTGACATTTGATACTTCTACAGGGGGCCCAAAGAAACAGCTTTATGCAAACCAATGTTTTCACAAACTTAGAGCCCCTCATGCCTTGCTCTTGAAATGGAAATATGACCCACATGCCACTTGGGCATACATTTTACAAATAAAATGGGTTTGGGTCAAAAAAAATGGGTTTCGATCCAGGCCCCAACACTTCTTAGCCATGTGACTTTGGACAGATTGTTTTTTCCTAACCTATAAAGTGGGCATAACAACATTCTGCCTCCCGTTCTACCTGACGTTCCCAGCCTCGTTTCGCGGGAATCGCCCCCGCCCTCACTCCCTCTACGGCCGTCGTACTCACCTTCCCCTGGTTCCTGCTACCTGCTTTCTTGTGCCTCACGGCTTTTAAAAATGTTTGTTTTTCGTTAAGGCATAGTTGGTATACAAATTATATTAGTTTCAGGTGTACAACATAGTGATTAGACATTTATATACCGTACGGTGTAATCACCACGTTAAGCCTGGTAACCATCTGTCACCGTGCAAAGTTATTACAATCTTATTGATGAGATGCTGCTGCCTCTTCTGGAAGTCTCTCCATTTTCCTCACGCCTCGTCCATTTAATCAGCTTCCACATGTCCTTCAGGTTTTAGCTCACAAATGATTTCTTCAGGAAAGTCTGCTCTGACCACCACCAAACACACACCTCCTCCGCCCCCTCCCCCAGCCCCACACAGTTTGGGTAAGTTTCCCTCATTATTTGATTTCATGGGACCACATTCCACTCGCTCACACAAGCATCTCAGTTTGTATTCATTCAGTCATTAGAACGATGGTTTGCTTAATATCTGTCTCTCCTCCACTCCACAAGCACCAAAAAGAGGAGGGACCATCTTTCTGCTGCTCCCCTGACCCTTCCAGCAGTGAGCTCGGGGGCCCATGACGTTCAATAACAATTCAGAGAATGTGAAAATGAGACGGTCTCTGACTCAGCAGCGCCCTCCTCTTCCTCTCCACAGTGCTGTTCCTTCAACTTGAAGGAACCACGTTGCTTGCCAAGGTTTGACTTCTATGGACTTTCCCTTTGGTTCTTTGCATCTGTCTGGCACCCCCTCTGCATCCCAGTGACAGCAGGTGCCCTGGGCCCCCCGCCCCCGCCCATCAGTTATCCTTCTGTGTGCCACTGTGCTTACCGTGTCAGCATTCTCTAAACAAATGTTCACATGAATATTAATTCTCCATTCCCAGCAGATCACTTAGATACATGTTTTGCCAAATGAGGTTTGGGCCACATCGCCCAATCACACATGACTTCTCAAACAGGCAGTCGTACAGGACAAAACGGAATGCAAGACGATGAATGTCTCACGGCAGCATTTCAGGCACGGACCGCAGGCCGGGGCCAGGGGTACCCAAGGGTAGCTCGCCTTGAGTCCTAATACAGAGGCCAAGACCTGTACCTTAAGACGCACTGCTCCTAAGAGTTTCTCTCACTTCAGATAACACAGTATCTCAGTTTAGCCACAGCTATAGGAAAAAGAGCCCAAACTAAGAGAATAACAACCTGGAACTCAGCTAGTGACTCGCTGTGTGGCTTTGCCAAGTCACCTCACATCTCTGGGCCTTATTTTCCCTCCCAGAGATGAGGTTAATTGAATGGTCTCTAAATCCCCAGCTGACACATTTCACAAATCTGCAGAACACTACGATTTTCCCAGGCTAGATCTCAGTGTCATCTCCAATCATTTTATTGATTCATTCAATAGATAGTTATTGAGCATACACTCAGATGTATTCAGGGCTGCGGTTAGACAGATGAAGCAGAAGCAGGTGCTAAATAAATAATTAACTCACCTAATTCATTCATAATCATAATTAAAGCTATAAAGCAAAAGTGCAGGATTTCATGAGGTTCCATTAGATGGTGTAAGAGGAGGGACAGCTACCTGAGGAAGCGACGTGTGAGGTGAGAAGCAGATTTTACACGTGTCTGAAGCCAGAGTTCCCAGATCATGTCATTTAGCTCCATGATACCTGTAAGGTGAGAAGGGCAAGTATCATTGCCCCTGGTTAAATTGTTAAGGCAAAGACTCTCTTCCTTGGCCTAGAGGGCCTGCTCTGCCTCTCGCCCCAGCCCCTACCACACCACACCTCTCCCAGGATGGCAGAACTCCCCATTTCCAGATCTGTATCTCCCTTACCTGAGTAAGCCCTGTGAGAGAAGGGACCAGGTCCGTTTTGCACATCACAGTATTTCCAGCACAAGCATGGTGCCACTTAATACCATGTCTGGTATTAAGAGTGTGGCTGAGTGAATAAATGAATGAATAAATGGCTCCCTACATCACAGATGAGTAATCTGAGGTCAATGAGGGGGAATTATTTGCTTCAAGTCCTATGTTAGCATATATCAAAGATGGGTCTCAAATCTAGGCCTAAGATTGGAGACTCGGGGTGGAATCCAAGAGTCCCAGCCTGCCTTCCTTCCCTCAGAGCAGAGTCCCTTTATCTGTTGTATATCTCTAACCAGGAATTCATAAAAAAAATATATATATATATACATATACACATATATATACATATATATGTATATACATATATATATACATATATATGTATATATATGTATATATATATATAGTTCTGCGCTTGTGTAAGATTTAAATGCTTCTGCCCCTCCCCCAGCTGGTTCTCATATGGAATCCATCACTCCAAGTCGGGCTATACGGGAAATGCCCCCACCAAGAAGATTCTGCACAGAACTACTTCTCATTGATGGATGCTCAGGGATCAGGGAGCCCTGCGTGGTATTTTGGAGCTGGGACAGCACAAAGCTTTGTGTGTCTTGTCCAGTTGGGAAGCTGGCACTGCTGGCATCCACTTGCTTCCCATCCCGGGGAGTAAGAGCTGCAAAGTCCACAGGAGCTGCTTGGTAAACATCTCACGTACCAAAGGGATCCTTCAACTGGGGAACGTTAAGAAACTACGTCAGCCTTGAGCTCTCAGCACAGCCAGGGACCCCGCCTTTCCTGAGCCCCCTCGACAAGCCCAGCCTTGTGTTGGGGGTGGCGTGGGGAGGTGCCAAGGAAGTAAAAGGCTGCTGCCTGCGGGAAACACAGGCACAGGCAGGTAACCTGGGAAGGAACCCAGTAGAGGCTGTCAGGCAGAGGGACAGTCTGCAGAACCAAGTCTTAGAGCAGGTGAGGAAATGGAGGCTGAGCCACCACCCTGGGGCCTGGACTGCTGCCACAGCCAAACCTGAGAGCAGCCTTGACCTCGAGGTTGGCGGTGCAGCTGAGATCAGAGGGGTCTTTCAGGGCTGAGGGCACAGCCATTTATTTATTGATGTATCCCTAATAGCCCACACAATCCCTGGCTAGTGTTTATAGAATGATTAAAAGAAAAAGAAGAAAGGAGCAGGTCCTGGCAGCCAACCCAGGACTTAATCATTCTCGTAACCGTGGCCATTATTAACTGAGCATTTACTAAGTGCCCGTACATACTTTGCCAACTACTCACATCCTGAGTATCCCTGAGAGGAATGTATTATAATCCTTATCTGACAGTTGAACATATATTATGCATAGCAAAGGGAATCATTTGCATAAAAACATCAAGCCAGGAGATACTGGAGCTGGGATTTGACTCTAACTCTGTCTGATTCTTGTACCTGATCTCTAAACTATTACGCTTTTCAGCCAGCTCCCTGAACAAGTGGCAACTAATAGAATGGAGAACTTATTGGTAGGGAGAGGGAAGAAAGGATGTTTTTCCTAGGGGGAAGAAAAGTACAGGACTAGGTATGACATGAGAATGAATATGGGGAATTATCTCAGATTAAACAGCACCATTTCCCTCCAAAGAAGCCTTCCCTGATTCTCTCCTAAGCAAGAATCGCTTCTAACACAATTTTAGCACCTCTCCCTTCTTTGCAGCACTTGTTGCCATTTTAATTAAACAAGTGACGGTGAATGGCGTTATTTAAATGCCTGTTCTCCTCATGGAAAAGCTCTTGTGAGGGAAGGTGCCCTGACTACCTTGCTACTGCTACACTCCAGTGCATGATACAGCGCCTGGCACATACTAGTAGGGGTGCAGTAAGTAGATGTTGACTATGTGAGTTATGGAATTGATTAACTGACAGGCAATAGGGGGAAAACATCCTGATGGCATATGATAAGAAGTACTAAGAAAGAAGGCAAGTGGGACAATATTGAAAAGTTCCTTAAAGACCAAGAAGACCTTCGTGTTTATGCTGCATTTCATAGGGGGCCACTGCAGGTCCGTGAGCTTATCTGCAGAAGGAAGGCTATCAGATCAAGGTGAGAAACAAATCCGCTAAGGGAGAGCCTGATGCTCTAACCCAAATATTATCACCACTCAAATCAGGACCAGTGCTTGAGGTGACAAAGATCTTGATGATGGCAGCAGTGAAAATGCAGTTGAAAAGATAATATCAAAGAAATAGAGGTGTAGGTTCTACCCAGGACGTTTCTCATCAAATGTTCATAAGCAGATAGGGACATAAGGCTGGGTCGGTGGAAGGAACAGGGGGAGATCAGACTATGCCTGACTCTTCAACCCTACTTATTTTTTTTTCAATTTATTGGGGTGACAATTGTTAGTGAAATTACATAGATTTCAGGTGTACAATTCTGTATTACATCATCTATAAATCCCATTGTGTGTTCACCACCCACAGTCAGTTCTCCTTCCATCACCATATATTTGATCCCCCTTACCCTCATCTCCCACCCCCCACCCCCCTTACCCTCTGGCAACCACTAAACTATTGTCTGTGTCTATGAGTTCTTGTTTCTCATTTGTTTATCTTGTTCTTTTGTTGTTTTTATAGGAACATTTGTGACAACATGGATGGATCTTGAGAGTATAATACTAAGCAAAATAAGTCAGACAGAAAAAGCAGAGAACCATATGATTTCACTGATATGTGGTATGTAAACCAACCCTACTTATTCCCTGAAACTCGGGTGATATGGAACAAGGGTAGAAAAATGTATTCCTTTATCATTCCATTTGCTTCTAAGTCCTGTGCGTCAGCAGCCAGGAGTACAATGAATATGTTTGCTGAGGTTTTCAGAGGCTTTGAGTCATTTCCCAAGGAATCATTTACTCACCCACATCTCCAAACCTACAGTTCTAGATCATTGACTTTGGGGCAGAGCTGTTCCCAGGGCCAGGCCTCTGCTCACCTACCCCTTTCTCTCTTGAACAGAATTCAAGAGGGAGCCCGTTGAGCACTAAAACCTTAAGTTAGACTCTTAAGATGCTTGCTTTCCATAGAGAAGACCTGGGTTCAAATTCCAGCTTTGATACTTACTAGCTGTGAAGCAAGGCCCAAATTAGCTAATGAAATATATACTGCTGCCTAGAGATCCATGAACCAAAATATTTGTTCCAGATCCGTGGCTCAGACACATGAATCCTCCTGGAGGATTCTCATTCGTGGGACAAATAGTCATTGACCACCTTGTATGTGCCAGGCACTGTGTTGGGTGCTGAGAAGTGGTGACAGGCAAGACGGAGGAAGATTCTAGCCTAGTCTGGGAAGACGGATGTAAAACAAAAACCAAAGCAAGCAAAAGTAGAATTGCAACTGTGCTAAGTGCTATGAAAGAGAGATTCAGGGAAGCCTCTAAAAGGGGGATTTGAACCAGTTACAGAAGTCAGGGAAGGCTTATCTGAGAACTGAAGGAGGAGTAGGTTTGGTTTAGGTGAAAAATGGGATGGAAGAAAAGCTCCTGGCAGGAGGATCTGTGGTAGGAACACAAAGAGTGGAAAGTACGGACCACATGGCATAATAGGATGGAGAACGAGCCTGAAAGACAGTCAGGGGCCAGATCATGATGGACCTGACAGGCCAGGTCCTGGAGCACGTTTTACACTAAAATCAATGGGAAACCACGAAAGAGGTGATCAGGGGTGGAAGGGGAATGAGAGAAGACACAGGATCACTGTCATCCAACAGACATCACCCTGGCTGGCCGCAGAGGCCAGAGGAGAGGCAGGGTAGCAGTCCGGGCAAGAGATGATGGTCTCTTTTATCAGGATGGTGCTGGGCCTGGCAAGAAATGAACAACGTCCATGTTTATGGAAGAAGCAGAACAGACCGGACCTTCCAATGGAGTGGGTTGGGGAGTGTGTTTTCAGGACAGCCCCAGGCTTCTGGCCTGCAAGACTGGCCGAAGGGGCCGTTCATTCCCTGGGAAAGGAGAACCTCAAAAAGACCAGGTTTGGAAGCAGATTACAAGTTCTATTTTAGACATATTGACATTGAGACACCGTTGCAGTGCATCTGAAACAGCTAAGAAGAAATGCTGATTAGGCAGTTGTATATGCATATCTGGGGCTCAAAATATACATTTAGAAATTATTAGTGTCTAATGAGTAATTGAACAGGAGGACCCCGATGAGATCGCATCAGAAGTGAGAAGTGAGGGCCTAAGATTGGCCTTGCAAAACTCAACATTTTCCTATTCAACTCTCATGCTTCAAGGGTTCTCCTTTTCAAAATAATAAAGGCAGTGATGATGGTTAGCTGCATTTCTTCAGCTTTACTAGTTCCCAGGCAGTTTACATAAGTCAGCAAATTTAATAACTTACTCTTCCCCACAACGTACAAGATACACCCAAGCATCCCTCTCTCTACTTTATACATGCGGGAATTGAGGCTTAGAAAATATTTTATTTGCCCAAGGTCACATTGCTGGTAAATAGTTGGTGTCAAGCCTAGAGGTATCTGGTTTCAAAAATACGCCTCCAGATTTGCCCACCACAGTTGTGACACAGAAGTACAATCGGTACTAAAGCCGACAGACACAAGGCAGTGAGCGTGGCCAGTGGAAGGACCCATGAGGATAACAGTAAAAGATGCCAACTCAACCCCCACGGCTAATGGTCCAGCCCACCCGTCTCAGCCTCTGGTGAATGTCAGTGTGTCTGCGCTGCCCTGTTTTCTCCCCACATTAGTCCTGAGGCTAATATGATCAAAGGATGTGGTGACTTCATGCCCGTGCGGACCCACTACGGGAGACGACCTACACCAAATGTCATGAGCGCCCCTGTGATGCAGCAGAACAAGTTTCAATCCAAAGAGCAGAAACTTCACTTTGGCACTGGACATGTTACTTAACTGCTCCCTGAAACCGTCCTTGAAAAACAGGGACCATAATATGCTTACACCCTAGATTCTTTTGAGGGTTAAATAATAGGATGTTTGATAAAATGCCCTGCAAACTGACAATTACGATGAAATCAAACTTATACGTGGAAAACCTGGTCTCTCTCGTGGATGACTTTTGGCCCTGAGATCTGTCAAGCACCAAACCAGATCAGTGAAGAGAACATGATTAGGAACAGCAAGCAACAAATGGGATCTATGAGAAAAGTTGTTGTTTTTTTAATTGACATTAATTGGCCTTAACAAGAGGGATGAGAAGTGGACCTAATACATTATTTCCCCTGCCAGAAAAAAATTGGATGATGAATGTGAATAAGGCTTAACCTTCTTGAAAGACAAGAAGTGTGTCTTGGGGACCCCAGAGATCCCTTGTCACCATTCTCACTCTTTTGCAATCCCTGTGCCAGGTCGGGAGAGTAGTGCTGGTAGCTAACATTTTATTGATTATTACTATGTGCCAGCCACTGTGGGCTACATGCTTTATGTGCATTATTTCACTGAGTCGTTGTTGAATGAGAGGTATTGATCAGAGGAGGAATCTATTGCATTGAAGGAAAGAAAAGTATTAGAGTGAATCAATCAATGAATTCAAGAGATCATGCACAAGCCACGAAGACGGCGTGATAACAAGAAGGGGTGTTGTGGAGAAAACTGAAGAATGTCTACATTTGGGGGACTCCACGGGGAGACGGATAGAGTGGGCATTGGACCAAGTGGAGTTCCTCTTTCAATAAAGCCACACGTCACCCTGAATCACCCCTATCTTAAATGAATTGTGCATTACCTGGAATAACAGTAACAACAAAACAACCCAGCTTACATACACACTGAGCGCTTGGACTCTCCTAGGCAGCGTGCCGTGTACCTTATGCATCAGATTTACTTTATCCTCTCAACAACTTAACGAGGTCGGCCTGTATGAATTCGTTCATTTGAAATATAATGAAACTGAGGTTCAGTTTGGTAATTTGGTCCCTTTAGTAATTGGCTCACAGAACTTAGCGATGTTAGAGCCTGGATTCATACGCAAAGCTATTTGAGTCCAGCATTCAAGATTCTAATCGGGACACTTATTTTCAAGTTCCTCATGCAGCCTGGCACGTCCTCCTCTGGAGGAGATCCTCCATTGTGAGCCATATGTGTGGGGTGCTTCGTACACAGACATTTTTAGAAGTTCAGATGCAAGTGAATTCTGGGGTCACATGAAGTCAAGTAGGGACTGAGCCTGTCGCTGAACCAAGAGGGATGTTTATGACCTTCTGTTCTTCAGACTCAAAGTGACTCATGGGTGACTTACATCACCTACCCATCATCTTTCGAGAACCCTCAGTTCTTAGAGGGTTTTTTAAACTCAAGAATTAGAAAACCAAGTGAAATCTGAGCCAAGACTCTTTCCCATGGGAGGCTCACAGACTCTCTTTATAGGAAAAAAGAGAAAAGACAGTTCATGTGTGAAGCAAATTCACCGAGGGAAGCAATAAGAAACTCAACACACTATTCACAAGAATAAAACCACAAAGCCTGGATTCAAGATCTTTCTCTAGATTCAGTGCTCCGGGCTTCAGTTTTCTTATCTGAATAGAGACCGGTTTGGATTGAAAGATTTCTAAGTTGCCTTCCAGCTCTGACAGTCTATGATACTATGATAAAATGCTTCCTAAGGAACCTGACAAGCATTTGGAAGATTTAAGAAATGCCTGGTTTGAAAAAGAGCTGAGGGAAACTGCTTCAGTGCCATTCGTCACTACCTTCTCCCACACATAAGATAGCTGAACCACCGAACGCTTGATTCCAAAGGTCCCTATGCCTGCCTTGATTTCCACAGTATTCCCCTTACCTTTCCTGCAGGTTAGACACCACAGGTAACATAAAAAGCACTGCTTCTGCCTCCTGAGAGTCGTAAGACTGTATGCTTCTCCATTCTGACCACCTACAAGGAAATCGATGGGTAAAAAGAGACATGAGGGTTTGGAAGGTAAGATTCTGAAATGGATTTCATGGGGACTCTTTTGGGTCTGTTGTTTCCGCGGGCCCAGCATGCATTTTATCCTCAGCAGCCCAGTTTTCCTTTGGGAATCATCTCCCTCCTGTCCATAGGGCTTAGATAGGGGTGAACCCACCCACCAGCCAGACCTTGGTCCATCCACATGCTCCACCCTCGACCACTGAGATTGTTTCAAAGATGAACATACAATGTAAGCCAGGTCAACGAGAACCTACACCCAGGTTTTGTTGTAACTGTCGGGAAATGGGTGCTCACTTTTGTTGGAGTTGCTAAGCTATAAGTCTGGAAGGAGAGGTTGACACCTTTTCTACTCCTTCAGGAAAGCTTGCCTCAGAAAGAAGACAACACAAAGGAAGGCAGATCCTGAACCCGGAGAACATCAAATGACTGATAACAGTATGTGAGCTGCTCCATCTCACTATGCCTAAAGTTCAGCTCCACTCTCATCTTTTCATTATATCAGCCAATAATTTTTCTTTTTTCTTTAATAAGTTCAAGCTGCATGTCTTTCATTCGTAACCCCAAAAGTGTTGAATATTACATATTCTAGTCATAAAACAACTCTTTATTAATTTCTATCAACTAGATACTGTGGGTATAAGCAGAAGCAATATATGTCATAGTCACATATATTTCTTGAAGAATTTACGCTATTGGTATTTTAAAGTCTCTTCAGGTGGTGACATTTGAGGACTCTTTGTGGAGGGAGCAATTCGATCCACATATCCGCAGACACACATATCATTGCCCATCTTTCCTTCACTGCCCCTTGGGCTTATTTCACCTAGGACGTCAGTCTCTGCCACGCCCCAGCCAGTCCTCAGGCTCAACGATAAGAATCTTTCCCAAGGCCACACAACTAATAAATTGCCCATGGCAGACATCAGGGAGAAAGCCTTAATTCTCTTTCCCTTTTTCCCTCCACCCCCAATTTAGCTTGAGACTTTCCATCTCCACTTCCATGCAGTCGTCTTAGGCTAGGCCACTCTCGCCTTGTGATGGCCTCTTGCCTGGGTCCCTATGACCGTCTCCCTCCTCTCAACTCTGCTCGCCCGAGAGTAAATTATCCCATAGAATGAACTTCTTCAAGTGTGGTCACTGCTCCCTTGTTAAACCTTCCTTGGCGTCCCACCTATACTTGGAATAAAGTTCAACTTCCCAGCCGGCCCTAAAGACCTGGAGGCTCCTCGCCCATCTCACAGCCCTTCACTCTGCCTGCCTCCTCGGCATTCTGGACAACAAGCACCTTGGTTTCCCTCGTTTGTGAAACACACCAACCCATGTCCTGACTCAGAGCCTCCGCATGTGCCGTGACGCTCTCGCGCCGGTCCTCAGCTGGCTGGTTTCTTCTCTTCCTGTGAGACGCAACTTCAATGTCATTCCCTCAGAGAAGCGGTGACCCTCACCACCACTACCACCAAGTTGGTCTTATTCCCATGATCTCTCACAAGGTGAAGTGATCTTGTTTATGTATTGACTTGTGTATAGCAGCCGGCCCAACTAGAATGGAAGCTCTATGAAAGCGGAGACGTGGTCTGTTTTGGAGATCCTCAGGCTCACGAAAGATGCTCCACAAATGTCTGTTGGGTGACTGGACGAATGAAAGTGGAGATGGGAGGATTCTAACTCAGGTCTGTCCAGGTTTCAGGAAAGTCAATAGCACCTGTGAGAAGATCCCCAAACGTATAGTCTGTTCTTGGTTGTGTTGCATGAGAAACATCACCTCAACTACTCTGCTCTGTACAATGGGATTACCGTGGTGCACTGTGAAGCTGGAGTGGAAAATTGGTGTGCCGTCACTGAAACATCCAGAGAGAAAATAAAAAGGTCCATAACATATACCGGGTATCACAACTCATTACACCAGGTATCCCAGCCTACTGCAATCTTCAACAAACTTTGACCGAAATACAAGCAAAATGGACATCCTCACCTTCAGTTTTTAATAAAAATATATATATATATTGAGGAAAGATGACGAATGTTAAGGCAATCACAGTAAAAGATATATTTCCTTCCATTGTTCTCTGCTGAGACCGATAGCTATTTCAGAAAGAGAGACTTGGTTGCAAGGTAAATTTCATTTGTTTTGGATAAAGAACAATGTGACTTTTTTGACAGTGTACTATAAAATTGCCACATTTTTTTAAACAAAATGAGATATAATAAAAATGAAATATAAGATTTCAGGGAAAAGCTATGACTAGAAAAGAGCTCACAGTTCTTTTGGAGCCGCCCATAATACTTAGGAAAACAAAATCTCCATACCCTTGTGTGTAAATGTAAATTAAATAATGATGAGGGAATTAAATAATTATTTTGTGGTTTAGTTAACATCTGCCCCCCCCACCAGACTATAAGCTCTAGGAAAGTAGGGACTGTCTGTCTATGATACCAGTGCCTAGAAGAGAAATAGTAAGGGCTCAAATATCTTCACTGAGAGAAGCTTACAATCTGCAAAACAGATAATTTCAAAATCATTATAAAATTCATTTTACTGGAACCATTTTACTGGAAGCATCCTGGGGTAGGATGGGAAGGGTTGAATGCCACATCTCTTTTTAAGCAAGCACTTAACAGTCAGGTTTGCCAAGTGCCACATCATGACACAGGCCTGGATAATTCCTAGAGACATGTGGCCTGGGAACCCCAAAGTCAAGGGTGGAGATTATGAGAAGAAGCCAGACCAGACCCTTGGTTCTGCCAGGGACTAGCTTGCCTGTCGAGGCAGGATGAGTTGATGAGACCCTGGTTCCACCTCTGTCCTTAAATCTGAGTGATCTTAAACAAGTCACTCATCCTGCGTGGAGCTTCAGATCAGAGAACAAAAGCCCTCTCTGAATATTAACAATGAGTGGTTGTACAAAGTGCCAGAAACAGGAAGGACCTGAGCAAAGCTGAGCCCTGCCTGCAATGGCGCCTCAGACGCCCGCCCCTCCAGTAATGCAGGACCCAAGGACAGACTGTGGACATGGCCAGCCCCGAGCAGAGACACAGACTAGGAGAGACCAGCAACTCGCATCCCTACCCCTCTACCACAGCGGTTAAAATCAGAGTCTGGAGCCACACAACTTAGGTTCAAATCCTATAACTGCCATTTACCAACTGTATGACCTTCAGCACAGCTTCAAAGCCATCGTTTGTAAACTGGAGACGAATAGTGGAGGGTTCATCACGATTATGTTATGAAAATCCCGTGCTTAGCATACACAAAGCGCTCAATAAATGCTTGCTGGCCTGTCATCACCATCCCCTCCCCAGCCCACCGGGTCACGGCCTCTTCCTTTTTCTCCCTCACGCAGCCAACCCTGAACCTTCCTTCCCAGCTCCTGAAGAACTGCAGACGCCAGAGCACATCATGCCTCCGACATAAATCAAAGGCAGATGATCTCCTTTCACGGACTCGTCCTCATATATCAGCACAGCTCCCTGAGCAGAGACAAATTCAGATTCCAAATGTGTTCTCCAGTCTTCCTCTCCCTGGTGAAAGATGACTTCTCAAACCAGAGTTTGGCGCAGGAAAGAAATTTTAGAGAGATGAGCCCAGTTCGGCCCTCCCAATTTACAGGTAGGAACACAGGCCCACAGAGGAAATGAAAATTGCCCGGTTAGGAACTAAAAATTGCCAGTTACAGGCAGAGACAAGATTGGCACCCAGAAATCCTAACTCCCCATCCAATGTAGTTTTTACTCAGTGGCATCACGAGGGACAGAGAGAGTGGGAGCAATCAGTCCCAGGTGTGAGCAATAAGGACCTGCACAGCCTGCAGAGAGCTTAAAATACGTAGTAATTTTTAAAGTGACCGGAAATCAGTCTGTTTTTCAGTATGGCCACGCACCTGAAACTTGAAACGATTTCAATGGTAAAAATATACATCCCTCCCCTCCACAAAAGAAAATTCTTTGGTTGGTCTAAGTTCTAAACAATTGCTGAGGTTATGGTTGAATTTTGATAATACAGAAGTATGGGGGCTCAGCTCCACACACTGATTTTAAGAGTCAGTTCGTGACAGTTTGAAATCATTTGAGCTCACTTCCGGCCCAGTTTCTGTCTCCAGCCCCTGCTGCACTGTATATTCCTGTGTTTAAACAACAGATGTGAAAGAGACAATGGTAGCACAATGATTGTAAAGAAGAAAATACAGAACTTGAGATAATTCAGTTCTCTCATCCCATGTGACCATTTGAAGTTTTTGGAGTTTTCATTTACTTTAAAATTTAACACAGTGAAACAGTGAAAATGCAAATTGTAATATTTTTGTTTGGTCAGTGGGAAATTTAGTTCAGGTGTGAAATATTTTACCGAGTTTGAATAATATCATTAAAAATAAAATGCTTCTGCTTTGTCCATTGTTTTAAACCGAAGGATCGAATCAAGAAAAGCATGGTCATTTCTGATCATTACATAGTGATTACGGAAAATAATTCTGTGGTCTCCGATTCTGTGTGTCAAATACGCTACATATACCTCCTTTTGTTATGTGGTGACGGTTGGGGGAACCCTTCTTACCCACTCCTTCCATTTGGCGCAGCCTTCATTGCTGTCAAATCCCAGGCTTCTCCTGACCCTTCTCCCCCATCCCAACCCCCACCTCCAGCAGGAGGAGTGGTTTACCTGAATAACTATGTGAGGGTAAGGTACACACAGCTAGCTCTGAGCTTTCCTCTCTTCCTGTTGAGAGCTCCTTGACCTGCAGGGAGCTCCCACCCATCCTCTTGGCAGTGACCCACGCAGAGGTAGGTGCCCCCCCCCGATGTGGGCTTGCGCTGACCAGGACAGGGTAGTAGGGCTTTGTAATTCTGTACACACACTGTCAGCGTTCCAGCGATAAATGTGACATTTTGGTCGCCCATCTGATTTGCTCCTTTGTCTTAGTTCTTAACTGACACAGACGCAAGCAGAGAAAAGGATTGCTCCTTACTGGACCCCCTCACACCCCAGTCATCATGACGATGACGACAAAACCAACGACAGCAGTTTTTTTAAAAGCTATTTTGTTTTGAGTATTTGCTGTGTCGGGCACTATGATGAATTTCAATGCATAATCTTCCTGAGTCTTCCTGACACGTCAATGAGGCAGGTTCTATTGTTACCTTACATTACAGATGAGAACACTGAGGGTCAGCGACAAATAAACCTGCCCACCAGCCATGGCAAAGGCTGGCAGCGGACTGGAACTTGGTTTGATGATTCAGGGCTCAAACACTTAACCACTAGGCTACTGTGCTTAACGGAGAGACAAAATCCATTTATGGACCCTGTTTATTAGATTTAAATTCAGAACCGAGGCACTGTTGCCAGGATTACTTGGGCCTCCAGCGGTCAAGGAGGGAAAAAATGGTTCATGTTCTCTCACCTTTGCTCTGTCAACTTGCTCCCTCTCACCTCCCCCCAAGTGAGAAGTCCAGGAGATTTAATTTGGAGATGGGCTCCGTACTGTGAACATGGACCAGAGCGGCCCGGTCGTGCCCAGCTCCATGGCCCCACCTTTGCCAGTCATCTCATCCTGAAGTCTTGGCTTCCAACTTGGCTGAGTACCTCCCTGCCCCAGGACTGCCAGCTACAGCATCTTCAGGCTGAGATGGGCCAGGAAAGCACTCATTGCTACAAGGGGACGAACTGAGCTCCTGCCAAGTCTTGTTGGCAGGGCGAGCCACCACTTTGGTGGTGCAATTTCAGGAACAGTGGAACATCCCCACCTGCTCTCCACCCAGTCATACCACCCTCCCCTCCCCCAGCTGGCCTATCACGGGGTCTGAACTTCCATCATTATAAGTGCACTCCTTTGACTTAAAGTACTGTCCCCACGTAAAAAGCAAAACGTTCAATGAGAAGTATTAATAACACACTCGGCCTTAGTTTCTTCCTGTAGAGAGGGGGTATGCAAAACACCCACCTCTAAGACCTGCTGTGAGAACTAAGGAGAGATAATACAAGCAGCAGACCCCTCAGACTGCCTGGTACAAAATTTACGGTCACCACGTCACCACTGCCATCACCAAATGTGGATGTGTTCACAGATATGATTTCTTTGCTCCAAGGCTTAGGAATGGAACCTAGGACTAACTCCAAGGGTGTCAATATCCCTGGGCATCAGGAAACTTGAATTCTGGCCCTGACTTAACCATCATTAACTCACCACATTCTGAAAATGTCACTGATATTCTCTGGGCCTTTTCAATTCTCTTCATTGCTCTCGTCATCATTATGGAAATTCCTTTTATTTCTATAGCATATTTCGGTACACAGAGCCCTTTGGTAGTCTCTGTCTCATTTAAGCTTCCCGGTGAACAGAGAATCAGGCACAGGCAAATGTGGAATTTAAGCCTCCAAATATGTAAATTACTTCCCCAAGGTCATAGAGCGAGCTAACGGCAGAACCGATGCGACTTCCACAGGCATCAGCCAGTCTCTGATCCAGGAGTGGTTTGCCAGCATTAAAGTTAGAGAATGTCAGAGCTGGAAGAGCCTTCTGAAGTCATCCAGTTCAGTGATGGCAACAACCCAGAGCACGGGGCCTGTTCCCCAACCCACACCTGTGGCAGGTACCACTAACTGATCATGATACCCTGCTCCAAGAAGTACTTAGTTCTTCGTCAAAGCTGCACATGGAACAAACTCATTGTTTTCTCCCATCTAAACCACAAGTAGGCAGACGACAGGACACACACGCATCTCCAGCTTATGCGTTCCTATCATCTCCTACTCTGTGCTTCTCAAACTTTAATACGCCCACAAATCACCTTGCCATCTTCCTAAAGCACAGGTTCTCATTCAAGGGAGCCCAGGTAGGGGCCCAAGATGCCACGTTTCTACCAAGCTTCCCGGTGTTGCAGCCGCTGTTGGTCCAAGGGCTACTCTTGGGGGACATATTCCTCGGTGATGGGAGGCAGGTGCCCCCCTCTCTGTGTGCAGCTCACCTCTTAGAAACATCAATCTTGTCCCAAGGCCACGGTCGACATCTACTGTATGCTGTGTCCCCTTGAGCATACATGTTAGAGAGGAGAGCAAGAGAAGGCACACACTGAGCTATTCTTCCCCCAGCCCTATACCAATATCCTCCACACACACACACACACACACACACACACAACTCTTTTGCGGGTTCCAGGAGCATGTGTGGTGCAGTGATACCACACTATCCTGAGAACCCAGAGACCTGAGTTCCAGCCTGGCCTGCACCTTCCTGTGTGTGATCTTAGTCAAACTATTTCCGGTTGTCTGCACCCTTCTTAAAAGAGCCTACTGAGAAGCAAGCACATCCAATAGTCTCTCACAAGAGCCACCTCCCCACCTGGCCCTGAGATTGGCTCTCTTCCCTGGGAGGTATGAGGACACTAAGTTCGAAGGCGTGGCCGTGGTCCTTACTGATCCCCTCCCAGGTCTGTGGCGGCAAGTGACGAACGAGCAAAAAGACTCCCAGAAGGCCCGCGCCTGAAGGACCTCAGTGCCTGGCCAGTCCAACCTCTTCACCGAACATTATGTTCCTCCTTGTTTGTTTGTTCATCTTGTTTCAAACAAGCAAAGAAACCTGAACGCCTTGTCCCTGGATCCTCGAGCAACGCGTGGCAATTAAAAGATAGTTAGAAACCGCCACGCAGCTTACAACAGCATTTTAATGACACTGAAGTAAATCCCTGGCTACGAGAACAACAAAACAGCTTTCCCCTGTAACCTGAAAGCATCCTCGCCCCATGGCACCATCGTTACTGTGAAGGGAGACAAGCTGACGCTATTCAATGGGCTAAAGCAGGAAGATCTGGCCGGAAGTCAGGAGACCTGGGCTCCCGTCCAGCTCTGGCAGCCGTGGGCAAGCTGCTTTCTGAAGCCGATCCTCAGTTTTCCTAACCATTAAATGGGGATAATAATAACAGCAAACATGGACTGAGTACATAACAGACGCCAGGCACCATCCCTTGTAGTATGTTATTTAACCCTCACAAAAGCCTCACGTATGTACTGTTACTTGTAATTTACTTGGCGAGCTCTAATACCGTGGCAAGTCCCCTTAACAAGCTGGTCCTGCTCACTCCAAACTTTTGCTCATACCCTTTGCATGAGAACATCCCTCCTTGCCCGGTATCCCTAGCAGAATTTCTGTGAGATTCAAAGAAGTAGACAGAGGTGAAAATTACTTCCCGTTCCTAAGTGTTGCGTACGTATTGCTGTGGTTGTCCAGCTAAAGCAGTGAGTGCCGAGGGGATGGATTACAGGCACCAGAGGAGGTGGAGTGGACCTGTGCAGGCAGGACTCGGGGTTCTTCTCGGAGAGTCTCGGATTTAACCAGCTCTGCATCCCACGTCCCTGTAATCTGACTGTGATATCCATCTCTTTTCTTACAGAGACTCCACCACTCAAACAAGACCTCCAATTCTCCTGTCACCCATTCTCTCGTTATAGTTATAGATTTGGGCAGCCTCTTGCCATGGTTACACAATCTTCTGATTAAATTCTGCCAACCAGCAGCGCCAAGTTCAGAAAGTGAATGAATAAATAAACTGCTGCACCGAACTTGTGAGGAGATGCAAGCCTTGTGTACAGGGAGAAGTCTCTGAAAGCTAAGACACTCAGGACCATATTAAAAGAAGTATGGAAGCCTGAATAGGGGAGGAGAGAGGAATGGCTTTATTCTAGTTGGGCTGCATTTAAAAAATAAACATTGAAAAAAGTGGAACGTGGTACTAGACTTATCAGGATGATCACTTCACAAGTTATATAAATATCTTATCACTGTGTTGTATACATGAAACTAATGTAATATTGTATGTCAAGTATAATTTTTAAAAATTTTAATTACAATAAAAAACATTAAAAAAAAAAAGTAGAATGTGCCTAGAACTTGGAAGTAGAGCAGATGATTAAGTGTGAGACACTGGGTAAGACCCTTCCCTTCTCTGAGACTCAGTTTTCTTAGCTGTCGAATGGCATAATCATATTAACTAGCAATTGTTAAACACTTACTATGTGCCGGGTATCGTGCCAAGTACTTTAACTGTTAATATGGCACACATAGGTTAGTTGAAAGAACTGAAGATGTTTAGCCCAAAGAAAGTCATCTTAGGAAGGAAAGGTAAACTGAATTTAAATATATGCTATAAAGTAAAAGAAACACTAAGTTTATCTTGTGTTCCTTTGGGCAATGTTTCATGTCAGACCTCAGGGTGGGTACTGGATCTGCCCGTGCCTCTGACACTGGAGGACTTACTAAGCTTCTCCACCTGTTTTCTGGCCTGCAAAATGGGGATAGTGCCGCCTACCTCATACATTACAGGGAGGGTTCAAGTAACATAGGTAAGAGTAGTAAGTGTACATATACACATTAAGGGCTCCATAAATGTTTGTTCCTTCTTTATCCACAGAGAATTAGAAATAAAGGACAATTACTCTGGCCATGGTCTTGAACAAAGAGAGACCTGGATAGCTCAGGGATTTCATCCCATTGCTTGAGTGCAACCTACATCCCGGCTACCATCATTTCCCATCCACGTGCCTCTATGCAGAGGTCAAGTTTGGACACACACAAAACTTAATTATCAAGCTTCTGTAACCTAGGAGGGCGGGAGGAAAATCCATTCATTCCATCGAAGCAAATGACAGAGGCTTCCTACCCCACACCAGAGAGCTCTTAAACTAGTTGTAAACAGGCTAATTTACGGACCATAAGCTCCCTGAGGACAGGGATTACGTCCCTCTTGCTTACCCTGGGAACACTAGCACCTGGCACAGAGGTGGCCCCTGACAGGTGCTCCATGCACCAGCCGCCTGTTGACTGACTGATAGTACTACTTCTTTGTCACTTTACTCTTTTACTCCCCGCCCTTCCACCCTCTCCCCCAAGAATATAAACTCTTCCAGAGTAACGGATGACATACTCATCCACCTTCCTTTGTTTTTAACCTGATAATAGCCCTAAATTTATATCTCCAGCCTGGATTTCACCCATGAGCTCCAGATTCATGTATCCAGCTGCCTACTAACTACTTTCATCTAGATGTTTAATCCAAAAACTAAATAAATAAAAGGACCTTCAATATGTCCCCTGAAGAACTTCCAATCCACCCTCAAACCAATGAATATTGAATAAAAAGCAGCCTTTCCTCCAATTTTCCTCATCTTGGATAACGGTACCACCATCCAGCCAGTTGTTTAGGTTAAAAACCTAGGTATTTACACCTGAAACTAATAATTAATAAATTAATCCATCCATGGATCCTAGGCGCCATCCTTCATTCCTCATTGTCAGTCCACATTCAATCCATCAGGAAGTCCTGTCAGCTCTTCCAACATATATTCCAAGCCTGTCCATTTCTCAGCAGTTCCCGCTGAACCATCTTAGAATCAGCTACCATCAGCTCACTTCCTGAGCCTTACAATAGCCACGAGACTGAGCCAGCTTCTTCCCATTCTCCGCCCTTTAGCCACTTGTCACACAACAGCCAAACTATCTTTGGAAAATACAACATATCACTTTCTTGCTTGAAACGCTCTCCCTCATTCAACATTCAGCACTGCTAGGAACAGAGTAGTGAACAAGCTGAATTAAACAGGCCTGCCCTTGGGAGCTTACACACTCCTTAGGGAAGCAATCAAGAAATAAAGCCGGGGAAGGGGAGGGGGGTGCATCTTTCTATGAGCAGTTTAGAAAGAGCCGCAAGGTGAGGTAGCCTCTGGCAAAGAACCAGGCCAGTGAGGGAGTGATCCACATGCATACCTGGAGAAATCTCTCCAGACTGAGGAACAGCCAGGCAAAGGTCTGGAAGCAGAAGCATGCCTGGCATGTTCAAGAAACCGCAAGGGAGAGCCAGTGCGGCTGCAGCAGAGTGAGCAAGAGAGAGGGCAGTGGGAGGTGAGCTCGGGAAAATGAGAGGCCAGGTCACGTAGGGCCATGCAGGCCACTGTGAGGACCTCGGCCTTTACCCTGCATGAGAGGGGGAGGCCTTGGAAGATATTGATTAAGAGTGACATGATCTGAGTCACAGTTTCAAAGGAACACTCCGGCTGCTGTGTTGAGAATACAGCGAAGCAAGTTCACGCAGGAAGGTCAGGTAAGAGGTCAGTGCAGTGATCCGGGCAAGGGAAGATGGGACTTGAACTCAGGGGTAGCTCTGTGGGTAGTAATGGGCACTCTGACCCGAGACAGAATTTGAAGGCAGAACCATCCAAGTTTGCTGGCAGACTGCACGTCTGGGGGCTGGGTCATCAAGGATGACACCAGGTATTTTGGCCCAAGAAACTGAACAGGTAGATTCACCCTTCTCGGAGGCAGGGTGGACTGTGGTGAAGCAGACCTGCGGGACGGGGGAGAAGATTAGGAATTTTATTTTACGTGTTAAGTTTGAGCTTACTTGAAGACACTGCAGTGGAGGTATTGCATAGGTCTGCTCTATAGGTATCAAATCAGGGATAACTGGCAAATGGGTGGCATTTAAAGTCAGGGGACTGGCTGAGATCACCTGAGGAGAGAGCCTGGATGGATGAAAAAGAAGACAGGTCCACAGCCGGGGCCGTGGGGTACTCCAAAGTTAAGAGACCTCTAAGAAAAGGAGGAACCAATCAGCTACCGGCATTCGGGATCTAACACAGCCTCTCTCTCCAGCTCCACCCCCTGCCTTCTTCATTAAGCCCCAACTGGTGCTTCATTGTTGCCCTAAAATAAGTGAGACTCCTTCTTTCTTCATAGCTGTGGACTCATCTGGGGAGATCTTTTAAATTTTACCACTGACCTCTTCCCATCACGTAAGTCTCCGAGTTTCCATGCTGCTTCCAAGGAGAAGCATTCCCTAACGCTGCTCCTACTCAGTCCACGTATCCCTTTATCATGGTTTGCTTACCTACCTATTTATATTTTATTTCTGTGGCACTTATCACTATCTCAAATTTTCTTATTGCTTTACATTTCTACTATCTATTTCACCACCACCCCCGACCCTGGCCAGGTAAACTCGATAAAGGTAAAGACTGGGTTCCCATGCCCCACAAAGGTGTATCCCCCTCGCCTAGATTGACGCACGTCAGCTAGTAACTGTTCAACATACGTCTGTGTCGTGAATATAAACCAAAATCCAGAGAGACAGAGTAAGCTCCCCAAGCTCATCCAGAGTTAGTGACAAAAACAAGGCAACAACTCAGGTTTCTTCCCCGTAGACTCAGGGCTGGTTGTTTTGTACCCCAGCTATTGCAGGGGAAGGAAAGGGTCGGCTAATGAAACCATCCGCACTCATCTTTAAGTGACTGATTCAGCAATGTAACCCTCTTTTCCCTGGCCGCTTTCCATAACTCCATAAACTTTAAACATGAAACTTTAATCATGTGAACTCACTGGCGAGCACTAAAAGGGACCTTTTGGAAGACAAATCATAGTGTATTGAAGCTTAGGTCAGGGAGGGACCATAGTTATTGTTAATCCAACTTTCCCTTTCCCTTATAATCTCATGACCTTGAAAGGTGTTTGCTCAGTAGCTGAGAAAAAGAACAAAACTAATCTACATCTCTACCCATTGCCTGGTGCCTTTCAGATGTCTCCTAGAGACAGGATTGTTTTTCATTTTTTCATTCATTTGACAAATATATATTGAACCAAGTATTCTAGAAACTGATGGTCCAACAGTGAACAACTAAACAGATAAGATTCATGCTCTCAAATGCCTACATTCTGGTCAGAGGCAGACAATAAATAAGTAAACGAACAAAACAATGTCAGATGATGTTAGGTTGTATGAAGACGAGAAAATAGGACAACGTGATACAGGGTATGCAGCTGGATGAGACAGCAGCAGACTTTGGGATGAGTTTTAGATAGCTGCTTCCCACTCTGGTTCCTGACTTAGCATCAGTTCTAGACAAGCTTTTGTGGCTCTCCCCTGAGAATGGTGCTCGGTGCCTCCTCCTCATGGGAAATCTCTGGGACTCCTCGGCCCAGCCTGACTCCATTTCACAGATGAGAAACCAAGCGTAGGGTCCAGCTCCTATTTGCGACCCAGCAGGTCCCTAACTCCATTTAATGTCAAGTGCCATTGTTCAGGGTACAATATGTCTGAGGCCACCTGTTTGACTTTGTTTTGTTGCTCTGTTGGACTACTGGACTTATTACACACCGAACTGAGCCTGAGGTGAGCCTGCCAAATGTGTCTGGCAGCCGGCTTGGCT
Organism: Rhinolophus ferrumequinum; assembly: GCF_004115265.2. Classification (NCBI taxonomy): domain Eukaryota; kingdom Metazoa; phylum Chordata; class Mammalia; order Chiroptera; family Rhinolophidae; genus Rhinolophus; species Rhinolophus ferrumequinum. The sequence goes on along the minus strand of NC_046307.1, from coordinate 23,698,567 downwards.
GTGACCCAGACCAGCCAGGACAGAAAGAAGCTGACATCTCTGCTGTGCTGACCACTCACATGTTCCTGCCCCTCCGTCTGCTCTGCCCAGAAGAGCTGGTGTATATTGGGACAGAGCAGGGTGCGCTCTGGGGAAGATAAACACAATTAACAGTGTTCCACCCCTGCACAGCTCAGACAAGCCTTATCCAGAGCTCTTCACACCTTTGTAGGACAAATCTTTGGGGGAGACCATATTTATAGACGTGGACTTGACATCACACCCACCTGGATTTGAAACCCAGCCTTGCCACTAACCAGGGGTGTGACCTCGGGCAATTCGGTCACCTAACTCTTTAAACCTTAGTACTTCACCTACACAGTGGGAATAACGTATATATCTACCTGGAAAATCTGTTGTGAGGGTGGAATAAAATATCTAACGAACTTAGTGTCAGGGCACATGTGTCACTTAAGAGTTTAGACAGACATTTGGAGCTAGAGGGAAATTTAACACCCTCACCGAAGAGATGGGGAAACTGGGGCCCAGAGATGGAAAGGGATTATCCAAAGCTAGCCAATGGGAGAGCCAGAAAGAAACCTCAGCCCCTGGGTCCTATCCAAAAAGACGGAGAAGGCCCAGCCTTGCAGCAAATGGCTTCAGCAGCACTGGTTAAACAAAGCAATCAGAGTTTGCTCTGATTGAAAGTTCGAGCGGTCCCATCAGCTTGCTGTGTAACTTGAGGTAGGCAATGAGGTTCTCCACCTCATGAAATGGCCAGGGACTATGGTGAGACTTGCCCCACGACTGGGAGGGCTAATTGCACGTGCCGTGTAAATTCGATTCAGCCACACCAATCTCTGCTGCAAAATACCTGGATCGCGCTGATTCTCCCTCGTCCAGGTGATCATGTTGGCCCTGCAGGCTCAGGGCCAACCACACAGCAGGTTGAAGTCCCTCTACAGCAGGAGGTTATCTCTGGATTTCTGAGACACTCAGTGCCAGTGTCCTCGGGCTGCTGTGTGCTCCGCAGCCATCATTGGCCCTCCGACTCAGTTTCTAACTTTCGGCGGTTGTATGTACACCACTTCTGTCCCTGTTCCCCAGTCAGAACATTCTCCAGAGAATCACAGCCCTGGAGAAAGATTCACCCCAGTGAATCACGTGGGAAGATGATGAGGATTATCGTGGTGGTGGGTTATGGTATCTAACAGCTAGCGACACGTTTTCTGTGCCAGGCACAGCACTCAGCTAAGCATCACCCTCTTCACAGAAAGCTGTGCTCCTAAATCTCATCACCTGCATTATAATACGCGGGGGAGGGGGGATAAATATGGATCCTATCAAGTTTGATAGTGCTTGTATTCAAATTTTCAAATAAGTAATCAACCTTTATATGTATTTTAGGCATGTATGTGTGTTTGTGTGTGTGTGTGCGTGCGCGTGCGCATCTGCAAAAAGAAAGAGTGAGAGAGAATTGAGTCCAAGATAAGACTTTAAAGATATACTAGAATTTTACCCCCAGAAAGTATACTAGCAAATAAAGTCATTAGCTACTACAGATAACGACATAGAATCGACAAGGTTAATCGACAAGGTACGATGTTATGACAATGATTTAAAACTTGATTCATAAAAAAGACAATGAAGTCAGACAAGGAGTAGTTATACAATGCATGTTCTTGTCCAGGCTTGACTCTGCCACATAAACTCTCCAATCCTTGGTTTCATCCCCTGAAGAACAAGGAGTGAAACTGGAAGATTAGGGCCTTTCCAACTGCAAATGTCAGTCATTCCACATCCAGTGAGACAGATAAAAAGGGGCACAGACTCTGGCGATGGGCAGGCAACCAAGATAAACCTACCCAATCTCATTACTTTGCCAAACACCAGCTTACTTTCCTCAAGCAGCAGAGTACCGAGGCTGAACAGTAGGCTGAACAGTACTTATCAAGGAAGGGTTGGTGGGTTGGTGGATTGGTGGGTTGGTGGGTTGGTGGGTTGGTGGGTTGGTGGGTTGGTTGAACTCTAAGTGCACAGAATTGGATTGATCATAATTCCTGGTCTCATGATTGGCCCTAGCATGACCTGCTTCTGTGTATTTGGTAATTTCTATGAAATAGGCTTTTTTTTTAAGATTCCACATATAAATGATACCATGCAGCATTTGTCTTTCTCTGTCTGGTTTATTACACTTAGCATAATGCCCCCACCCCCACGCCAGATTCATCCACGTTATTACAAATGGCAGGATTTACTATTTTACGCCTGAATAATATTCCGTGTGGTTATTTTTAATAATATATTTAGTATCCCCAACCCTCTCTCCAGTCAACAGGTACAGCCTTAACAATAACTTACTTCTACTCATATGAATACCCGTCTTATCCTTCTGTCTTCCCCTATCTGAGGTACGTATCAACCTAAATTTTGTATCCGTAAGTCCCTTTTTCTCCTTTTTACAGTTTTACTATATCTGTATGAATTTTTTTAAGTATTTCTAGTGTAGTTATTTTTATTTTATGAAGTGATTATCAAATTGGATGAAAATGTGAGTACTTGCTTTTCAAACCCTTTATATTAAGGTGCTAAGATTCATCCATACTGTTGCAAGAGGCTATATTCCATTGCTTTGACGACTTTATAAGATGAAACTATGTGAACATAACACCATTCATTCATACACTTTCCTAAAAATGGGCATTTGGGCCATTTCCAGGTTTTTGCCACTATGAACAGCATGGCTGTGAACACTGTTTTATATAGCTTTCTGCTCTTCTTCTACAGAAGTGTCCTGGCTATTGTCCACCCTTTACTGTTGCATGTAAATTTTAGAATTATCTTAATCAAGTTCTATGGGAAAGAAAGAAAAACCTGTTTTAATTTTCATCGGAAATCCATTGAACCTACAGAACAAGGTTAGGAGAATTGACCCTATGATACAGTAGTCCCTCCTTATTTGAGGTTTTACTTTCCACAGTTTCAGTAAGATGCATCAATTGTAGTCCATAAATATTAAATGGAAAATTCCAGAAATAAACAAATCATAAGTTTTAAATTGAGTGGTGTGATAAAATCTCAAGCCACCCCACTCCACACTGCCTGGGACAGGAATCGTCCCTTTGTCCAGCATATCCAAGCTGTATATGGTACCTGCCCATAAGTCACTTAGTAGGCTTCTCACTTATCTGATTGGCTGTCGAAGTGTTGCAGTGCTTATGTTCAAGTAACCCCTGTTTTACTTACTAATGGCCCTAGAGCGCAAGAGTAGTGATACTGGCATTTCAGATATGCCAAAGAGAAGCCGTAAAGTGCTTCCTTCAAGTGAAAAGGGGAAAGTTTTAGACTTAATAAGCAAAGAAAAAAATTGTATGCCAAGGTTGCTAATACCTACAGTAAGAACAAATCTTCTATCCATGAAACTGTGAAGATGGAAAAAGAAATTTGTGTTAGTTTGTTGAGAGAGAAACCACACTCACATAACGTTTATTACAGTATATTATTATAATTGCTCCATTTTATTATAAGTTATTGTTGTTAATCTCTTACTGTGTCTAATTTATAAATTAAACTTTATCACAGGTATGTATGTATAGGAAAAAAACATGGTATATACAGGGCTTGGTACTATCTGCAGTATCAGGTACCCAGTAAGAGTCTTGGAACTTATCCCTGACAAAAAATGAGGGGGAGGGGGTAGTGTATAACGAATTCCTGTCCACGAACATGGTATATATCTCCTAAATAAATCTCATTTATTTAGGTGTTCTTTAATATCTCTTTAATTAATTTTATATCTTCTTTTTATAAGCCTTACACATATTTTTGTTAGATTTATTTCTAAGCCCTTGATATTCTCTAATACAATTATAATTTCTTCTCTTTACCTATCAATTTTTGTACCTGTTGCTTTTTTTAAAATCTAAATTCATGCCAATTATAATGACTTTTTAAACACAAAGCCTGCCAGGCAGGTCTCCAATAAGCAGGGAAAGTTTTTAAACTTCAGTATCGGGTGGGAAGATGTGGAACTGAGACTTTCTCAGAAGGTGGATTTCGTCTTATATGATTTGAGCTCTAGTCCTCACTGTGCCATTGCTGGTCTGTGGTCTTGCACGAAGTCTTTGCTTTCTCTGGGCTCAGTATTACCTATGGTAGCTTGTCTCAAAATGGCTACCTTAATATCTTCCCTCCCTATACAAGCTATTTCCCTATTGAAATGGAATCTATTGCTCTACCCCTTTGAATTTGGACTAGTCTATTACTTCTTCAACAAATAGAAATGGTAATTTAATATTGTGTAATTTCCAAAGACAGGTCATTAGAAGCCTTGTAGCTTCTGTCTGGGTCTCGTGGAATGCTCACTCTGGGAGGACCCAGTCACCATGTCAGATGAGACCACCATCCTGTGAGGAAGCCCAATCTGGTCATATGGAGAGGCCAGGTTAAAAGAGACATGCCTAATCAGCCCTTGGCTTCTCCAGCCATCCCAGCTCAAGCAGGAGATATGAGAGTGATGAAGTCTCCCAATGATTTGAGCCACAGATGCCATCTGAATGCAACTTTATGAGAGACCTCAAAAAGAACTATTCAGCTGAACCTAGCCAGCATACAAAACCATGAGAGAAAATAATAAATTGCTGTTTGAAGCCATTAAAAATTAGATGGCTTATGTACCAATCAGAAACAATAAGCAATAGATAACTGAAAACCAATGTTTTTCAAACTGGATTAGGTAGAATTTTCCCAAACAAACAAACAAAAACACCTTTGCTGGAGAATAGATTGGTTTGTAAGGCTCTATACTTTCCTCATCACCGACTTCATTCAGGGAAGCCTCTTTCTTCTGTCTTATAATTTCAGTCCTACAAATAATTTATTTAAAAACAAAAAGAGAAGAAGAAGAAAGAAAAAGGAAATAAGCAAGGGAGTTCTAATGCCATCACTTTGACAGATCCCAGACCAGATGATGTCTAAGTTTCCTTCTATCATTATCTTTCTATGATAATATCACTAGACATCATCCAAAGAAAAAGCAATTAGGACAGTGTCAAATGAGAAATGGTGGTGAGAATAAGGAATGCTTCATCTAAAGGGGAGACATACAACCTGGATTCCCTAACAAAGACTGGACTTGTCTAATAATTAGGTGACCTTCGAGTACGTAATAAGGAGGTGAGCTCCCACCCATCCTCCCACCCGCAATCCCTGCTTACCATCGACCTACGTTGTACATGCTTTTGGTCTAGGTCATAGTTCTTACATTTAATTCAAGACCTACTTTTAAACTTTTACCAGTACTATTATTTATTCAATATCGTATTTCCTTTACATTAGAATACTTTTTCGTATAAATGAATTTTGAGTTGATTCTCCCCCAATACATATATACTCCAAAACACATGCACAATTATTAAAATAACATTCAATGGCAGACTAATTAAAATCACCACACAACTGGACTAGCGGACCCTTTCAACTCTACGGTCAAATAGTCTTCAAAGGGTGTATTAGCTTGTAGCCTTTGAAAGACCTGTTTACAGTGTTGACCGTTGGCTGGTGTCTAGGAACTTGGATTTTGGGAAAGTTCCCACCTTTCCCATAACTGATAAGAGAGGCTTATTGTGCCTAAATTGTTTGTACAAACAAAATGGTTTTTGCGGAACACCTCCTTTCCTTCTGGCATCGGCAATTTTGGTATGTGACAAGCAGAGGCTGCTTACATGACCCAGTAAAACCCCTGGCTGCTGAGTCTCTAAAATAATGAAATTAAAAATTTTATATATATATATATATATATATATATATACAATTTTGAATATATATGTATATATTCAAATATATACATAAATATATATATTGAATATACAAAAAATATATATTGAATATATATGTATATGTATATACATATATATGTATATATAAATGCAATTTTGAATATATATGTGTGTATATATACATATATATGTATGTACACATATATATGTATGTATATATACATATACATACATATATACACACACACACACACATATACATACATATATATATTCAAACTTGCATTCATTCCCGAGGCCTGAGCCAGCTTTCCTCATTTATTTCAAGGTCTTGCTCAGGTCCTCTTCTTCATCCCTAACACTTTCTCTTTTTCTCATATTGACAAATCCCCATAGGTGAAATACTCAGATTACATTATAAAAAAAAAAATAACATTTATTGAACACTAACTCTATACTAGGCCCCATCCGACGTACTTTACATGAAGCCTAGATACTAACTTTTTTCCAAAGCAACTGTAAGGAACTACTTATATTGGCCTAGCTTTGCGGGGTTCTTTAGTTCCCATGCCTGGTTCTTTTCTGCTCTTGGTCCTATTATTACAAAGAATGATATCATTACTTAATCCTCTAAATGAGATGCCTGCTAAGATCCCTATTTTGGAAAAATGTCAACCCCATCTTGCCAAAAGCTAACCACACAGCAGACATGTAATAAGAAAAGGAAAAAGTTCCCGGCTTAGCTTTCCAGAATGAAATTAATTGTAAGAATTCAACTCTTTCTAAGTTTGTGGGCACTCATGCCTTTCCCCCTGAGAGTTCGTTATAAATGATTTTGCACTTTCTGTGCTGAGTAATGTGGACAAAAACTCACAGCCTGGAGAGGAAGTAGAACACTGAAGTATGGCTTAACCTTCCTACTCCAGCTTGCAGGGACTCGTTCAATATTACTGGGCTGGTTCCTCCTGCTCTAAAAATCACTGATACTCTCTGCGCCCACCATTTCATAGCCTGGACCACCCACCTAAGGTTAGCTTTGTTAATTTTACATGCCTAGGCCACTGAGAAGCTATTAAAATTGGCTATGCAAGCATCTCCTCAGCCAAATAGGCCTGAAGTCTTAACCTGCTCAAGACACTCTTAAGCACTCTTAAGGATTTGTTTTTCCAAATCCTACCTAATAAGACATTCAGTTTGAAATTATTAATTAAACAGACATTTACCAGCTCCTGTTGTGTGCTGTCCATTATAGGAGATTGGGGATGCATCGGTGAATAAAATACTCTAACTTCAATAAGCTAAAATGTATAAAACCAAACACTTAAAATAGGTGATAGGTCAAGCTCCATTGCCACCACCTCCATAATACTGAAATGGTAGTATCATGAAGACAGAAATTATATCTTAGATATTATACTCCAAGCACCTAAAAATGTGACTGGCCCATGATAGCAGTTAAAAAAATATATTTTAAATCAATAGAAATATTCTGTGAAAATTCCATGAAAAGAGAAGTTATTTTGGTTTGGGATATCAGAGAAGTTTTCTTGGAAGAAATGGTAACTGAAGGAGACCTTGAAGGAGATAGAAAATAAAATTTGAGAAATGACTTTTTTATTATAAAAGTAATATAAGCTCTTCTTGAAACACTTGGAAACATAAAAATGTTTTTAATATTTAAATTATTCATAAATATAACAGTCAAGAAGTCTAGGTAGATATGGCAGGAAAAGAGTTTATTGCAACTCTCTCCCCCAATACCTAATAAGCATCCTCAAATTTCTTATTTTAAAATGTTTACAATAAAAATCAATAAAAAAAGTAAAAGCACCAGGAGCACCCAGGCCTGTGGGGTGGTCAGAACAGAAAAAAGCGCTAACTTCCCCCGTCCTGTGCCCCCTAACCCACCCCAGGCCCAGAAGACTTCATGGTACATTAACACCATCCCCGAAGTTCTCATGAATATCCCAAATTTGGAGAGCAATAAATTGTAAAAGGATTATTCTTACTTTCCCCCCTCTGATTTAAATACTGTTGAGGGAATTTATAGAAATGATTGATGGAAAGTGAGGGTAAAAACTGAGTTAACTTCCTTGTGCAGAAGAAAAGATTCAAGTTTCCATGAGGAAATGGGGAAACGATTGCAGTTTCAAGAGTCTATTCTGTGATCTCCACCAGACCATGAGATTAAGAAACACTACCATAGATGAGATTAACAAAATCTCAGAGGAGATCAGGATCCAGTTTCATTTTCTGGTGATCGGTAGCAGTCAGATGACCACATTATATATATCAGGCAAATATGCATTATCCAATGTTGTGGCAATTATGTATTTTGTAGTTCCATCTATAAATACCTTATTTTTAATCATTTGCAACATAAAATTTAAGTATAAGCAAATCCCTTAGTCCCAGGTTCCAATCTTCTGTTACACCTAAGCCAACTTAATTTAGAAATATGGACCCCCACCACTATTCAAATAAAGCAAAATTTACTCATTTCAAGCAACCAGAAGACTAACTAGAACTTCTCACACTACCTGTAAGCAAAATTTTAAAAATAAAATAGAGTTTGGCAAGTGTGCCAGCATGCCAGAGTAAAATACTAAAAGGATGAAAAGTGGTAGGCAAAAGGCAGCTGAAGGACCCCATCTAGAAGAAAACATGCTCTATGAAACAAAGGAAAATCCCACACAAATGCTTCACACTACTGAAAATGTTAGTAAGACTTCATAAAACAACTCAGATCCCAAATGATAAAAGAACAGAATAAGATTAAATGGCTAATTGTAGAGCTATGGAAACAAATTAAGACCCAAGATACAATTATTATAAAACTGATAAGTAAATTAGAAACAAAAGAAACCAGATAGACATAGCTATACAATGAATCACTGACATGAAATAAAGGCTTAATATAATCACAGTGAAACAATAAAGAATAAAATCAAAACAATTACAGAATAATCAATACAGAGGACAAAGATGATCTAACTTAAAGATCACTGGTACCCATTACAAATTTATATTTAACTACAAAAACACAGTAAAAATAGAAATTATCCTTCAAACGAAACAAAGTCTAAATCTATACACTGAAAAAGCCCACAATAATAAAATAAAAATTGATGTATGAGTATCAAAACCCAGTTATTAATGTAAATGTGTGTACGTATATGTATAAAATATTATATAAAATATATATTACATAGCACGTAATATTATGAAACACATATATTTTCTATATTGTTTCTTCTAAGGCAAAAAAAAAAAGTCAAGCTGGTCTAACAGTTCTCCTCAGCAACTTCCATTGCCAGAAGATAATAAAGGGATAGGTGCACAAAGTTCTAAGAGAAACAAAATATGACCAAAGAATACTGTATCCTACCAAATCACCATTCAAGTATAACAGCAATTTTTTAACATGAAAAATTCAGGGAGTCCAAAACATACAAGTCTTTCTTTAAAAAAATTAATGTACAATTAAGTCAAAACAATGAAGGCAGGAGTGAAAAATCTGGGCCCATTTGTACTAACGTACCATCAAAAGTCAGAAGATACACAGTTTGGAAAGAATTAAATTGCAAACACATTGTTGACTGACTTCACCTAAGTTAAGAGCAAATATGCAACCTTAGATATAATCATGTGACTTACTTTTGTGATTGTCAAGATAGCATTTGACGTATCCCTCATGACTACACGGGTCCATTCTGCTATCAAAATTTTATTTCCCCAAAAATACATTTGGGCAGGCAGGATTGATCCCCGTATGTATATCCCCATACATAAATCCCTATTCTTTTCTACTCCCATGATATTTATTGCTCACCTGGCTCATCTCTACCCAAAAGGCTCTTATTTATATTTCCAAGCCCTTCCTATATATTACCATTATAAACAGTACAATAATGTATTTCCAGAGCTTTAAATATCTTCAACATTTTGACCCAATGAATTCTCTTCTAAGAATTTGTGTTAAAAAATAGAGATATGGGCAAATACGTATGCTTATTATAGCATTTACAAAGCCAAACTCAACAAGCAATATAAATGCCCCCAAATAAAGAAATGATTAAATTATGGCAAAAAAAAAAAGGAATGTTTACATTTTTTAAATTGTTGTGATACCACAACATGAGTACAATAGAATAATACATGAAAAGAATGAGGGTATAACAAATGTGAGGGTGTACATATATATGGTAAGATTCAAAATGTGTAAAAAATTATGTATATGAATATAAAAGATAATAGAAGAAAATATGCACACTCTGGTTTTCTCTCTAGTTTTTAATAAATCATAATTATTTTTATCAAAAAAATTATGAAAAATTTAAGGTATACAGCGTATACAAATTAGAGAAAAAAGTCACCTAAACTCCATTATTAAAAATATGTAATCCTTAACATTAGGTGAACATAATTTATTTCCATGTGTATATGACTTTGCGTGTGTATAATATATATAACAATTAAAATGATTATAATATAGATCTGCCTCGAAAATGAAGTGTAATAAGTATAATTATACTCAAGTTTAACAGATAAAAATAAGAAATTATTAATAGAAGGAACTATTGGCCTATAGAAAACAGGTGTTTTTTTTTTACTCCAAGAAATGGAATTTCTTAAAATATATCTCTTAAAAGGGAAATTATGAGAGATTAAGAAACTATAGGATTATGGAGACCACTTCAGGGACAGTGTAGGTGCCTGACCACTGCACTGTACACCTGAAGCTGAAGCTGAACAATAATGAATGTCAACTATAATTTTATACATATATATATATGTATATATATATACACACACATATATATATATATTCACAGGAGGTGGAGAACAGCATAAGGAATAGAGTCAGTGGAACTATAACAGTCATATACGATGTCAGAGGAGTAGTAGATTGGGGGAGGGGGTTATCACTTTTGGAGTAGTATAAATGCCTATTACATTGTTTTGTACACCTGAAACTAATAATTTAAAAAAAAAGAAAAAAAAGAAACTATGGTACTTTTTTCTTTTTTTACTACCATGTTTTAATTTTGGATAGTGTCATCTGAGTCTCTATTATAAAAATGTCAGAATTCACAATCTTACACTTTATTCTCCACATTCAAGTTTTTTGTTAGTTTCATTATTTCACACTGTCAAGGTGTGTAACATTTCTATTCTAATTTGTAATCACAATTTCCAGTTCCTGAGTCTTCACTCTATATTTACGCTCATCACCTGTCCTTTAACTGGAGCTTCTCTATAGCCAATTTCCTTATTCTGATTCATCATTTCATGAGCTAGATATTTTTTTCCCCAACAAGCACTTGCAAATCTTGACTCGTTTCATTCTTACATACTTGAGACAATGAGATTATTTGTATGTATACCCAAAGGACAACCTGATTGGGTATTAATTTGCTTTAGATGAGTTGCACTATTGTGACCCAAAGTCTAAGTCTTATTCTCTTCTCCCTAAAATTTTCATCCACATCTAAACCATTTCACATATTAATTTCAGAATATGTCACATGAAAATTTAGTTCTCTGGATTTTGCCTTTAAGGCTTGAGAAGTGTTTTTGTGTGGGGTCAAGGGAAGAAGCAGTATTTTAGGTTCTGGGAATACAGTAGTAACCGAGACAGACAAGGTCCCTTTTCTCAGAGAGTATGTATGATGAATGAGAAGATGAAAAGGACAAAAATAAAAAACAGAGCCTAGACTGGCAAGGTCTGTGATGGGGGTGATGTCTGGCTATGCCGTGAAGGAGAAATTAGGAGACCTGGTTTCTAGCATTGACTTACTGTTTGTTTATGAGAAAACACGGACTTTCTCTGGACCTTGGCTTACCTCTAAATTGAACATATTAAACTAGGTTACATCTGAGATCATTTTCCAAAATTTCCTTCCATAAATTATTCATGTGATTCTCTATCTTCTGCCCATATAAACCTTATGTTGGTTAGTCCCACCTCTTTTTACAGGAAGCCCTGCCTGAGCACTTAAGCTCAGTGATGGCTTTGCATTCAATGCAACATGTGATGTGAATTATAGACTGCTTCTTCTCAAGCAGATAGGAGTTCCCAGAAGAAGAGGCCAGGTCTTGTGTTTTATATTCTGCACAATACTGGGCACATTGTCCAGGACTTCCAATGAAGGACAATTTAAAGTCACAGAGACACTGCCTGAGTAGAGCCATAGTCCACCAAAGAACGTTGGTAAATTAGTCATTGGTGAGAAAACAGCTTTTATTCCTGCCTTTATTATCAACCATCATGCCAGTCTGTGATTCATTTCCCTTCTAAAAGGTGAGGTGCCACTACTGCTAAAACAATATTTAGTATATTGCAAATCTGAGAAACATGATAGTCATAACATATTAAATACTTTTTTTAAGTTTTGAAGATCCATATCTGCTCTAGTCCCAACTATTTGTGAACCTTGAACTCCAGTTTATTTCTTTGGAGAACAAGGAAATAGGATTATAAACAATCTCTAACGTGCATGGGTCAAACTCAAATGCCTACGTTGTTTACATGGATGAAATCGCTGAGTTTTACTGCAATGACATCTTAAGTTATAGTTTTTCAACACAAACTTAATATTTGTTCTTAATTTCCACAAATAATGTATGTTCTTCCATTTTTCTTGAAAATTAAGGCCTTCCAAGTCCATCATTCATTTTCCCACTTTGATAAAGAAATGTATATAAGAAGTATATTAGGTTCTTTTTAACTCTACGACCAAAAAAGGCACATGCAAAATGATAAATGTCACTGCCACATAGCCTCAATGTTGGCAAAATCAAACTGAAGACTGCAAACTGAGCCCTTTACCTAACCCACCCGAAAGAGGCAGCTGCTCCTTCTTTCCAGTGAAATGTTTCCTGTTTTTTGTTTTAACAAGAGAGGCTAGCAATCTGTATTTTTGTGTCGAGTCCTCCAATTTTAAAACATTCGCATGTACTTCAAATATTTTAAAATACTATACATTAGGTGAAGATCGCCAAAAGCTACAAACTTCAAGTTCAAAAATAAATAAGTACTGGGGGTGCAATGTACAACATGATGACACTGCTGTGTCATCAACTGATAGTTAACACTGCTATACGGTATATTTGAAAGTTGCTAAGAGAGTAGGTTCGAAAAGTTCTCATCACAAGGAAAGAAAATTTTGTAACTATATGAGGTGATGGATATGAACTAAACTTATTGTGGTAATCACTTTGCAATATATGTGTATGTCAAGTCATTATGCTGTACACCTTAAACTTATAGTGCTGTATGTCAATTATATCTCAATAAAACTGGAAGAAAAGAATCAAATAAAATGAAATTTAAAAAATAAAATAACTATACGAAAAATGCATATGAAAGGTAGCCCACAGATTGCAAGTCTGTAATTCCTTTCCTAACATTTCTCCAACTCTGACGTGCAGTGAATTTCTTTACTTAAGGTAGAGGTAGGGGGTGAATACTACGCAGAGTTCTGCTGCTATTGGCAGGGCTGACATTTCCCTTCTTACACAGCAGCACTGTGCAGACGAGCCTATCTGATCTTTCACTGAAGAAACGTGCTGCATGCAGGGCATCATGCTGAATGCAGTGGAGGGAATCACAGATGATTCGTGTGGGTCGCACCCTTCTCAGAAGACGGTGCCTTTGAGCTTTATTATGCAAGGAAAACGCACTTCGATTTCCGATTTTTAACGATAATATATACCCTTGTGGTTTATCGCAAACAAACCACTTTCACATCCCTTGTCTCACAAAGTGCTCCTATCAACTGAGAATTACCGAAGCTGAGATTAGTATCGCCATTGCTCAAATAAGCAAACGGTTCAGCAATGATGAGGTACTCATCTAAGGTCACAGAGCCAGTAAGCAGGAGAGTTGGGACTCAAAATCCTGTCTTCTGATTCTCAATTCTTTGATTTGTTCTTTTTCTAATATCTCATACCATACTAGTTCACCCTGATTCAATCAATTGTATATATAGGCAGCCAGGGTCAGACCTACAGTCCACTCTCATGGAGAGAGAAAAGTAAATATGCCAGATGGGACTTCAATTCATAACCTTATTCACTAATATCTCACGCCCAGACCACCAAGCATATTGCCTACTCATATTACAGTTACAAAATCTAAGATTTATGGTGTCTTTTTTAACATCTTTGTGCCATCAGTACCATGTTTCCCCGAAAATAAGACCTACAGGACAATCAGCTCTAATGCGTCTTTTGGAGCAAAAATTAATATAAGACCCGGTCTTATACTATAGTAAAATAAGACCGGGTCTTATACTAATTTTTGCTCCAAAAAATGCATTAGAGCTAATTGTCCAGCTAGGTCTTATTTTCAGGGAAACACAGTAGGTCTTTGATCAGAATTACAGCAATCTTTTTTTTTTCTTTTTTAAAGAAATCATCTTTCTTATGAGTCTGGTATAGTGACAAGGTCTTAGAACATGATAATCACTCAAGACATAATTATTACTAATTGAAAAGTGTTACTGATTTATGCTTTAATCCAAGATGGAAAAACAGAACCTGGATTTACTCTCTCACCTGAACTAAAACACTAGATAAAATACATGAAAAGAGTCATTTTTCAAGACAATTGTACATTAGGCAATGAAGGACAATGATCCTTGAGAGAAAAACAAACAAGATGAACTGTACAATTACCCCTGCTTATTGCCTTGAATAATTACCTGTCAGGCCATATCACAGGCCACGCAGGCAGAGCCCAGGGTATTCCCTGATTGAAGAAACTTAGTGGAGAAATCAGGTACACCAAGGTGCCTAGAGTTCACAGGTCAGAGAACCAGAAAGGAGAGAGCTGAAGAGAAGGGATTTCAGAGATGGGCAGAGGGCCCTCCTCAAGTATTCAACAGAGTACTGATCAGGACATGTGTGTGATGAAACTATGGAATGCCAGGGAACTACCTGAAAGGATTAGAAGGAACAATACTCAGTGGTCATACAGGGCTGGAAAGAGAGCCATTTCCCACCAGCCAGACTGGAGAATCTCATAATTTATGGGGCATTGACTAAATAATTCAGAAGACTTGCATGCCTCAGTAGTGGAGAATAATAAGCCCTAGAACAAAAGTTGCTCTGCTCTCACCTAGCAAATATTAAAAACAAGACCTGAAAGAATCAAACTGTTTCTTTAAGAATTAACTGTTTCTTTACAAACTGTTTCTAGTTAAGTACCTTAACTCTCTCCCAAAACAAAGCTCAAGAATATTTATAGGGATACAAAAATATTCAGCACTTTACAAAGTAAAACTCACAGTGTCTGTCACCCATCAAATCAAAAATTATCACTCATGCAAATTAGCAAGAACATATGACCCATAATGAGGAGAAAAATCAACTAACAAAAACCAACCTAATACTGACATAGATGTTAGAATTAGCAGATTAGAATGTTGAAACATTATAACTATATTCCACATACACAAAAAACTAGAGGAAAAATTAAAGATGTTAATTAGTGATGTGGAAGAAATTTTCAAAAGGCTAAAATCAAACTTCTAGAAGTTAAAACTACAATATCTGAGATGAAAAAGACTCTGAGTGGAATGAATCACAGATTAGGCATTACAAAAGAAAATATTAGTAAACTTGTATATTGATAGCAACTATCCAAAATGAAACAGAGAAAAAAGATTCAAAAGAAACAAAACTTTAAATGGTCTAACATCCATGTACTGAGGGTTCATGAAAGAGGGATGGAGTTAGAAAATAATTTTGAAAAAAAAATGACTAAAATGTATCTATTATTTTATGAAAACTATAAACCCATTATATTACTTTATAAAAACTGCCATAACAAAATACCACAAACTGGGAGGCTTGAACAACAGAAATTTATTATTTCACATTTCTGAAGGACAGAAGTCTGAAATCAGGTGTTGGCAGGGTTGTTTCCGTAAGGGCGGTGAGAAAGAATCTATTGTATTCCTCTCCTTTAGTTTCTGGTGTTTGTTGGCAATCTTTGGCATTCCTTGGCTTGTAGAAGCATCACCCCAATCTCTGCCTTCATCTTCACATGACATTTTCCCTCTGTGTGTGCCTGTGTTCAAATTTCTCCCATTTATAAGGATATCAGTCGTATTATATTAGGGTCCACCCTAATAAAATCATCTTAACTAATTACATTCACAATAATCTTATTTCCAAATAAGGTGATAATTCTGAGGTACTGGGGATTAGGACTTCAACATATTAATTTTGGAGGTATATAATTCAAACCATGACACCCATAGACACAAGAAACTCAACAAACCCCATGCAGAAAAAGCATTAAGAAAACTACACTGAGGCATACCAGCAACAAATTGCTCAGAACAACGATAAAAATAAAACTCTTAAAAGCAACCAAAGAAAGAAAGAAACATTACATACAAAGAAAAATAAGGAAGACAGCAGATTCCACGTCAGAAGCAATGCAAGCAAACCAACAGTAGATCAACAAGTTTAAAGTAATGGGGGAAATGGTTAATCTAGAATTCTATGCCAAGCAAAAAAAATATTTTTAAAACGAAGATGACATAAAGACGTTTCCAGACATACAAATCCTGAAAGACATGTTAAATAAAGAAAATCCTTAGGTAGAAGGACAATAATAGCAAATGGAAAAATGGATCATACAGAAGAATAAAGAACACTGGAAATAGTGATTATGTGGGTAAATATATGAGATATGCTTCTTATTATTTGAATTTCTTTAAAAGAATTGACTTTTCAAACAAAAATAATTGTGGAGCTTATAACGAGGAGTAGTAAATTATATGACAATGTTGGCACAAAGGCTGGGAGGGCAGAAATGAAAGTATACTATTGTAAGACTCTTATACCATATGTGAAGTAACAATCTCTCCTAAAGGTAAACTGTGATAATCCCTAAAGCAACTACTAAAATTAAAAAAAAAAGAGTTATGGCTTAAAAACTAACCAAGATATCATAAAAAAAAAAAACCAAAAAGCAGCTGTAAAAAGAGGGGAGAACAAATAACAGATGAGACAAATCAAAAAACAAATAGTAACAAACTAGACTTAAAACTGACCATATCAATAATCATGTTAAGTATAAATAGTATAGATGACCAATCAAAAGGCAGCAATTGTCAAATTGGATTAAAAAAAAGCAAGACCAGACTATATGGTGCCTACAAGAAACCTTTTAAAATATAAAGACATAAATGGGTTAAAAGTAAAAGGATGGGTAAAGATATATCACGTTAATCTGACTCAGAAGAAATGCGGACTGGTTAAAATCAAACAAAATATATTCTAGGGCAAAGAATAATATCAGGGATAAAGAATGCAACTTAAAAATGATAAAGAGGGAGGAGGGATCTAAGATAGCAGCATAAATAAACTCTGTGCTTGCCTCATCCCAGGAACGCATCAAAATTACAACTAAATTATAGAACAATCAAGCTGGAGAGCCATCTAGCTGAACAGAAGTTTTATAACTAAGGATATAAAGGAGAAACCATGTCAAGACTGGTATATGCCATAAGACTGGTATTATGCCATAACACCACAGGACAGAGCAAGTCCCACAACTTATTCCCTGTGGAGAGCTGTGGAGTGGCTAATAGAGAGGCGGGGGTCAGAGAAATTTCACGTCTCCTCATCTTGGGACTCAACTGTGCCCCTCACCAGTCATTGCATGAGAGGTCTTATACAGGCAATGACAGAGCCAGGATGAGTTGCCCGGGTCACATGCTGTGTTGAGCAGTGACCAGAATCCCAACCTCCAGTTCTTGGTGGTGTGGCTGTACCTGTGAAATAATATTGCCATGCTAAGCTCTTTAATAACTGCGAGGGTTTTCTGCACAAAATTTCCTTGCTGGCTCTGGCATAATCAGCTCTTCCACCCGGACAGACATCTGAGCAAGTGATTGGTTCTCAGTGACACTTGATGCTGCCTCACGATCAACAAACATGATTGACTAGAAAATGGGCAATAGACCCAGGGAAGGGTGAAGCTGAAGGAGACTTAGGTGTCAGCTGGCCCAACCCCTTCCTTTTATTGTAATACTGGCTTCTGTTTATCTATCACTTATTATGTGCTCGTGCTGTTTGTATTCTTTACGAGGATTAGCTCATGTAATTCTGTGAAGTCAGGACCTTTAGTCTGTCCTCGAGAGATGAGGAATTTGAGTCCTGAAGAGGTTATGTAGGGCCTGAGGTCACGCAGCCCCAAGTGGAAGAGCCAGAATTTGAGCCCAGGCAGAGGAAGCTGTTGGCCAGGGTTACCCAGCCAGTGGCAGAGCTGGGCCAGAAGCAGAGAACTTCAGAGCTGGGAAGAAATGTAGGGTGCCTCAGCATTAGTCTCCTCCTTGTGTAGATGAAAATACTGAGACATGAAGAGGGTAAGACTGCCCCAAGTTTCTCCAGTGAGTCACTGCCAGGACTGGGGTGCAAACTCAGGCCCACCCACCAAAGCCCTTTCTTTTACTTAGGCTCCCCAGGGCCAGGTAAGTCCAGATTCAGTGACTTCTCTCTATAAGAAACTAGAGAGGAAAAGGGAACTGACAGTCTCTCCTCTGAGAACCCATATGAAACCACTTAGGAAGGTGTCTTAAAAACAGGTGAGTAATTGAGCCAATAATAATTATGGGAGCGGAAACACACAACCCACTCTATCAACGTGGGACTGCATTAGAGAGAGACACATCTTACAGACCCAGAAACATGCCTAGCCAAAACAAAACAAAACGGAACAACAAAACCAAACAACTAAAACAATAATAATGGCAACAGAGGCATGCATGAGAAAACAATTTAAATAGTAAAGGCAATTCTGCCTCCATTCCCTTCTGTGATGGAATGTTCCAGTGTAAACGTGAGAGGGAAGATGTGAAAGACATGGGTTCAGTCGGTCTTGATTTCTATGCTTTCTCTTAGTGTGAACATTTTGCCACACTGAGTCATGTGCAGCGTTTAAAGATTTGAATTTTTACGTGTAGCACAGTTGCTATCTATACATATTGCCAATCAGTGTTGATATAAAAGATCACGTTTACTATATTTTAATTATGAGAAATGTATGGCATTTTCAAAGGTAATTTTGATTAGGCATTATTTTCACTCTTTGCCTAACTGCAGAAATTAACTTCATCTTTGAGCATCCGTGAAAGGCTTTCTCTGTTGCCCAAATGGCCTCTAAGCCAGGCTGACCATAATGGAATTAAATTAGAAATCAATAACAGAAATACATCTGAAAAATACCTAGAGATCTGGAAAGTAATTAAAATGCTTCTAAATAACCCATGGGTCAAAGAAAAATCAAAATGGAAATTACTATTACAAATAAAGTTGCAATGAATATTTGAACAGAATAAGATTAAAAATGCATCAAAATTTATAGGATGCCACTAAAGCGAAACTTAGAGAGAAATATATAGCATTAAATATCTATAGTACTAGAAAAGGAAAAAATCAATTATCTGTTTTTACTAGATAAGAAATAATAAAGACCAGAGCATTAATCAATGAAATAGAAAACAGAAAATAGATAAAATCAATAAAACCAAAAGCTACCCCTTTAAAAAAATCAATAAAGTTGATAACCTCTACCAAAACTGATCAACAGGTAAAGAGAGAACTCACAAATTACCAAAATCATGAATGAGAGAAGTGCTATCACTATGGATTCATTCCACAGATTTCAAAAGGAAAATAGGAGAGTGTTATAACAGCTTTATGCCAATAAATTTGATCATTTAGATGAAATAGGCAAATTCCTTGAAAGACACAAACTATGAAAGTTTACTCAAGAAGAAATAGATAACCTAAATTGTCATATATCTATTAAATAAATTGACTGTATAGTTAAAACCTCCCCAGAAAGAAAACTTCAGGCTCAGATGACTTCAATGGCAAATTTTACCAAAAATTTACCAAAGTTTTAAAAAAAACATTTTTTAAAAAAGTAATACCAATTCTACACAAAGTCTTTCAGAAAATTCAAGAGGAGGGAATACTTACAGGACTTCACCACCCTTTTCACACGCCAGTGTGCATTTTGACTCTGTAAGGCCATGATGTACATACAGTATTTCCCCAAAAGTATTTTGTTTTGTGAGACCAGTATTACTCTCATACCAAAACCAGACAAAGACAACAGGAAAGAAAGCTACCAATATCCCTCATGAACATGGATACAAAAATTCTTAACAAAATATAAGCCAATCTCATCCAATGCTACATAAAAAAGATAACACATCATGACCATGTGAGACATGTGCCAGAAATACAATCATACATTGATATAAAGACTTGTACACAAATGTTCATGGTAGTTTTGTATGTGACAGCTAAAAGCAAGAAACCAAATGCCCAACCGGTGACTGAATAAACAAATTCCATGCAGTAGAATACTACCTAGCAATAAAAACAGATGGATTATTGATGCATATGCCAGTAGGGCCAATTTTAAACAGGATAAACTCTACATATTGGCATTATTAAAAAACCAAGATATGGAAAGTTTGCAAAAATCATACATCAAGCTTATACCAATGCCGGGCTGAAAAACATCTAATCCTCACTTCACTTGGAGAGCTAGGTTGGTTTGGTTTGGTCATTAGTTGTTGCCAATTCTCCTTACCAAAATCAAGGCTTCCTGCAGTAAGCTCTAAATAACACTGTCTACAGTGGGATGAGTAAGCGTTACATGCAAAAAAATACGGTTCTGTGATCAAAAGGGTGGGAAACTTAAAACTAAAACTGTACTCTTTCTTACAGGACTTTGCCAACATTTTCATACGCCAGTGCGCATTTTAACTCTGCAATGTGCATACAGCGTTTCCCAAAAGTATTTGCTCATGGAGCCCTTCCTTCATTTTGCAGACGTTTTCCCAGAAGTAGTATCCCATCGAGCATTCTAGGGGCGTTCTTTGAGAGCATATGTAGGCTCCCCACTGTCCTCTGGCTTCTGGCTGGATAGTGCTAAATGAAGGGAGATCAAAGTTAGACATCAAATAAGGGGTGATCATATGCATATATGCTGTTCCCAATAGTTCAGGCAAAACATGAGAATTCTGAAACCAAAAATAAACTGCTTTTGCAGTTTACATTGTTTCGGTTTTTTTTCAGGACACTAACATGAAAGATTTCTTCTCAGCATGATGACACTCCCCTTCACGAACACGGGTAATCAATCAGTAGTTGGCTGTGCTCAAAACGGAGTGACACACTCCTGAGAGGAACAAAGAATGCCCATCAGGAGAGACAGAGAGAAAGCAGGGGGCTTGGGAACCATCCGTGTTAAGAGAGGTGATCCCACCACCAACAGCTACATCCCCAGGGGCCTCATTTATTACCATAACCTCCCACTTCAGACGCAGAGTTCCAAGTCCGGGTGCCTCCATCCATCGTGCGGTTGACAAATGGCATCATAAATCTTCCTTTCACCTTTCAAAAGGGCCACAGCTGAGCTATAGCACCCCTCCCCCAGTCTCTCCCCGCCTCCTGCCCCTTCAACCTGGGTGCCATTCTTCTCGAGGAGTTAAAAAAAAAAAAAAACCCAATCTGTTCCACCCAGTAGTAAAAAGAGCCTGACCTTCTCCTAAAGGAGCTGGGGCTCAGACCCAGGAGACAAGCCAGCTGGGAAGACTGAACAATGAATGCAGTGGGTAGAAGAAAGCACATGAATATTCAAGCATGTTCAGGGGCACTGGGAGTCACTTACCCCTAAGGGAAGCCTGACTACTCCCTCCCACTCCACAAAGAGCTAAGAGGACCAGTCAACACCCTTCAGATTTCCAGCGCTAAACAGACAGAACATCAATGTTCAGAAGCTGCTCAGATTCAAGAATGAAGAGTGGGAAGCCTCCACCGCCCCGATTCTTTCTTCCTGGGTTTCTCTGAATATTAGGGTTTGAACTGCCCTATCCACACCATCTTGGGTCATCCCCCTGATTCTATAAATAGAAAAATTCATGCTCCGAGAAGAGACTTCCCCAAATATACACAGAGGGGGTAACTGGTAAAAACCAGGGCTGGGACCTAACCCTCTTCATGCTCTATACATTCCACTAGATGGACTAGAGGCTTCTAACCTTAAAGCCAGGGAATCTCTGGGTTTCCAGGTAGAACTTCAGAGGTATGTGCATACTTCCAGGAGAAGTTCAACAGTTTTCATCATATACTCAAGGGAACAGATAATAAAAATTAAGAATCATTGTATGCAACCAGGAGTAATTCAGTTCCCAAAGCAGAAGGAATGGCAGAAAGAAGTTGGACGCAAATATCAGGTGCTAATTTTAGGACAGAGGAAAAACAAATGAACAAAAGTATTTGGGGAGGAAGCATTGGTAGGGCTGCCCTGAAGGAAAGTATAATACGGGGGATGTTGCTTTACACCCCGCATCTCCTCTTTTATCTTGCTATCCTGAATCGAGTCTTCCATCTCTTTCTTCATTTATCTGTGCCATATCACATGCCCTCAGGCCTCAAGTTCTTTTGAAAACCAGTTCATGCTAAACTACTAATGACTTACTGAGATTTTTCTTCACGTGGGTCTTCATTGCCTTAAACAAGTAGATAATGATGGAATATCAGACACCATGGCAGCCTGGCTTAGGAGCCATTTGGGCAACAGAGAAAGCCTTTCACGGATGCTCAAAGATGAAGTTAATTTCTGTAGTCAGGCAAAGACTGAAAATAATGCCTACTCAAAATTACCTTTGAAAATGCCATACATTTCTCATAATTAAAATATAGTAAACGTGATCTTTTATATCAACACTGCTTGGCAATATGTATAGATAGCAACTGTGCTACACGTAAATTTTCAAATCTTTAAACGCTGCACATGACTCAGTGTGGCAAAATGTTCACACTAAGAGAAAGTATAGAAATCAAGACCGACTGAACCCATGTCTTTCACATCTTCCCTCTCACGTTTACACTGGAACATTCCATCACAGAAGGGAATGGAGGCAGAATTGCCTTTACTATTTAAATTGTTTTCTCATGCATGCCTCTGTTGCCATTATTATTGTTTTAGTTGTTTGGTTTTGTTGTTCCGTTTTGTTTTGTTTTGGCTAGGCATGTTTCTGGGTCTGTAAGATGTGTCTCTCTCTAATGCAGTCCCACGTTGATAGAGTGGGTTGTGTGTTTCCGCTCCCATAATTATTATTGGCTCAATTACTCACCTGTTTTTAAGACACCTTCCTAAGTGGTTTCATATGGGTTCTCAGAGGAGAGACTCTGTCAGTTCCCTTTTCCTCTCTAGTTTCTTATAGAGAGAAGTCACTGAATCTGGACTTACCTGGCCCTGGGGAGCCTAAGTAAAAGAAAGGGCTTTGGTGGGTGGTTAGGGGGCCTGAGTTTGCACCCCAGTCCTGGCAGTGACTCACTGGAGAAACTTGGGGCAGTCTTACCCTCTTCATGTCTCAGTATTTTCATCTACACAAGGAGGAGACTAATGCTGAGGCACCCTACATTTCTTCCCAGCTCTGAAGTTCTCTGCTTCTGGCCCAGCTCTGCCACTGGCTGGGTAACCCTGGCCAACAGCTTCCTCTGCCTGGGCTCAAATTCTGGCTCTTCCACTTGGGGCTGCGTGACCTCAGGCCCTACATAACCTCTTCAGGACTCAAATTCCTCATCTCCAGAGGACAGACTAAAGGTCCTGACTTCACAGAATGACATGAGCTAATCCTCGTAAAGAATACAAACAGCACGAGCACATAATAAGTGATAGATAAACAGAAGCCAGTATTACAATAAAAGGAAGGGGTTGGGCCAGCTGACACCTAAGTCTCCTTCAGCTTCACCCTTCCCTGGGTCTATTGCCCATTTTCTAGTCAATCATGTTTGTTGATCGTGAAGCAGCATCAAGTGTCACTGAGAACCAATCACTTGCTCAGATGTCTGTCCGGGTGGAAGAGCTGATTATGCCAGAGCCAGCAAGGAAATTTTGTGCAGAAAACCCTCCCAAGTTATTAAAGAGCTTAGCATGGCAATATTATTTCATAGGTACAGCCACACCACCAAGAACTGGAGGTTGGGATTCTGGTCACTGCTCAACACAGCATGTGACCCGGACAACTCATCCTGGCTCTGTCATTGCCTGTGTAAGACCTCTCATGCAATGCCTCGTGAGGGGCACAGTTGAGTCCCAAGATGGGGAGATGTGAAATTTCTCTGACCCCCGCCTCTCTATTAGCCACTCCACAGCTCTCCACAGGGAGCAGGGTGTGGGACTTGCTCTGTCCTGTGGTGTTATGGCGAATCTCTGTTTGTTATCAAAACAAACAGTGCTTTGTTTGATCCTCATGTCAACCTTGTGAGGAAAGCAGAGCAGCTAGTATCCCCATCACAGATGGCCCAGGGATGTGACGTGATTCACGCAGTTCACAGAGAAAATCAGTGCAGCGGCAAGACGTCAAACCCCATTCTCTTGACTCCAGATTTAATTCTTAGGTGCTTATTTTATTTTCCCAGCCACTAAACAAAAAGGATCCTTGTTCCCCTCCCCCACCCTTCAGTTCAAAATACCTCAGGGTCTCTATGGTGACTGGAAAATGCCCTAATAACCCAAGTCATGGAGGTCACCCATTCCTGACGTCCTCAGCTCTCGCCTGATCCCTGACCTCGGCCTCATTCTGAATCACCCCACATCTCTGTGAATAACGCTCTGACCACTCCCCCACCTACCTCCTACCCCATAAAAGAAAATGGGTTGACCGATCGCCCTCGCTGACCAGTTGTCCAGCTCCTGAAAGGTCACCCACCCTCTCTGTTCTGCCTTCCTCCGCCCCCGGCATTAGGGCCCAGAGGACCGCCTCAGCCACCTCTGCATTGCGACGGTCCTCTCGCTCATTCCAGTCCACGCATCGCCGCCGGGAGAGCAGTGCCCAGTACTCTCTTCCGCCTGGACCAAAAACTACAAGGCAGCCAGGCAAAGCTGGGGGTGGCGGATGGGGGTTAAGGGCTTCAGCTCTCCACTGGCCCCAAATGCAGCCCACCAACCTCCATCTGCGGCATCCCGGCAGCCACCCAACCCACGCGTCCCCTCCGGCGCACGTGCGCGGCAGTCTCGTCATTGAGACGTGAATGCTCCACCGCCCTCGGTGAGATGGATTGAGAGCCAACCCCCTCCCCCTTCTCTGGGTGGAAACTGGACTCTTGGCAATGAGGCTGGTTTGGAAATCTATCTGTGCTGCAGGAAACGCACATTTACAGAGAGAAAGTGATTCGGTGCCGAAAAGGTGTGCATTAAATATGCCAGTTCCCAGTTGAACTGTGCAGCGGCGGGTGTCACGTCAACCACCTCAGCCTCCGCCTTCTCCGCAATCCATCACACCTTCCCCTCCCACCCAGGAACCCGATGTCTTCACGTTGTCCTCCTCTCCCTTTGTCAAAGACTGCCCTCAGAAAAGCCATCTCATGTCTGTCCTTTAGCGCAGAGTGAGAATGTCAATCGCTGTGTTTTCCCTGCTATAAATATGTCCGTGTCTACCTCCCCTCTCATTGTGAAACGGAAGGTGGTCATTCTTTGGGGCCACAGGATAGGGTCGGATGAATGACCAGGCACTGGACACGGAAGGATGGCGTCCCGTGTGACCTTGAGCAGGAGACTTCCCTTCTCTGAGTCTCCAGTCTCTCATCTGACCAGTGGGCATGACAAGATCAGACAGAGCTCTCTCATGGGCTGTTTCATCAGAGAATTTGTTGACAAGATCCAGTGATGAGACACCTGGGCTTCAGCACTCATACCTGAGTTCAAATCCTAGCTGCGTGAGCTAAGGCAAGTTACCTACTCCCTCTAAGGCTCAGCTTCTCTGTCTGTAAGACCAGGGTGATTAAGTTTTAAATACTTCACAGGGTTTAGAGAGAACTGAAGAAGACAGCGCAGCCTGTACAATGTTGTGGATAAAAGCATGGACTCTGCAGTCAACTTATGTGCGTTTAAGCCCAGCTCTACTATTTACTAGCTGTGTGACCTTGGAAAAGTCACTTAACTTCTCTGTGCTTCAGTTTTATCATCTGTAAGATGCCAATAACAGTCCCTACCTCGATTGATAGTTATGAGGATTGAGTGACTTAATATATATATAAATGTTTACAACAGTACCTGGCTCTGGCGCATAATAGGCATTAATAAGCATTAGCCATTATTAGTGTTGGTTATTTAAGTAAAGCCCTTGGTACCTACCATTCCTGACACAGAATAAGCACGCAATGAATGATGGTCATCATTATAATGTCATTACTATGATATAATAGTGTCATCCTTATAGCGTTATCGTTATAATGGTGACTGCCTCTGACACCCGACCATGTAAGGACGACTCTAGCCCTTAAAAATCAGGGTTGGGACTGAGGAATACTTAGAATTTTCAGTGACTTGTCGGGCATTGCTTAAGAAGCAATGGGTGGAATCACCCACGCGTGCAATGCGCTGGAGGTAGAAAGAAGGAAAGGGGTTAAAAAGGGCAGCTTTGCTCTCATACATGGATTCTGCAGCTGGTCGGACCCCCTGTTTGCATCTACTCACCAATGCGACAAAGCTCTCAACATCCCTGCCAAAGTTACTGACCAAAAACTCATTTCTAAACAATGACAGAAAATGCCTCTCCATGTCACAGAATCAGAATTTTGTGGATTCTCTATCCAATATCCTTACTTACACATGATGCAATTCAGGCCCAGAGAAGGAAAGGAGTTTACCCAAGGTCACACAGCTGATGAGTAGCAGTCAGGACTAGAATCAGGATTTCTAAACCCAAGTCCAAGGTCATACCCACTAGGCCAAGTACTTAGAAATGGAAATTATGGCACAGGGAAGTGACGCATAAAACAGGTCCTCTTGGAGGGACATGCACAGAAATGTACTGTTTGGAATAATCAGGTATGCACTCTCCCCTTCACCTGGGTGAGAGAGGTTCATCTGCCTTTCACCCTCCGTGCTGTCTTTCCTCAGCTTCTGTGCCCTAGCGCTTCGCAGTCATGCCCTAAAGATTGTCTAGCCCACTGAATTATATAATGTCTCCGTGCCATGCTTCCCTGCGGGGCTCCAGATGTCCAGCCATTGGTATAATTGCTGCAGGGCTCACCAGGAAAGGGAGGGAATTTCAGATACAGCCAAGAGGGAAGAAAAAGGTTATTCTTTGGCTATCTAAAGATGATCTATCCCTATATTTATGGTGCCTTGGCTGCTTCTTATTGGCCAGATGGTCCTGGAGTTAATATGTTTCTATCCAATAAAATACAAAAAAAAAAAAAGAAAGAAAGAAAGAAAGTAAAGCAGCTATGACTTCTGCTGCTGCTGGCCATCATACGGGCTTTTCTGCAGATAATATTGGGGAAAGAAGCTTCAAATGTTCTGCAGAAATGACTATCAAAATGTCCACGTTAGATCTACAGGCAACACTGCCCAGATTTTCTACAAACCCCATCTCTAGAGCCAAATCACTCACCCTCACTTCAGCCACACTATAAATTCCAAAGAGGTGTGTGGTAAATTCTCTCTGGTCCTTATGTTATGATGCAGACAAACTCTAATCACTGAACCAGTAGTTGCCAAACATTGCTATGTACAAGATTCCATGAGGGTTATAAAGACAAATAAAATGCAGTTCATTCTTTCAAGGACCTAAGAGTTTGGTAGGTGTATATACTAATAAGACATAATATATATGCACTTATTAAAAATTAAACAGAACTGGACAGCCAGATGGCTCAGTTGGCTAGAGCGTGAGCTCTGAACACCAGGGTTGCCGGTTCCATTCCCACATGGGCCAGTGAGCTGCGCCCTCCACAACTAGGTTGAAGACAACAACCTGCCGCTGAGCCTCTGGAGGGGCGGCCTGATGGCTCAGTTGGTTAGAGCGCAAGCTCTCAACAACAAGGTTGCCGGTTCAATTCCCGCATTGGATGGTGGGCTGTGTCCCCTGCAACTAAAGATTGAAAACAGTGACTGGACTTGGGGCTGAGCTGTGCCCTCCATAACTCGATTGAAGGACAACTTGGAGCTGCTGGGCCTTGGAGAAAGACACTGTTCCCAAAATAAAAAAATAAAATAAAAAAGATCAAACAGAACTCTAAAATGCATCTGCTTATTAGCACCAATGCAGCCTTTGTCAACTTTCCACTAAAATATCCAAAAGGTAGAGGAAACACACAAAAATTCATAATGAAAGCAAACAAAGAGAATCTGGTAGGAATGGTTACTAATTGTGAGGCAGCTGGTGTTGCTAGAGAAAAATTAACCAAAGCCTTGCCTCAAGAGAGCCAGCTGTCATCTCCTGAAACCCTAAGAAGCATCTCTCCACTGTCTGCCCTACTCAGACTCAGAGACTCGAGTGAACCCCCAGATAGCCATCTCGCCATCACACGGATGCTGCAGCACAGTGCTTGGGACATGGTGCTTGGTACTTGGTACAGTAACCACATATCTGCTAAATGACTGACTGAATGAACAAACCCTTCCCCCATCCATCCTCACCCTGCTACTCCTAAAGCCCTAATTCTATATCCACGGAGAGACAACAACTGTGTGGGCATGAGGCAGGGAGAGTGGAAATGGCAAACTGCGTCCTGGAACATGTCATTCTTATGTATAAAATAATTCAATCTGGGAAAGAAGGAAAGGATTTCTGATAGTAATATAGGCTGAAAATTGGATTCTACGTGTATTCCATTGATCCAGAGTATCAGAAAGAACGGTAGAAAGACTAAGATGAAATGCCGCCTTAGTGGAACAGAGTGTTGAAGATCAGAATTTCTCAATTTTGGTTCTATGAACACTCGGGGCCATGTAATTATTTTTGTTGGGAGTATCTTGTGCATTCAGCAGCATCCCTAGCCTCTATCTACCAGATACCAGTAATGTGCTCACACACACACACACACCTCCTCAATTTGTAACAACTAAAAATTTCTCTTTATCAAATGTCCCTTGGGGGACAAAATCACCCACAGTTGAGAACCACTGTCATAGGTGAATGTTTACAAAACTAGAAATCACATGGGGGAGCTATTCACATCGCATTGCCCTCTAGTTGAAAGCTGACCCATCAGCACACAAATACACTTGGACGAGAGCCAGGGGAAGGCTATACCCTTGAATATTGACAAACTGGAAGTTGTGATATACTTAGAAGGATAACTAGTGTGAAAAAAGGTTACAGGCTTTCGGGGGCAAAAGTACAGAACAGAGGAAAAGGAAGATTATCCATAAACCCCAGAAATAAAGTCCTGCAAGATACAGAAGAAAATTTCAAAAAACTGTTTTGTGTTCTCATCCGAGAGCACAGATGTGGCATCCATGAAATTAAGCAGGAACAAGTAGGACAGATGGCCACTATGGAAAGATAACAAATATAACATGACCCAATGAGATAAAACGATAGAATGAAATAAAAATGATGAGAGTTTTTTTAAAAATCAAAAACTAAAAATATAATCATAGAATCAAAACACACAGGAGAAGCAGTAAATCAGTAGAAGTGATAAAGCAGAAAATCACAACAGTAATGTGAGATGCTCGCCCTGACTGCAAAGAGAAAGGGAAAAGTTAAAAACTGCAAGAAAATTGGAAGAAAGAAACTAAAAAGCTAATAGGTAGATAGTTAACATTGCTGAAAATGGCATTGGAACAAAAGAAATCACAGCAATTACCAAAGATAAAATAAAAATTAAATGTGCTCAAATGGAAAAGACTCATGATACACATGTTGAAAGGCGTACTGGTTTCCAGATCAATTCAATTAAAAGTTACCCTCACATTCTAAAAAAAAAAAATGATCTTTTTAGAAATTATATGAATATTGAGTGTAATGCTACATACATGCAGTGATTTTTTAAAAATGAAATTTCTATGAAGGAACAAAATGCAAGCACTTTCCATATTCCTGCTCTGAAATAAATTATAACCCAAGAATCACACTCAGCCAATATCGTCCTAGGTAGGCAAGAGCTCAAAAAAACATACTATCTATCTATGCTCCCTCCTTTTAAAAAAATTATTTAAAGATACACCCCAAAGAGCAAAGAAATTAGGATTGAAAAAAAGGAACACCTCAGAAATAGAGAGTTAATGGTATAAAAAGATTTCCAGCAAACACTGAAATCAGGTAACAAAATCTCAATAATTATAACTTGAGATAAAATAATGAGAAAATTATTATTGATGTATGGAGTCATATGGGTACTAGACGAACTGGGGTGTTCACTTCATAGGATATATAAATGTCTAATCGCTATTTGTATACCTCAAACTAATATAATATTGTATGTCAATTGTAATTGAAAAATAAATTGAAAACAAGAAAATTATTATTGAAATAGAATATAAAAATTGTTAATTTAACATAAATAAGTGGCCTAAATCCCAAGAGTACATTAACAAACAGTGAGATATGCATGAAGGAGATCAGAAGTTTACTAAAAGTACACTAAATGTTTCAAAGTAAATGTAACTTTGCTCTTGACAAAATTAAATATAGATAAAATATAACTTGCAAAAACATGTAAGTAATCACAAATAGAATATATTCAAAATCACCAAGCAAAAAATAACATGTATTTCATAAAACACAGAAAATAATAAAATAACAAGGAAGCATAAAAGACTGTATTATGGACATTAAAAAATAAAATCAAATGAGTTTAACAACTCCCTTACATGACAAAAACTCTCAAAGTGGGCAAACTCTCCTGGCGAAAACTAATGTAATATTGTATGTCAACTGCAATCGAAAACTTTTTTAAAAAATCATCCTTATGAGCACGCTTACATTTTTCAAAGCCCGTTCCTAAACAGCATCTTATTTTGGTAGTTGCCAGACACCCCGTGAAACAAGGCATGGATCTTTGTCCTCTTTGATAGATGGAAGTAAAAATGCCTGGCAGGATTGTACACGGGCTGAATGAAGTCAAGTTATGAAGTACTTAGCACAGGCGTGGCGCAAGATAAGGGCTCCCTCAACGGTGGCCAGGGTCCAGGTGGCTTTAGCCCTGACAAGCCCAGTTTCCAGGAGCTTACATCTGACTTCACTCTGTCCAGAACACCTTTACCTCTTACCTGAGCAACTACAACGGCTCCCTAACTAGTTGCCCTATCTTCAGATGTACCCCGTGAATACGTTCTCCACACTAGCAATCTTACCAATACTCAAGTCTGATCACGCCACTCCGCAGCTTGAAACCCTTCATTAGCTCCCCATTTGGCCAGGATCAAGTCCCAACAACTTACAGTGGCTTATTGAGTCCTGCAGGACGAGCCCGCTGCCTCTCTCCCCTCCCCCACCACCCCAAGCCCCTTTTCTCCAAGCTCCCTATATCCCAGCCACTACTGCTCTCTCGGCTCCCCCAGCATGCTGTGCTCCCCCTTGCTTCTGGGCCCTTGCACGTGCTGTGCCCTACCTGGAGCTTGCCCCACCACTCTGTTCCCCCTTCCCACCTCCCTTCTCAACTTTTGACACTTTCCCTAAATGTATGCAGCCCCCCCAGCTCTCAACTGAAATGGTACTTCCTCCAGGAGCCTTTCCTGACTCTAGCCTAGGACAGATACTCCCAGAGTAACTTGTCCTTCCCATTAGAGTACATATCGCTATTTGCTGCAATTGCTTATTCATTCATTTGCTCTGTTACATGGTAAGCCTTATGTAGAGATGGACAACTGAACCCGAGAATCTAAGGAAAGGAAAGGAAGAACAGGATGAGGGAAAGCAGGAAGTAAGAAACTGCCTCTCCCAGCCAACGTTTTCCTTCTTGGGGCCCTTGCTAATGTCTTCACAGTTGGGTTTCTTCTCCATCTGACCTCTGGGAAGAAATGAAGGATAAGGGGCCACCCCCAACAAATTGAAATAGGAGAGCATTAAAAAGATAAATTAAAGCATAACAATTTTTTCTTTACAAATCAATACCTGTACCTGAGAAATTTATCCATGAAAATTAAGAAAAAATCAGAATCAAGATTCAGAGTGTCCTTGGAGCCAAGGGTTCCTTCTGAGAAAGCTCCTTGGAACAGCCAGTTCCTTACAGAGAGAGAAACAGAGGGCCCCAAAGCCCTGGCGGAGATATTAACAACTGTCTCAGGATGAGGTACCGTCACCCCCTTCTTCCTGTGTGTCTCATGGTAACCCAGCTCCATCTGCTAGGTTGTGGGCAACTGCAGTCAGGACTCAGACCTGAGCTGTGTGTTCCCAGGACTCCAAACACTGCCTGGCACGTACCTAGTAGATGCTCAAGAAATGTTTTCTGCATGAATGAATGAATGATCTTTCCTCATACCCCTCTTTGAGTACGCTACCTATATCATTCCTTCTTTCAATGCCTATTTACTATGTGCCTATGCAGGAAACAAGACAGACATGATTCCTTGCCTGATGGAGTTTGCAATCTCTTGGAGAAGGTAGGTATTGAGCACAAAATTCCAGGTGTGCTCAGTGTTAAGAAAGAGACATGCACTGTGAACTGGGAGCCTACATGAGGGCCAGGTAAAGCAGAGAGACCTGAACGTTGTATGGGATTTAGCCAGGCAAAGGGAGGGGAGGTGGTAGAGAAAGTTCCAGGAAATGGAAGAGTATATGAGGAGGTCCCGGATGGAAAAATGTGGCCGTGGAGGCAGCTCTGAGAGGAGACCAGATTCTCCACGCCTGAAAGCCAACACAGTGTGGTACAGCGGTTTTCACACTTCCCTAGCAGGGGAGCCCTTTCTTCCAGTAAAATTCTCTGTGGAAGCCATTAACATAAAACATAAAAGGAGAGCTGCTCTGGTTGGAGCCAGATGCTGTGTTTGCCAAGCAAGGCAAATATTTTTGCCCAGAGCTTCTCAAACTTCAACAGGCAAACAGATCACCTGGGGATCTTGTTAAAAGGCAGACTGTGACCAGGAGGTCTGGGGTTGGGCCTGAGAGTCTGCATTTCTGACTGGCCCTGGCTGATGCCCACACTGCTGGCCCACCCACACCGCACAGAGCAGCTCAATCCTCACCACTTCTCAGGCAGCTAACCAAGACCCACGAGAGGGCAGGCAGTGGCCCAGTGACCTCCCCAGATCTGAAGGCAGGCCTGCGTGGTGTGTGTTATCAGTCCACGCGTGGGTCTGCAGGGAAATTCGAGGCATTGTGGACTCAGGGCCTGTTACGGAGATCGTTCATGTATACACCCCGCAGCTGCGTCCGTGTGAGTGTGTGTGAGTGTGTGTGTTTCTTTGAGCAGCATGTATGTGTGCATGCGTGCACCCCTCAACAAATGCTCATGACCAGAACAAGATTGATGGGCACTAAAAATAGTTCCTGGGAGTTACAGCAACATAATCCGGATTTAGAAGAAAATAAATTATTTGATCTGTCACTCTGATGTTAGCAGGTCACTTACAATCCACCCAACTCTTGCCCTGTTATTTTAGTGCCACTGACAAAGGGGAGGAAGAGATACTCAGAGCAGGTCTTCCGCTTCTTGGAAAGGAATGAGGGCGTGATGCCGCATAAAAGAATTGTCTCTCTACTCTAGTCTTGGTTCAGAGGTCTCATGTACCCCTTGGGTGTCCCCAAATGGCACATCACTGCAGGTGTCCATGCCTGGAGAGCAGACAGCTAGGACTGCCTTGGGATTTCAGGACAATAAGCAAATACTCTTGCCCAAAGCAAGCACCCCCACTGCCTGTTAAAATGCCTGAACCCACACTATTAGAGTTTGTGCTCTTGTCATCTAACGAGTTCCAGCCTAAAGGATTGTCAGTCTTCAGCGTTGCTATTTGGTGACATTTTATCATGTAATTCTTTAGGGAGTTTGAAGACCAGTAAGTGGAAACAAGCCCTTCTGGAATGAGGCCCTGGATATGAGCCACTGTTTGTGTAAAACTGCCTAAAGAACAAATGTGATTTTGCGTTATCCTAAGGAGAATAGAGGGTACGACCTAAAAGAGATGATGTCCCCAAAGAATTACATATATTCAGAATCCAGAGCAGCCAGAGTGATCTTCAAAGGCAAATCTCTGTCATGCTTCTCCACCGCTTCCAGCCCTTGAGTGGCTTGGCCGCTGCTCTTAGAAGACCCACGTCCTTCAAATGGCCTGTGAAGGCCTGTACCACACGGCCCTACTCACCACTCCAGTCCCATATCTCCCACTGCTCTCTCCCTCACTAAGCTCCATCCACGTTGGCTTGCTCTCAGCCCCTGCCTCATGCCAAGCAGCTCTCCTCCTCAGGACCCTTGCACATGCTGTTTCCTCTGCTTGGACTACAGGCCTTTCCTGCTTCACCTGGCCAGCTCCTGCTCCCCCTCCAAGCCTCAACTTACATACTACGTCCTTAGTGAAGCCATCCATGATTCCATGATCCCTTAGTCTACGTACCTGAGCGTCTCTTCTGCTCCAGTGTAGTAGTAGTAACAATAGCCAAACTTTTCCCTGTGTTTACAATGTGCCAAGCTTAATTCTAAGCACTTTCCTCTATTAACTCCGAATAATAGTTCGCATGTAGCAATTATTGTTATTTGCCCCCATTCAACATAAGGAGACACTATGGACCAGGAAGGCCAAACACCTCGCCCCACGTCACCAAATGGCAAGTGGTAGAGCTGGTGTTCAACCTCTCCCCCAATCTAACTTTAGAATGATTTGCTCATGTATATTTTTCCCACCATACTCCAGAAGCCAGGAAGCAGGTCTTACCACTCTAGCACCAGCACCAGGCCCGGCACAAAGTAGGCACTTAATAAATACAGAGGGTGCCAAAAAAATGTGTACACATTTTAAGAAAGGAAAAAACTGTATTAAAGTAATACCAATATTACTTTACAAGAGATGAATACAAGTCACGTGTATACATTTTTTTGACACCCCAGTGTATCCCTTCTTTTATAAAATGACAGTGGTAGTAGATAGTACGTGGTTTGGGATTTTATTTTAATATTCTTACCAACAAAATGAAAGTTGACAACAAAGTTGAAAAACCTGTATGTGGGTACCATAAT
The DNA here is from genome assembly GCF_004115265.2 of Rhinolophus ferrumequinum. NCBI lineage: Eukaryota > Metazoa > Chordata > Mammalia > Chiroptera > Rhinolophidae > Rhinolophus > Rhinolophus ferrumequinum. Next base: position 23,663,855 of record NC_046307.1, on the reverse strand, counting down.
TTGGGGGAAGTTTTAGAAATCTATAAAATCTGCAAATTACTGATCTAAAGCAGCCTTCTTCTTCTTTTCTTTTTTTTTTTTCAAATAGCTGTGTGACCAGAGGACCTTGGGAAAAAGTAAAATATTTCCATGGTTTCATGGTTGATTACAAACCAAACCCAAAGCGTGAGTACACGTAAAACTACTCCCACTCAGCATTAAAGTTGCTGTGTGATCCTGGGCAAGTTGCTGAACTTTGGGCCTCAATTTCCCTATCAGGCAAATGGGCACAACAACCCATGCCCTGACTTCCTCGTGGATAGCAAAGGCCAACATAGGTGAGAGTGCTTTGAATGTGAGGTCTAACTAGAATCAGCTCTGTGCAAACAGCTGTGAACACCATAGAAACAAGGGAAGCAGGCCAAGGGTAAGGGAACAGATGGCAGCTGCCACTCAGTCTCTGCGTTGAGAAGACACTGAGGTAGAATGGGGAGTGGAGAAAATTAGCAAGTCAGGCAGCTGAAGGGAGGAGAGTGGCTACCCCAGCCAATGTTTGGCCATGCGGTAATGGGAGCCTAGTATTATATACCAGATATTCTCATTTTCAGGGACATTGGAATTTTACATTTTTATTTGCTATCTTTATATTTTTCAATGTTGACCGCAAATTTCAAACTTGAAAATTGTGCGAGACGAGCACAATAATGTCATATGTGGGCTGCCTATATGTGAACCTCTGGCCTCCATGATTCCTCTTTTCTCTTTTTCTGGAAGCCCCCTGGGCAGGTCGTATCAGTTAATGCTGACGTGCCCTTTATTGCCTGAAAACAAGAACATAGCTCAGACGAACCTGAACAAAGAAATGTGCAGTAATCAGTCCCCGGGGATCTGTACACACATTTCGGAGTTGGACAAGAGATAAAGCTGGTTTACAAAATACTCCGTGAATTAGGATGACACCCTCTGCACAGGCTCTCCTGGACACTTTAGCATTCTGAATCTTTTCTCTGAGCTCTCTAGCCAACTTGAAATACAGTTTCCTTGTCCTAAAAATGGGACCAACCATACATGTCTTGCCTACTGAAATAAGATATTGGATACAATTCGGACAGAACAAGGGTGGCAAGAATGTTTTATCCTTAGTCACGAGGACGATGATTGTAACTAATAGCACGGCAGGCATGGTTATATATTAGGTATATTAATCTAATCCTCGGGCAACCCAATGAGGTAGACACTATTATTATTAGCATTTTATAAATATGAAAACTGAGGCACAGAAAGGCTAAGTATTTGACCGGTGCTACACAGCTAAACAGGGGCAGAGCCAGGAGCCAAATGACTGCACTTTTCCTTCCTATGGAGCCTCAGAATCTTGTCACTAACATGATCCAAGAAGGCCTTCCCAATTGATCAAGCTGGCAGGACGATTAAAATCTATTTTCCCAACTCTACCCTAATTCAATGCCTGGCACAAAAGAGGTCCCATTACCCTTATTAAATACGAGCTCCCTTCCTCCAGCTTCACAATTTGTTATGAGGATCCAATCGTAGCGTGGGTCTAAGGCAGGTGTTCTTGCCCTCAGCATTACAGACACTTGGGGTTCAATAATTCTTTATTGTGGGAAGCTCTGCTGTGCTCTTTAGGATATTTAGCAACATCCATTGTTTCTACTCACTGGATGCCAGACACACACACATACACACAAACACATACACACACATACACACACACATATAACATACACCCTTTGCCAGCTGTGACAAACAAAAATGTCTTCAGACATTGCCAAATGTCCCTTGGGGGCGCAAAATTGTCCCTGGCGGAGGTACGCTGGTGTAAGCTATGAGAGTCAAATTCCTCCCCATGGACCCAAAGGGATTCACCCTACTTTCCTTTGCTTCTCACAGCTGTCAAGCCCCACACTATACTGGGAAGCACCTCCGTCTTCTAACTGTGGAAGGAGAAGCATCTCCCCAGGAACTGCCGTCTGCTGTCCCGAAGCAGATCCCCAAGAACTTTCCATTTTAAGGGTTCCACTGTTAATTCTCAAAGGAAATGGATGCAGTCTGGGGCATAACAAACAAGAGAGAAATCGGGAAACAATGAAAGTTCCAGAGTTCTCCTAACAGTAGAGCCATGTTATAATAGCTACCTCACAGGGTTGTTTGGAGGACTTGGCAAAGGTCTGGACATGGGAAGCTCTCAGGTAAATAGTAACTATTAATAGTAACAATCTTAACTTATTATCCCTTCACTCAACAAATACTCTTCCCATACCTTCTAGCAGCCAGCCATTTTGTAATAGCTTTACTTATATTTTCCTACCCCTAATACTTACAAAGGAAGAAACTATTACCTCCTGGGCAGTTTGTACCGGGAGACGAAAAGACTGAGTTTTGGGGAAGTTAAAAACTTGCCAAGTGCAGGCTAGAGAGTGGAAGAAGGAGGCAACCCTGCTGCCACCACAGCAAACGGAACACCGCCAGGTAAGGTAAGAAGAGCTTCATACCTCAGCAGTGCAGCCATGTCTCCCTGGCAGCCTGGTGTCCACAGCTCAACCTCCCTGAGGCCCAACGTCCCCATGTACAAGAAGAGGGGACTGGATGAAAGTCCGTTTGGCTCTGAAATTCCATAACCCTCATCTGCTACCCCCTCTCAAGCCCTCCTCCAAGACAAGTGATGGTAATTCATCATTAAATTAGGATTTTTTTTAAAACTATTGTTTAAGAAGGAAAAAAGGAGATTAACTCTCAAACTGAGTGTTTCCCATTATAAAACTCCATTTTCTCACTAAATACCGGATTAATGGTGTTAAAATTGCGTTGCTGGAATGAGTTGGGGAAGGGAGAAGTAATGGACTGCTAAGCAAACATGTTCATCAGCTAGAGAAGATCTAAATTAATGAGGAAGAAATGCTAAAAACAATCACATCAGGCCAGCTTTCTCTAGAATTATACTATTAACAAAATGCAATGAAACAGCAATTGGTTCAAAGTGGAGAACAAAGGAGAACAATGAGGGAGAAAATGCAGTGGCCTGTTTATTAATAGAAGCCAAGAAATGTGGAGTGGAAAGGAAACCATGGGGAGCACAACATCCAAAATAAGAGTAACGACTGTTAAGAGCTTTACATAGATTGCTTCACTTAATCCTTACAATCCGGAAGTATAAAAACTGTCTCCATTTTGTTGCTAGGAAAACTATGTCTAGGGAGGTTTACTTCCCTGTCCCCACAGCTAGTCAACGGCGGAGCCAGGATATGAACCAGATCTGATGCCAAATCTTGTTCTCACAACTTCCAAACCGTACTGCTTCACTCTGGCTGGCGTTTGTTTGAATATCTCTGTTGCCAGGGTACACACTACCTCATAAGGCAACCCAACTCCATGGCAGAAGGCTCTTGGCGATAAGGCATTTTCTCCAGTTGAGCTGAATAAGCCTCCTTGTGACGCTGTGCAAAAGACTGAGTCTGCCTCCCTCACCCCTGCCCCTGTGACCCTGGTGTCTCACAGAACCAGACATGTCCCTTTTCCTTGTAGCAGTCCTTCAGAGATTTAGTCATGGATCACCCACCACGTCTCTGCTCTGGGATAAAAATGTCCCGTTCTTTTTCTTGTTCCCCATTTGGTTTGGCAAAGTCTCCAGACCCTTCTTATCTCAATCACCTTCTTCAGGACACACTCAAGCCTGACAGAGGGACTCCTAGAGAACTGAACCTAGATTTCTCTGTGTATCCCAGACAGAAGAGAATGAAGAAGCACCATCCCCTCCCTCATTCTAGACTTACTTTTTTTTTTCTAATTATATCCCAGTAGAGGACAATTCTTTTTTTTTTTTTTAATTTTACTGGGGAATATTGGGGAATAGTGTGCTTCTCAAGGGCCCATCAGCTCCAAGTTGTTGTCCTTCAGTTGAGCTGTGGAGAGCGCAGCCCAGCTCCAAGTCCAGTTGCCGTCCTCTATCCTTAGTTGCAGGGGCGCAGCCCACCATCCCATGCGGGAATCAAACTGGCAACCCTGTTGCCAAGAGCTCGCGCTCCAACCAACTGAGCCATCCGGCCACCCTAGGTTTACTACTTCTGTTAACGCATTTCAAGAGTCCATTATCTGTACCGGCAGCCAAGTCACATATTGGCTCATGATGGGACTTACTCTCAACCAGCTCAGGCCACTCTAAGTCTTTTCCAAAGTGGCCTTCTTGAGCCTGTGCTACACTGCTCAACAATTAATTGGTTCATAGCAGAATGCAACCAAACAGATCGCACCAGACAAAACCACCAACGAAAGTCATGTGTTCTGTCCCACTCAAAATCCTTTTCTCTCTGCAAAGTGATTAATTGTTATTAGTTAGTTCAATAAGAATAGCTATTCTGTTAACCAATAAAATAACTACCATCCCTCATAAGCCCTAGGTCTTTATTTTATAAAACATTTTCATGTCAATAACAAAAACTACCAATTTGAGCACTGGCTATAAGAGAGGCATCAGGCAAGTTGATTTTCCTACTAACGCTTATGATAATCCTGCAAGTTGGGCATTATTGCTTCCTTTTTCCAGATGAAGCAGCTAAGGCACAGAGGAGTTTAGTGACCTGACCAAGGTTTCACAACTACCTTGACACTTTCTCTCCTAGAAGTACCAGGTGTGAGATTCAAATCCAGGTCTATTGGATCCAAAGCTCACACTTTTTCCACCAAGCATGATGGCTTCTGAGCCAAAATGTCCTGCACTGGTCCATCCTGGGCTGCTAAGTCTTTCTCTACTTAGCTAACTTCTCATTTGATTGTCGAAAACATCCTCGAATCCTGGACAGGAGAGACTGTGGGACTCATCCCAGGTCCCAAAGACTGTGCTTCTTTCTAAGTCCTCATCAGGTATTCGCTCCTTGTCCTGGATCCAGGCACAGAGGCCCCTCATCCTGCTGTATGAATCCATGCTCTTGTTTCTGGTTGAGGCTGCCAGAGCTCAGAAGACCTCTACAGGTCAGAAGGTTAGACAGGACCAAGTCACATCCCCTGCAGAGAAAACCAATCAATCTCATGTCGAGCCCCCTGCTCACAAAAAGAGCAGCTGATCAGCCAGGGCCGATAAGCTGGAGGTAATTTAAAGGTCAAATGAAGGCTGGATGTCTCTCTGCCCTTCTTTCATGACAAATGTGTCTGAGATGTGAGCACAGGGAGATGGTGACATTTTCACATGGGTAGCTTCTCGGGAGCACTGAATTCACCCAGCCTGGGGCAGCCCCATTTTATAAAATGCAGTCAGTGTCCAGGAGTTACAAATGGCAGAGTCATGGAGTAACATGAGCACTGGAAGGCAGGGGACACGGGGTCAGCTACTGGTTTTGGAACTTGTTACTTGGGTCCTTTCAGTCCCATTTTGCTCATCTTTAAAATGAGGAGATTGTGTTAGCCACCGTCGAAAAGATGCTGTGATAAGAACACGGAATTGCCCCTCGGATTGCTAATCTCATTTCATCCAGTGCTAGAGTTGCAAGAACCTTTAGAAAGCAACTAACAGAGCAGGTTATAAGTAGTGGACCCTGTTCTCAAAAGGATTCGTACGTCGAACCCCAACCTATCAAACTGATAAAATCCGAACAACTGCTCTGAGTATCATAGAGCTGGGGGCTTGCAGTCCCCACTCCCACCCCGGCAATCACCAGCACCTCTCTGAAATCTGAGTGTACCAGGGCACAGTCGAAAGACCAGCCATCTAAAAGTCTGTTTTACAAATAGGGAAACTGAGGCCCAGAGAAGTGAAGTAACTCAAAGTCTCAAACTGAACTTGAGGACAGAGTCCAGACTAGAATGCAGGACTCAAGTTCTGGCTGGGTGTACTCTCTGCAACGACATGCTGGCTGCTCATTCTTTCTGCTGTGTGCAGCTACAGGTGTCTGATAGAAAACACAGTGTCCCGCAAAGCGCCTTTCCAACGATGCTCACAGGTCTGCAAACCTGGCTCAATGGGCAAGAGTTCAGGGAAAGGCAGAACTCCTCTCTCTGCTCCAGTCAAGACGAGGCCGCTTCTGTCTCCGCTCCCTGTCACTCGCGTCAGCCAGTATTTCTCGAGTATACCCCTTGCCCTCTTGTCAGGAACTTATGTGAAGCATTTTCGTGTGCATGGTCTCATTTGATACTCCCAATGAGCCTGGATGGAAGCTGGTATTTTTATCCCCAATTAGGTGTTAGGAAACTGAGGGTTAGAAAATTACTTGCTCAAAGCCATAAAGCCAGCAAGAAGTAGAGCCGGGGTCCAATCCATGGGGGCTACGCCGACAAGGCCCACCCAAGTACAATTTCCTTTAAACAAAGGGACCCACAGCCCACCTCTCAGTTTTTTCTTTTATTTATTATTTTTCAGTTTGAAAGGCCCTGCTCTGAGATAGAGGAGCGACACCCAGCTTCTCTTCTCTCCAATCTCCTTACCTGTGTCTTGGGGGCATCAGTCAGCTAACAAGTCAATCAATCTTCCCCAGGAGTAAAGTGGGTGGCCTTTTGCATGGCCACCAGTTGAGGGTCTCACCAAAACTGTGCCCTCCACTGGCGTGACACAGGCGAGCGACCTGACAGCTCTTCCACTATCTGCCACCATCGCTACCTCCAAGTCCAGTGAGGGCACCTCAGAGCCCAAAGCAAACAGCAGTTATTTCAGGCTACTCCGGGTTTCCCTCTCTTCACCCATGTCATCTGAAGCTGTTCTACAAGGTAGATGAGACGAATGAACCCTTGGCGTGCACACAACTTCTCTGGAATCACACTACGTTATTGTCAAACCCAAACCCAACCCTTGGCTTTGGAACAACCTACTTTCCACCAGCCAGTCCCTGCAGCTTTCACTTGTCCCTGATCTTTTCTTCCTTGACCCTAAAAATGCCAGCTCTGCACAAGGCTGCTGAGATAAAAGCTATATATAAATGCCTGGGCCCCGAGGTTCCTATTTCAGAAGTAGTCGATACATTCCTGTCTGAAGGTCCCACTCGGCTCCCCAAGCTTGCCTGGGACCTGAGTGTCGAGGTCCCATTGGAAAGGAGATGTGAGGTAGACATCCTCTGACCTAAAACACAAGTCAGCAGGGAGAGCTGGGGCCGCAGATCTCAACACCAGCTCTCACTGCTGCCCAGCTCTCCTAAAGGTTCTCAGTTATCAGCTGAATCATCCTACACCAATAACAAAATATGGTCCCGGGCAGGGTAGTGTAGGGTAAGATACTGAATGGCAAGGCATGGTGTTTACCATTGGCAAGTGGGAAAACCCTGTTTAAAAAAATAGCGCATTTCGTTTTTCAAAGCACATGTATTTGTGCATATGCAAACAGACTACACATATCCTTACAAAAATTATTTCATGAACTGTTTTCTATCCTGGCTTTTTTTCACTTAAAGTGACATTTTGCTGCACAGGCACACGTGTGTGTGCCTGAACCTCTTCAGTGTTAGGCTACCAGTGATTTTCCTCTTCCTTATTTCTATATTTTGCTGGACAGCCGTTGCTGTTGCTTGCGCCCTTCTCCTTTGGGGAACAACCCCGCCTGCCCAAATAGTGTGGCAGGGCAATCACTGTGCTCTTCTCCCCACACCATCACCCCATCCCCGCGGAGATCGTCACAGGATGCAGGCGAGCCAACCCGGTTCTCCCCGCATAGTGGATGGTTCAGAGGGGAGCTCACAGCCCAGTGTACTGTGAGAGACAGGGCCTTGCTCTTCCTCTGGAATTTCAAGCTGAAAAGATCATAATAAGCCAAGAACTGTTGGGAGACTTACTACGCCACTTCTGTTTAGAGAAATCCTGCCTTAGAATGAAGGCAAGACGAAGCAGAAAGTAGAGCCAGGAAATGGAGAAAGTACCCTAATGAGATTGTTTGAGCGTCTGGATCCAGTCATGCCTGAAGCCGGCTGAAGTGATCCCTAAAATTCCTAATCACGTGGCCCAATAGATCCCTTCTGAAACCACTGTGAATTGCTTTTCTGTAACAGACTTAACACCCATGCTTTCTAATAACTACATGTGTATGTATATTACTCTTTATGAACAATGGTAAATAAACCCAATCATTCTTCAAGCTATCCGTGTATTTCTCAACATTCTCTTCTCTCTCTTTATAGCACCAATTTTGCACTCCAAACGCCTACATAATGTTAACTTGTTCGTTTCTCATATGTCAGAACATCTCTAAATAAAAGGAGCTATGTCTACCTTACTCTGCAATGCCCAGCACCAGGCACTGTTAAAAGTAGGAGCTCAGAAAGCGCTGCCCTGGCCCACCCGTCCATCACCAGCAGACATGCACTCAGGTTACATTTCTACTGGGGGGCGGATAAGTTGCCTTATGGCATCCTAAGTTTCTCATACAGTTCACAAGAAGCGTGCTGCCTGGGATCTGCATCTGGGTTCGTGTAGAGAAGGATCCAGGCCAGAATCACTGAATGTGAGTGCAGGGAGAAACTTCAGGCATCATCCAGTCCAGTGGTTTTCAAAGTGCTTCTACAAAGGCCCTGGTCTGTGTGTTGGTGTCAGGAGGCAGAAGTCTCAAAGTACAATGAGAGAAGTGGTTATGCTGAGTGAGCTAACTCCGTGATCCCATTGCCACCACAGCAGCCCCCATTTAATCCACTTGAATGCTAACAGTGCAAAAACAGTCTAAGTGCTTTAAAAAAATTAAATCACATATCCAACCAATCCCCTTTGTCCTCCCCAAGTACGTCCTGGAGAGGAGAAAGACTTGCTGAGTGCCACTCGGGGGTCACTGACACAGCTCCGCATCCTTCTCTGCTTTTCCAGATGCCTCTAAGTCTCCAGTCTCCAAAGGTTGTGGGAGAGCCCGTTATAGACATACTCCAAGGTTCATGAGCCTCATGCATCAAAATCATCTGGGAGCTTGTTAAAAATGCCAACTCCTGGTTCTACCACAGACCTATGAAAACCTATTGTCAGGTGTGGGATCTCAGGTTTTACTTTTTCACAAGCTTGCACTAAAGTCACTAAAGTTTAGGCAGCACTACTCTAGAGTCCCTTGAGAAATGGAGTCCCTTGGCCATTCTAATCTGGAAACGCTATCTGTCTCTACCAGCTCCCGGCCTGGCTAACCCTTGCCCTCCTGAGGAGTGGTAATTAAATGTCACATGTTAAGAATAATCCTGGAAAATCCTCTGTCATCATACTCAAGTCCCAACAGCTCAGAGTAATTAGACCTAGACCGAGGAGAGGCACAAAGGAGTAATATATTAATACAACTTGAAGTTTGTGAGGTTCGTGCAATGAGGGAGACCAGGACTAGCAAAGGCAAGCACAGCCATATACCAAGTGAAGAGCGTCATGGGGGAGCCACACTACCGCTGGAACATGCCCGATTCCCTCACGTGTGCTGCCCCCAATCTAGGGTCCCATCAAACAAGGACTACAAGTTCATCCTTTGCAATGTTAAGTGGTGATGGATGTCAAACCTCTCCTTCCCTAGACTGGCTGCATTTTAGCAACTTGGTTCAAAAACTGAAAACACTTCCTGGTCCTTCTCCAGACCTTTTGAATCAGAAACCATGGCAGTAGAACCCTGGGGTCTGTATTTTTATAAAGATCCCCACTGACTTTCACATAGCCAGCTCAACTCCAATCTATGAACTAAATTTAGGAACCCCCATACATGTTCACATTTGGATGCTATAAAAAAAAAAAGATTGGGGTAGGAAAAGGAGATAATAGAGGCTCTGGAAGGAATGAAAGAATTTGAAAGTCACCATTTTGTAACCATGAATGAAAAGATAGATCTAGAAGAGATGATCAGTGGTTCCTAAACCCATGAGGTTAAAAGTTGGTAGAGAGATTGCTTCGCTATGGTGGGACCAGGCTGATTGGCGTGATGGAAATTAGGACAGCCTGACATTGTGTGTCAAGGTCATGGTAGAAAAGGAAGAAGGCACTCACTACAAGGTCCTCTAACCTAAAAAACTGAGCCTGAAGATAATCACATTCTGGACTTAATACCACTTCACAGGAAATACTGGGGTTAAAAGAGCAACTTAAACACCACCAGGAAGAAGCAATCACCTAAATCCATAATGGGGGACAATCTACAAAAGACCCAATTTCTTTAACACGTCAGTGGTATTAAAGAGTGGAGAGAATAGGACACTAGGAGAAAATAAAGGAGACTTAACATACATAATTACCAAATATAATGCAACGTGCAAACTTCGTTTAAAACTGACTTCAACAAATCCACTCTGAGGGGGAATTTTTGAGACGATCTGGGAAATTTCAATACGACTGGTCATAGATGATACTCAGGGGTGATTGTAAAGGTTGCTAGGAACAATAATTTTCAAGCCTTTATCAGTTAAAGCTAGATATGAAGTACTTACAGGTAAAATGACATGATTCTTGTGTTTAAAATGCTCCAGTTCCAAAAAAGAAAAGTAGAGGGATAGTTAAAACAAGATTAGCAAAATGTCAATAATTGCTAAAACTCGGTAATGAGTTTATTATACCATTCTTTCTACATTTTGTGTACTTTTAAACACCTCTATTACAAAAAAAAAAAAAAAAAAAAAGGAAATTCCTGGCACCACTGCTCGTACCTAGTAGGAAATGAACAATGATTGTTACGTGGGAGGGGAGGGGGGTGGTAAAAATGCACAAATGAACAAGCAAATAAAAATATAACTGATGAAAGCATGGGAGGCTAAAAACTAGGCTCCTGCTCAGCACTACGCAATATAAATATGAAAACATCTCTTTAGACGTTCATTCATTTCTGCCTCATATTGTGTTTCACGGCTGATATTAGCTTCTGTGAGGTGACAAGTACCTTGGGGAGAGTGGAGTCTAATAAGGCTATCAAAATTGAGGTTAAACATACTGTACAGAATAATAATTAAGAAACGCTAACTTGTTTGAGTTCTTTCTCTAGGAACTGCCCACTTACTACTGTCCTATTTCATCCTCATAGCACCTTCAAAGACAGTTACTATTGTCCCCATTTATAAAGAAATGGAGTCTCAATAAAGCCAGGTAACTCACCTAACGTCATGCAGGTAGTAACTGGGGGAGCCAGGCAGCCTAAGAGCCATCATACCACACGGGGAGAAAACGTGCTGAGGAAGATGGAATCATTTCTCGCTTGTTCCTCTGTAAGAACGAGTTTAATGATGGAGAAGATAATGTCCTTGCTTTGAACAACAGGGCAGCCTGGAAGCCCAGGGAGCATCTGGACAGTTACGTTGACATCAGTTTCCTTTTTATCTTTGGAATAGCGAGGAAGCTTGAAACATTTAGGAAAGTTCAAGTGCATAGAAGCTTTCCTCCTTGGCCTGGCCTAGCCCTCAATTTCCAACTCGATTCTCACTAGAAGAGCCAAGTCTTTAGGGATTGAGGCCGTGGGGTCAAATAGACGTGGGGTTCAATCTTCTCCCTGCCACTTACCAGCTAGTGGCCTGTGGGAAGCAAAGGGGTTCTCATACACTCTACACCTAGGGTCCATCTGTAAAGTGGGATGATGACTGTCCCTCCTTCACAGGGGGACAGCGAAGGCTCCATATAATGTGTTTGACACCCTTCAGGTGATAAATAAAAGTAACTAGTAGGATGATGAAACTTTATACCCTGCTGAGATTTTCTTTCTTCCTAAGCTCACTGACCAGTGAACTCAACCATAACAAGCCAAGGCCTAGCATTAGTAGGCAGTCAATAAACCCTTACTCTGTGGGTTAATATGTCACCTGGTGATGTCTCTCCCATGGGCTTATAACATTATTTCACTTTTGTACATGCTCCTCAACTATAATATAAGTACAGAAGGTTGGAACTTGTCTTTCAATTCTGTATCCTCCCATTTCATGCAGCATGAGCTGAGAGGCTCAACAAATGCTTGCTGAAATACCTAAATGAATAGCAAAGCACTGGCTGTGCCTCTGGGACAGTGACCAGTTGAATCCATTGCTACAAGAAATACTGCAAAACCTAAGGCGTCCAGTGGGCATAATTCAAGCCCCAGGTCACCAGAAGCAATTTCCCCCGCCCCCTCCCCCACGACTCTGCAACACCCACCTCTTCTCTCAGCTCTGCCAAGCCAGGGAGTGGACACGTCCCTCTCGGTGATTTGTGATGCCTCCATTGGGACAGAGGAAATGCAGCAGCAACGACAGGGTCTACACAGCCTCGCATGCAGCAGGCTGTCCTGCTGGAGAGATGTGGGCCAGCCAAGGAGCCGAGGGCTGGCCCCCCTGGGCATGGCGTGCTACCGTGGCTGACCACGGCAATTCATCATGTTTAAAATCATGCCTGAGGGAAGGGCCCTGAAAGGAGGCGGCTGGGGCGGGGTGGGTGGGAGGACTCTGAAGCCGCAGGTTCTCAGGGAAATTCAGGGTATGTGATCATATTTTTCTTCTTTTTCACCAAACCTAAAAGGATGGTGAGAAACATTCCATCCATAGAGTGCTATGAGCACGATCCAAAGAGGAACACTCACTCCGGACTGAACAGTCCAATCTAAGAAAAATCGACCTCACCTGTAAGACAAATGCCTGTCTTCCTGCAAAGTATGTATCTCCTCCCATCCGAGCCCTATTCTACTGCTTTAGACTTCATTCTCTGTGCCGGGAAAAGAGCTCTGGTTTGAGACCCAGATGGTCTAGCCTGGCCATTGTGGGACCTTGGGCAAGTCACTTCTGCCCTTTTGACCTCAGCTTCCTTGAGTCTGAGAAGAAAAGGGTGACGTAGATCAGGGTGCACACATTTAAATGATGGGGGGCAGTGTACATATGTGTGTGTGTGCGTGTGTGCGTGCGTGTGTGCGCGTGTGTGTGCGCGCGTGTGTGCGCGTGTGTGTAGGCAGATGGCAATGGTGCTAAGCAGCTTATACTGTTCCCTGACTAAAATTCTGGAAGGAGATAACCCCCCCCCAATAAAAGCAAAGCAAACCTCTATTCTACCTGTTTGTGTCCCACACTACAGAGCCACTTGGGGCCTTTCCAGTTCTGTGGGATCCCCCTTCTCCTTCTCTCAATGGCATCTACAGTTTGCTCCCAGGGCACCGTCTCCTTGGCACTCTGCCAGAGTTGGCAACCAGCTCTAGAGCACGGGGGCCATCCAAGAGATCGCCTTCTCCCAAAGAATAACTGGGAAGAGGTGAGAAAGAAGGAGGAGGAGGGGGAAAGGAGAAAGGGAGGGAAAAAGAGGGAGAGAGGGAAGAGTGTGGGGGGAGAGGAAAAGCGATCTCTTCACTGACATAGCCCTCCAAGTGAGAAAACTGCCACTCAAGGAGGTTAACTAATGCAGCTCAAAGTCCCTCTGCCAGTGAGGAGCAGAGCCAGGATTCAAACCCAGGTCTGCCTGAATGAGAAGCTCTTACTCTCTTCCTCCTCCACATTTCCCACTTTGGGCTCCAGAATAAAAGACACATTTAACAATGCAGCATTTTAGAGCTAGATTTCCTCCCAGGGCGTCTTACTCTCCCTTCCATTTTGGCGCTGAAAAATTTGCCTAGAATTTCTCTTTGCCTAGAATTTCCCCCTAGTCAGACTCAAAGGACCAGAAAACCTGCCTCATCCAGGAAGTCTCCGCTGATTCGTTCCTCTCTGCGCCCCCAATGGAAGTTGCCTCTCGACAAGGTTGTAGCCACACTAACAGTAATAAAAATATGAATACAGTCACAGCAATAACAGTTTTTATTGACTGAACTCGACTTCAGGCTCTGTTCTTAATGCTTAATAGATACAAAATGTAATCCTTACCCCAGCCCTGTGAGGTGAGCAGTATGACCCTCTGCCTCCAGCAGTAAGCTGACTGCACTGCCACGTGTTTTAATGCTACTTTTTACAAACAGCCTCCTCATCTTCCATCTCACATCCAGCCTCATAACAACCCACAAATGTAAAAAGAGGGGACTCAGAAGAAGACAACAAACCTATAAGTTAGGAAACTTGCCAAAGCAACACATTTGGTACATGATCTTTCTGGGACTCCAGGTCTCACAGAACCCCCCGGGGCGGGCTTGAAAGAAAGTCTTACAACCAACAGCAGAGTGTCTGAGAGGTGGCCAGGTCGGTACCAAAGAGCAGCAGGGCTGGGCCATCGCAGGGCCCAGGTGTGGCCATGACACTGAAGACAGTGAGCGGGAGCGGGAAGAGGAGGACCTGGGGAGCAAAGCTGACCACTACGCAGACCCCGGTGGAAGGCACGGGGCTGCCATGCTTAGCCCATGGAAGGACTGCACATGGAAGTGTCCCATAAAGGATGGAGACTTACTGTGTGTATGTTTCTCTTTTGAGGACATTGTATGACCTGGAAGAGTCCGTGCTGTACAGCCATTGCCTTCTTGGAGAAAATGAAACGAAGGCCCAGAGAGAGGAAGGTCTTGATCAAGACAACAGAGAGAATGAGCACAAAGAACTGAACCCAGGCTCCCCCCTTCAGCCTTTCTTCACCAGATGTGTCCTCGCGGCACCCAGCAGGTCCGTTCAGGGACCATCATTCACTGGACAGGCAGCCTGGGAAACCCCAGCCATCTGGCCTCTGTCCCAGCATGTCCCCAGCCTCTGCAGACGGACGTGCCACGTGTAGGAAGGTTGGGTGCCACCATCTGCACAGAGACCTAATGAGAGGCCTGTGACTTCTTGGTGTCCTGGCCAAGCTGTCTGCTGGTCCCAGCAAGTGAGCACCTTTGGCCTGACCTAACATAGACCTTTAGCCTCTGCATGGCCAAAATAAATCACCTTGGACTCCTCTCATCTGCTCTGTAATAATAGCTTCCTTGGTCAGGGAAATGCTTTGTAAAATTCCTGGCAGCTGGGAAAGAATGGAATAAATCCTGTAGGATTTATGGGTTTGAAAAGAAAACAGTCATGTCTTGGTCTGCCTTTATACAAAAATGAGATTCTTAAGTGCCCAGCATTCTGGGGTCCCTTTGCTATGGAAGCGAGGGATGGTAACCCCACTTCAAGGGTCTTGAATGAGATGTCAGTGGAGAATAAGGAGGTCGTTGGGGAAAGTGGAGAAGGAAGGTGATTCTCACTTCGGTAAAAGCCCACTAACATTTAGTGTTCCTGGTCATTGGAACAAGTTGGCTCCACAGGACAGAGAATCAAGTGGAGCGGAATCTGTCGGGGCTCCTGTGAGGGTAACACATTAAACAGCGGCCCTGAAGGCCCTTCCAAATCTTGGGTTCTCGTCCCACACTCCTTGGAGGGCCGCAGTATAAGAAGCACAGGTTTTAGAATCAGGATAATACAATTCAGTCCTGGCTCTGCTATTTAAAGACTGGATGACCTGGGGTGAAGTGTGCCTGGTATGTAAAGTGACTGACCCTTCCTCTACCTCTTTGGGTTATACTGGGGTTGAGAAAACGATGGTGGTCGGGGGGTGCCCTGCACCCTGCAGGCACATAGGTGCTCAGCCAATATTAGTTCCTTTTCTCTTCTAAGGGAGAACGCAGAATTCTAGGATCCCCTGATCTCAAGGATCCCCCAACCCTAAGACTTGTAAACATTTTTCAAGTCTGTGATTCCGACAGAAAGAGGGCAAAGCAAACACTGACACGGACGCTTCCTCGGCCGTCTCTCAAGAACACGCAGGCAGACTTCCCTCCAACCTTTGAGATACTGCTTGTGTTGGTTTTTATCTTCAAACTTGCAATTTGGCAACCTTCTCTGGGCTTTTCCCCCATTTTTCTTCAAGTGACTTAGGCTAAGCTGTTGCTTGAGCAAAAAAAGAAAACAAAAAAAAAAAAAACAACCCACACTGAAGCCTGCACCTTTCCCTCCAGAAGATAAATTATGTTGGTTTTTGCAGTGAGTGAATTGGGGCAGGAGAGAGATTTCACTAGAATAAAGTGTTCTGGGCTAAAGAGGTGACTTGAGGTAGATCTGCTTTGTTTGCAGAGGCGCCCAGACCCCCTTGATTTCCCAGCTCCAGCCTGGGGCTGCCACTCATCTCCAGGCTCTCAGCGTGGCCTGGCTGAGCTTCTGAAGCCGTGGAGCATGGGTGGCTGTGGATGAGAGGGCCCTGACCACTGGAAGCTTGCTCTCTGTCCTCCTGCCTCCCTTGGGAAGAGAGTTGTACATAGAGACAGGAAAAAGTATCTTTGCAAGAGAAAGAGAGCTTTTAGCAGGATTGTCTAGGCTGTCACATCCAAGGAGAGAGAAGGCCTGCTCCCACTGACTCAGCATTTTCCAATCAGTGTAACACTTGCTTTACATGGTACAGGAGGTGGTTGTAAGACGCAGGCACAACATTAAATCACATGGAGTCACTTAGTGAGGAAGTTATTTCCTCTCCAGCTCTCATTAAATTCTTCCTCTTATGAAAAAGAAAGCCTCAGTTTGGGGTGTGTTCAACACCATTCTACCACTTCTTCATCGCAAAAAGCAGGACCTGGCTCAGGTCCTTTCAGCAGGCAACAGTGTCTGCTAGGCTGCAATTACCATGTTTCCCCGAAAATAAGACCTAGCCGGACAATCAGCTCTAATGTGTCTTTTGGAGCAAAAATTAGTATAAGACCCAGTATTACATTACATTATATCATATTATATTATACCATTTCATATCATATCATATCATATTACATAAGACCCGGCCTTATATTATAGTAAAATAAGACCATCTCTTATATTAATTTTTGCTGCAAAAGATGCATAAGAGTTGATTGTCCGACTAGGTCTTATTTTTGGGGAAACACAGCACTTATTTTTGTTATATTTACTTTCACATCACCTATTTTTAAAGCAAGTGATAATCGCTTCCCATTTGTTGTAGTGTTAAGACTCCTTTCAAATAAATATATGTATGTTTTTTAAAGTGGGCTGATTTTTTTTAAATATTAAATAATATAATAGCTGGTTCACAGATACGGAAACAATCAAAGACAGAATACAAAAGACTAAAATTGGGGAAACACTGGATTCACTGGAAAGAAATACATGGCGTGAAACATTTTCTTACTTTCTCAAGTTAAATAATATATCTCGTTGCCTTGTTTTTTCCAATTGAAATAAAGACTGGGGCTCTTCCACCTCTTTTTTCCTTTCTTTTCCCATCACTTCCTTAGCAGTAGAGAGATTTGCAGCTGGTAAGAAATGTGACTATATCATTTTTCTTTCCTTGGAACCTAGGTAAATGTTTTGAGCTATACATAAATGCTCATTATACTCATTTGTCCACTCAGTAAACATGTGTGGGCCCCCATACCAGTCCTGTGCCAGGTGCCATGAAAGAGCAGTGAACAGGAAAGAGCAGGCCACGGTGACTCTCAGGCTTACAGACTAGTCGGGGAGACAGAGGGCTCCACAGCGACGCAGGGCAGTGTCACAAGGAGTGGGGTGGGGGAACCACCTGCCACGGGGAGCACAAATGCGGGGGTGAAGGGAAGCCTGCAGGCGCGGGCAGCAGTGTGTGTACTAAGCCAACCAGCTCCCGTGCGGCCAGACATGGAGACCATCCCAGCACCAATCCTTTCCTGCTGGAAGATCCTGGGGAAGTGACTGCAACCCTCAGGCTCATCCCCCAGTCTATTAAGCAGGCATGATAACTATATCTCCCTCTTAATATTATTGAGAGGATTAAACAAGACAGAGAGTATAAAATGCTTTAACATGGTGCCCAGCACATAGTAAATGCTCAATAAATGCCAAATAATTTCCTCCAGCATTGATCATCCAAGTATTATCTCTTACATACACACACACACGAAATTTCATGCAAATATCCCTGCCTGAGCAAATTCTATTTGAAAAGGCAAAGAGAAGTTAAGTATGTTTTTATAGCACACACCAGATCTAGGACACTACTAAATAGAAATACTTTCTTATTTCTGATCTGATAGTATTCCTTAAGTAAAATTTGGTCTGAAGGAAGAATCCTGGGTTGGGGTACAGTTGATTACAATGGGAGAAATGAAGAAGCTCAGAAGAAAAAGTGGGGAGGAGTATTTCCTAATTACCAGTGAGAAAAAATAAAACAGTGGAATATAGCAAGGTAATGAATATTAGAAGCAGGAAAAATAGGAGAGAATAATCTCTCCTTAGCTTAAAAATAAACCTCCAGATTCCGTTAGAAAATATGAGGAACTGGAGCTGGTATTTATGAGTGCAAACTGTCTTTTACAAAACAAAAGTTAGAACGATTGAGGGAAATACAAATATCTCATATTTTTATAACGCTTTCACATTTGTAAAGTAGACTCACAATCTTCCAATCTCACGACGGCCCTATGAGGTAGGTCATATTAGCTCCACTTTATAAATGGGAAAACTGAAGCCTGAAGAAAGAACTTGATTTGCCCAGGATCACCCAGTGCCTACATGGGAAGGCCAGGGGTCAACCCTAGGACTCCTGACTACAAGCCTGGTGACTGTCTAGAACGGGGGTCAGCAAACTTTTTCTGCAAAGGCCAGAGAGTAAATACTTTAGGTTTGTGGGCTGTGCAGTCTCTGTCAGAACTACTCAACTCTGCCAATGTGGCAAGAAAGCAGCCATAGATGACACATAAACAGGAGAGGGTGGCCATGTTTACAATAGAACTGAAATGTGAATTTCATGTCATTTTCGCATGTCATAAAATATTACTCTTTTTATTTTTTATTTTTTTTACAGTCTTTTCAAAAATGTAAAAACTATTTCTAGCTGCTGGGCCGTACAAATATAGGTAGTGGGCTGATTTGGCCTATGGATGGAAATTTGCCAACCCTTGTTCTAGAGTCTCTCGGAAATGAATGAAGCACGGCCCCTGCCCTCACAGAGTCAGAGAACAGGAGGCATAACCAATTCTACTCCTACAGGATTTGTTTCAGTTCAGTTTCAGTCCCTGCGTTACAACTTCCACGCACTTGCCATATCTGTGGGAAACTTCTATTATTTAATACTTTTTCTCCCCTACCAACTCATTTGTTGACTTAAATAAGTCTCTTTTTTAATGTTATGATACCTTTATAAGTAGAAAACAGAGGTTATTTGCCAAACACAGAAGATGAACATAAATAAAAACAATATAATTAGATGATTGTTATTAAATTCTAGTTACCTACAACCACCTGTCAAAGACTCTGGGCCTGAGGCCTACTCTGCCCTCTGCTGTTATTTGAAAAAAGGAAACTGGCAAGGAGCAAAAAGGTGTTACAGTCATAGCGTCACCAACACGAGGCCTTCTTCTTGATGTAGCCATAACTACTTTCTCACCACGTGCTTCCATTCCGTGTCTTTTTCTAAACCACCTTCCCGGCCACCAGGCTCATGTAGCCCACATTCTGGGAACCGCACACGCAAAGGGCCATATGTCTGTACGAGCAGGAGGGGAATATCTGGACTGGGGGCAGGAAAAAACTTTCAGAGGACCTGGCCTTTCAGCAGGACTTTGGATAACATCTACGATTTCATTAGACATAAAATTCAGGAAGAGCATTCCAGGCGGACTGAATGTAGGAGTCAATGGAGACGAGACTGAGAAGAGAGGTGGCTTCGGAACGGTGAGAGGCCTGGGACAGCACGCCCCAGGTTTTAGACATAACCCTTCCTGTTTAGTCCAGTGTCCCCCCAAGTCCGTGGATGCTCAAGCTTCTATTTCTAGGCCCTTCTGTGTAAGGGAGATAAGAAGATGAGGACCAGGGTCTCTGGAGAAGGCCCATGGGGATAGAGAGAATAATTAGGACTGATGGCTCTTGACTTTTGTACCACTGAGGACCCACTTGCATTCCTGGCTTCAAAATATTTCAAATACTGAATTGCGTGAATTAAATATTGATGGTCGTCCTTCTGTTTTCTTAACCAGTGGCAGGCATTCTGTCATCAGGAAAGGCTGGTATTGACCACAGTGAGTTGCTCTGATTCCAGCCAAAGTGAAGCAGGAGCTCTGACAGGAGAAAATTGGGGTGGTCTCGTGTGGGTGACGATAGTGAGGCACTTTGGTTCCAAATCAAGTGCTCTCGGTGCTGGACCCCACTGTCCTGCTCTGACCCCATATACAGAATACAAATTAAGGGCCAGTTTTCCAGGGCCACCAACTATATCACACCGCACAGAACTGGCATGGGAATGGAAATGGGACTGGAACAGCCCTGATGGTAATTTTTGAAAAGAAAGAGAAAAACAGAGCATCGTATGCTCAACTGCTTGCTCTCACCTTCATTGGGAAACCCATACATAAATATGGAAACTGTGCTTCCTTTATAGACTGCAATGTAATCACAGAGAAGCAAATGTAGTTTGCGGGAGCTGCCTCCCCCCTGCAGTGCTCCCAGAGTGTTCGATAACTCGATAACCTCACGATTCGTCGGGGGAGTAACAGTGTCAGGCAGTGTGGCTGCAATGCAGCTGCAGAAAATGCCCAGCGGGGTCTCTCCAAGGAGCTCCACGGAAGCCGCAGGACTAGCCGCTGGCAGAATCATCACAGAAGCAAGGCCCATCCTTTCACCTCCTTCGTGATAGTCAACCCCAGTGAACAGAAGGCTCTGAGGCTCACAGAGGACTCACCTAATCTCATTCCAGGCTCACAGTCTCCTGGAGACCAGTGGAACAAGGTGGCTGAGACCCAGTGTCTGATGTGAGATGACTCCAAAACTCCCACTGCCTAAAATGACCTCTCTTGATCTTGCCCACGTACCTGAAATTCACAGCTTCTTCCTCTGGCATGGAAGATTGTCTCATTAAAAAAAAAAAAAAAAAAAAAAAGCTACGAATTCATGATGGCTTTTTCATGTTGTAGCAAACACTCTGAGCAGGTGAGCACCCACATACCCAACTCTGTTAATCTCTAACTCAATTTTGCCTTCCCTACCTTCACCCTTCTTAAACCACTCAGCACGTCCCGCAAGTTGGTCTTCACTTTTCCCTCCAGCTTTATTCCCCACTGCTGGCCTCCATACCCTCTGCTGAGGCCCACAGGCTAAGCTTACTCTCTAGACTACCCTCCTCTCGTTGAAATACCACTGACCTATCTCCGAAGCTTGAAGTCCACCTCTTCCAGGAAGCAACAAGTCCCTCTGGAGCGTGCCCAGGGCCCCCACACTGCCCTCTTTGCGTGACAGGAGTCTGTTTCCAGGACGATGCATTCCTTATATGGGCAAGGATTTTGCCATTGTCCCTACTGCATTCCGGCACGAGATCCAGTACCTCCCCCAGTGGAGAGTCTCAGAGAATGTTGCCTGAATGAATAAATCGCTCATCAAATAAACAAGGAAGCCAGGCTTGGGTGTCAGATATAACTGGTTTCAAACCCTGACTCTCCTAGTTTGTAGTCTTGAGACCAGCCCATGTGACCATGAGTGACTCAAACTCTCTAAGCCTCAACTTCATCATCTGTAAGGGAGCCCGAAGACCCTCCTCGGGGGTGGGGGGCTGGGGAGGAATAAATGACATGCTAAACTCTTAGCACATGCCTGGAGCACGAAAAGCATTCAGTAGATGGCACCCATAGCTGTAGACCTAGACCCTCAGCTTCACACCAGGAACCAGCTAGGCACTGGAGATTCTGCAGTCATTAAAACACAGTCCCTGTTTCGCACTTTAATTACTTTATTTAGTCTTATCTCCCCAATTCATGGTGCTACCATTCATTCAGCACTCACTATAATAATAAAAGAGCACATGCCTTGTGCTAAACAGTTTATATTAATGACCTCTTGGGATCTTCACATTAACCCTATAAATTAGGCACATTTGGTAGATTAGGAAACAAGGCTGAAAAGTGTTACTTAACTTGCCCAAGGTCACACAGCTAACAAGGGGTCAGACATTTGAAGACACTTATCTGACTCCAGAGACTGATCTCTGGATCTCAATATGAGCTCTCTCTTCTTGTGTCTAAGAGCTAGACACTGACTTTGTCCCACTCTCACCCTGACCTTTGTTCCACAAGGGTAACACTTTCGGTTACCTTGATCATCTATAAAACACAATTTGTTTGTGAGCGCTGAGGTCCCTAAGGGGTAGGACAGGTACCAGTAAGTGGGGTTGGGGAGAGAGCTAAGGAGTGGGGAAGTGAGGAGTAAAGCGTGATAACTGGTTTTCAGGTGAACTCTTCCCTCAGCAACTACCCAGCATACAAGGTGTTGGCTGAATGAATAGTGGGAAGGGGAGATCCAAGGAAGCACCAGATTGGAGGCCCTGAGTGGTCAACAGAAATTTAACAACTCAAGGAACTGGGATGGTGGGCGGGACAAAAAAGGAAATAGAGGAGAACCAAAGCTGAGCCTCACATAAGTGAGAAGAGCTGGTTCTAACCCATCCTACTGATTGTGAACTTGTTTAACATTAGGCAAACCTCTTCACTTCCGGTCTGTCATCACTAAAACACCATGCCGAAAGCCCGTCGTGCACCAGGCTCGTTGGATCGCTGAGAGGCTCCAAGAAGTTTCCATAAAGGGCTTTGAAAACAATTAAGGAAGGTATATTTTGAGGATGATTTTTAAAATGTATTTCTTGCAGGGCTCCAACTGTGTTGTGATGGAAAGTGCGTCACCCAGTTGCTCAAGAAGCAGGGTTTGCACCCTAGCTTTGCTCTTCCTTGGGCTGGTTTGCTACCTTGAGCAAACTTCTTAACCTCCTGGAGTCCGTTTTTGCTGTCTGAACATCAGGGAGCGGAACACTGACCTCTTGGGGTTGCCCTGAGTGCTAACTGTGGAGATGTGTACATTGTCTGGGATTTCTACACCTGAGTTTTGTTAATTTGTTAAATCTAGTATATAAATAATAAATCCGCTCCCATAGGCCTCCTCACAGAAGACAGCATGATTCAGCATAAATGCCCAGGCTTTGGGGTCAAGCACATCTGCCCTGGAGTCTCAACTCTATCTCTTACGAGCTAAGTGGGGTGAGCGGCTGTGCCTCTGTTTGTCTTTAAAGCAGAAGTGATAATACTTCCTTAATTCCTCTTCTTTAAAATAGAGACGATATTAAGTAGATAAGACATATTTATTAATTACCTGAAGTGTGTAATATTTTCTTATCAAGGAGCTTACATAAAAGAATTTATAGAAGAGAGGCTTTGAGTCTATTTCATTCCACCCTTATTAAATCTCAAACTTTGCAGGACAGAGAATGACTCTGGGAGCAGCTCTGCTCTCAACCTAGGGGTGGGCTGGGGACTTATCTCCTCCTGCTGTACTTTAAATGACTGAAGGACAAGAATGAATTTTCTATTCCTGGGACGCATGTTTTTTGGATGCACTAATAACCCAGGCCCTGGAAATTCAGGTCAGCGACTTGGGGGGAAACGGAAGAAACTGCCATTAGCCTTTTGGGAACCCAATGTTAGACTCTAAACATTTAAAACAAAAAAGGACCCGTTGCTTCCAAAATTCAGGAGAAAACTGCCTTTAATGAGTGCCGGCAGCCAAGATCCCAGAAGAGACTGGGGAAATGATATTGTGTTTTTATCTTACATTGTTGGCTTTGGAAAGCGGCCGGGAGCCTCAAAGACTCAGATCTCCAGTCTCACAGCCAGCTGTCGCTGACTGCTCAGGGGCACAAGCTCTGGGGCGTCTGCCCTGACCTCTTCTGCTTGAGGCCTGAGATGCTACCGGAGGGAACGACTGAGACAGCCCCCAGGAAGTACAGGTCACAGACACAAACTAGGGCTCACATGGGAGAGGGGAAGTAGTGCTGGTAAACAACGATAATCACCAGGCGCTTTCTCTGTGCCAGGCTCTGTCCTTTCTCTGCGCCAGGCTCTGTCCTTCCTCTGTGCCAGTGCTTTTTGTGCCTGACTACACAGCTCACCAGCAACACAGTACTGTTATCATCACCATCTTACAGATAAGGAAACTGAGATTCAGAGATGTTAAGTAACTTTGCCAAGGTCACACAGGAGTAAGTAAGAGAGAAAGAGTCTGAACCCTGGAGCCCACGTTAGTCAGTGTGCCCGCTGCCTATGGGTATGTCGAATGAGTGAGGATTCACCTCCTGAGTATAAGGTTCCTCCCAAGAACATTCCAAAGCCAACCACACCAAAGAGCTCTTGAATATGACTGCGTGCATAGGAAAGGAGGCTAGAAGCCTACTCCTTCCTAAGACGCTTGAATCTCGCTGTACTGCCCTTGCCAAGTGGTCATCCAACAGCACCTGCTTTCATACCTTCAATTACGCAGACCTGAACGATCTCGTAAGACAGCCCCTTCACCTTGTAAGGGCTTTGGCTACAGAAAATCCTCTACTAAGCTAAAACACGTCTCCCTAAAATGTCTATCCATTGGTGATTTCTGCCCTTTGGGATGGCCCAGGACAATTGAGCCCTTCCCCTACCCAACAGTCCTCTTAGGAACTTTGTAAACAACTATGGCCCTTTCAGATATACCCCCCTACCCCCGCAACCTCCTCCCCTCACACACTCACACACACACACACACACACACACACACACACAGAAAGGCATTTATTTACTTGTTCACACTCTCAATAAACACTGCCTGAATACCTGCCACAGATCAAACACGTTGCTATCTATGCGCTGAGAGGCCCATGGAGCTTAAATTCTAAAGGAGAAGATAAAATTACACACAAATGATTCTATTACAAGGAATAAGTTATGAAACTATAAGTTATGAAACTGTAAGAATACCTGGAAGAGTACTGTACAGGTTCAGAGGAGAGATCTTTTCCAGCTGGGTCGTATGTGAAGACGACATAGAGGAGATGTGTTCAGGCCTGGTCTCGAAGCAGCATTACTGACCATCTGCTGTTGCAAAGAACGGGGCTGTCGGAGGGTCCTGGGGTGGTGTGATAATGAGAGCACTCGGCTGGGAATGGATCTGCTTGGAATGGAGCTGTCTCTCCCTGCACCTGCTCATCCTCATCTATAAACTAGAACCAGCAACACCTGTCCTGACCATCCGCAACTTTCCATATGGGTCAGGTGCAGGGCTTTTGAAATAAGATGATAACGAGAGGAAAATGCTCGGGGAGTTCAAGGAATTGTTAGACCCTATTTTCCTACTTGATTACTCTGACACTGCCACAATTTAGTAAGAGTTGGAGGGATCAGAAGACACATCCTCTGGTGAGAGCCTATTGGGGGGCTTCTATTCTGGCACGAGCAGCAGAAGAAGAAAACCGAAATGCCAGAGCAAAGAAACACGGCCTATGTGTGAGCCAAGGCAGCCGCATATCAGCCTCAGTTTCTCGGTCCCATCTCATCACAGAATGATCCTGTAAGGCGTGATCAAAGAAAGGATCAACAGCTCAAACATATTATCAGTCGCCTAAGCCTTTAGAGGAGACTGACCTACGGAGAGATTAAGACACTTAGGACACGTCTGAGAGGTTTTCCTACAGTTCGAGCTTCACTAATTGTTATTCAGGCCTCCACAACCACTCCATCTGGCTCACTGTTATCACCACCTGAGAAAGGAGATCCCGCCCTCACGCAGTCACGGCCCCAAAGCAGAGAGCAGAGGAGGCACACGGTGAGGTTTGCTGCCAAGGTCACACAAAACACCCTTTTGCTTCTAATCAACCTGCACAGATACTGTTGGGTTAGGTACAAGTTCCAGGTCCACACAGTCAGGCAACGATCAAAGGGCGTTGACGGAGCACTATATGAATCAGGGCTCTTCCAGGGGTCCAGGGAAGAGAGATCCAACAAATACTGGCTCAAGCACAAAATAAATTAATTGGCCCATTTAACTAAAAAGGCCGGAGGAGATTGTGGTTTGAGGCTGCTAGCTGGATGCAAGTGCTCAAAAAACATCATTGGGAATCTGGCTCTCTCCAACTCTCGTTCTGATATCTCAGGATTGGCTTCATCCTTTTTGTTTCATTTCAGTGGGAGGAGGGGGAGGGGCTCTCCTAGTTGCATCCTCAAAGCACTAAGTCTAATGAACTGTGATTGGATGGATTTCGGTTATATGCTTATTCCTGAGCAAGTCCCTGTTTGCTGGGATATACTGATTACGCAGCTCTCTGTCAGGCCCTCCCTCCCACCTTTGGATTTTGGGCTAAGCCCACCCAGACCACCTGGACTGACAGTGGTGAGGTGAGGGGTGTTCCTCGAGGAAAATCCAGGTGCTGCTACCAGAAGAATGACAAATGCGTGCTGGTTGAGCAAAAACAACATAGGTCTTACTCTCAAAATTTTTTCTGGTGGAAATCCAAAAAGGAAATCCACAATAAGGCCATATTTTTGCCATCAAGGAAACTATTCTTTAGTTGCAAAATTAATAGAAAAACCAAAAGTGACGGTGACAAACAATCTAAAGTATACAGTACACTCCATAAGTCTAAAATGTGATGTCAGGGGTTAAAAGTGCAGGCCTGAGGCTAGATCCCAGTACCACCAGTTACTTGCTAGAAGTGAACCAGACACTCGATCTCTCTGTGCCTTGAGCATCGTTCCTCTGTAACCTGGAGACAATAATAAACTCACAATAAAGGTTATTGTGAGAATTTAATGACACAGAATGATGATGATTTAATGACACAGAATATACAGAAGAATGATGCACAGCGCATGTCACGTAGTAAATAAAGCTTGTAGGATTTCACTCATTCATTGAAGGCTTACTATGTGCCAAGAACTGCCATAAGTACTGGCAATACAGTGGAGAAGAAGAAAGTTCCTATTATTGTGCTGTTTATGTTCTGAAATGAAAAAGTAAATATGCAAATGAGCAAAATAATTTTAGATAAGGATACCTGCTATGAAGAAAGATAAAACCAAATGAATGAAAGCGGTGGAGGAGAGAAACTTCAGGGAGGATGGTCGGGGGAGGCATGATTCAGGATGTCACATTTTAACTATGACCTGAAGGACAAGAAGAAGTCATTATATGAAGACGTGAGCTCAAAGATAAGGGGAAAAAATCTGTAGATTGCTGAGATAAGGGGTGAGTGACATGAGCTGTGGTCAGAGAGGGAGGTCAGGGCTGATAATTCGGTGGAAAACGGTGTTTTATTCTAATCGTAAAGGGAATTTAATGCAAAGACTTAGTATTGTAAAGATTACTTGGGCGACTGTGTAAAGAATGGGCTACGGGTAGGGTATAAAAGTAAAAGCAAAAGCTAGAGAAGAAAAAATGTGTGTTGAAGGAAACGAAGTAGAGAAGTAACCGCTGATCCCTGAGGAAAGCACACAGTGAGACAGAGAAGGATGGGCCAAAGGTGAGCCCGTCGAGGAAAGCACATTACACAGTAGTGGTGAGAACCCCTCAGTGGACACCTATTGCCTCCTGACTGTGAAGGAGTAATTTGTACCTGACAAACCCTCCTACTGAGAACAACTATAAAAACTGGGTCAAAAATAAAATCATGTGATTGGAGGCTATGGGGAGCAACCAAGGCAGCTATGACTGGAAGGGCCAGAGGAAAGGAAAACATCCCAAAGTGGGTCCTACGCGTCCAGGATGATTTCTCCACTTAGGGTACGTTTGGATTGTCACTGCAGAACAAAAAGTCAAATCAGGAAGCAGTGGCCTGGAGTTTACGGCAGTTTCACTGGACTAGAAGGATGGGGGACAAAAGATTACAGGCAGCCGGAAATTAAGGAGCCGCCAATATCCTAGGAAAAGGCACCACAGAGAAGTGAGCCCACCATTCTCCATGTAATTTCTCAGATGCATGTGTATGTGGCAAGAGTCTGGGAAGCCAAGCAAGCATTGATAACCTCTTTTGGGAGGTGGAACTAATTTTCCTCTCTTTGAGTGAGAGCTGGACTTAATGACTCACTTCCAAAGAACAGAGTAGGGAATGGGAAACTAGTGATTGCAGTGGAGAAACCTGCCAGATATACGGTAACCACACAATGAAGGTTAATATCCACGGTGAGAAATCGTGGCGATACCACGTACCTGCTGATACCGAAGGGTACTTTTCTGCTGTGACCTTCTTCCCAGAACTCATAACCTCTGTCTAATCAAGAGAAAAAGTTATACAAACTCAAATTGAGTGACATTCTACAAAATACCCGACGAGCACTCTTCAAAATTGTGAAGGTCATGAAAACAAGTGGAAAACGAAGAATCTGTGAAAATTCAGAGACTGAAAAGACATGACGTCTAAATGTAATGTGGCATTCTGGATTGGACCCTGGAACTATAAAAGGACACTAAGGAAAAAAACTGAAGAAATCCAAATAAAGTCTATAGTTCAGTTAAAAGGAATATACCAACATTGCTTTCTTACTTTTGACAAATTTACCACGTTATGTAAGATGTTAACATTAGGGAAAACTGGGTGAAGGGTATATGGGAACTTTCTTTTCTGGATATCTAAAAATAAAACAAAATGAATGATAGTAGTGGGGGGAGGGGTGCTTCAGGGAGAATGGTCAGGAAAGGCTTCATTACAAAAATAAAAAGATTATTTTAGAAAATGTATCTGCTAAGAGATGAAAAAGCTAGGCAATGATTTCAGCAGTCCCATAGAGATGGGAAAACAAAAGTTGGAATTCAGGGCCCACCAAAGAGAAGGTACTGGTTTTCCATCGAGAGCTTGATGGGTTTATTCCTTGCCCAAGGAATAAGGCAAATCAGAAATAGACACCCCTCACAAAGACTGAAACACAGCTTTAAATCATCTCAATCCATGGTTGCATCAAGGTGTTCGGTCTGTACTCTGCCAGCCACAAGGAAATTTAATCCTTTCTAAAAGATAATGTGATTCAGAGCCACTATAATTTTTCATATACAATTTAAGGTATTCACTGCAAAAATACCAGGCATGACAGTAAACAGGAACAAATGATCTAAATCCAATAAAATAAAATATCAGGCAATAGAAACATACCAACAGATAACCCAGTTTCTAGCATTATCAGAAAGAAACCATAAAATAATTGTGATTAATATGTTCCTGAAAGTAGATGAAAAGATGGAGAATTTCTCCAGAGAATACATTTTTTAAAAAAAGGAAAAAGCAAGTGGAAATGCTAGCCTGAAAATTAAAACAGTTGAAATCAATTCAATAGGTAAGTGTAAAACCAGATTAAACACAGCAGAAAAGATTAGTCAAGAGTGGAAAAGATCCAGATTAAGGCAGGGAGGGGGGAGAGAATAAAAAATGCAGAAACGAGCAAAAGCGACAAATGAAACATAAAGAAAAGGTCTAACATGTGAAATTGGGATTTTAGATGGAGAGGAGAAAATGAAGAAGCAAAAATTAAAGAAACACTGGTTATTGATGAAATACATCAAGACACAAATTCAAAAAGCTCTATGAGCCCCAAGCAGAATATTCATAAAGAAAACCAAACCTGGGCAGCACTGCGGGCTGAAGTGGGATGGGACAAGGGTGCAGAGGGCCGAGGCTCAGTCCCAGTGTTACAAGGACAAGCCAGAGGGCAGGCGTGAAATGGGACCTGGCACCTGTCTGAAGGAAAAGCCTCTTCATGATGTCGGAAGGAAGACAACACCAATGCTTTGAAATATCCATTTTTTTAATGTAAAAGATCAATGCTAGGTGCCTGATCAAGGTTCACAGGAAGAAAAGGGTATTCATAACATTGTGTTGAAACCAAGGTGGAAACAACAAAGGATTTTCTCGGGTCATTAAAACAGAGAAGACAAAAGAGGAAACATATTTTTTGCTCCATCTGTTTGGTTGGACCAATTTTTCCCTCCATGGAACACTGGAGAAAATGGATGAGTTCTGTTTTTTTTAATATGTATAAAGCAAACGATTCTCTTGCTCTAAGTTAATTTTAGAAGAAAAATTTAATTGAACAATTTGGGGTGGGGAGCATAATAAACGTGTTTCGAGTATTGTTCTAAAGCACAAAAAAATGAAAAGATTATTATTTTCAAAGTTGACGCTTCAACCAAATGACACAAATTATACATCTTCTGTGAATATAACATGAAGGCCACCGATGGGGCTGATACAATCGATAACATGCAGCCTGGTGAGAAAACGTCTATTGAGAAACTTTAGAATAAAATGTCCCTCTATTCAATCTGTCCTATTCAGTTCTAAAATAAATTATTTTCCCGAGGAAAAAGAAAACCAAACTTAGGCACATCATATAAAACTGAGGAAAACCAGAGACAGTAAAATATTAAAAATCACCAGGAAAAAAAGTGCATTACCTTGAACATATCAAAAACAAGACTTATAGCTGACTTTAAAAAGATATGATATAAGGCAGGAAAGAATATAATGAAACCATTAAACAAAACAGTACACTTCCAAATATCTCTAAGGACCTCATATTTTAACTAGAAAATATTTTGAACTGATAATATTGAAAATATAACAATTTATGGGATGCATATACAGTAAAGCTAAGGGGAAAATAAAAAGCCTTCCATATATAATATATATAATAATATATATAAAAATACACACACACACACACACACACACACATATACTGGGAGTGCCAAAAAATGTACATATTTTAAGAGATGTTATCTATGTATTACTTTTCGAAGTTGAATTGACTTA
Organism: Rhinolophus ferrumequinum; assembly: GCF_004115265.2. NCBI lineage: Eukaryota > Metazoa > Chordata > Mammalia > Chiroptera > Rhinolophidae > Rhinolophus > Rhinolophus ferrumequinum. The sequence goes on along the minus strand of NC_046307.1, from coordinate 23,633,519 downwards.
CGGTAGCAAGGTGTAGTATGACGTTCGCTCAAAAGATAGCATTAATCAAATGAATGCTAGTGTCAATCATTGTATTACAATTTTAATACAGTTTTTTCCTTTCTTCAAATGTGTATACATTTTTTTGGCACCCTCTGTAAATATATTAAAATAAGGAAGGTTAAAAATCAATTATCTAAGCATCCATTTCAAGGAGCCAGAAAAAAAGACAAGCAAATTAACCCTCTCCCAAAATTGTGTAAGTTGGGAGGGGGGAAATAAAGAAATAAAAAACAAATTTATAATATAGAAAAAAAAATAAACTCATTATTTGAAGTGACCAATAAAATGGCTAATCCTCTAGAAAGAATAATCAAGAAAAGAAGAAAGCACAAATTACCAATATGACAAATAAAAAGAAAGATATCACTACAGACTCTATAAAGTAAGAAGATAGGAGGATTATAGTAATTTTATGCAAATAAATGTAAAAATGTATACTAAATGGGCAAATGCCTAGAAAAATACAACTTACTAAAACCAATGCGAGAAGAATATACGATCTTAATAGTCCTATATCTATTAAATAAATTAAATCGATAAATAAAAACCTTCCACTGAGAAACCTCAGGCCCAGATGGCTTCATCAATGAACACTTCCAAACATTTAAAAAACCAATAACACCAATCTTATATAGACATTCTAAAGAATAGAAAAGGGAAAATATTCACGGCTTATTGATGAACCCCCACAATCTTTATACCAAAACACGATCTTTATACCACGATCTTTTCATGTTTTGGTATACAGATGATTTCTTTTAGTCAAAAACAAGCAAAGTAGAAATAACAGAAATTAGGACAGTAGATACCTTTGGCAGATAACGACTGGAAGGAGACAGGAGGCGGGCTTCTAGACGGCTGGTAACATCCTGTATTGTGACATGGATAGCGTCCATCTTGGAAATAATTTATCAAAATGTATGCACTTTATATGTGTGTATTTGCATTTTAAATGGTTTTAAATATGCAGTACAGGAATTTCATCACCTAGTTCCTTTTCAAGCGACACTGATTATGCTCTTCTCATGCTCCCATTCACTGTAGCTCCTAACACAGAGAAGGTACTAATAAATACTGGTTAAAAACTGAATGAACACATCTTTTGTTAGACACATAAAACCTCAGCCCCATGTCAGACATGCAGCCGTAGTTCAAACTACAAGTACTTTTTGAACAAATGAATGAACCGCTGAGTGAAAACTCAGGGAAAAAAGTGAATCCTCCGTCAAACCTTAGGATCAAAAGTCCTTGTGGAGGCCGAGATGAGGGACGCAGTAAGAGGAACTGACTGAATAAATATGAAATAAGAGTTAAGGGCAGACTGAGAGGAAAGAAGGAGAGACGGTTTGAGGGAAAGTGAGGATGGAGCACAAGGAGATAATGAAAAGTTTCACACGGCGGTTGAGCTGCTAGAACCCACAGGACAAGCATAGACTTGGCTTCCAAAGAAAACGGGGGAGTCTCCGGGCAGAAAGACAGGGTCTAACCAGCCTTGATATGACGCTTTTCTTCCTCACTGATCCCACCTCCTCTTCTTTTATTTCGGGACTTGAGAGACAGGATTCCTGAGTCCTACATTCAGTTTAGTGGTGATACCGTAAGCCAGTTATTACACTTTCTTGGCCCCTGGGCAACTAATCAGTAAAATGGGAGGGAAGGTCTCTCAGCATTTTATGCATCTACGTCTTATAACGAAAAATTCTCCTGATGCCATTGAGATATGCCACTGAGATAGTTCTGTGTTCCCTTCTTTATTATTGTTTTGCAATAATAAGTAAATGAATGAATGAATGAATGAATGAATGAATGAATAAATAAATAAATAGATAGATAAATAAATGGCAGCGAGCACATCCCTAGGCTGGGTTAGGAAAGGCTGGCAGTAAGCCTCCAGCTCCTTGGAGGAAAGGCTCTTCCATAGTCCCATTTTCAGACCCATAGGCATCATACTACCTCAGCACAATTAGGCAAGCTGCTCAGTTGCTGCAAATATCCATTTCTCTTTACAAAGTATGGTTGCAGCCTGTCAAAGCAGTGTTGGAGCATTCAGCACTCTCCTCTGCAAACATCATTATCGTCAGAGGCTTGCATTATGGGAATTATATTAGCTGGCTCGGGACAACATAATCTCACATGATTACCATGATTTCTTCCTCTTTTCCTCTCATCAGGCCCTGTCCCTGAATCTTTTTGTTCACGTTTCATTCATTCCTCCTCGCAAGAAATATTTACTGAGCACTTCCTACGTGCCAGGCCCTGTGCCAGGTGCTAGACATAGATCAGCAACAAGCCAGGTAGACTCCCTTGCCTTGGAGATGTCCTCGACCTTCTCTGTGCATGCCCTTTATCTTGGTGCAAAAAATAGTGGAAAGACCCTTTAGCCGTAATTAGGGTACCTGTCTTCTTGTCCCAATGCTGCTACTACCCTAAGGGTTAACGTCTCTGGACATGATTTTCCTCTTCTATAAATACAAAGTTGAACAAGAGCAGTCTCTAAGAATCTCTCGCATGGGATTTTTTTCCCAGCAGCTCCTAACTAATCTCCCTGCTTTCATTTTGCCTCTCCCGCCCCACACATTTTATTCTAAACACAGCAGACAGACTAGTCTTGTTGAAATGTGAAGTCAGATCTTGTTACTCTGCTCTCAACCTTCCAATGGGGCTCACTCAGAATAAACTCCAAAGCCCTTCCTATGCCCTGGAGGTAGCACGTTGTCTAGTCCCCAGCTATTTCTCTAACCTGGCACGCTCCCCTCACTCACTCCACCCGGTCACACTGGTCTCCTTGCAAACTCGGAGCACAAGTCCCCATACAGGCCTTTGTATTTGCTTTTCCACTGCCTGCAAAGCTCTCCCTCCCCTCCCTGAGGTTCACAGGACTCATTCCCTGAATTCCCTCAGGCGTGTGTTCAAATACCTCCCTTTCAGAAAGCATTCATTCCCTGACCCAACCACCCTATATAAAATATCACCTTCATGTCACTTTCTGCCCCTTTACCCTTTTTTTCCTGATCCTTATGATTGCCTAATACATCATAATTTACTTGTTTATCTTGTCTCCTTCCACTAGAAGATATACTCCATCAGACTAAGGATCTTGACCTGTTTTGTTCCCTGCTACATCCACATTTACTATGTGCCTGACACATAGTAAATGCTCAATTAATGTTGGTTGAATTGATGAAAGACTGGATCTCCTCTACTAATAAGTCTCAGTGTGTGTCAAAATGTATTCATGCTTAGGAGGATTCAAATCTGCTTACTGGAACCTATAAGAGACCAGTCAAGTACTGGAATTAGCCTACCAATAGAAATGGACCATCAGCTGCAGCCAATCCATTCCTTTCCATTGATTTCCGTTTCACAGCATGGTAGTCACAATAAGATTCGACCTGAATGCCATTTCTTTTATGCAGCTTCTTGTGGTGAGAAGAGTAGACATTACCGCCCTTATTTGACTGGGACCCAAAGTGGTTTGGTCATTTCTCCAACATCATCCAGGCTTTTTGAGGCAGAGATGAAATAAGAACATAAATCCCTGCCCTCCACACCTACATTTCTTTATTTCCAATAGTGACCTACACAAGACAGGAAGACCTGGGTGTACTACTTATAGACATAAGAAATATGTGAGCTATGGGGTAAAAATTGTAGCTTCACAACTATTCCCACCGAACCTCTGAAGTGATTGCATGTTCCAGAGGTTCAAAGTACTGTTTATCTTACATATTGTCACATCCACAATGCTTGGCACATGCTTAATTCATGTGTGCTCATTAAATAAAAGTAGCGGCCTCATATTAAACAGAAGCCTAGTAGGTAATAATTACTCTCACCTCCTACACAGGTCACAACCTTGGAGGCATTCACACCTGCAAAGAGCAACAACAACACACACACACACACACACATACACACACAAAACACACACACCATCCATTGAAGGAGAAGAAAAAGTAACTTCTACCCACTCTATGCACACCTGCCTGCACATGTGCTTCATAGCCAGGTGAGGAGCAACGACAAAGTTGCTAGTTCACAGTTTGCTTCAGTACCTCCAGGGGCACACCAGTGACACACATAGATGCATACAGATAGGCCTATGTAGACAGAGACCCACTTACAAACACAAATGCACAAATATACACCTGCACTTCTCATTCACTTCAGAATTACGCAGGATTCAAATCACACATCAATTTCTGTACACAGGAATGTACGTGCCTGGCCCAAGCATACTCACAAATCTGCACACACAGGTACACACACTCATTCCTAAAAAATAATGTTTACCTCAATATATGACTGTAAGAAGTAAATGAGACTACATGAAGTGCACAGCAGTGCCTGGTATATAGAAGGCACGTTGACAAAGGTTCGCGATAGATACGTAATATAACTTTGTATCAGACTTATGTGAATACCCACTTTCAAAGCAAAATGTTCTTTCCAGTCACTACTCAGAACCTCATGGAAATTCTAAGCAGCCCATGACTGTTCTGGTTGTGGGAGCCAATAGAAGAGGGAGTAATGTAGGGTGTGCTGTAGCCCTGGGGGCAGGGAAGAGCCTGGTGAACAGAGCTTTCCAGACGTCTTTGCTGGGGAGAAGGCCTGGGCTTGGAGGGAGTTGAGCTGTTAAGAACTACTCCAGGGAGAACCAACCTCTAAAAAGTCAAAAGAAGGGGTTCCTAAAGCTGCTGAGTAAGAGGGAGGGGTTGTCCCCGCTCAGCACGCGAGGAGGGAGATACCCTCGAGTCCCAGCCAGTTCAAATCGGCCAGAAAATCCTGCAGAAGCTATTAATTCACTAAAGTCCGGTATACTAGCTTAGAGAAAATCTGATTAACTCCACCTCCCCAGCTGGGCTCTCGAGTGAAATATATAGCTGGTTTCTGAGACTCAAATAAGGTGGGAAAACAGAGAAGCAAAGGGAAGAAAAAACCGAGAGTGGGGATGGTAAGTACTAGATACCTGTATGCGCAGCTTGGCTCTACCATTGTTTTCTAGCAAGCCACAGCTCTCTGTGGCTCTGTTTCCCCAGCTTATGAACTGGAAATAAAACAGTCTCCTGTCTAGTTGGAAGATGGCATATCTTCTTCATCTCCCAAAAGGGTGCCAGAAGTGAGGCCAGGACAGCTCCCTCTTGACCCTGGAAACTGTTCAAAGAATTTCCCTTGTATTTTCCTGCTGCAGTGACCCCGGGGACAGTGGGGGGGGGGGAGGGACAGAGGGAAGGGGTTTCCTTTATCGACCAGACTTCTTTTTGAAACCTCTCCTTTTTTTCTGGGGCCAAATATTATAACTTCAGAGCTCTAAAGAAAGAAACTCCAGAATCTGGTTTAATTCTTCCCTTTTAAGATGCACAACTGAACTGAGGCCCGTGGTGTTTGTGTTATTCACATACAACTACAAACTTTACAAATCAAGGCAATATTCTGACAGACCTCGAGAGATAAGCTCCATAACCTCCCCTACCCCATGCCCGCATGCAAAGGAGAGGGGAGATGCGGGTCTCCTCCAGCACTCCAAGCGTTAAACTCAGCCCAGAGTCTAAAACGCAATTGGCCGAACACCGGGAAAAGATCTGGTTTTCGCTGCCGCGGGCCAATGAGCACCTCGAGTGGGAGGGTTTGAAGATACTAAGGAGTTTTCCCCCCTTTTTTTCCCTCTCCACCCCCTCCCATCGGCCATCGCCCGCCCCCTTTCAATCCCCCACACCGCCAGTTTGTTAAATTAATGCAGTAAGAAAGTCTTAAGCTCTGAAGGAGTCCTGGCCAAAGGAAGATGGGCGAGCTGAGAAAACCGAGATGCATCTGAAGCCTTGGACTCCTGAGCCCCGCGGGTTCGCCATGGACCCTGGCAGCCCCTGAAACTTGCCCTGAGCTCTCTCACGTCTGCAGCCCTAAGCAATGGGACACCTTTCCTGCAGCGATCATAACTTATTCGGCGGGGACCAGAGAACAGGAATCGCAAGGCGACAGCAGACAAGCACGCAGGCAGGGGAACGAGATTCTGGGACTCGGTCGCGATGCGCCAGCCTGGCACATTCTCTGGGATTTAACTGAAGGCATCACCGTCAATCGCTTCCCCGCGCCCCTAACCCCCTCAGGCCAGCCCAGGGGTATTAAGCCCTGCTCTCTCTACCCAAGATGCTCGCTCAATCTAACGGGCCAGCGCTCTGATCTCCACAGAAGATTTTTTTTTCTTTGCATGGAGCTGGCCGTTTAAGCAGAAAAACAGGGGTAAAAAAGAAAATATACCCACCCCCAAACGTGCCTCCCCAGCGCCGCAGGGAGCCAACAGACACGCTGGAGTTTAACAAACAGCAATACTCTTCGCGCTCTTGAAAAGCAGGGCTGGACGCTCTCCGCGGTGCTGAAACGCTTCGCGGCTGCCGCTGTCCGTGGTACCTACAGCCCCCTCGCTCCAATTTCCCCTGGGGCTTTCCCTCCCCTCCTGTTTCCCACCTCCCCTTAGCATCTGGATTATTTTTTCCATAGCGCTCGCTGGTTTTGTAAGTGCCAATTTGAAACATTTTTTGCCCCCATAACTCGTGGACTACAAAGCACAAGGACCTGAAAAATGTACAGCTTCAATACTCTTCGACTCTACCTTTGGGAGACCATTGTATTCTTCAGGTATGCAATTTTCTACTGACCACATAGCTCTGCTGAAAATGGGGGAAAGGAGCACGGAGGCTGACTCTTTCCGTGATCCTTCATTTGGGGGGAGGGGGTGCTGTATACCGCTGCAATCGGGTCCTTCCATCCCCCCGCTCTCCCCCCCAAACCCCGCCCGCAGGGTGTCTGGCTTGTGCGTGGAGGTCTGAGACAGTCGTTGCTCGGGCACTGTTTGTCTGTTTCTTGTGATTTGTTTGTCCTTCCACCTACTACACCCCTGCCTCATCACTGGCCCCCAGCCCCCCTGCATACTGGCTTTCACTCAGCTGGGGACTTTAAGAGGAAGCTTTAGGAGTTACTCAGTTTAATTAGGACTGCATTCTCTCTAACCGCAGTGCCGAAAATCTCAGCTCTCCCGTCTGGGAGCCAAGTGACAACTAGCGGTGACGGGGAAGGTTGCACTCGAACTCGCTGGACACAGAACAACATTTCATTTTCTATCTTTTTTTGTTGTTTTCTTTTTCTGCGGGGTGCGGGGGAGTGTTGCTGAGGGTTAGTGCTTGGAAACAATAGTGTTATGACCTCAGGTTGTAAAGCCCTCAACTCGGGTCCAGAATGGATCTATTTAGAAATAGATTATGGGAAACATTTCCCTTCTGAAACTTTGGCTCTCTCCTCTCTCCCATTCACCTTTCCAAACTCTGTGTTGTTAGCTGAAGATCCTCAACTGATAGACAATTCCTGTTTGTTTGGTTTCTTACTTTATGTCTCTCCCTAACTCAATAACTTGAGTTCCCCCACCAGTTGTCTCCCAGGTTAAAATTTTCTGCCTACAGGCTTAGCATTCTTATGTTAGTAGAAGTGAAAAGTGAAAAATCACCTCTTCAGGAAGCATTGAAATAGATAGTCCTTTTGTAAGTGGGTGAATCATGCCCTCTTCAGAGATGGTTATGATAAATTCCATTTATATAAATTGAAAAAAATTATTCTTCTTCCATGACCTGCAGGGATCATTAATCTTCCTCATTTTAGATGCCTGCCTCTCATGTTTTACATGGCATTGGATTAACAGTAATTTGAAAAACCTACCCTAGGTTTTTTAAAATAAGTAACCACCAAATATTAATCTCGCCTATCATAAACCAGCAAATAATTCTTGGGGTTTCTTGTTGTTGCTGTTGTTATTGTTGTTGTGGGGTTTTTTTTACATCGTAGAGTACTCTGCATATTGTTGGTTTGACTAATCCATTGGTTGGTTTATTAAATGAATGAAACCTCCCCCTATATTATAAAGGTCTATATGTCTTCCTGTTGAGATGAAGACATGACCCCTTTTCTTCTCTGAGATACCCAATGCTAAAGCTTCTAATCTCCAGTTCAAATAATTCTTTGATAGGCCACAGTCCTGCCCACAGCTCAGAATGCAAATAGTGAGGGAGTCAGAATAGAGAAGTGCAACAAGCCAGGGCCTTGTGAAATTTAGTGAAATGTAGCTACTTTGTGGGGAAAGGGATAAGAAGCATCCTCTTAACTTAACAATACCAAATCCTTTCTTCCCTACATACATAGAACTGAAAATGTTGTGGAGGTGGGTAACATCTGTATGCAAATCGATTCTCTGTTTGGCTTACAGAGACAGAAATGAACCACAGAGATTAAAGAGCAAATTAATAAAACCAAGCACATCCCCCCTCCCCAAACTCCTTTTTTCTTGATGAACAGTATGTAATGCTTGATTTTTCTTCTCCCAGACGTTGTCTTTGACAGAAGGGAGACACAGTCTAAGAGGTGTGCATTGTAATCATTTTGATAAGGTTATGAATCCACCATGTTAATACTTCAAGTAAACTGGTGGTGGCCTATCAGGAAGCATCAGTCTTCGTCTCCCTTCCCTCCGGGTGTCAAGGCATACATGAGCTACAATGGATATGGGATATAATCCCATGTGTCTATAGGAGAACAAGAGTCGTAACTATGGAGAGCTGGAAAGGGATTGGTACCACTGCACTTTTCGAAATATAGGAATGGCTACATCATTTGAGGGGTAAATGTTGTCTCAGAAATGTCCTGAAACATAAAATCATAAAAACAAGAATTGAACTAAGGAAATGCCCTCAGCAATTTTTCAGAGAAGTGGGAAGGAAAAAAAAAAAAGGTGATAAGGAGGGAAAGTATCTTTATTTAATTGGCATTTTCATTTCTAACTCTCTCATTTGCTAAATTTTAGGAGAAAATAAAGAAGCATTAAAATCTGGAGGCTCGATAGAATGTATGTGGGGGTAAGTGGAGACTGGCAGCTCCCTAGAAGGTTCCATGAGAATAAGCCCTTTTCCCCCAAGGGACAGGCACCGTGTTGGAATGAGCCAATCCGATCATCTCAGGCTCCCAGGTACTCCTTAGGATTAAATGATGCCAGCTGCTCACCTTGTTGGGGAAATCTGGGGGCTAGAAAAGCAAAGGAGATAACAGAAGTGCTGATGCATCAGCACATAACCAGTGAAATGGCAATTATGACAGCAAAACAAACAAAACAACCATCAGAGTGCATGAGGCAGAAATCTCAGACAGTGCCAACACGGAGAACAATTGAGGCCTTAGAAAGAGCTGAAAGGGAGAGAGATGAGGGTACAGGGTGGCAAGCAGCACTGCAGTGCTCATCAACTGGCCCCCGTAAGTAAAAGGAAGTGATTTGACTAAAGTCCCTGTTCTGATATTTTAAAAGCCTGTGGCTCTGAAATCCATGGGTGACATTCTAGGATTCAATAACCTAAATTTTGTTTATTTTCACCTGGGGATGCGGCTTTACATCCAGACTGGTCAAAGATAATAGGCAAAGATATGTTTCTTACGGTAGAAACACATTCCTTTCAAGCCAAAGGAAACTTGCTTTGATTCCTAGAGCCCTTACGATGGCTTATGGTTGGCAAGGGACCAGGGTGACCCCAAAATATTCTCACCTTCTGAGTAACCGAAAGAGACCCAGGATAAATAACCATGTTTCTCAGTCTCAGCACTATTGACATTTTGAACTGGATAATTCTTTGTTATCAGAGCTGTCCTGTGCATTGTAAGATGTTTAACAGTACCCCTGGCACCAGTAGCACCCCCTCCCCACATCATGACAATCAAAGATCTCTCCAGACACTGCCAAAAATCCAGGGAGTGGCAGGGGGTGGGGACAAAATTTCCTGCTGTTGAGAACCACTAGTATAGAATGACCAACTATTTCGTCTGCTGTTCTGAGGTACTAATTATAATGAGGAGGAAAGTCTAGTTTCCCAGAGAAAATGCCCCTAATGAAACATACGAAGCACTCCAGTGAAGCAAAAAGAACCTAGCTTGTGCCTGAGAAGGGAATAAAGGCAGAGATGATAAGCCAAGTCTAACACATGGGTGGTTTTCCGAAAAGATGACAGTTGTTCTTTATGTGCCATTTCCATCTGCTGTCCCCGTAAGACGTTTCCTTGCACAGGGCATGGTACTAAATATATGGCGCTCACTTGCTAAGAAAGGTCGCCAGAACCTTGAAGGAAAGATATTCCTACTCACCCTAGGGTTGAACGGAACATGGCAAATAGACTGTTTCATATCTCAGTCTTGAAAAACCACCCAGTCGAAAGATACATGAGCTATCCATTGAAGTGGCCCCTCTGGCGTCCCAGTCTCCAAACTTGCTCAGAGGGGCAGATGACCACCTGGACCTTTTCCTCCTGGTAGCATATCTGTATTCTCATCTTACCTGCTGCATTTTTGGGCACTGCGCACAGTGTCCAGGAGCTTCTGAAATGGGTCAAGGACTTTTTCCTAAGGAAAGAAGCCCCTTGGGAAAGTTTGCAGGAGGGCCAATCAAAATGTCAATCTTCCCTCTTTTGTGGGCTCAGGAACCTTGAGAAAGAGAAAACATCATGTCTTGTATTCCCATGGGACAGCTTGGACAAGCACCCTAGGCTGGAAAATGAAGTTATGAATCAGCATGTGACTCCTGCATATTTGTAAAACTGATAATGACCTTTCGGGGCATGTTTAGGGAATTTATCTTTGAGACCACCTTATGAAAGAGATTGCAACCATGTGGTGCAGTGGAAAGAGCAGTCAGGCTATGATTTGAGAGCCCCCTTCTCGAGTCAGCTCTGCTCCCTTCCTGCAGTATGGCTTTGACAAGTTTCTTTCCCCTGGGAAGACTCAGTTTTCTTACCAATCAACTCAGATGACTGATTGTCACACCTCTAAGTTCCTTCCAGCCTCGCACAAGGTCTTTATGCCACACACAGGCCCAGTCCCTCAAAGGCCCAGGATGAATTTGCGTCAGTGCTGACACTGCCTTCGTTTTTTGAGCAGGCATTTATTTATCATGTGTTTATGTGTCCAGTCCAAAACTAGGTACTCTGCAGGGCACACAGAGGTAGCAGATGCCACAGTCCCTGTCCTTGCAGAAAGGGGAGACATCGCTCCCTTTAAAGCTACATTAAAACCCTTTTTCCTTCCTCAGAAGGCCGGCAGAGCTCCCCGCAGACAGCCTGTGCGCACGGCCTGCGACATTTCTGTGGGCGTCATTAACTTTATTTCTTTCATCAGATGGCAGAAGCCAAAATGATTTTTAAGATGGATGGCACTGTCTCCCGCCTGGCCATCTTGATGCTATTCTGTAGGTTTTTCTGCTGCTTTAGGTAAAGCAGCCATGGCCCAAAGGGCAGGAGACCTGGGATCCAGAATTGACCTAGTGGCATGACCTTGAGAGGATTCCATGACCTTTCTGGCCTCAGTTTCCCTCACTATAAAATGAAGGGAATTGGCAAATCACTGTCTAAAATAATTTTTAGCTGTGCCAGTCAAGAATTACACTCTCCCAATCTTCTCCATAAGAGAACAGCTTTGGGTACAGCTATCAGCATATTTCAATTATGACGAGAAATAGGAACAATGAATTATATTCAGGCTCCAAGTTCTGAGAGTATTGAGGACCTCACTAACAATTTCGCTAGGTTGGGAGTTACCCCAACCTAGGAACAATTATTGACAGGTCCCATAGATATGTCAGTTTCCCCAGGAAACCTTCATATGATAACAAAACATAATGCCTGATAACTATCCTCACAGACCTGACGAGTGGCCTGAGAAAGAGGCCAAAGGTTTCTATCCTTTTATCAGGGACTCTGTTTGGGTTTTTCTCCCACATAAAGGCTATCTTTTAAAATTTTTGTTTTCCAAGCCCCATCCATCATTAACTTATTTTCCTTATCATTATTAGTCAAAGGCATACATAACTGTCAGAAATACTGAACATCATGAGATAAGCAATGTCACCACACTGGGTTGACCTAAGAAACAAAAGTAAAGACACGTGATGCTTTTTAGTGAGTCCGTAGAGCCTTGTCAGAAGTAAATATGCAATTTGTTGGATTCTTTGAAATTACCATTTCATGAACCCCCTAGGTACACAGGGACCCCATTTGGAAAACATTCGATGTGATTTATTCTATAGAGCTCCAAGAGAAGAACTGGAATACATTGATAGATTATTTTTTAATATGCATATACAAATTCTAGATCAATGCATTTTCAAACTTTCTGGTAGATCAGTCAAATGGTGAAAGGGGCTGCCTCAGTGGTAGTGAGGGTTCCTGTCAGCGGAGGTATGCAAGCAGAGACTGGAAGCCTACCTTTCGAGAAGGACGTAGAAGAAATTTAAGCTGCTTTTGTGGATTGAGTTTGTAATTTGCTACAAAAAAGTACATGAAATGCAGGTCAGAGACAAATCTTCATAATACTTATGTCCCCTCCTTTCCTGTTTCCCAAATTACCACCTGATCTTTGTCAGTTCTCTGAGTCATGCCATAAACACACACTCACTCGCACCTTTTTCTTCTTTAAAATGGATTGAATAATGAATAAATAAGGCAATGGACACCAACACACATAATATGACCAAGGATTATTAAATGGAAATCACCTTGGTTATGTAAAAGCCTGGTTTTCAGCCATGAGAAGGACCTCAGAATAAGAGAATGTCAGAGCCAGAAGAACCACCAGAAAAGGCACTGGTCCATAGGCACGGATGGTAATCACAGGACTGACAGCCTGTATGGCGGAAGGCCTCTCAGCCCTGAACTCCTGCTGTCTCTCCTGCACCAACTCCGGTTAAGCCTGACACACAACTGAAAACACCATAGGGCCGGCCAGCAAATTCATTCCAAGGGAACAATGTCCTGAGAAGCCCGGAAGAGGGGCTTATCCGCACACTGCCTACTCTTTGTAATGCAAGCCCTTCTGAGGGGGGTTGAGGCCCCAACGCTTTTGAAACTCCTTATAAAGATCCCTTTGTGGTTTTCCGAAGTTGATATTGTCCGAATCTCCCGAGGCTAATTCAGTGCAATTAGATTACCACTCTCTGCCTTTGAATTCGGCTGTTTTTCAGTGTCCGTTGCTAAATGAGTTTACCGTCTTAACAGGGCGCTGCTGACAGACATGAACCCCAGCCATGAAATGGGCAGCATTCTCTCTTGCCTCATATGCTGGGCAACCCACAGGCACCTAAACAAGCTCCGCTGCCTTCCTCACAAGGTCCATCCTCCATCTCCCACCCTTTCACCCCCAGAGAATCACACTTTCCTTCAGTGTCATAAGTGCCACCAGAATCAGGGGGATGTAGGGCACTCCTCTAACGCAAGGGCTCTCCAATCTAGCTGGGAGGGGCCTGTCAAACACACACCTCCCCACAATCATACCAGACTACTGACACAGAATCTCTCAGGATGGGGACCCAGAAAACTGTAATGCTGACAAGAATCTCTAAGTCGCTGCTTTTCAAACTTCAGTGTGTGTCTGAATCACCTGAGCATCTCATTAAGATGCTGAGTCAGACTCAGGAGGTCTTTGGTGGGGCCTGAGCGTCTGCATTTCTAACAGCCCCCAGGGGATGCTGGTGCTCCAGGAGACCAAATGTGTGAGCAGCAAGGCTCCAAACCCTTCTGACTGGGGGCCCCTGACATAGATCAGCCCTTTTATTCTGAGATGAGGAGAGGAAAAGTGGCTTCCTCAAGGTTAGACAGAGAGCAGCAGAGCTCCCAAAGCTCTACCCCACTGTGCACATTCCCCGGGCGTGTTCCCCTGCATGCCATCTGTAGAGCTCTTGTGCCCTGCACTCTGCCACTGCACTTCCCTTCCTTCACCCTTCGCACACACTGCTCTCCCTGATAAACAGAACCGTGCACCTGGAGAAAGGCTCCTCGGGGAGCACTCCCATGCCCTGAGGCCCTGTGTACCCAAAGCCCCCATTCCCACAGCTGGGAACTCCCACTGTGTGCCACTGGATAAAAAGAAGGAGCAGCTGAGGAATGGGCTTTGAATCCTGCCACCAGGGGCCCTGTTCACAGCAGTGAGTCTGCGGGGACTGATGGAGGAGGGAGATCAAGGGATCAGGAGGGAATCTGTAGTTGCTTTCTCCAAGGGTGATCTCACTGACTACTAGTCCTGTGTGCGCTATCAGCCCTGAGTAACTAGAGACTTCCCTTAGTGCTCACAAACGTGCAGAGGATGCTGCCCCATTCCACCATCTGCCTGACCTCAGAAAGGTCCTTCCTTCTTCTCTACCCCTCTGACCTATCATCCTTTCTGCAAAAGCACGTTAGTATCTTACACATCAAATAGAGTGACTGCTACGATCTTCAGCCTTCGAAAGCTGTGTGTTTCTTGCTGTGTGCTCAGTTCTGCAACACTCCCTATCTCTAGAGGAATCCTGACTGCCAGGCAGACTTGCAGTCCTCTCTTACAAGAGCACTTTACAGTTTATAGAGTGTTTCACATTCACGATCCCACATGAGCTTCTCAATCACCTTTAAAAATAGATACAAAACAGGGGTTACTATCCCCATTTTAGAGTTGAGAAAACTGAGGCTTGGAGAAGAAAAGTGACTTGCCTGAGACCATGCTATTAATCTTAGGGTAAAGCCAGGATTCAAATACAGATCTCCTTCCTCCCATCTGACCACACTGTCTCTTTCCTCTTAAAGCTGGAAGATAGATAGATAGATAGATAGATAGATAGATAGATAGATAGATAGATAGATAGATAGATAGATATCCATCCCTAACCCTATATGCTGTATATCTATTCCTCTTAAAGCTGTAGCCCCTGTGAGCTGGTGCACATATCAGGCTAATAGCCCTCACCCTCTGCCAGTGGGATGTAGGGGTAGAGAGAAGAGCTGGGAATTTCCCATCAGGTCTTAGGTTTGACAGAATCATTTCCTTCTGATTCTCAGCCAAATAGGTATTCCTTTCTTGTTCTTAATAATTTTTAATTGTACAATATATGCATACAATCTCATTTTTTTTTAATTCTAATACTAGACTTAAACCTAAAATCCCCTCCCAGCTTTTATTTCTTTTTTTTTTCCCTCCCCCCCGCTTTTATTTCTTTAAGGAGTGATTTTATACACACACACACACACACACACACACACACACACACGAAATGATAGCACTATAAATATTTCAATATTTATATACACATGTTGAAATATATATGGAACATTATTGAACTACATATACTATCAATTGAAAAATGTACACTATGATTTCATGGACTCGCACTGCCCGTTTAACTCTGTAATTTGTTTTATTCATGTATCAACACGTCTTGGGAAGTTTTACCTGTTGAGGCATACAGCTCCACCTCATTCTTTTAACTCCTGCAAAGCATTTTATGTTACACATCTCCCATTGTTTTCCAGCCATCCACCTATTGATGGGCATTTATATTTTTTCTAATTTCTCCACTGTAATTAGTGCTGCAAAAAAAATCACAGTGTACCTACATCTTTGTGAAGACATGTGACTTTTTCAGGCAGGTAACAAGAACAAGAAACAGGACTGCTGGGGCACAGCGCGTGTGCATCTTTTGTGTTAACAGACGCTGCACGCAGACATTCCTTTCTTCCTGACCATTCCCTTCCTTCTTCCCTCCCTCACAAGGCTCCATCTCAGCCTTGACTGCAACAACTCACCAATAATGGCCAGTACAATTTACTGAGTGTTTACTGAATGCGAGGTATTGTGCTAACAACTATATGCCTCATTTCATAATCCCACGGAAGTCCTTACATGTAAATATTATTATTATTATATTCCCATTTTTTTAAAGGTGACAGAACTGAGGCATAAAGAGGTTCTATAATTTGTCCAAGGATGATGGGAGAAAATTTGTGACTGAGTTGGGAGGTCAGGAAGAAGGACAGCGTAATCTCTGGAGAGTTGTTTTCACATTTTTTTAAATTGCTGATCTCTAGTACTTAGACCAAAGACCTTTTCAAGCCCTACATTCTAACCTCCAAACGCAAATAAGACCCGGTCTTATTTTACTTAAAGATAAGACCAGGTCTTAATATAATAAATATAATATAATATAATATAATATAATATAATATAATATAATATAATGTAATATAATATAATACTGGCTCTTATTTTACTATAAGACCGGGTATAATATAATGTAATATAATACCCGGTCTTATTTTACTATAAAACTGGGACTTATATTAATGTTTGCTCCAAAAGACGCATTAGAGTGGATTGTCCGGCTAGGTCTTATTTTCGGGGAAACACGGTAGGTCTACGACGTTCATTTGTGCTGCCCTTCACTGAGAACACTGGGCTTTAATAGGACAAAACACTCAGTTTGCCACAATATGGACTCCACCTCCTGTTCCAGCTCCTTTCCTTCACACAAACCAAATTCCAGCTCCAGCTGAACTGCGCACTGGTTTCTGTAACGTGCCCAGGAGTCTTATCTCTGTACTTTTCTCACACTGTTCCCTGTCCCTCCGTAAGTCTGGAAAAACGCCTTCCCCCATTTCTGCACTGAAAGGCACACCAACCAGCTCTGGATTCAAGCTAATTTCATTTTCCTTGCTGTATTATCTTGGCAGTTTGCTCAACCTTTCCAAGCCTCAAGTATCTCATCTTAACAAATGGAAATAACAACTTCACTGGTAGATAAATGAAGCCACCTTTTGATAAACGTGCCACCTTGGCACGTTTTCTGAGCCAAGGACAAGCCCTTAACGAATGGTAACTCCCTCTCCACTTCTCTGAGATCCTCTCCATGCCTCACCTCCTCCAGGAGGCATCCCCTGGATTGCCCCCTCCCTGCCCCCACTGGGCATGGGCTTTCCTTCCTAAATCCTTTGGAAACGGAGGCCTTACTCTTGGTCTCAGTTTGCTCAATGTGGCCTGCCGTGTATTTGGGTGCCCTTCGACCTGCCCTGCCAGATTGTAAGCCCTCCGAAGGCTAGGAACTTAATGCGTTTCTTGGTGCTGTGAAAGGCCAACAAGAGCAGGGAAACACCCCCGGGGGCTTCCCAGAGTTTTCAACTTGCTCCACTTCCTCTTCATGGAGGTATGATCCAGGGGTGCCTGTGTATTAGCTATTCAGTGCTTGTTGAATGGAATGAATTCCTTTGTCCCCACTGTCTCTCCTGTCTTCCTCTTACTGGCTCTGCAGAAGCCCAGCACCGGAAGGCTTTCAACCAGCCAACCCCAAAAGCACTGCTGTGTCTCCCCGTGACCCCTTTTTGCTCCAAGAAATGAGTCACAGTGAGAGTGAGCCAGACACGGCAGCCCAGCCCTGGCTCAGCAGCTGTTGCAGTGAGTTGTTCAGCCTCATCCTTGCTGTCTGGCAGAGCATGGCCAAATCCTGGGCTTCTCAAAAACATTGGAGCCCTCGCAGATAAGGCTGCTTCACACCATCACCTGGGTCTATAGAGAGGACCCTTCCACAGATAAGGCAAACTTTATAAAATGGTTTTTAATTGTGCAGAAAGCCTGCACTTCATTGACGATAGTTTTCTTGATGGGCCCTAACCATCTAGTAGAAAAAGGAAAGCTCTTCACAGGAGCCAAGAAAAGATTGCATCACGCCTAGAGAGAAAGGCCTTAGAGGAATCTGTTGGATATGCCTTGAAATATAAGAAACTA
The DNA here is from genome assembly GCF_004115265.2 of Rhinolophus ferrumequinum. NCBI lineage: Eukaryota > Metazoa > Chordata > Mammalia > Chiroptera > Rhinolophidae > Rhinolophus > Rhinolophus ferrumequinum. The sequence goes on along the minus strand of NC_046307.1, from coordinate 23,615,882 downwards.
CACCTCCTGAAAAAGAGGGTGATATGGTTCCATAAGAGATGTAATCCCCACGCTGCCTCAAATTGAACAGCCTAGAGATTAAAGCAAGTTTTCGTTCCCTGCAAGCCCTACTCTGACTTTGTAACTTAAGTCTCAGTGTTTCCATCCCTAAGGTAAGACTGGACTGTGTAAAGACTATGGGTCTTTCCAGCTGTCATTGCAAAATTCTTAAATGAAGTTGACTCACAGAAGACCAGCAATTAAAAACTCTAGCTTGGGAATCAGTCGCATATGTTCTGGAGTCCTGGTTACACAACTTGCTAGTGATCTACCTTGGAGCACAATTGTTTTTTAAGATTCCTAAGCCTCAGTTTTCCTCATCTGTAAAATGGCAATGATAATTATTCCTCCCTGACAGATCCGCCTAAGGACAAAATGGAAGAAGACACGTAGAGTGTTAGCACTGCATGTGGCACATAGCAATTGTGCAAAGCAGGAGAACCATGATTACTATTATTAAAGAGGGGTAGGTGCAAGGCATTGTGGGAACATAAAAAAGAGCCTGACTAACTCTGCCTGGAGGTGGGGAGACAGTACAGATTTGAGAGGAGTCAGGACACTTAAACTGGGCCATAAAGAATGACTAATTCACCAGGTGGCAAAGAGTGCCAAGAGAGGATGATGCAGGCAGAGGAAAAAGGCCTACAGAACAGGCAAGACGGAGGATGGGACGCTCAAGGGCACTGGATGGACCAGCTGTCCACCGTTTCCCAAGCTCAGCCCAGTCCTGCCCTGCCCTGCTCTCTCCCAATGGGCCTTTGATCCCTTGGAAGCATGGGTGTGAGTGGATAATTTGTTCATTGCCCCAAAATAATACTTACTGTAAGCCAGCAATTGTTCTTAATTCTGGGGATAGGAACAGTGATGAGCAACACAGACATGGTTGCTGCTCTCACCCCACTTAACTGCTAGCGGGGGTCCAGACAAACAACTTGGGAACTACAGAACTTCGGGCCACGGTCAGTGCTATACACCCAGTAAAACAGGATAATAGGACAGAGAAAGGTCCCCTGGAGTCCACCCCAGGGCACCTACACTTTCACTTAATCATAGGGAGATGGACACGTGGAAGAGGACGGTTCCTTTTTACTGATGAGGAAACAGAAACCCTGAGAGGAGCAGTGATTCATCTAAAGTCTTGAAGCCAATAAGTGCCAAAGGCAGGTGGCCTCATTCCATACAGAAGAGTCAAAAATATCCAGGACAAAAGACTAAATGGGAGAAAAAAGCAAATAGTAAAACAGTATGTATAGCAGGATCCCATTTCTATTTTGTTAATGTTTTATTGCTTTCATAGAGGAAAAAAAAAAAGTCTAGAGAAATAGACCCAAACTGTTTATAGTTGTTATTATCTCTTGAGAATGAGACTATGGGGGACTTTTTGTTTCCTACATTAAATATTTCAGTAATGCTAGAATGTTTTACAACAGTATATATTCCTTTTGAAAGCTGAAAAACAGATATTTTAAAAAAAAAAAACAAAAGGATGTCAGAGAGTATGGGCACGCACACAAGCAAATTTGGAGTCTACCTTAATAAAAGACAAACTGCACCAGGTGAGAAAAAAAGACATTTGGAGTGATCCGAACTGGTGTCTTTTGTCCTGTGCTACAAGTAAAATGTCATTGGAAAAGAGAAGGCCAGAGTTATAATATATACCTGGGTTTTTAGAAGAAGTGAAGTGATGCGACATATTTTCAAAAGAGAATAAGAAATAAAAAGGAAGGGGGAAAGAGACGCGGGGGAGAAAGAGGGAGACAAGAAGAGTAATAAAGAGAGAACAGCACGCACGCAACTCAGTTCTGTTCTGGGTTCGGCCAAGAATCTACTGTGTGAGTCTCTTTCCTTCTCTGGACCACGGTATTCTCATCTGTACAATAGGTGGGTGGACTATACTAGACAACTTTAAAGATCTCTCTCAGCTCCATGATTCTAGGATTCAGAAACCAACGAGGGAAAAGAAAGCATATAGAGGACCAGAAGGGGAGAGAAATGTAGGTGGGAAGAAGCAAATACTGAGAAGGAATGATGAAAGGAAGAAGAAACAAGAGGAGAAAGAAAGGAAGGCATTTCCCAAAGCAGTTGGAGTCTGCTTATCTTGTTGAAAGAAGAGAAGGAAGGACTCTCACATCAAGAATGACAACAACAAAAACTTTATCCTCAGGCAGCCACTCCCCCATCTCCCACTGGTGGGGGCCGTGGCTGATGTTGGTAGGAGCCATGGCTGATGTCTGAAGAACAGGCTCCTGGAAGGATGGAGGATGCTGCCTCGTTCTCCATGTCTAGGTAGGAAAGCAGCCCCTCCTCCTGTGGGCCTGACAATGGACAACAATGATTAGCATATTTCCAGGCTCTGGAAGATGTCCTGGGGAAAAGACTAGAGAATGTGCCCAAGGGAGCTACAACTGCAACATTACCCTTTGTGCCCGTGAGGCCGCCATCTTGGGAACCACCAAATAGAAAATCCCGGGCCAGAAAGAATCTGCCAAGGTCATCTTCTCCAACCTCCTGCCTCTAAGCATCCCTTCCCTAGGCCGTGTGCCTAAGGATTTAGCCCAAAATGACACTCAGTCCTATTCTCTGATCTTGTCATAGTTGTCGGAGCCATTCCAGGCCACAAGGCCCCTGCAGACGAAGACAATGCCTCCAAATGATGGATGATCCCCTAATCCTCATGGCACAGTGCTGGGCACACATGGGCTCTTCAAACCCATCTAATAACTGATCAGTGGGGTGAAAGGGTTCTGATCTCTCTTTCTCAGTAATATGTAGTCAGCTGCTTAACATCTCAGTCTAAACACCCTTCCTTTTGTTTACTCCACTGCCCCGTTTCAAAGTCCAAGCTATCATTTGCCTGAGGGGACAGAGCCTGGCAGATACCTTCCCCGCAGAAGTGAGGTGGAATACCCCTCTGCAGGTAATATCTGCAAATCTGGAATTGACCCCAACGAGGGAGTAAATAAACAGTGTCACTATGTAAACGAGAACCACGGGCACAAATACAACATTACCGATCATTGTCCATGAACATATAATGAGCAACTTCAATATAACGGCTTCTTACCTAAGCAATTTTTCTGAAGTAGTTGACTCTTCCCAACAATCCAGAAATTAGAATTAAGTATTCCTAGTTTACAGATGAAGCAACTGAAGCTCAGAGAGGTTAAGCAACTTTCAAGGTCATACAGACAAGTAGGTCACAATTCTAGCCTGCTCCTCAGATGATTCACCGCAGAGCGTGCACCGAGAGTGCAGCCTGTAAGTGAACAGTTCCAGCGACAAGAAACTCGCCATCTCCTTAAGGAAGCCTCTTCCTTATTAGGTAGTTTTCATGGTCAAAATATTCTTTCCTCACATGTACCAGGGAGCCACCAACCTCTTTGAAAGTCCCATCTGCCTTCGCTAGGACAAGTCAGTGGGCTATACAAGGACCCTAAGTTATGGAATCAGAAAGGTCTGGTTCTATTCCTACCCTACCCCCCACTAGCCATCTAACTTTCAGCCAAGTCACTTCCGCCATCTGGGCCTCAGTTGCCTTATCTGTACAATATGAACACAAGTAGGTACCGTGTTTTCCCGAAAATAAGACCTAGCTGGACCATCAACTCTAATGCGTCTTTTGGAGCAAAAATCAACATAAGACCCGGTCTTATTTTACTGTAATATAAGACTGGGTCTAATATAATATAATATAATATGATATAATATAATACCGGGTCTTATACGGGTATTAGTTTTTGCTCCAAAAGACACATTAGAGCTGCCTGTCCGGCTAGGTCTTATTTTGGGGAAACCAGGTACCTCATATAGAGTTTTGGAGAAAAAAATTAGTAATATTTGCAAAGGGCTTATCTCAGTGCCAAGCAAATAGTAAATACTCAAGAACATTATTTTATTAAGTCGAATCCCTCTTCCCATGACAGCCCAACAGGGATTTGTGAAAAATGATCTAAGTCTTCTCTGAGCCAAACACCACCGAGTCTTTAATTATTCTTTACAGGTCAATTTCAAGTTTGTTTACCAGCCCAGTTGTTCCTTTCTGGATCTGTTCCAATTTGTTAATGTCCCTCTTAAAATGCAGAACCTATGATGGAATATAACGAATTAGCCAAGATTTGAAGTACAGCCCACATCCAGCTTTTCCTGCCACCCCTGCCTCTTTCAGTCTTTAGATTTTTTTCTGAAGTTCTTCAGAATTACTAGGTGCAACCTGGACTGGAATAAAATTTTAGTGAAGACTGTATGAATCTTGTCAATAGAAACTTTAATTTGTCTTTGTAATAAGGGCTAGCATAACAAGTGGTCTCTATGGGCGTGCCACTGTATCAGCACTTGATGTGTATTTTCTCCCTTCACCCCAACAATCCTAGTGGCACCATTATTCCCCTCATGTTACTGGTAAAGAAACAGATTTGAAGAGATTGAGTGTCTTGCCTGAGATGACACAGCTCTGTGGCAGAATCAGAGTTGAGTCTACCATGCCAGCCTACCTCAAGCGTGTATGGGATGTTTGGAATACGTAAGGACTTTCAGAGCTAGAAAAATGGATATGACACAAACAGAAGACATAGGCAGGGCAATTTAATTGTAAAAAAATGGTATCACACAATGTTGGACTTCTGAACTACACGGCCACAAAGATCTCTCCTTCTCCCCTCTAGCACATTCCAATGGCTCCAGCTTCTTGGGCAATATGAGTTTACAGAGAAAAGGGGTAAAGATAGATGCCGTAGTCTCTCTTCTAAGTCTCACCTTCTCACCACTGTCTTCAGCCCTGGCTCCTCCCAGACTCCGCCTTATGAAGAATTAATTTTCAATGAGGAGCCCAGCGCTAGCCCTGCAGCGGGGAGGGGCTCCTTTATACTGGTAGAGCTTTTCTGCTTTAGAAATATTTATAACCTTTGACTCAGCAAAATTTTGCTTCTAGGATATGAACAGAGGTTTGTGACGGGGGGGGGGGTGTTTTCACAGCATAATTCATAACAGCTAAAAATTGAAAATGATATAAATGCCCATCAATAGAGGGATAGCTAAATGAATGCTACTACAGCCACACACTGGCATATGCAGTCATTTATAATCATGTTTCTAAAGGTTTAACAACATGAGAAAATGCTCAGTTAGAATATTCAGTAAAAAAGCAGGAAACGAAACTGATTACAATCTATTGAGGGGGAAAGAAACCTAGAAGAAATTTACTAATATGTTAACAGCAGGTATCTAGATAATGGAATTTCCAGGTGGGTTTTATTTTTTGTTTTAAACCTTGTTGTATTTTTCCAATGTGCCTTTATTGCTTTAATCATCAGAGAAAAATGTTATTTTTTTAAGGGTTGAAAGAATCTGGTCTGAGGGCAGCCAGCCAGCTTGTGAAGTACAGTTTTTGCCACTGGACACTTTCCATCTGTCCAGAAGCCATTACTCCTCTGTTACCATCAGATCACCTTCATCCTATTGATTGAAATGCCAAAGTAATACTATTAATTTACTACCTAACAGATAAATTCCTAAGAGCACAGCAGAAGGATTACCTGCAAGTCCTGCGGTACTCCTCTAGGTGTGAGAGTGGGTGGTCCTTACAGATGCAAACACAAAGCACAAAGAAGGCTTTAGAAGCTCATAAATTTGTCCCCCATCATAGAGCCTAGATCAACCAGTTCTCTCTGAATCAATAAAAATCATATTGGACATTACTCCAGATACCGAAGTAAGCACTACAAAAAAATTATTTATTCCTTACAGTAACCTTATCAGTAGCAACTATTATCACCCCCATTTAACATATGCACAAACAAAGACAGGCAGGATAAGCAATTTGTCCAAGGCCACACAGCTAGTACCCTGTTTCCCCAAAAATAAGACCTAGCCGGACAATCAGCTCTAATGCGTCTTTTGGAGCAAACATTAATATAAGACCCGGTCTTATTTTACTAAAATATAAGACCGGGTCTTATATTGTAATATAATGTAATATAATATAATCCGGGTCTTATATTATTTTTTGCTTCAAAAGACACATTAGAGCTGATAGTCTTGCTAGGTCTTATTTTCGGGGAAACATGGTACCTGGCAGCCTGGATTTGATGACAGAGTCCATGTGCTTTACTCTGGAACAAGCCCCTGTTGAGTCCAGAAATGGGTTCTTACTTGTGTAAGATCTTACGCTTTCTTCAAGATGATTTCCAATAGTAATTTATAAATTAGGACAGGAAGTATCTATACTCTATGGATAAGGAAACTGATGTTTAAATATAGTGAAGGACTCTCTCGAGATCACACAAGGAAAGGATCAGAACAGGCAGAAGTCAAACCCAGGATTTCTGACTCCACATCCACAGCTTATCTCATCCCATGGGTGGCTTCTCTTTGCCTCTGAGACATGCAACAAGAAGCAGGAGGCAGTGGCAGTGGAACTATGAGCTACAAAGAGGTGGCTCTGCTACAGGATCCTGAAGGGGCAGGATAAAAAGGAAATAAACCCCTGAAAGGCAAAGAAAGACTCAGCAATGACCCCTGAGATTCTTTGACCATTAGCCCTCCTTCAGCCTAAAACCAGGCAGGGGCACGGGCCACAGCACCTTATCCTTCCCCGATCATCCATCTATCTTCCTTTCACTCATTAAGTCCCACAGGTTTTACTCACACATCTTCTCAGTAAATGTTCTGTATGGAAGCTTATAGTAAACCACAGAGCAGCAGGAATTTACAACAATGCATATTTGAGTTGAGTGAGCTGTTTTAGCACATTTGAACAGCTGCTCCAAAACATATGCCAAAATTCTACCTCATTTGGATTCATGTATCAACTCTGCCATCAAAGCACCTTGACTAAGTCATTGAACCTCTCCAAGCCTCAGTTTCCTCATCTTATAAATAGACAAGAAAATGGTGCCTACTTCATAGAGTCACTGGGTACATTAGAAAACATGCATGGAAAAGTTCTGTGCATGGCACCTAAAAAGTGCTCATTCGTAGCAATTGCTATTATTGTTAGTCAATCTCCAAATCAGTTTCCTCGTCTATAAAATGGAGATGATCACCCCTACCGACATTGCAGAGTCATAATATACAGTCACGAATTTATAGCAGGTGCTCAGTAAATGTCTTTTTTTTAATGCACGAGATGACCAAGGTCCCATAATCCTAAGACTTCTCCACCTACTTCTTCCCAAGACTTTTGTAACCTGCTAAAGTGAGACAAAAAAGTTCCAGCCCACTGAGCACAGCTGCAGTTCTCTGTCATTAGGGATTCAGGGAATCAAGGAGGGCTATTTAGAACATTACTAGAGTCTGAGCTGCTGCTGCTGCAAATTCTGTATTTACATACAAATACCCACTTCAGCGCTCCTAAACCCTCTTAATTCAGTTAAGTGTTCTATTTCTGAAGAGTAGTCACTCAGTTTATTATAGGCAACTTCAGGTTTTAATCCAAGTTGCTCTTTCTACAATTAAAAGTCATTTTCCCCCTTAGTGCCCGGTAAGGCTTGTTTACTTTCTCAACATTCACCTCTGAACCACAGTCTCTTGGATGATTGAAGACCACACGTATCCGAGGTCCACTCTTAAGAAAACCTGTTTTGTCTGGGATAAATAGCCCACCTTGCTGATGTATTCCCTATGGGTTCATTGCAACCTGGCTTATTTTCCACTACAGGTTTGAACTAGTATAGACTTGGGAGGGGGAAGCGATATGTTTTTTCTAATAGGTGCAGGTATTCGAGCACTTACTTGTCTTCACATAAGTTTCCCTCTATTAGTTTGGGAGCTCTTGCAAAGTAAGAGCTATGACATATTCATTACTGATAGAGTTAAGAGAGAAGTCCGTGGGGTGAGGGGGACCTAGATAAGTTATTGAACCTCTATGAACCTCAGTTTCCTCATCAATAAAATGGGAGGTAACAATACCCAATCCATAGGATTATATTCAGGATTAAGTATTGCAGATAAAGCTCTTGGTGTAATGCCTGGTGTTTTATAACCACTCAGTAAGGGCTAGTTGTTATTATTTTATTATATATCCTGCTCAATCACCTAGTACAATCTCTGACATATAGCAGCACCCTATAATTATTTTGGATAAATAAGTAAATAAATGAAGTAGCAAATTAATCCTATCTCCTATGAGATGATGGTCACCCCAAAAGTGCTTAGTGAATGGAAAAGCCTGACTGACCTGAGAAGGCAAAGAGTTTATTTCCACATGTGTAAAAGCACCGTGAACTTTTGCCATTCAAGCAACATGCAATGGGTAAAAGCAGGTCACATTTTAAAGATGAGTGAACTAAGATGGAGAGAAATAAAACGAGCGGCAAAGTGACTAGAGAGAAATTCTGAGGGACAATTTAATAAATAATCAAGAAGAGTTCGCCCACCCTCTTCCTGTCTTTGGGGAATACCTTGAAGACAGTCAAGCAGAAGAAGCCCCAGACCAGACCTGCAGTCCCTGGTCACGTTATGGCTCTGCCATGTGAGACCCTGAGCAGGTCTCTTAACCTTGAGCCTCAATGTCACCACATAGGCATGGAGATGTTGTCATGGGGATGGCATGGGGACCCAATGCAGTGATGGAGTGTGAAGTGCCATATAACCTGAAAGTGTGATTTGTGTGACAGTGGTCGTACGTTATTCTCAGCCCATACTTTCCAGTTCCAAGGGCTCCATGAATTCTCACTTGTAGCTCCAGGGAATCACACAAACATTAATATCACAAACCAGAGCAGCTCCTCAGAGGGACCTTGCAAATCACTATCACTTGGCAGAGTCGGTAGAGTGTAATGGTGAATAGGGTGGGCTTTAGAGACCAGCCGACTGGTGGGCTCTGCCTCAGCCAAATCTCTGAAAACGCAGGTGTCATCTATAAAGTGCAGGTGATCCTGTCATCTTCATAGGATGGTTGGGAAGATTAAATACAGTAACATATCCAAAGTACCCCGCACATAGTAAACACTAAGTGAATGGCAACTATTACTCTCATTAGTGACTATCACGTCTTTATCTATTTTCATCCTATTCTTATTGCTCCTCAATATTTATATCACTATTTGAGGTCTTTGCGACCTCAAATGGCCAATCCCTGCTGATTAATGCAATCTCTATTTCCCAAAATATTTTGTCCAGAAGCCCTGAGCTCTATTCTCTGCAAAGACGTACTTTTCCAGGGAGATTTATCTGATTAAAAAGAAAGCTGCATTGAAGGTAATGAGAGCCATTTTCTCTCCTGTCCAGCTCGTGGGACGCATGCTGATTATGCAGGGCCTGCTAAGGGCTTGGACTCAGGCAGAGTAAATCCCACTGGCCTGTTCTTCAGCCTCTGAAAAATGCCCCTGGTGTCCTCACATTGTAACTCATCGTGGGGCCTACTTGATGCCCACAGGCTTGAGCCCAGACTTCTTTCACCAGAGAACCAGACTGGAGAATCACGCAGAAGGTCAGAGGCGCAGGAAAATGTCCCCACGTGAGACATACGGGGACAGTCAGGGCAAAGCGAGGTGGCTGTTGCAGAATTATAATAAATGACCTAAGTCCGGAGAAATGTAGAGCTTATGCACAGACATAGGTTTGACCTAGCCCATGGGTCTGCATCATTCCATGGGGTCGGAGGGTTGGGGATACTCCTGAAAGAAGAGGCTGGCTTCTTCTGTTTTCCTGCCTTGGATTTTCCCAGAGGACATCAGGTATACTTCCCCAGGGACTGACTAAAGCTATCAGGGCCAGAATCTGGGGCTTTTTACTCCAATCAAATCAAATTAGCTGTGCCAAGTACCCGCACAGCTAAATTCAGCTTCTCCTGGGAGGCAAGGTGTACATCACCTATTTAACAAATATTTATTGATCCCTGAGCATATGCCAGGCCCTGTGCTTCGTGAAAATCTTATTTATTAAGAGTCTGGAACAAAGCTTGCAAGAGTCATTCTTTCAGGGTCTTGTCTACGTAACACGCGATTGCCCCAATTCTGAGGGAAAGGAAGGTTGGAGAGCTGAAGGCTGAGCTTCAACCAGAAAACACCAAAGGTTGCCATGATTCCAGCCTTGAAACATACACATGAAGGAGAAGAAAGTGAGAAAAAAAAGAAGAAAACATCGACATAATTTTAGTAAATACAGTGTGGTATGACAGAGTTAGAGCAAGTCACGCATCTTAAGCCTTAATTTATTTGTAAAACGGAGACAGACATCCCTACTTCCTACCTCCCAGGCTGTTAGCAGGATAAAATGAGATAAAATATATAATGCTGCTTCTTGCCATCAAACAAGAAACATAAAAAGGAAGCTTTTTGGAAGTAAAATAACAGGCTATGAGAAATAGAGACTCCCTCTCCAGGTGAATACGTTGGATTAGCTACAGGAAATTCTACCCTCCACAGACTGGGTTTGAGGGTCTTTGATGCTGTAGCAGGGCCAGGATTAGGGTGAGGCAAGGGAGGCACCCAGGGCACAAAATTTAAGGAGGCACTCACTCTCAGGATCCTGCAAGTGCAGAGTTGCCACTTACACAACCCTGAGAGTGAGTGCCTCCTTAAATGTTGCTAGGTGCCTCGTTCTCATCTTCCTGCTGGCCCTGCCTTGTGGGAGATACTAAAATAAAGGAGGAGAGTTAGTGGACGGAATGCTAGCCAGAAGAACAGACTGGAAGCAGTGATAAGGGGTATGAGAAATCCCTAGAGAAGCAGAGTTCCCTAGGGACAGGGGAAGAACCAGATGGAATCTGAAGGTTCCCTCCAGCTCCAAGGATCCAACATTGTATCTTACAGCAGAAGAGAATCATATTCAAATGCGTGTGCTTTTTACTCAGATAAAAGTTCCTTATAGGAAGTCGATATAGCTGGGGGCTGGGGGGTGGGGACAGGAGGGGGGAAAATGTCTTGTTCCGTAAGACCCTGGGAGAATTGGGCTCAGAGCATGCCAACTGTGACATTCTGCCCCCAGGGGTGTTTAGCAGGTCATGGAGTGAGAGCAATGAAACCTCAGGCACTCCCCAGTCAGCCTAAACCCCTCACTGCAATCCAATAAAATCCGAATTGCACAGCTGGCCAGGGAAAGCCAGATGTTGATCTAAGGGTACAACCCAGGCAGAGCTGAGGGCGACCAGTGGGGCGCGCGCGCGGCACAACAGCCTGCACGTCCCTGGGTTGGGCCAGGGACAGGAAACTGGTTCGGTCCACAAGGCTACACAGTGCCAGCCTCACTCAGCCCCACACGGCCCTCCCCACCCCACCTCCATTCCTTTCCTGAGGATAGCCCACGGACAGAAGAAAGCTTTCTCCCCAAATACACAACGTGGACGATGGCAAATGTTAGGTCTTTCTAAACGTGCACAGAGGTTTAATTAATAACTCTCAGAAAAATTATCTGACTCATGTCCCTACCTCCCCCCAAATACTGCCTTCTTTTTCTGAACCGCCACCATAGTCCAATTAGGCCACCTAGGCTGGGTAGCAGCCTCTTATAATTGTTTATGTACCTAATCTATTGTATCTGCCGAACTATGAACAATGAAAGGCCGAAGGCCATGCATCAACAAGATGATGACTGATTGTAACTCCATGCTAGGCACTGAACAGACCGACACCAGCCCTGCCCACGCGGAGGCAGTGAAACGTTTATCTGCATCTCCCCCACAGTGCTTTATGCATATAGTGGGTGCTTAATAAGT